>NC_142152.1:37922500-38527500 GCF_024610735.1 Ursus americanus | reverse complement strand
CAAGGACCCCAGTGACTGGATTGAGAATCCACCCTCAACCCAAGATGGTCTCACCTTGAGAGCCTTAACTTATTTGTATCTGCTAGGACCCTATTCCAAATAAGGTCACATTCACAGGTACGGGACGTTAGGACTTGGACATACCTTTCCGAGGGGCACAATTTAACCCACTACCCATGCTGCCTCCTTGATCTCCAGGAAGACACACCCTTCTGCCAGCCCCTGGGGGATCAGTCTTGGTTGGATCATCAGGACAGTAATGACAGTCCCATTTGCATTTGCTACACACACACTCTCTGTCCAGGTTCTCTGACACGTGACGGTGAGCCGAGTGGCCAAGCGACATCAGGGGCATTCTGCCGGAGCTGCTGGGAGAGACAGGAGCAATGTGGTTTTGGCCCCTGTACCGCTTCCCCGCTTTGGATGCTAGTGTGAGGACACGTGCCAGGGGTGGCAGCCGTCCTTCAAGCACAACGGTGAAAGCCAGGCCACTGAGGGCCTAAGATGACATCACTGATCACAAAGCGATGTCAGCTTCTCGTCACCTTCAGACACGTCTAACCTTCAATAATGTCGCTGTTCCCTGGATATTCTTCTACTTAAGAGAGAGCGCGTCTCAGCTGACACACAGCCCAGACCTAAGGGCAAACGGCGAAAGAAGAGGCAGCAAAATTAGCAAAGCACATGCCCCCAAGAAACAGGAGAAGGTGGCATCCCAGAAGCCAAGGAGAGAGGGAACATGGAGGAGGATGTCACACGAATTAGGAGTGGGGACCAAGTAAGAGGAATAAGAAAGGTGAGCAAGCACGGGCTGACTGTGGAGGCAAGAGGCTGATGCCTTAGTAATCCGTGGCCTCCCGGGGGCTGCCAGCCAAGCCCTTGGAAGACCACCTGGGAGAGGATACGTATGCTGGAGAGAATGGGCTGAAGCAAATGAAATACATGGTTCAAGAAGAATGAAGGATTAAGAGCGGGCATGGGGAGGAGCAAATGGACCCCCTTCTCGGAGGGGGAGGGGGGGGCAGGGAGCACTGTAGAATGAGACCCAAGGCAATCAAGGGGTCCGTTGGAGGGGTGACGATCCGAGCCAAAAGCATGGTTGGAGGGGAGGAGATTGAGAGGACGCGGGAGGCTGGGGAGTGCAGGACAAGATAGGCTCTCTAGGGGAGCAAGGGAGCAGGGCTGCTGGGGCTGGAGCGGATGGGGGGCTTCTCCGCGCTCCGCGTTTCCAACAGGCAGGTGGCGAGGGGAATCTTGTGCCCTCTTCGTACCCACTTCTTGCCAGCAACTGGCGATGTTTACACGTTCTGCACAGAGAAGGAGAAATCACCCGGCTGTTCGTCTCTGTTATGACATATACCTTCATGGAGGCAGAAGTGAGGAAAACTCACCGGTGACAGAGAAACCAGAGAAACACCCTGTCTTTCCTCATCAGGGAAGAAGGATGTCATAACAGAGAATCAGCCGTGGCCTTACGTCCGGGCCTGCAAACCCGCCATTCAGCTAGGCAGAAACTTCTTTGGCTAACTGTTATGGAAAATAGAAGTGCTCGCAGTGTGAGTTCTGCTGTCAGGACGGTAATATACGGGGGGATGTTTGTAAGGAAGGAAATATCACCCGAAAAAAAATCTCCCGGTTGATTATACATTGGCAGTGTCTCTGGCTTGGGCGAGCCACGGATGCATTTTATTTATGTCTGTGTACGCGTGTGCATATATGTTTAATATTTTAGAGCCCGGGGGGACCTGCCATGTCGAGATAACGATGCGGTTTTTCATTGCCGAGTGAGGTAACCAGAGAAGCCGCAGTGACCTGTGATTTCTGACGATGGGTTCCACCTCCTTCCCCTTCACCCAGAAGAGGCCCACAACCAACAAATCACACCGCAGGCAGGAGGTGGGCACCAGTATGGCAGGAAAGAAAATCTACAGCCAGTCCAGTTCCCAGAAAAGTAATTTTCCATGTCATGCATCAGGTCCTCTTCATCCTTCACTGGGAAATCCCTTGCAAAGGAAAGATGAGACCGTGACCTTGAAGGAGGAAGATTAGCATGTGGCCGAGGAGGAAGGAGGAAAATGCTCGCTCACACGTCTCCACGTCCCCTTTCATTTGGACGGCTTCAGACAGCATGCCCTCCAGGCCCCTTAGAAGGCCTGCAAACTACCAGTCCGCCATCCTCGGCCCTCGGGGAGATTTCTCATGGCTTCTTGAAATGCCATTTATCTAGTGAGAGCAGTTCCCTGCTGACCCTGAAGATGAGGTCGTTGCCAGATGTTCAGCCAGTTCAGCTTCATCCATCAAACATGAATTCTGGAATATTCAAAATGTTTCTTAGAATATTCCTGCTTGAACGTTGATGGGAAAACAGTGGGAAGAGTGACAGCTCACTTACTCTGGGTGAGGCCTGGATGGGAAGCGGTCAGAGAGGCAAGAGAGGGCAACACCAGCACAGTGTCTCGGAGGGACTCCCGACAGTCGGAAAAGCAGGGTCCACACAGCTTAGGCACACAGAGTCAGAGGTGAAGTTCACGTTCCAGAGGGACGCAGGTGGGAGGACAATGCTGTTCAGAGGCAGTTCAAAGCTAGCGGACTAGAGAACAACTCGATTAATTGCAGACACAGAGACAGGGACGAGGCGGCACGGATTTTGGCATGAGCCGCTGTGTACTTCGTGTAATCTTAGAGGTGTTAAAACTGTTTACCAGGGAAGAAAATTCAACTCAAAACAATATGAGAATCAAGTCAGATCTAGAATCTACTCTCATAAAATGATGCTACATTCTCAACTTAATTCTTGTACTTATTATACATAACTTGACTGTTTCTGGAAAGAATTTAAACTAGTTTGTTTTAAAAGACACAGCTGTAAAAGAGTCAGAAAAGAAGCCAGGAATAAAGGACAGAGAATCATATTCAAAATCCAGGACAGGTATGGCTATGGTGGTGATGCATCAAATTTAATTCAGTGGGAGTGCCAGCAATCAAAGCGAAAAGGGAAACAGGGTAAGTCACAAAAATCTCATGGCCTGACGAAAGTTTCAACATAGCATTCAACAGCAGAGAAAAAAAATATTCCTAGCACTAACGTTCAAGGGGACTTGATCATGGGACGTTTTATGCAATAAGCCATCCAATAAATACTGTCTTTAATAAGAGCTTTACAGAAGATGCAGAAATATAAGTTTTCATCCAAGTTTATAGGATTTTATGTTAGAAGCTTGGGTGGAAATACAGCTCTTGGAGAACCGTAGGTCACACAATACCGGGCTCTGGGTGGGCGGGCACCATATCATGTACATCTCTGTTTTCCAACCACGTTGAACTGAAGTTGCCCGAATATTTGCCCCATCCCCCCCCTCAAATTTCAAGGAGAAATTTGCCTTGAGGAGAGCATTTGTTTTTTATTTGTGTTTGTATCCCAGTGCCCAGCATAGCCCTGGGCACACAGTAGGCATTTTATAACAGTGTTGGACACAGGGTAGAATTGAACCCCTTAACAGGACTGAGGGTGGCATGTCTCCTAGCCAAGGGGCTGCCCCAATGAAACCTGCAAGAAGGTTCTCACCTGCCGGCCGGCGTCATCATCACCCGGTGACGTTTCATACACAGAGGTAATCTGTGTGTCCTGCTGCCCAGACCCCCAGCGTGATCCCATTTGTGGCCTTCCCAGGAAAATGGTCATTCAGCCTTTCCTTCATCCCCGTAAACTCTTCCATGTGCATCCAGCATGCTGCCCTTTTGTTATGTAAGCCCGGGTCAGCTTGTGTGGCTCTAACAGGTTGCCTGACCACAAAAGGGCTAATGCTTGCCCACTCCTGGTCTCCCCTCACGACCTTCACTGGCCTTCAGGCTCATCTCAAAACCAGCCTACACACACGGGCTTCATACTCACCACACCGCATCATCTCCGAATATATGAACTCCCTCTCGTTCCATTCAACCACACGCCAACCTGCGCATATAAGCCAATCATATCGCGGCCTCTGTGACATCAGGTGTTGCTGTGTTGATTTATCTCTGCAACCTCGGGGCCTAGCACATGGAGGCACGCGGTAGGTGCTCGGTATTGGCTGAAAAAATAAATTGAGATAATTTGATTATGGTCTAGAAGATCTTCTTAAATGTGGAACCACGATGAGCTGTCCAACAAACCCAGCTGTGACATCACTTTCCAGAACCATCTGTGCAGCCAACACGTCATCTACCCACCTTGAGCTTCCTGCGCTTTATCTGCTGAAAGAGTTATGCCCTTTGTTCCTTAAGGTCTCCATAATCTAGAAAATATCTTCCTGGATCAATTCGTGGCATCACCTTAACACTTTGACCCCAGCAGCAGGGTAAGCAAAAGGACCATATAAAAACAGCTCCCCAACACTGGCCCTTCACATTATGCCCTATTGATGTTCTGAAGTGTCCAATATATTGTCTTCAAATGCATTTTATTACTGACAAATACTTGCACTATTGTCATGTTTTTATGATCTATGACTCCAAGGAGTCCCTTGAATTGAAGATCAAACTGAGTTTGACCGATAATTATATAAACGTCGCTAACATTTTTATTTTCTTTAAGGTTTTAGTTGATTATTCTTTCATTAATCATAAGAAGCTGAAATGATTTCATGTCAAGCCCACATGGCTTTGCAAAAGGAAGATAGAAGATCATGCTCAGAACTCCAAGCTGAGTCACAGGCTGAATTTCCAGTCCGATACCAACTCCGAACTGTTTCTGCTGGGTGCGCCTTTTTAAAGCTCATAAATCCAGAGGTTATAAATCACTCGAATTCCCTTCTCTAAATAAAACTTCCACGTTAAGGTCATGTTTTCAAACGGGTCTTCAACCTCCGTCGACGAGCCATGGCTAGAACTGGAGCCAAGAACGCTAAAGAAACATGAGCCAAATCATAATGTGTGCTCCGTTTTTACAGTCACACAAATGTGCATAATAAGCAAAGTAAAAGGGGGATTTGTTTCAAGAGACTAAGCATTGGGCTCGTTCTGATCTCCTCCCTGTAGCAAAATCCAGACAGGGTCAGCGATGCCTTCTCTTCTGGTGACAGGATCCTCCAAATCCTCTTGAGTTGGGCCAGGAAGTATGTGTACGGGGGCGCCTGGGTGGCACAGCGGTTAAGCGTCTGCCTTCGGCTCAGGGCGTGATCCCGGCGTTATGGGATCGAGCCCCACATCAGGCTCTTCCACTATGAGCCTGCTTCTTCCTCTCCCACTTCCCTGCTTGTGTTCCCTCTCTCGCTGGCTGTCTCTATCTCTGTCAAATAAATAAATAAAATCTTAAAAAAAAAAAAAAAAAAGAGGAAGTATGTGTACGAATTCCCTTAGAAGGGCCCTGGGCACATCCTCAGAGCAGGGAAAGGTGGTTTGAGGCCTAACGTTGTGGCCATTCAAGAGCTGTCCGCCATGTTCCTTTCTGCTTATCCAGTGCCCTCTTGGAGAGGCAGAGCCCAGGCCCGCCTCTCTCAAAGTAGAAAGAACGTGGGATTTGGAATGGAAAGATCTGTGTTCTGATCAGAATCCACCACTAGAAAGTCCTGAGATTTGAAGCAAGACTTTTTAAATTATCTGGGCTCAAGTCAGTTTATCTATTAAAGGGGGGCACTCTTTTATTGTATAGTGCCCCCCTCCCCGTCTTGTTGTGGGAATCCAAGAGAACGATAACACTCTTTCCTGGCTTATTTTCCAAGTCTTCTGTCGCGGCCTCCTTTGGGAAGCCTTCCATGCCCTCCCCGCAAGCCCCCAAACCAGGTCGATGCCCCTCCTCTGGACCCGGAAATCACCTTTGAGCTCCGCCATCTAGAATATAAATATCCCGTTACCTATGGCTGTTAATGGACACGTCCTTCCTTTTTAGACTATAACCTCGGGGAAGGCAGGAAGTTGTCCCTCTCGCCACCGTGCTGAGCATTCACCGCATTGCAGAGTGCGCTGTGGAAAAATAGTCAAAGGAAATATTCCCAAAGGACCTTCTCTCCTCCCTTTTCTGCCTGCCCCAGCTTCCGTGACCTTAACTGGTGGCAAAGGTATGAATGAAGTGGGTTTGGCATGCCCCAACACCAGTCATTTCTCTCTGGTGTTTCTAAAAGGTATTATCTGGGAGGAAAGAATTGGGTTTTTGTCACCTAATTGATCGAGATAGCAGTAACCATTCCACTTCCTGCAGGCTCCTGGGCTGGCACCTTGGTCCTCGTTTCCTGTGTGTTCAGGGAGCCTGGCGTGACTGAGAGCGGAATTGCTGGCCGAAGCATCCCAGAGACTGAGGCTTCAGCAGGTACAGAGATCTCATCGACGTGCACAAGGACACAGCGTGGATGTGAGGTAGGGACACTGGGGTTCTAGCCCTCGCACTGCCAGACTCAGTGCCTCTCCCCAAGCCTCAATCTTCTCATCTGTGTAATGGTCACATGTGATAGCAGTGTCCTTCACACTTATTGTTGCCTTTGTTTTTGGCCAAAAAAACGTTGCTTGGATTGTAGCCCACTATAGCAGGTCACTCTGCCTGAAGCAAAAGAGAGGAGCCTGAAGCTGCCCCAGACCCCCCTTTTTTCTGAGTCCCCAGGTGGGGTCCGCAGACTTTCTAAGGTTCTTTGGAACATAGTTTGAAGACCACAAGGCCAGGCGATGGCAGGTTCCACTGGCTGTGACAGCCAGTTGAGCCGGATACCCTGCCTGTGGGCAAAGCAACCCCTGCACTCTGGGGCCGGGGAAAGCTGGCTGCGTGGTCAGCAGGGTGGGCTGGGACTCACCACCTTCAGAGCTGAGGCCATACCAGACAAAATCAAACTCTTTTACCAGCGCTACAGTGTGACATCATGCTAGAATGACAGCTTGAAAAGTTGATGGCATTTCCTTTCCCTTGCTCTCTTTGCCCTTGCTGCCATCCCATCAGTGCCTTCCCGCAGCTCAAGAGAAGGATGGTATGGCAGAAACCCAGAAAAAACACTGGTCTGTTTCCAAAGCCAACACTTTGAATTTGCAAGCACCTGGGCTTTGGGGTTTAAAAAGTCTAAAGCATGAAGGACTTGGCTCTCGTAATACTTTTCATAAACAATACGTTTTTACAAAAAGACGAAGAGCAGCAATCGTTCCTTATTGCTCCCGTAACAAATCACCACAAACTGTAATCAACACACGTGTATCGCCTACAGGTGAGAAGTCCGAAGTCAGACGCAGGTGGCACTGGGGTGGAGTTGAAGTTTCAGCAGGGTCATGCTCCCTCTGGAGGATCTGGAAGAGACTCCATTTCCTGGCCTTTTCCAGCTTCTAGAGACCACCTGCATTCCTTGGCTCATGGCCCCTTCTCTATCTTCAAGGTCATCAGGCTAGCTTGTCTACCATAAGTGCCAAGCAACTTTGCCAACCTTAAGTATTCTCCAGGTTGGAGAAGGGGGAGAGGCAGCAGGTCACAAGAGAAGGCAAGATCCATGGGGTCTAAACTAAGAGGACTCAGGGAAATAACGCAGACAGATTGAGTTGGCTTCCAGACCCTATCCAGCCTTAACTTGAAATCTCATCTGTACCCAATACCAGAGAGATCCATGGAAGTCACCTCCAGGTCCATAGGTGGTCAAGTCTCCAATGAGGAGTACTCAGCCCAATGTCGGTGTCCAGGAGCCTCAGTGGCCACTCCTGCCACTGATATCCAGCAAGAACATCTTCCCATCAACCATGGCTAATATGGTGCCCATGGACCATTTGGTGGCATAAACCAATCTATAGCCTGTGGCTCGGCCAGATCCCCAATACAACCAACCCAATATGGACAGTCTCTGAGCATGAAGGCTGAGGACGATTGAAATCTCCCCTAAGAAGGAGGGTAGTATTCTGGGAAGGGAAGGAAGGAAGTGGGGGGAGGGAGAGAGGGAGGGAGTGAAGAGGGAAGGAATGGAAAGAAGAAGGAAAAAGAGAGAGGAAGGAAGGAAGAGAAAGAAAAGAAAGAAAGAAAGAAAGAAAGAAAGAAAGAAAGAAAGAAAGAAAGAAAGAAAGAAGAAAGAAAGAGAAAGAAAGAAAGAAACTCTCCCCCCACCTGATGCTTATATTTGGTTGAGCACTGAATTAAACCAGCTCAAAATCTCCTCCAGACAATGGTAAAACACTGTCTTATTACAGCATCATCGAGCTTACTAAATGAGAATCTTTTTAAGCTCAGAAACATGGGATTTCGTTTTCTTTTCCTTTCCTTTTTCCCCGGCCCTCCCCACCACCTTAAAATTGAGTCCTTGTAATGCGCCCGTGTCAGACACTACAATGTTAGGACAAAAAACAAAAAACAAAACCAAAAAGCCATAGGGGACCATGGTAGGGGCACCAAAAGACAAGATGGGTTAGAGAGATGTCTTAAAATTTAACAAACTATGAATCCTGACCGCTCGATTTTTATCTTTTAACGAAAAGAAAACAGTCAGTAGAGGCCACACTGGAGAACACATCCCACGTTCAGCAAACCCTGGGGGAACAGGCCCTCCACAAGTTCAAGGTGCTACTCTCTTGTCTTCTTTTCATGGAAAGGAAAATCTCAAATCAAAGCATCTGTCCTTTCCCTTGTACATGTCAAAATGTAATTGGCAAAGGTTGGGGTTTGTTGCCTTTATTGCTTTTAATAGCTGTATAGCCACTGATTGCCCAAGCTGATGGTTAATTTAATTTCTGTCAATACAATATTGGGGCTGTCTGCATATTCAGACCATGATTAACTGTTGCTGAGTCCATAACACGGGTGTTATTATTACTGCATTTAACTACCTCTCGGGAGAAGACAAATTAAATTATGTTGAAAATGCTGTTGATTATCATTACGAACTTATTTGTAGAGCACAATTACTGATCTGTTGTAAAATAAATCAAATTTTTTATCATCTTGGTATAAATTAACTTTACTGTAGGAGCATGGAGAGTGGAGCCTGGAAGAGTTTGGGCCTCCTTGTGTAAGTCAACGGAGAACTGCATTAAAATAATCATCACACGCAAACGTAATATTATATTTTAATAATGAGCTACTGAATGACTGAGAGTGCCTCATAGATTAGGGAATTTCAACAATAAAGCAGCCAGCGCAACGTGGGCCGTGCGCTGTTGACTCCAACGTGGGTTGAGACGGGGCGGGGGGGGGCATGAATTATTCCCGGGCTGTGACTCCAATTCAATCGGAAATCACCACTGGAGTAATTTAAGGAAGGAAGGCGGCTTTAGGAACACTATTACATTAATAGCTTACGTGTGATCACCACTTAGCTTTTGCCATTTCTTTACAATTTACTAGGCTCTGTTACCATAATGCAAGTGAGGCCAAACCCGGTCGCATGGGATCAACAAGCCCTAGCCTGTCACCTTTGTGACTGCAAAGACCAGAGACCCCAGGCCTGCGGGCTGCGGGGGCTCAGACTCACCGTCCCGTAATTAACTGGACACACCAGCCTGATCTCAAGCTGTCCATTAACGGCCAATAAAGGCAATCATACTGCATGCTCCTCCTGCTAGTATCTTGAGCAATTTCTGCACCTTTAAATAACTAAGTGGATCAAATGGTTGAGTCATTTGAATACGAAATATGTGCCACTGGGGCCTTTCATTTAAATACATGTGGCTGCGTGGTGCCGCGGGGCAACGGACTGGGAGCCCAGCAGTTAGGTTCAAGGCCCTTCCCTGCCACAGACAGGCCCATCTTGGGCAAGATGACCCATCTTGCTGGGCCTCGGTTGCCCTTTTATAAAATGGGGATATTTGGGTTCTGTGGCTTATTTAAGCAAATTAATTTTTTCTCTGTGTGTATCAAATCGCCACCAATGTAGGGGCTTAACAAAACACCAATATATTACAGCTCCCAGCTCTGCAGGTCAGACGTGCAGGGGTGAAAACAGAGACAGAATTATGGTAGCACAACTATGAGGTTAAGAATGTTAAGCCTGGGTGGCTCAGTCAGTTAAGCACCCAGCTCTTTGATTTTGGCTCAGGTCATGATCTCAGGGTAGTGAGATCGAGCCCTGCGTGGGGCTCCACATTGGGCGTGGACCCTGCTTAGGATTCTCTCTCTCTTTCCCTTCCCTTCCTTCCCCCCCCCCATTCGCATGTGCTCTCTCTCTATTAAAAAAAAAAAAAGAAAAGCTGGGGCGCCTGGGTGGCTCAGTCGTTCAGCATCTGCCTTCAGCTCAGGGCGTGATCCCACGGTTCTGGAATCGAGCCCCACATCAGGCTCCTCTGCTGGGAGCCTGCTTCTTCCTCTCCCACTCCCCCTGCTTGTGTTCCCTCTCTCGCTGGCTGTCTCTCTCTGTGTCAAATAAATAAATAAAACCTTTAAAAAAAAAGAAAATAAAAGAAAATTACAAGTGATGAGACCCTTTAAAAAAAAAAAAAGTTAAGTTTTGCCACCAACCACTAGGAACCAGGAGAGGGGCATAGAATAGAGGCTCCTTCACAGCCTCCAGGAGGAATCCTTCCTGTTGACACCTTGATCTGAGATGTCTAGCCCCAGAACCATCAGAAAACTATTTTCTGCTGTTTGACAGCTCCTCTTTCTGAGTTTGATAGGTCAGCCCAAGGAAATGGATACAGACTATCATCGTCTTGGGGCAGGAAGCATACAATCTACCCAAAGATTCACCAACTCTTACATCAAGCAGCTCCATCCTGGAAGTAACTGCCACCTGCCTGTGGGGATATTGACCCTCCCATGGTCCTGGCTCTCCCGACTCAAGCTGCCCTCCTGGGTGTTTCCACTGTTTCCTGCTCTGCCCACCTGACCAGGAGTTTCCAGTAAGTTACCAACTCCTCTGTTGTCCCCAACCAGGTGACCTTGGCTTAACCACTGATCTTGGCTGGACCACCAAGGAACAGTCAGGGTCCATGAAACCGAAGGCTGTGTCTGCCCCCAGGGAAGAGTTGTCACCACCCCACAATGCCGCCCCACTGCCCAGCATAGTTTGTACGACATGGACAATGGGCATTCTTGCACACAGGGGCACAAAACACAGACAGTCTAGCTCTTAGCCCTGCCGCAGTGACCCTTAAACAATTGTGTTATTCTCTGGGACGCACTCTGAGTGGCCTTGTGAGGGCTGGAGCCGGATTAACTTAGCTCCCTGCCACAAATTGGAACCGAAGTGTCATTCAGGTGAGAGCCATATGGGGTAAAGAAAGACTTCATTTGGGTAAAACAAGTGTGATCCACAATACTGGTATTTTTCTTCAAAGAAGATACCTCAGTGTCCACTCAAGCTCTAAAGGGTGTTGGTGGGTTCCAGGGGTAGGGAGAAAGACGGGCTGGAGTACAGAACCTCTTGGCTGTTTTTAAAGCACAAAGTACTGGCTTCATAGATGGGGCTGCAGGAAGGCAACACAGAACCCATGTCTGGGCTTACCAACCCCCCTCTTCAGCTTTCCCTTGGAAGACTGGAACTGTCACACTGCTCCCCAGAACCAAGTGAGAGCTGAGACCACAGCCCTAGTGTCTGCAGGCCAGCCTCTTAGCATATCCACACCTTTGTCCTCCTCCGTGGTTCCAGAAGGATCTGGCACCTTCTCCCTTCCCCCCACCGGAAGGCTGCAATGCCCACATGCCTCAGCACAAACACTGCTTTCCCTGGAGCATCCTTTCCAAAGCACGATGAATGCATTAGGTGTGTCCTTCCATTCTCTCCCTCTCCCACCCACACTCCACGCCCTGTCCAGCCTCCCTACCCCCCTGCGTTTCCTTCCCCACCAAAGTTGCCTGCTCGCCTGACCACCCGAGGCCTCCAGGGCTTCCCTGTGGTATCAATAGCCTGCTCAGCACAACCTTCCACTGTGTCATTGAATGAGTAAAGGTGTGGAGGGCCAGCTCCCTGGGTTTTAGGGATCCACTTCCAGAGAGCTCTGTCCCCTGAAAACTGGGCTCTGTGAGGAGCTATCTGTCTTTACCAGCTTTTCTTCACCAACTGCACAGAAACCTGAAAACACATTCACAGACCCGACCCTCAAGGCCACTCCAGGTTGACATCAAGAGTCACCTGTCTAGTGCGGCCCACTGGGAGAGCTGGTAGCAGCTTTGCCGAGGTTCTTGAGATTTGTAACAGTCTCGGGGGAGCCCTTCGGAGCCCCTGCTTGAACACTGCCGCTGAGGAGGTCAGAGGTGGCTTTGCTGCCTTTCATGCCCTCAGCCCTCCAAATGGTTATAGATGCTTCTAATTCCTCATTGAAAACACCTCAAACAGGTTTTTTAAGATGCAGCAAACTAGGGGTGCCTGGATGGCTCAGTCAGTTGAGCATCTGGCTCTTGATTTTCATGATCTCAGGGTCGTGAGATGGAGCCCACATTCAGCTCCACACCCAGGGTATGTTCTCTCTCTCCTTCTCCCTCTGCTCCTCCTCCTCCCCCCTGGGCACGCACCTGAGCTGTCTCAAAAAAAAAAAAAAAAAAAAAAGACATAGCAAACTAACTCTGAATTTATCTAGAAAGACGGAGGCCCCAGAATAGCTAAAACAATCTTGAAAATGAAGAAAAACATGGGATGAATCACTCTACTCAATAGTAACCCTTATCATCTATACCCTAGAATAATCATGAAAGTGTGGTATTGTGTGAGGGATGGGTACGTAGATCAGTAGGATAGAGTAGAGACCCAGAGACAGACCCACACCAATACGCCCACGTGATTTTTGGCAAAGCTGCAGATGCAACTTGAAGGAAGAAGGAGGGATCTTTCCAGAAAGTGGTTCTGCTGAAACTGCACATCCACAAGCAAAGGAAAATGAGCCGCCATCTAAACCTCACGTCTTATACAAAAGTTAACTCGAATGTAAAATGGACAACTAGAAAGCTTTTAGGGAAAAAGAAGAGAAAAGCAAATCTTCAGGAACTAGAGCCAAGCAACAAGTTCTCAGACTTGACACACACAATGTGATCTATAAAAGGAAAAGTCGATCAATCATAGCTCATTGACACCATAAACTTCTGCTCTGCGAAAGGCCCCGTTAAGAGGCTGAAAAGACAAGCTGTAGGCTGGGAGAGAATCTCTGCAAATCACATATCACATATCCGGCAAAAAACAAAAAAGCAAAAAAACCAAACTAGATACATCTAGAATATATAAAGAACTCTCAAAAATCAACAGTGAAAATACCAAATAATCCATTAAGAAAATGGGCGAAAGACATGAACAGGCATTTCACCACAGAAGATACTCAGATGGCAAATGAGCCCATGAAAAGATGCTCAGTAGCATTAGCCATTAAGGAAATGCAAAGTCAAACCACAGTGGGATCTCACGACACCCATCAGACCCACTAAAATACCAGATAGGCACCCTGCCCCATGCTGGCCAGGACGTGGAGATACTGGAGCACCTTTACTTACCGGTGGGGAAGTAGCATGGTGCAGTCAACCTGGAAAATCGTTTGGCAGATTCTTTGAAAGCTGAACATGCAGTGACCACATGACCCAACAATTGTCCTCGTGGCTGGCGATCCCAGAGAAGCGAAAACTAATGTTCATACAAAAACCTGGAGATATAAATATATATATATATATATATATATATATATATATATATATATATATATTATCACAGTTTTCTTCCTAATATCCAGAAAGAACCAAGGTCCTTCAGTGGATGGATAGTTGAATAAGCTGCGATACCGCCACACTATGGAATACTATTTAGTGATAAAATGGGTCAAACCACTGTTACTTGCAACAGCTTGGAGGAATGAATCTCTAAGAATTATGCTGAGTGGGGAAAAAAAGTCAATCCCAACAGGTTATATACTGCATGATTCCATGTGTAGAATGTTCTTGAAATGAAAGAATGATAGAAATCAAGAACACATGAGTAGTTACCAGTTGTTAGAGGGATGGGTGGGGAACAGATGGGAGGGAAGTGGGATCCTCGTGGTGACAGAAACATTCCTTATCTTGACTGTGGTCCTGGATGCACACGTTATAAAACTGCACAGAATTAAATACACACTCATACATACACACGAATGCATACTAATGAAATGGGAAATCCAGACAAGACCTCTGGGCTGCATCAAAGCAAAAAAGCTAGTTGTGATACGGCACTGTAATTTCACAAGATGTTACCGTTGGGGGGAAGGGGGCTAAGTGCCCATGGGGTCTCTCTGTATTATAGGTCAATCTGTAATTATCTTAAAATGAAAAGTTTACTTATAAAAAGAACCCGTTCATAGCTGGAACTCATGAATGATTGCTGTTTTTCCGACCCAATTCTGATGGCTACCACCCCCTAAAACAGAGTCTTTAATAGATACAGTTAAAACATAAGGGTGCCTGTCCGCTGAAGTGAGTCACATGCCATTAGAAAGGCGCTGAATTCTTTGTTCATTCTTGCAAGTCCTCTGGATCCATCCCAACAGTGCAAATGAATAAAAAATAGCAATTGGTCTCTTTTCTTGGGCTGATGTGCTACTTATTGCTTCTGGATATTAAGCATAAACACACACACACACACACACACACACACACACACACACAGGGAAAGAGGAAAATGAAAAACCAAAAGAGCCCTTTCCCTACCAAAAGCAACAAAGAGTATTAGTCAATATCTGCTCGATGCAAAATTGCAACATTTTGCTTCTCATTTCTCCATGCCAAACCTACGAAGATGCACAATAGATGTGAGCAAAGTATAGATTAAAAGCAGACTTTGAACTGTGTGTAGAAACTTAAATTGGATTTCTTTATGATTTAAGACATGTGAGGTCATTCATAATTCATCACAAGCACATCTTCAGTTAATGGAGTAAACCTAGTGCCACCCAGGCTTTTCTACACTGGGAGAGAGAAAGGTGCGTTTCAGGTTTGCTGGCGGGGAAGGAGGAGCCGCAAAGAGAGGAAGGAGTGTGTGCAGGTTTGCGTGTGCAAACACGTGCAGATGTGGACAGACGATGCAAATTAGCACAGGCTTTGACCCCCAAGTCAGCATGGACTGAAATAAATCAGAATGAGGCAAATGTGCAACCTTGCACTAACTTCAGTGAATGTTCGAGTCAAGAGCTGAGCATGAGCCCCTGCCTTCCTAGCGCAGGGTCATTTGTCACTGGGCACCTTCGGGTCTCCAGCTGTGAACTGATAAGCCTCACTCTGCAGATGGGAAGCCTGAACAACAGAGGGAAATGGGTTTACTCAGACCATTCCACCAGCCTAGCTAGGGGTCAGCCCTCAGCCGGCTCTCATCACGTAGCCTACATTTCTCACACACCACTCCCCCACCTGTGCTTGTTTTTTTCAGCTTTAGTGAGGTGTAACTGACAAATAAAAAAAATTGTAAGATATTTACAACATAACTTTGTAAGTATACAAGGGGGTAATTGGATACATGGTGAGAGGTTTCCGCAACCCCATGTTGTTAATTACTACATCCATCCCCTCGAAAATTCACCTACCCACCCCCCCTTTTATGGTGAGAACATTTAAGTTCTACTTTCTTAGTAAATTTCAACTATACAATGAAACATTAGCAACAGTAGTTACCATATTATGTATTAGATCCTCAGACCTTACTCATACCTGAGTCTGTAGGCTTTTACCAACCTCTCCCTATTTTTTCCAGCTCCTAGCCCCTGGTGATCACTCTTCTAGACTCTGAGTTCAACTTTTTCTTTTCTTCCTTTTTTTTTTTTTTAGGATTCCAGTATTTGTCTTTCTCTGTCTGGCTTATTAATGGTCCAGGCTCATCCACAGTGCTGCAAATGACAGACTTTGCCACTTGTTTATTGTTCCTGAATAATGTCCCTTTGTATCCAGTCTGTGTTTGAGTTGGTTACATGTCTCTTTCCCCCATGTAGCCGGGGGACTCCTCAAGAGCACTGGGGGTGGCTGATTAACAGCTGCATGGCTAGAGCTGAGCCCAGGGTCGGCCGGTGGTCATGACTATGTAACAAGTGTGTTGAATGCTTCTCCATCTCTTGTCCGCTGAGCTGTGTTTTTAGGTCAATAACACGCTATTTTCCAATTGCACCATTAATACTGGCTGCACCTCCAGATGTACTTTGTTTTTTCTGCTGTGTCTTGTGTCCAAGGAGACTGCCCGTGGCCATGATGCTGCCTAGACGTCTGTGACCCCTGGATTCTGACTGTGTCCTGTTAAGGAGTTGCACCCCTGGAAGATCAGATGGTGGACAGAAGAAGTAGGATTATTCCCCTCCTCCCTGACAGCCTCGGCTTCTCCCAAAGTGCAGGCGTCCAGGTGCTAACAGCTTCCTGTTGCTGCTATGTCACCTGAGGTGCCACTGTCTCCTGCGCTTCGGGCTGTTTGCCAAGCACTGGGGCTCTTTCTGGCTCCAGTGTGGAGCGCGCTTCCTGGCTTGCCCATTGGGCAGGACCACGTGGATATTCCTGACACCTTGTCTGGCAATGAAGAATTGCCAGAGCTTTCTTTGTTGTTTGTCAGGCTACCAGCCACGTTTCGGGGTGAGATCGTTCCCTGAGCCCCGACCCCAGAGTAAAGACAGGGAGAGTAAAGGCAGAGCACAGGGACTGTTCTAAACACGTAGCATCAGGAAGGAATAAGCTGAGGTGTGTCACTGCAGGGTCACCTCATGGATCAGGACTTCTAGAGTGACCATACCCCTGAACTTCTGCAAACAGTCGCTTTGCTGAATGCTCTTCAATTACCTTTGAGTATGACAGCCATTTCCCTCGAGAACCTAACGGTAGTGGCCCACTTCAAAAAATCTGACAAGTACAGAAAAGTGTGTGAGTAAATAAAATAAACAAAAGCCCCGCTACTCAGAGATAACACTGTAAACATGTTGGCATGTTTCCTTCCAGTCTTTTTTTCTTTGTGTGCGTGTGTGTGTGTGTGTATATGCGTGGGGGGGTGCGGTACATGTTTCTACATTTTTGTACCTGAGAACATTATTATCAACATCCTTCCTATTGCTGCCTAGCTTCTTCCAATAAGGTGGAAATTTAGAAAAGCAGTGACAATAAATTTAGCCAACACAGCTCTGACCTTGTTTAATTGAATGGACTGGTGCCCCAGAGACGAATAGCCAAGCAGGGCCAAAGCACACAGTGATCTGATAGCCATTTCACGGAAGCCTGTTTTTCTGCCAGGCTCTTACAGTGGGGAAAAGAATGGAGGGAGATTTGCCAGAGGAAAATAAAGCATCGGACCCCAGGGGAGCCAGGCACAATGGCTGCACTGGTAGAAAACAAGCCGTACAATGTCAACAAACAGAAAATGAATGGAGCCCGTCATGAAGCTGGAATTTGGGGAAGGTCTGGTTTCCAGGCATTTTATGGGAGCAGTGAAGAAGCAAGGGTAATTCATGCATGTTGTCAGATGAGCCCCTCTCAACACAGCCAGTTTAAAATGGGACAATGGGAGCAATGGTGTGCCAGCCAGCACCTGCAGGGAGCCTGGTACAGCGGGCCTTGCTGAGCCCTGGAACAGGGAGTGGACTGGAATAAACCAGACTCAAACCTGGGTCCTGCACGGCCCCAATCTGAGTCTAATTATAAAGGTTCAAAGAGTTAAGGAGTTTACACCATCATTAGTGCTTAGATGAAATCCAAACTCCCTTCTGATCCCAAAGACTGTAATTTCTTCACGAGGCTATACTACCCCAGGGGGCAATGGGAGAGGTAGAGAGGAAAAGGTTCTGTCTCTAAGAGCTAATATTTGTGTGGCAAAGCCTAGTTAGATTCTTCTCTTCCTGGGTATAAAAAAACTACATCTCCCAGCTTCCCTTGCTCCACTGTGGTCATGTGAGTAGTTCTGGCTAATGAAATGTGGGTGAAGGATGTGTGCACTTCAACATCTGGACTTTAGAATCTCCCTCTAGAGCATTAGGTGGCTCTCTCTCCCTTCTCTATGGCAGAACCATGTCACAGAGATCACTCAGATCCCCGAGTTACTGGTCAGAGAGGACAGCCCAGGAAAGCCAGGTGACCCACATGGGACTGTGAAATCAATGGGAAATTAACATGCGTGTGTGCATGTGTGTGTGTGTGTGTGTGTGTGTGTGTGTGTGTTAGCCACTTTTATTTTGTGAAGGCACAATTTAGGGACTTAGAGTTTGGTTGTTACAGCATCTAGCATGCATTATCCTGACTACGACAGTTTGCTACCTGAGACAGCACAGAAGAAGTGTCATTGACTGTTGCAATATATGCTAAGGTCGCTGGGAGGCAGGAGAGGTCACATTAATTAAGGCATGTTGGGGGGACAAACATATATTGTGCCCTTCCCATATTCTGAGTCCTGTGGGATGTTTTCACTGCCATACTTCCACTCATTTAAAAAATTCTGAGTGCCCTGGTACCGTGCCAGCAGCTGGGGATCTATTCATTCCAGATACTCATTGGGACAATGACAATGATGAGACACCAGGAACTGTGCTGGCTGATAGGGACTAATACTATGATAAGCCTGTACCTTGTCCGTGTTGTCAAGGTGCTGAGGCAGGATGTGGCCATGGCTGAGTTTCACTTACAAGACATTGTTCTAGGTGCTTTGTAAAGAAACCACTTGTGAGGCTTGGTGGGCACAAAAACAACCATAGTACTAGAACAAACGAGAAATAAATCCGCACGAATGTGGAAACCTGCTATTTAAGAGATGTCATTGTAGATAAGGGAGGAAAAGAGTGCGAAATCTCTCACTGGAGGCACTGATTATTCATAGGAGGGAAAACGAAGCTTGATTCTTTACCTCACACCAAACACGAGCATCAACTACAGACAGAATGAAGACTAAGGCAGATGAGAGACGGCAAGGGTTTCAGGGGAAATCACAAGAAAATGTATTGCTTCAGAGCATGAGCAGATATTTTAAGATGAAACATTAAGAAGCATAAATCATAATTTACAATAAAACCAGGAATCTTCAAGGAAAATCACCCTGGTAAAGCATAAAAGGCAAATCTCCATTCAGAAGATCCTTGCAAACGCAGACCCAAAACGGGATCAGTATCCACGATGCCAAAAACAAAATGAAACTCAAGCCTACAGATTCAGATAGAAAACAAATACGCCAATTCTTAAAACACGGACAAGTGTCCCAAGCAGGTGAGTCACAGGAGGGGACCGGAATGGCGAAGGGCGTCCAAATTCTCAAGCTCATTAGTAATCAGGGAACTGTGTGTTGGTTTTTCAATGAGACTGTTTCATACCCACGGGAGGGCAAAGTTCAAAGGAGGATGAGCCCAATCTGTGACCAAGCCGTTCACCATTTCCTCTTCTTTCGGGGGGCAGACCGAAATGGCATTGTCAGTTGCTGGTGTAGGCAGGGACAGCCTCGAGTGTGAGTTCCAGCCAGAGTGCACGAGCGGAGTCACGGACATCATTTTCAGCCTTATCTTGTACATGCGGGGCAGGATGATGACTCCCAGGGTGACCTCGAAAGCCAGGTATTAAAATGACAGAGCTGGGGCGCCTGGGTGGCTCAGTCGTTAAGCGTCTTCCTTCGGCTCAGGGCTTGATCCCGGCGTTCTGGGATCGAGCCCCACATCAGGCTCCTCTGCTATGAGCCTGCTTCTTCCTCTCCCAATCCCCCTGCTTGTGTTCCCTCTCTCGCTGGCTGTCTCTCTCTGTCAAATAAATAAATAAAATCTTAAAAAAAAATAAAATAAAATGACAGAGCTGTTGATTGGCCTGTGTCCCTGAATGACAAGGGGGAGCAAAGTTGCCCCCTACCAGGAACACCTCCTTAGCTATTAGAGGGAAGAAATAGAGGACTGTGTTTGAATCATTACACAATTGGGGGCCACATGTTACCACAGCCTGTCCCACACTCAAGAATACAGAAATGTGAGTGACAATCCAGAGAACGGGGACCCTTATACATTCAAGTTGAAGATGTGTGCACCAAGAATTTCCACTCCTGTGGATTCTAGAAGGACACATGTGTATCAGGAACGTCTAAGAGTCTTCAGACAGCAAGAGTTTGTCAAAGCAAACCTGAAAACAGCCCTTCAACAAGAGGAATGGACGTACATCACGAGAAACACATTGTGACATGTGGGTGTGTGTCTATGTGTATGTGTGTATGTGTTCATATAGAGACGTATATTCGGCTACTCTATTGCAAATATTCTTCTGAAAGCTGCCTTTTTGGCGATCTGTATTTGGATATGCATCCATGGTGAGAAGGGTAGCTGCATTTTCATTAGCTTTCATTGCTGTATAATATTCCCGTGTGTGTGTGTGTGTGTGTGTGTGTGTGTGTGTGTGTGTGTGTGTGTGTATGTGTGTGTGTGTGTATCTCCAGATAGAAGTATGAGGAAAAAATGCAACTTCCAGAACACTGTATAGACGATCATTCTCAAACTTACATGATTTGGGGAACACTCACTGAGAAGACGGAGGAATGACAAAGAGGGATACAATAGAATTAATACCTCCGGGAAAGAAGAGCGGGGTTGAGATCAGGGAGGGGCACACACAAGGTTTCAACGGGATTGGTCATGTTCCAGCACTTAACCTTACACCCCGAATCCCTTGGTGCTGGGTTTATCATTATTCATCAGGCTTTACATATGCCTCATCTATATTCCTGAATGAAATACTAAAAATAGAGAGAAATACACACGCATACTTATTTATGCTCAAAACTGCCAGGGGCCGAGGCATGCAAGCCAGGAGGCTCTTGCCCCGGTGCAGGATGGGAGATGGAGCCCAGCGGAGCTGTCCATGGGTATTTAAGGGTAAGCTTGGCAGGGGGTGCTGACAGAATGGATGTGGGCGCAGAAGGAAGGGGGGTGTCTGAGGGCGGCTCCAGAGTGTCTGGCTTGCACACGTGGGTGAATGTCACCTGTGTGATTTAGGTAGCAAGAGGATAAATTTCAAGTACATGTAGAAATGGCTCAAGATGAGCACAGAGCATAAGTAGAGACCCAAACGGAAAAGACAGCAACCCAAGACTTCAGTGCATGAAGGCTACTTCGCTCGGAAACAACAGCAAGTTGGATGTGGAGGGTACGTCGAAGGAGTGGCACAAGTTTTTTGTTTTGTTTTTTGTTTTTTACAGAGGAGGATGAGGTGGTTGGAGCCTGGAAGCAGAAGGACGCCTCTCCGCCCTGGGAGACTTCAGGTCTGAGATGATGAACAGAGCGCAGTGGCAGCGTGAAGAGTCACAGAGGGTTAGCAGGAAGTCATGAGCTGGGGAGCCATGTCCGCCCATTCTAGAAGGCGAAGGACAAAGACCTGGAGGAGAGGGGAGGGTGCATGGGAATGGTCGTGGCGGAAGGAAAGCCGAGACAGCCCCAGGAGCAGAGATGGGGTAGAGAGCTACTCATGGTCAAGGAGAAGAAAGCCAAGCAGCTTGGATATGTGAGGTGGTAAGGAATGGGGGGCTTTGATCTGGGGCGCTATCTGGTGAGCATCAGAATGAGGGAGATGGTCAGTGTAGGCACACGGATCTGGGGAGGGCTGCCGGGGGAGGGGTGGGGGTGGCGGGCTAATGGCCAGAGCTTGGCTCCCAGAGGCTGAGGACTTGTCCTGGTGTAGGGATTACAGTCTCTGTTCACCTGGACTTGAGTGTAGCCAACCAAGAAGAGGCAGCGTGTGTACTCCGTGGCCTGGGGTGGAGTTCTCCCTGGAGGCCAGCAGAGGTGTGGCACGCAGGTGATCCCCTTGACCGGCACCCCCTCACAGAAGGGGCTTCGGGATGAAAGCAGGACAAAACTAATAGGGTCCTTGCCCTCATGGAGTCCGTCCTTCTACAAAATATCAACTCATTGAACTTATTCCCATCTTCCCATTTTACAGCAGGGGAAACAGAGGCTAGGCTTTTTAGGAGTTTTGCCCAGGGCCACCCAACTAGAAGGCAGCAAAACCAGACATCAGTCTGCCCAACTCCCTGCTACACCATCCAGCCTCAGAGAAAGTTTCTAAATAACGGAATACTTTGGCTGAGCAAATCAGGCCAGCGCCACTGCCTGTAGTCTCCGGGAACACGCAGGAGGCATCTGGAATTCTATTTTGGAGTGCCATCCTAGAATGCCCTTCTGTCATCCACTGCCACCTTCACGACGCTGGAGATGCTGACATTTATATTTTTAAACCCTTTTTGTCAAAGTTAATGCTAGCATTCCCAGGTGCAGGTTCCTACCCCATGGAGCACCTGCAGAAACAGGAATAAATTGTAAACAAAAATTCCCGGTGTTACAGAAGACATTAAAATTGGAACAAAAACTTGAATTTAAACCAGTTCAATTCTGTCCCTAATAGCGAATGCTGAACAATAGAGAAACCCTTTCTCTATTCAAAGTCTTCCAAGAACAAAGGAAATTGTCCCCAAATAAAGCAATAACCTAATACCATATTAATAATAACCTTGCATCTGTATATTCTGCTTAACTTCACAAAGCATTTTCACATCTGCCATCTTGTAGGGAGGTGACTTCAGGCACAATTGCAGTTATTAAACAAATCCAAGAGTTTATTATAAGGTTATATTTGGACAACCACCAATCTACCTTCCACACTGAAGCCAGAGTTAAACTTTCTCAAACACAGTTTTATTAAGATCACTTCTGGGGCGTAGAACACCTGAGGCCTTCTCATTAACCCCAGAATGGGGTCCAACGCTCTGAAGGTGACCTGGAAAACTTTACGGTAAGTCCTCTCACATTTTCTCAGCCGAATTTTCCCTGATTTTCTGGGTGGCAGTGTTGCCGAATAGTGAGGAACCCTGATACGGCCTGAGAACAGAGCTGAGTTCTGATCCTGCCCCTGCCACTTTGTGACTCTATATTCTTGAGCAAATCACTCAATCGTCTGTGCCTCAACCGTAAAACAAAATCAGTAGTGTCTATGTCATAGGGCTTAGATGGGAAAAGTCCGTAAGACAACACCTGTCGCAATTCAGCTTCTAAGGAAATATTATTCTGACCCCTGGTGCCCACTTGGTCTGGAATATTCATACCCTCTCTTAATCTCTTCCTCATTTTACAAACTGCTTCTCATTGAAGCGTAAGGATGACCCAGTCGTTCCTTTTTCTGGGCCCTTGTGGGGCCATGTCGTAGCATGATTACTTTACGCCCTAAAAAATGTCTTCATGATCTCTGTCCCCATGAGCGTGACCTACTTGGAGACAGTTCCATGTGTGATTAGTTTCTGCAATGTGAGAAAGTGAGGTTCGTGATTCAAATCCTGCAGAAGTCAAGGGTGAAGGGCAGTAGCAGCCCTTCGTACCCACATCACTATTACTCTTCACTGCCTCCGTGAGGGCACACACACACACATGCATGCACACACGTGCGTGCACACACAGGCACCACCGCCACACCTGCCCCAGTCTCTGGGGTAGACTCTCCCGGTGACGCTGGTGGGCCAGAGACACACCGGAAACTACATAAAGGGATTTGGGGTTCTTTACGTGTATATCACAGGCTCAAACTTGCAGGAATTCCTTTTCCAGCACAAGACAAGTCTGCATCAGCAGGAGAGGCTGCCACATCTGAAGTAGCTTCACAGGCAACGGGATTTTCAGGTCAGCAGGAAGGGTCCTCCCGACCCCAGTAGCTTCCACCGTGAGGACTCACTGTGCCTAAGGGTGTTTCCCTGCAGAAAGCAGCAGCAGTTCTCTGAGCAAAAGGATCCTGGTGACAAGCTTGAGAGGGGGAGGAAAGAGACAGGCTTAGTGACAAGTTAGGCATGGAGGTTCCTCTCCAAGTGACCTCCAAGTCCAAGCCATCGGGACTCTCCAAGGTCATTCAATGTCACTCCTGGACACAGATGCTGGTTCCAACCTCAGGGCTTCTCCCCCAGGAGATGTCCCTCACCCACCCTCCAGGAGAGGAAGGAATAAGGCATCATGAGAAGCTGACCATAGAGGATGGTCATGAAGGGAGCGGGGAGGGGTGTCAAGGAGCTTAGTGTCAACAAGGACAGGGAGTGAAGCCACTCTCCTCTTGGAACTTTGAAGCCTCCTCTGCAATTGGAAACAGCACCTACCACATGGAGAGTCTAGAAGGTTCTTATGAGGTTCTAATGTGGTCCACGGGGAAGAGGGTCTAGTACAGTGTCAGACGCAAAGTAGGAACTCAGGGGACGTCACATGTTTCCCTCTCTTGCCTCCTGTAGCTTCAAACTCTCTACTAAAGATACGGAAAGTTGCCTAAGGGCAGGGGTCATGCCATATGCCCTTGCAGAGCCCGATACGTCTTAGCATCAAGGTAATATCATGACCTCAGCTCTAGCATTAGCAATCCCTCAATGTCTCTGTCACCTCTCTGTTGTCCAAATGCCTTTCTCAGCTCTGACAGTGTCAGCAAGCACAAGAAGGAAACACAGGGGTGGGGATCACTACCACCGGGAACTGGTAGAGTCAGGAATGAAAAGCCAAGTCTTTTTTAAAATAAGCTATTATTTTGGAATAATTGCAGATCTATAAGAAAGTTGCAAAGATAGTACCAAGAATTTCCTCACCCAGTTCCCCCTCCGTTAACATCTCACATTACGCGGCACATTTGTCAAAACTTAGAAGCTGCACTGCTGTTACCTAAACTCCACGCCTTGTGCAGATTTTTCCAGTTTCCCCGCAGAGGTCCTCTTTCTATTCCAGGATCCAGTTTGGGGTAGCACACCCCATGAACTCCTCATACCTCCTTGGTCTCTGGTCTGTGACATCTCCTCAGGCTTCCCTTGTTCTCTTATGACCTTGGCAGTTTGGAGAAGTACCAGCTAGGTATTTTGTGGAATATTCCTCAATTTGGAAAAGCCAAGCTTTTAGACTCTTGGGCTGGTTCTCATTTCACTAACCCACAGCTGCCCCGTGTAATGGAAAATCCCATGAAGCAGAAACTCCATGCAAACTAACTGGTATTCCTCGTCAACTCTTAGCCATCAAGGGAACACAGGGGTGTACTGGGACCACCGCCCAGCACCCCAACACCAGTAGGAACATTTCAAAAGGCAAGCTGGAGCTGCTCAGGAGAATTTTCTTCAGTGGTGTCATAGGTCTACACTGTCCAATATGGAGCCACTAGGCTCAGGCCGTTACGGAGCTCTTTAGATACAGCAAGCATGACTGAGGAAAAGAGTTTCTAATTTCTAATTTAGTTAATGTTAATTTAAATTTAACTAGTCACATGTGGCTAGTGTGTACAGAGCTGGACAAACCCAAAGCTAAATTACTCCTTCAGAATAAAGGAGGCATTGAAAAGGATACATGACCTCATTCAGACGCTATGGCAAAGGAGGACCCATGGTTAGGAATGGACAAGAAAGAACCATAAATCATAGAGTTGAGGGGCTGAGAGAGTGGGAGCTTTGGAGTCCAGTGTTTTCCAAACTGGGTTCCTTGGAGACCTAGGGGTTCCGCAGGGGTGTAACAGAGGCCAGGTAGAGGAAGCCATCTTGGGTAAGAAGAGAAATGTGTGCGGTGATACATACACGTACTTCCCACGCTGGGTCACACACCTCCCAGCCCCTTCGCTGGCAACAGCTGTGCTTATATCTGTGAAGCAGGGTGAGTTACTAGGGAAAATGACGAAACTGAAAAGATTATCACGTGTGTTCATTTTATTTTCATACTACTGTGGACTTGACAGGCAAGGCTAAAGCCCATCCTCCCGCCCCTTCCCCTGCCCCCACACTCTGCTGCGGGAATGAAAGGTCAGAGCTGGTTGTGGACTTCTCACATCTTCGTCTCAGAAGGGTATAAATGCCTTTGGGGTTGTAGGTCACTGAGACCAGCCAAGCACCCATTGAAGAAAAATAATGCCATGTGATAGTTTTACACCCTCAGATCATTATCCTGTTTCTATCCTTTGGCAGGCACAGTTTGTAGACTACGCAGCACCTATGTCCCCATTGCTTCATTTTAAGTAGAACCTCGTTTTTATTTGGGGTGGCCATGTGACCGTCTTCAGGTGAAGACTGAGGATTGGCTCAAGACAGCCCCAGAAGCCACCTGCCTTCCTACCAGATGCTCACTTCCCCAGCATACCTTGCAGCAAGGGATGGTCATGTGACACAGTTTGGGCCAATGACATTCAAACAGAAGTCTGCGGGGAGGGGGTTCTGAGAAAGCCATTGTGCTTTCTAATCATAGGGATAGATGCAAAGAATGGCCCACTGCTCTCCTTAGTCTGAATACAGACCTGTTTTCAGAACTTCAGCAGCCCTTTTGCAACCATGACAGAAAACGACACAAAGAGGGAAAGCTCAAAAGAGCAGAGTGGACAAATAGAAGGAGCTGGGTCCTTAATCATATCCCTAGGCTGCTGAACAATTCCTGCAACTCTGAGATAAAAAATATATATTTCAAAACTTCATTAGGCAGGAATGTTTTTACGAGCAATAAAGCCTATCTGCTCTGTTTTCAGCTTG
Source organism: Ursus americanus (assembly GCF_024610735.1). Lineage (NCBI taxonomy): Eukaryota > Metazoa > Chordata > Mammalia > Carnivora > Ursidae > Ursus > Ursus americanus. The sequence continues at coordinate 38,501,209 of NC_142152.1, read as the reverse complement.
CAAGGAGAATGCCATTTGAAGACAGCATTCTGAGGCTGAGAACAAGTTGTAACCCACTGGCCTAGGCTAGCCCCCTCTCTTTGGGAATGAGGAAGATGATGCAGAGAGACGTGACTCTCACAAGGGCATGGGCAGGTTGTTAGTAAAGCCAAGTCCAAGAACACTGGTCTCCTCACTCTCAACCCAGTGCTCCTTCAATTCGATTCAATGAACATTACACCAAACAGCCTCCATTTTGGCAGGTATCCCTGCCTCTCAACCTCTAAATTGTCTCCAGCCAACAAAAGAAGTGGAAGTCTAGGGTCCCCAGGTTCGACGAGGGCCGCCACGTAAAGTGCCCCTCACCAAAAGGCAAAGAGGTTGGCACACACCCATCTTTGTTCCCTCAGACGAGTATGACATTGAAACTTTTCTTCTTTACTCTGCCCTAACAGGAAAAGTAAAGCCACTGTCATTACATGCACAGGAGATCATTTGCAAAATGATGGAGACAGATTTTAGAGTGCTTCGGAATATCTCTTCCTGTAGAAAATTAATTTGGCCTACTTTGTTGCAAGAGAAATTTGGAGGGGTGCCAAAAGACGTATGGCAATCAATCAACGAGAAATAAAATAAACACAAATTACAGATTCTTGTCAGAAAATGAATGTCCTGATGTCTTGCTTTTAAAAGACAAACTTGCTTTCTTAGCCATTTGGGCAATTCTAGTTTCTGGGAGGTCAATTTTTCCAACATAAGACATAGCAAATGGCATATCCCAGAGCCAACTGGTCAACCAGAATAGGCGGCAAAAGAGCATGAGAATCCTGAATGCAAAAGTGAAAGCTCCTCTCTGGACACTCAGTAGGCATTTGGGGTGGTCTGGAGCATTCCAAGCGCTTGCCCCTTCTCCAGTCAGCTCCAGACTCCCCCAGGCCCGTATCCTGAGTCCCTAAAGCTTGCTGTCCCCTGGGGATTTTCAGCCCTTACCTAGCCCTGAGTCCGTCCTCACAGGACAGGAGTATCTAAAAAGGTGTGTCCAACTGGATGTCAGGGCCTGCAATGCAACCTGGTGTCTTTGTAGTCAGAGGGAACTGGGTTCCAATCCAGCCACTCACTTAGGAGCTGGGTGACCTTGGTCAAGTTCCTTACATTGTTGACCTTCCTTTTCCTCATCAACAAAATGAGACAATCATCATGCCTCCCATTTGGGTTTGTGGTGAGGATTATATGAAAAGGGAAGGTTTTGGACTATAGCTGGTATTCGATGACCCATATCAGTGTTCATTTCTTCTGCCCTTCCCCATCTAAGCACGATTCTGGGTTCTTGTCCTAGTGCCTTGCGCTGGGATGAATACACCCAGCTGACTGCAAAACTCCCGGAGATCTGCCTTCCATCCAGTTTTGAAGTTCCACTGAGTCAACTTGAGCTCACTCCCCAGACCCCAGAATCTGCAGCAGGGCAGACCCTCCAGCCTCTGTGGCCTGGGGGTTTCTCTTGTCTCTCTTGCTTGGCCACCTTCGCTCCTAACCCAAAGTAAGACACCCAGGGGAAATGCTACAGCGGGGTTGTCTAACCGGTCACCACTGGCCACAAACATTATTGAGCACTTAAATGTGGCTAGTTCGGATGGGTATGTGCTCTCAGCATAAACTCCATACCAAATCTTAAAGCGTTAATCTAAAAGACAGGAGGTAAAATATCTCATTAATGACTTTTTAAAAAAAGATTTTATTTATTTATTTGACAGTGATAAAGACAGCCAGCGAGAGAGGGAACACAAGCAGGGGGAGTGGGAGAGGAAGAAGCAGGCTCATAGTGGAGGAGCCTGATGTGGGGCTTGATCCCATAACGCCAGGATCGCGCCCTGAGCCGAAGGCAGACGCTTAACCGCTGTGCCACCCAGGCGCCCCATTTTTTTTAGAGAGTTTATTATTTGAGAGAGAGAGAATGAGAGCTCGTGCACAAGTAGGGGGGGCGGCAGAGGGAGAAGCAGACTCACCGCTGAGCAGGAAGCCTGCATGGGGCTCGATCCCAGGACCCTGAGATCATGACCTAAGCTGAAGGCAGACGCTTAACAGACTGAGCCACCCAGGCGCCCCATTAATGACGTTTTATATTGATTACATGTTGACATAACATTCAGATATATTGGGTTAAATAAAATGTACTATAAAAATTAGTATCACTTCTTTCTTCTCACTCTTTTCAACATGACTACAAGGAAGTTTAAAATGATGTATTTCACGTTGTCGTTCTGGTGGGCAGTGCTGTGCTAGAGGAAACCGCAGCCCCGTGTCCCCTGTATTATCTGTCCAGGGCTGCTGTAACAGATTAACACAAACTTGGTGGCTAAAACAACAAAAAGTTTGACCTCACGACTCCGGAGATTTGAAATGCAAAATTCACAATTTTTTTTCAAGTTCCAGGCAAGACTGTTATCAGGGCTTATGCTCAAGCCCTTGGAAGACAGCAGAAAGGGAACATGTCCTTCAGGCTGATTCTCAGAACAAAGGCCGGGGGAAGGTTTTAAAGGGGCTGAGGTGGGAAAGGGGTGATGTCTAAGCAGGTTGGGGAGATACAGGAGGCGGGGCACACAGGTGCTGAGGACAGAACATGCTTCTAATACATCGCATGTCTAAGGTCCCCATGGGGGCTCTGGGGGATGATCTGTGCCTCGCCTCTTCCAGCTCCTGCTGGCTGCCAACACTCCTGGGCTGTGGTTACATCACGGCTCTCTGCCCCCACCTTCCCATTCCTCTTGCTCTTCTGCCGTCTGTGCTCACCTCTGTCTGCGTGTGGTTTTTGTAAGATTTTATTTATTTATTTGTCAGCGAGGGAGAGAAAGAGAGAGCACAAGCAGGGGGAGCAGCAGGCAGAGGGAGAAGCAGGCTCCGTGCTAGCAGGGAGCCCAATATGGGACTCGATCCCAAGACCCTGGGATCAGGACCTGAGCCAAAGGCAGATGCTTAACCAATTGAGCCACCCAGGTGTCCCTCCTCTGTGTGTTTCTTATAAAGCCTGTTGTCACCGGATTTTAGGGTCCATGCAGATAGTCTAGGATGATCTCCTAATCTCAAGATCTTTAAATTAATTACATCTACAAAGAAACTTTTTTTCCAAATGAGGTTATGTTCACAGCTTCCAGGGATTAGAACATAGATGTATGTTTTGGGGGCTACTCATCAGCCCCATACCCCTTTCCTCAGTGTTGGTGATCAACCTGAGTTCTAATGGGCTGGGCCAGGTGACCTGAGGGGAGGTACCCACCATCCCCCTGATTGTATCACTGATGCAGATAAAAATCCCCAATAATGGATCACCAACCAGGTGTTTCCAAAATGGCAAATGCTCAGAGTCAGGAAAACCAAGCTGGATTCTTGGCCGGAATTTTGTGCCATTCATTGTGGATACTTTCATGCAACAGACCTTTGCTGTTTCCAACAACCAGCCAGATGCTAGGCTATGGGGTGAAACTTGCACAACCCTCATTCCCAAGGTGGCCCACAGATCCTGGCCTTGGGCATCAGGCCTGCGAGTCTACATTGCTGGTCCTTCATTCATCACTTTAAAAATAAGTAAGATCGGGGAGCCTGGGTGGCCCTGTCAGTTAAGCATCTGCCTTCAGCTCAGGTCATGATCTCAGGGTCCTGGGATCGAGCCCCACATCGGGCTCCCTGGAGCCTGCTTCTTCCTCTCCCTCTGCTCCTCCCTTCCTCTCATGCTCGCTCTCTCTCAAATAAAATCTTAAAAAAAAATAAAAATAAGTAATATCAACAAGTTTCAGAAAACAGGAGGACTAGAAGATGTCTCCCATTGTCTCAAGTAAATGCCAAAGCAAAATCAGACAGAATCTAATCAGCCATACAAATGCCCTATCGTATATGAGAGTGGGGACGATATGTCCACTGGCTCTCTGCTGGCCAGGGCCTGGGCAAATGTCATTCTCTTTACTTGAAAGTCTGTTTCCTCTGGCCCTTGTAGGACTGCCTCTTTCTCTTCCTTCTGGCCTCAGCTTCAACATTGTTCCTCAAGGAGACCTGTTCTGACCCTTGTATGCGAGTAACCGCTCCCCCCTCCACCACGCACATGCATACAGTCAGCTTCATCCTCATTCCGCAGCACTTATCAGTTTGCAATTATTTTATGTGCTTGTGCTTTATTTTCTTGTCATCTGTCCCACCAGAACATGAGCTCTGTGAAGCCAAGCTCCATTTTTGTAGTCTCTGTGACTTGCACACCACCCGGCCTGGGAAGGGGTGGCTAAGGATAATTAGGTGGATGGATGGATGGATGGATGGATGGATGGATGGATGGATGGATGGATAGATGGATGGATAGATGGATTGGTGGATGGATGGATGGATGGATGGATGGATGGATGGATGGATGGATGGATTGGTGGATGGATGGATGGATGGATGGATGGATGGATGGATGGATGGATTGGTGGGTGGGTGGGTGGATGGATGGATGGATGGATGGATGGATGGATGGATGGATGGATGGATTAGTGGATGGATGGATGGATGGATGGGTGGATGGATGGATAGATGGATTGGTGGATGGATGGATTGGTGGATGGATGGATGGATGGATAGAAGACAGATGAAAAGACAAATCATGACAAATTGCATAAGTACCTGATGTGACAAGGCAGGAAGCCTGATGGCACCAGCATGTCCTGATGAAACTCACACTGATGAACCCAAATCTAGCCCCTTCCCAATGCTCTTAGGGACCAGTGAATGGATTCACAAAGGGCAGAGTGTGAACTCCCGTTGAACAGACCTAGAAATGCAGGCTACTGAGAGAGCAGAGCATACCGCTAAAATCTGCCAAACCGCCAGACCAGGAGGCCTCACAAAATAGCTGCTGGGGGGAGGAGGGGAGGAGGGGCAGGGCTCACTCTATTCCTGCCAACCTTGAAGCTGGCCTGATTACTCCGTCTGTGTGGTTAGAAAAATTATATAGTTGTGTGCATTATACTCTGAGTGGGCCGAGTGCATACAATTTACGAGGGGAGCACTTTAATGCATATTTAATAACACTGCAGACATTTATACACCGAATCAACAGTGTCAAATGTGTTTGCTTTGGGAGACTGGAAGTGTCCCGTGGCAACGCTGACGCTCCTGGGCAAGACGTTCCGTTATGAAACAGCCCAGCAGAGGGGAGGGACTTAGACTTTCCTAGACTGTGGTTACTGCAGAGGGTTTGTGAGGGAGCTGGAGAGGTTGGGAAACTTAAGACATCAAAGAGGGAAAAGACAAAAGTGCGAAACAACATAGGAGAGAATGGGAAGAGAAGATAAGGGGCAGCAGGGGTGGAAGTCATCATCATTATAACAGAGATTATAATAATAAATATTTGTGTGTGTTTACTAAATGCCAGGCCTTGCTCTAAATGCTTTGCATATATTCTTTTTTTTAAATATATGCAACAGCTCTATGGGGTGGCTATTTTTAGTATTCTCATATTCTACAGAGGAGGAGGTCAAGCCTCAGGATGTTAAGCAACTATCTCTCAAGGTCAAAAATCAACAGAGTGTTTGAGCCAGAGTCAAGTTGAGGTGGGCTGAGAGCATAGCCCATCTGACCCACCACTCCATAGCGTGGTTCCAGAGAGAGCACGGCTGAGCTCAATTCTGATTCCCATTCCATGCCCTGTAACTTCGTGTGGAGATATTTCTGGGGAGCTGTCTTCTGGGAAGGACAGTGTGGCTAGCTCATGGCCATAAAGCAGAAGGGACGGGTGTCGTGTCTGGGCCAAGTTGGCTGGGAAGCAGGTGTGTCTTCTCCATGCTGCTTCTCCTCTTCTTTGCCTGTCTGGAAAGCCCCGAATGGAAAATGTGCACCCACTCCCTGACATTCACCTTAGACTGTTGTGTGAGCAAAAAGAAACTTTGTGTGTGTGTGTGTGTGTGTGTGTGTGTGTGTGTGTGTGTGTGTGTTAAGCCACTGATACGCTGAAGTTTTTCGTTACAGCAGCAAGCATTGCTTGGCTAATACTCATGTGCTTGTGCTTGTGACTCTGAGTCATGTTTCCTTTCTCTGGAAAGCGGAGCTGAGAATGCCACAGAGTCGTAGTCAGCTTCCAGTATGTGTCCCATAGAATCTCAGTGTCCCGTAGGGTTGAGATCACATTAGATGACATAATGTATGCAGAGCTCCTGGAGCCTTTGAACTTGGCTGCCACTATGACATTTGCTTTTTTGTACTAAGGGCAGGCAACTTGGTTTCAGTTCACTCGGGGTTTCAAGCAACCTATCCAAGTCAGTTTTGTTTATCTAATGAAACATATGAACACAACTTTTGTTACATGCAGGGCCTGTCATGTCCGAAGCAATGGCTGGGCTGGTTTTCTGCTTCCATTCTGTACGGAGATCCAATGCACAAGCAGATGGCATTCCACTCCCTTCCGGCCCTACACTCAGAACCAGAGCAAGGGGAGGACTTTTTAAGCCCACAAGACCCGTCCTGTGATACCGTTCGTGGTTCTCGTCTCAAGTCACCAAAATGTCTGCTCTCGGAGGTGATGCAGTCTGCATTTACGAGCTTGTGTTCATGATTCTCCTGGACAAGGGGAGTCTCGTTCTCAAGCCAAAAGGTAATGATTAGAGATAGTACTATAAACGATGTCTACAGGGTAACAGAGTTTACTTTCAAATACAGAAGTGAAATGCATCCGACCGTCCGTCTGTCCATCCATCCATCCATCCATCCATCCATCCATCTCTCCATTTATTGAATTAATATTTGCGCAACTACTATTTCATTTCTTTCAGGGCAGTTTGATAACTTAAACTTTAAAATAAGCTTACCCTCCCAGGAGGTTGCAAAAATAGCACAGAGAAGTCTTGGGTACTGTCCCTCCTGCTTCTGCGCCCCTCACCCCCCCCACCCCGTGGCGACAGCTCACAGAATTATCACACATATGAAAACCAGGCATTCATGATGGTACCATCTACGCGCCTTACTCAGGTCTTATTTCTCTAGTTTTTGTATGTGCTCAGTTGTTGGGTGTGTGTGCACGTGTGTTTCTATGCGATTCTATCACATATGTCGATTTGGGCAGCCACCGAAAAAGTGCTTTTGTTTTTATTCCATTAGGAAATCCATACATGTTCATTAGGGAAAATGTCTGAGAAGAAGTAAAGAAAGCAGCACAACTAGTAGAGTCCTGCTCGGAGGGGAAACCCGCTGACGTCACCTGCCTACGTCTCCCTCGGCAGCCCTTCGACCGCCCTATCTGCGTGTGGTTTTGCTTTTAGCTTTTAACTCCTTTTTGAGCACTTACTGCGTGATGGTTAATAAAATCATTTATGATTGCGCGTCTATTTCACTTGAATCTCTGAACGGATTGGCAAGTCAGATGCAAGGATATTACTTCTGTTTTACATGAGAAAAGGTGGAGGCACCTTGAGAACGAGGAGCGTGTCCACGTCACGTGGTCCCCGAATGAGACAAGAGGTCTGATGTTGTAGCCCAAGTGTCCTGACTCCAAGGCCGGCCTGCTTTCCACCCTGTGACCAGCTTCCCAAAATACCCTTCAGCTAGAGGAAAAAGTCCGTATGTACTTCTTCCCCCGGATTGTCGCCTCAGAGTCCTGGAGGGGCCTCAGGCAAGCCTGGGTGGACCCATTTTAGGGAGAAAGAAATGGATAAAACCACACACTGAGTAAAAAGGAAAAATGAAGACCTCAGTTTGTTTCCCAGAGTCCATAGTCTCTCATGGTTCATTCCCCCTTCTGTTTAGGGTGGGGGATTGGGATAGGCCGGTGGTGGGTAGTAAGGAGGGCACGTATTGCATGGTGTACTGGGTGTTATAACGCAACTAATGAATCATGGAACTTTACAACAAAAACTAGGGATGTACTGTATGGTGTCTAACATAACATAATAAAAAATTATTATTTAAAAAAAAAGGAAAAATGAAACTGGACTCCTATCTCCTGTCTCTTAGTTGGAAGTTGACTGCAAGGCCTTGCACCGCAGGAAGAAATCCTTCCTGAGTCCGCAGACCCAGTTTCCACACATGTGCCGGTGGTAAGCTGGTCAGAGCCGTTGTTCATGCCAGTCATGGATGTGCCTCAGAATCCATCTTAACCCAAAGTGCCAGACAGCCACTTTCAGCCTATCAGTTCGGTATTCAAGCTGCAATCTATCCCTGACCCGGTGACCCTCCGAATGGTCGGGGCACTTGATCTGGGCGCCATTTAAATGCGCCTTTATGAAACCCCACATGGAACAGAGACCACCTTTATTCTAACTATTATCTGTAGGACTGAAACACCTATAAAGACACATATCCTATCCGAGCGGATCCTTAGCAATATCAAAGAGCAGAATTTCAATAAGGGTGTTGCATTAAATCTAAGCTGGCAAGAGCTTATAATAAAAGTACAGTAATGAGCAAGCTTTATGATAAAATTAATGTAATTAATTAGTGTTTGTAAAGGACTTCGAGATCACAGGGTGAGAGGTGCCAGCTAGAGGAAAAGTCATCTTAGAAATTACGACTATTATCATCTTAAGACATGGCATATATTATTCACTATATGAGCATTTCCAAGCATATATTCATGTCCCAGCTATAACTACGTTAATTTATAGTAATTTGCAAATCAGGTCTCTGATCAGCCCTGGGAACCCTTTCTGGATCTCTAAGTGGATGAGGTTATGACTCAAGTGGTATTTTAAACTCTATCCTGTGATAACCTATTACAGAGAGCAGCCCCGTACCCCCTTGCGTGCTCAAGTCAGAGACTCAAATTAGAGCTGACATTCGTGAGCCCTCGGGTGCACTCCTGCACTCGGCGGCATGTCCTTTGGGGTTTGGTTCGGTTTTATTAAAAGTAGGTCTGTGAACATCTCTTTCGTCCTTAATTTTTCAGCTTTTCAGGATTCATACATTACTGCTTCTCTCTGATACAATGATATTCCCTAAGGTCAGGGACACCTCTTTGCTGTCACTGTGTCCCCCAGAATGCATGGAACTGAGTGTGACATGCCGTCGATCTCAGGGAATTTGGGCTGATGGGGGTGCTCCACTCAGAAGTGGCGTGTCCAAAATAGGCCTTTTCTTTCTAACCCTCCCCGTGGACGATCCCATTTGGAAACAAAATATTATATTTATTAACTAGACCACACGATTTCTATTGGGCTTTGCGGTACATTAAAAAAAATTTTAAGCTAATTGTTTGATAGTAAAAACCATACCAATAGGGAATTTGGAAAATAAAGAGAAAAACAGAATAAAGAACACTCCGGAGCGTTTTCAGTCGTTGCTTTCCCCAGGCATTATTACGTCATAGGCTACCCCAGCTGTCACCGCATCATCACGGGGGTCTTGTTCGAAGTTGCTGGCAAGGGCGTGCTTTACCAAGCCCATCACCAGGGAGGGGGGGTTAGGGAGACGGTAAAGAGGTGAATCAGTTTCTTGCCCTCAAAGGAGCACAGGAGACCAGGTAAAAGGGTACCATGAAAAGAGGCTCTTCTTCCATCGTCAAAGGGCTATGACAGTGACTGTAATGAGCACTTGATCTCACGAAAGGTGCCCTGGGTTCGAGTTCTGACTGTCGTTTGCTCCCAGCATGACCCTGGGCAGGTCACTTTCTCCTCCCATCATTGTGCTTCCTTGGTGTCCAAAGGAGGGTGAGGAAGGGGAGTTTGTCCTAGATCAGGGAGGACAAACATGTGGTCTACATCATGGTAATTCTGCCCTGATGCACTCACATGCACACACACACACACGCACATCTGTGCACACACATGTGCACATACGCACACATTCCTCCGGAGTGCGCTCCGGACAGACATGCAAATCCGTCACAAAGCTCCTCCCCACTGAGCCCTCACACAGCCTCAGAATCCTCAGGTCACGTCCACTCCCTAACCTGACTCGCCAATTGGGGAAAAAAAATAAAACCCAAGTCCTAAGTTCCCTTCAGCTCCAAAGACGTAAATTGCACTGTAATTTTGCAAAATACCATTGCTAACAGCATTGCAAGAAAGCCTTTATCAGTGTCTGAGCAAATGCGGTTCCTGTTTTTTTCCATGAAAGCATTTCTGGCTGCAACATTTTATGAAACTTTACAGAAATTATTATAACCTTTAAAAACCAAGTAAAATAAAAACATCATTATTAGGATGTTCGATTAGAAGTGCAAACACTCTGCTGAACAATCTCCACGTGTAACTGTTTAATAACAAATCATAAATTAAGAAGAAAAGTACAAAACAAAATGCCCAGGGAACAAATTATGCTCTTTAGCTGTTGGGTGATGTGACATGTTCTCAGAGGGCTGGCTTGCTGTGCTCCCGTCTTGCGTCACACGCGGACCATGACCACCCCGAACCAAACTCGGACTATTTCCTCTGTTGTCAGTGTCAGCAGATCATTTTGGAAAACCCCAGGAAATCTCAAAAGGGGAGCGTTAGTGGATATGCTTTACAAAACCTCACTTTTCCCTAGGGTTTGTTTTACGAAGGGCATTTACACTCGCACACCATGTCATGTCATTCCATCTTTGCAACAATCTCATGAGCCCATGTTGCTGTTGTCCCCACTTACAGATGGGGAGACTGGATCTGGGTGAAGTCCCAGGCCCAAGTCACGCAGCAGGTGAGTAGAGACCTAGGATGGACCTCAGCTGCTTGACTCACAGGTTCACAAGACAGGTGCACGGGGCCGAGCACCCCGGGAACCTCCGAAAGACTCGTTCAGTCCCCTTGACTTGCAGATGAGTAAACTGAGACCCAGAAAGTAAAGAGACTCCCCCAAAGCCCATGAGACAAAAGATAAGAATGTATGTCAATTATTTCTTCATAAGGGTGGAAAAAATTAGTTGTGATTTGCAAAGAGAGAGGGTGAGACAGCAAGTGAGCAAGCCAGATTAAAGACATAGGTCAAAAGACTTCTGACCACGGAGAACAAATAGCGAGGACTATCTGAAAAAAGGAGGCACGTGGAAAGGAGGTGCTGGCTGCAGTCAGTGTAGACATGGTCAGTCGAGGAGCAGGACCTGGCAGGAGGTGCCATTTGCCAGGGTCCACAAAGAAAACGTTACTGGCACAGAGCCACACCCATTCGTGCACGTGTGTGTGGCTGCCTTCACGCTACAGCGCAGAGCTGAGTGATGACAACGGAGACCCCGAGGGGCTCAAGGCCTCAAATGTTTGCTATCTGGCCCCTTACAGAAGAAGTTCACCAGCCCCCGTATGTGGTGAGGCTATGGACTGGGCTCCTGGTGTGGCCCAGCCTCTGACCCCATGTGTGACCTCAGACAGGACCCCTCAGCTCCCCAGGCCTCAGTTTCTCCATTTGCATTATGTCTGGAGTTTTATCCAAGGCACCATCGAAGTTAACCTTCTGTCTTTATTCACGAACACTACCCTTCGCTGTGTATCTCCCATTCTCTCTCTGGTTTAGGGCTCACGTCAGATAATCTACATTGGTAATTCCACCGGCAGATAGAGCAAGGAGGGAAGAAAGACCCAAATGGAGTGAAATTTAGGCAGTTTCCTCAATCTTAGATGTTCTTAGGATGAAGATATTGGCAAGATCAAGGTTTCAGGGAAACATGGACTCCTCTCACTTCTCAAATGGGAAGTAGCTGGACGAAATGCTTCCAGGATCTACTTTGACCCTTGAAGACCCCCGACATACTACCTACAATTTATAAATAAGACAAATGTGGCTCAGAAAAGAGACCAAACCCAAAAAGCTGAAGAATTTCAGCCCCCGGGGACCTCGTGTCCTCACCCAGAGAGAGAGGTACTTCCTGCCACAGACCACCTCACCCTGAGTGATAGAGCAATTTGCTTTCAGATTTAAAGCTACTATTATCAATCATGTCTCTCTGTTCTCATCACTAGAAAATGCCAGATCTGTTCTCTAAGAAACTGATCAACCTGGGACCCATGAAAATATCTTCTCAAGTGTGCTCTCCTGCTTGGCCACACCGTTGAAACTGTATGGAGACCTGACATGTAGAAGAATGGAAAGGTCCCCCAAATACCCACAGCTCATCACGCATTCCGCCAACATGCAGCAAGGACCTACCATGTGCTCTTTTGGGGTTAGCGTTGGGCGGGGTGGGGGGACTCAAGGACACAGCTGCCTCCAGGGATTCCCTGTCTAATGGAGGAAGCAGAGAAGTCACCAACTGCAGTGGCACGTGCAGAACTCCAGGGCAAAGGCTGGCAAACCACAGGGGGCTTCTCCCAGCTTGGAAACAAGACCTGAGTTTTGGGCCACGGAGTTCAGGCAAAAGTCATACTTTCCCTCTAGTTCCATACTGACCCATAATCAAGACTACATGCTGTTGCCGTCTCCCACTTCATTGTCTAGAGAGTGAATCGTGACTGCATTTGGCGTGGACACCAAATCTGTCCATTGGGAGGGTGCCGTGGGGTCGGGAGATACTGTTCCTAGTAGTGTTAGCATTATCGTCACCACCATACCCGACACTCACACAGAGTAGTGGTCATTCCGCTCCTCGGCTGCTGAACAACAGGACTTAGTGCTTTAACACAAAAACCATTGTCTGATAGCTCACTGCTCTGTGGTCAGAAATTCAGAGGGTGGCTGATGATTCTTCTGCTCCACGGGATTGTTGACCAGGGTCACTTGGTGGAATTTAGCGAGAGACTCGTCTGGTCTGGGAATCCAATATAGCAGGACGTGCCAATGTGGCACTCTGTTTTTGTTTTTATTTTATTTTATTTTATTTTATTTTATTTTATTTTATTTTATTTTATTTTATTTTATTTTTAAAGATTTTATTTATTTATTCAACAGAGAGAGACAGCCAGCGAGAGAGGGAACACAAGCAGGGGGAGTGGGAGAGGAAGAAGCAGGCTCACAGCGGAGGAGCCTGATGTGGGGCTCGATCCCGTAACACCGGGATCACGCCCTGAGCCGAAGGCAGACTCTTAACCGCTGTGCCACCCAGGCGCCCCTGTTTTTGTTTTTAAAGATTTATTTATTTATTTTAGAGAGAGAGAGAGAGAGAGAGAGAGAGAGAGAGAGGAGGGGCAGAGGGAGAGAGAGAGAATCCTCAAGCAAAATCCCAGATGAACGCTGAGCCCGGTGAGGGGCTCCATCGCGCTACCCTGAGATCATGACCTGAACCGAAACCAAGAGTTGGATGCTTAACCGACTGAGCCACCCAGGCGCCCCAAACATGGCACTTCCATGGGGACAGCTGGAAACCTGAGCTCGGTTGACTTGTCTTCTTTACATGGTTTTAGGACCTCTTCATATGGTTTCTTCAGCAGGACAGACTTCCTACGTGGAAGTTCAGGGCTTCAAGCACCCCAGATAGACGCTTCCAGTCCTACTAAGGGTAGGCTCAGAACTGGCACAGCATCACATCTGCCATGCTTTCCTTCATCATCTAGATCAAGTTCAGGTACAGATGAGGCTTCCTGGGTGCAGTTCTCCAAATATAGCTCTTTTTAGGCTGCTGTCTATGAACTAAAGGGGAAAACTGTCGGCCATCCACACATCCAATCTACTCTGGTGAGATTAAAAAAAAAAGGGTGACTGCAAAAAGGGGGGACCGCAAAGCACCTAGAAGCTCCTGTTTCCAGCACTTCCAATATCCAGCATGGTGCATGTGACCAGTTCCCTGAGTAGGGACCATCATGCTGCCTGGAAATGATTCTCAGAGGCTCTTGGCTTTCCCCTCTAGACCATTCTTCATTTTCCACAGGAAATGGCACCTATTTGCCTCCAAGTAACCTTCTCGAGTCAGCTGCTACCCACAGGAGGCAGGTAGAAGGTGGTGTATGCAAAGCCTTGTTGTCATTTTATAGCGTCACTGTCCCCGTTTGTCCAAACTGGCAGTGTTTCCACCAATACAATTTCCTAACAACCTTGTGGGTTGTCTATGAATCTTATTGGGGTTTGCATCATTGGATTAAACCCATACTCATGTTTCTTTCCAAGACCCTACCTTGGATCAGGCTATTCCAAGACAATGCCCTTCAGATTCCTAGATGCTTTCTTGTCTAGTTGAAAGGCTCTATGAGGCACATCCTCTGGAATCTTACCAAGCACGTTCTTAAATCCTATTTCTCAGTCGATCGATCAATCAATCAATCAATCATTCAATAAAAAGGTCTTAGAGCTCACCCTTAAGACCTTGACTCTGAGACCAGGCTTTATTGAGAGAGCCCTGGATTTGCTCTATGCCCCACGACCATTTCTCACTTTGAGAATTTTGTGCTGACTAGAAATCCTAGACTTCATATATTTCCTCTAAATTCTACTCAAAAACTGCACAACTTTTTTTTTTTGTCCATCTCTCTTTTCTCGTGTTTCATCATAGCCCTCTAGACAATGCCAGTTGGCCCTTTCGACATTCTGCCTGGGAACGTCTCTAGCCAGATGCATAGGATCCTTAGGCGTCCTTCCTATTTTCCATGTTTCTGCCAACCATGGTTTCACGCACCTGACTGCCGGCACCTGACTCGGGTGCCTCGTCTCTAGCCTCCAATAGCACTTTGTTCACCATCCACCAAACCATCACCCACAGTCTCCTCAAGGTCCTTCCCACCCTCGCTGGAAGAGCAGAAGTAAAGCTCATTTCTTAAAGAACGGAGCATCAAAGGATGTGTTCCTGTCTTGAACACATCGTCAGTGGAGTTAGGAGCACAGACTCAGGGGCCTGACTGCCTGGGTTCAAATCCCAATTTCTCCACTTACCAGGTAGTCTATTTTTCAACAACTTCTTTGTTCTTCAACTTCCTCTTCTGTAAAATGGGGATCATAATAGTTCTTACCTCACAGGCTGTTGTGAGGACCGAATGAATAGCATTTTCACATTTGAACCTTCGTTTTAGCTCGATAAACACTTATGGAGCACCCATAGGGGCCAGGTACTGACTAAGAAATAGCTCATCCTTCCAGAATCTTCTCTTGGTCTAAGGGGGAGATTGATGATTAAGAAGTAACTCTTATTTGCTTGATTATTTGACTTTACAGCAGGTGAAGGTGAGTCTCACAAAATTTAAGTGAATTTCTCAAAACCTTCAAGTGTATTCACCAACTGGGTCAATGGGAGTGCCAAGCGCAAACCACCTCTATAACCCCACACTGCCTCTCAATCTTTGGGGTCTTGGGGCTCATCCCTGCCTCCTTAGCTGAGTCACTGATGACTATATCTAGAAATATTGCAAGGTTAAATAAAGACATGTTTTAAGAATTTTCATATATTTTATTCATATTATAATATTATACACATTATAATTGACCCACACATTTACATTTGGGATTCATAATTATTTAAATCACGTCTTGAGATGACCAGTTATTGCATTTAAAAATGTTGCAGGTTACCCAAAATAGATGTCACTTTGACATAAACTTCCCGACTTTCTAAATCTTGCTTCCATAATGCTCGAGGCGAAAAATTTCATCTAAATATTATTGAATTCCAGCACGACATTAGCATGCAGAGATATTTACAATAACAGAGCCATTACAACTCAATCAAAAGCTGATTTCAGCCAGAATTATGCAGAATTAAATCTTGCAGGATTCAAATTATTAAAAATCAGAGGCTCAATAAAGTGTGGTCTGGAAGTCCCATTTATCAAGGGAGTCGAAGTGCCTCAACAGTTATAGTGACTTTTTCATATATATTCTGCAAGAATTTGCATGCATTTTAAAAGATCAGAGTTTAATTCTTATGGAATTCAAGTAACTATGCTATATTTATAAGGCAATGGAAGCCAGCTCTGAAACTGTTCTTCCTATTTCCTTTCCACATCTCACATTTTAAATGCATTGGTTTTTATTTCTGGTTCCCACTGGATAGAAAGAGCCACAGTGAAACCACAAGCATAGAGAGAATAGTTTACTCCAATAAAGGCCAAATCAGGGTGGCAGTGGAGGTAGCTCGAGAAAATCCAAAACCATTTATAAAAGCTTGTTATGCAACCAACACACTAGAAATGCCCCTCATTTACTGGCCTTAATCATACCAAGACATATATATATATATATATATATATATATATATATATATATATATATATATATATATATAATTATAATTCCCTGCCAGGATCCTTTCCAGAACATTTTATCTAAATAGAAAAAGAATTAATTTCTAAGAAGAAAGAGGTAGAGAGACACAGAAGAGAAGGGGGAGAGAAAGTGAAAGAAGAAAGAGGGGGAAAAAAGAATCCACCATGTAGAGACACAGAACTTCTGCAAAAGAATGGACCAAGGTCTTCTCCAAGAAGGACCAGAAGCACGGAGGGTTACAAATGGGGATGGGAGGCCCCCTTCACTGCCCTGGTTCATGACCATTAACTGAGAATGTGTGATATATCAGAAAATAGCCTCTTTGCCTCCAGTAAGGAAAAGAAGGAAGAGGAGGCAGAGGAATCCAATTCTCTGGACAAACAGCATTTACTTAACATCTTCACTGTACCAAAGACCGAGATGAGTCCATCCCTCACAATTAGTGGGGTGACTGAGGTCCTGGCAATCTAGGATTAACAGTGATAATAAAGATATGGATGAACATTCGTATTAGTCAGGAGTGCAATCAGCTGAAGTTTATATGAAGCATGAACAGTCTGTCAATAGTCTGTTTAGGGCTAAGATAGGACTCAGTATCACCATAAATAATCTAGTGGTCGTCCTTCAATCTACCAGGCCATTCTTAGTGTGTGGATTTCTGTTCTCACACATGTTGCCTCTTGGTTGCAAGAGGGCTGCTTTATCTCTGGATATCCCAACTGCATCCCAGGCAAGAAGAAAGGAGAATGGTGATGGTCAAAGAAAGGACACCTTGCCAGGAACTCTTCCTCCACTGGCAAGAACTGTGTCACATGGTCACTCTTGGCTATAAGAGAGTCTGAGGAAGTGAGTTTTTAATAAATATGAACAGAAAATCAATATTGAGTAGATAACCAGCAATGGCTGCCACTGGCCTATAGAAGCATAAGGGAGAGTGTTTACGAAGTTGAAATCTGGAGGAGTTGGCATCAGGGAAGTTTTCTGAGAATGGATGCTCTTGGAGAAAAGGCCTTTGCCCAGCAGATTAAGAGAAAGGATTTCAAGCAAGGTAGAAGCATGACCAAGGAAGAAGTTTTAAAAGAATGATGAGAGCTAACATTTATTGAGCCCTTGCCATGTGCCAGGCACCCTGCGTGCCTCATGACTTTTACTGATCATGGTGATGTCATCATGACCTCCATATTTTCCTGATGGAGTAACTAAGGCCTGGGAAGTTATGGGACTTGTCCAAGGTCACACAGCTGATCTGCAGACTCTCTACATTTGACCTCACTTCCTGCTCAGTCTGGCCAGAGTGTGGAGGATACATTAGAGAAAGACAAACCTGCTGGAGGGACAGAAGACGTGGTTCCTCGGTCGCTCACATAACATTGGTCAATAAAAACTCACGAATGCCTGTTCAGCATCGGGGACCATGCCTGGCGTGGTGGTCTAAAAACATATGCCACACAGACGTTGTGTTGGCGAGGAGACAGACACATTAAGACTTAATTCATACAAGCTAGAAAGGAAGGTTATGAAGGGCCTAGGGAATGGCTCAGAGAGGTCGACAGCCAAGGACAGCTCACTGTGGCCAAGCCTGGGCTGGATCCCTGCCCGATCGAGGTACCTGCATCTTGGCCCCACGAAAGGAGGGGTCCACTAACCCCCACCTGATCCTTAAAGGGTGGTCTTGACCAGGCCTTCCTGAACGTGGCCGAAGAAATCCGTGACAACCACAAGTGTCCTCAGGAGGAAGGACACTGGGCGTGCTGATGTCTCAGCCAGAACGCCCAGCTCCCCAGCTCCCGTCAGTTCCAGCCTTCACTCACGGGCCTTCTCCGGAGACATTCATGAGATTCTTTCCCTGCCGCACCTGGGGGCCTCTCCCTCTTGATCGTTTTGGCTTCGAAGAACCTTTTCTTGAGGCTTTACCCCTGCGCCAGGTAAGGAGCCCCCCCGCATTACACACAGGCTCCCATGGGGGGCAAGACCCCCCTGCGCTATTTTGCACAGCAGCGTTTAACCACAATTTCAGGTAATTCTCGATCTTTTGACCCCGCCCCACCCCCACTCCGTCCTTCTAAGTTCTGACTTCTGCCACTGAGCGTGCACGTGGTACTTTCTCTAGGGCCCCTCTCCCATTTCCCCAGTAACTCCGCAAGATAGCGCCCTCAGGGAACCGGGCATCTGCCTGCCCTTGGCAGCCTCTGCGGGCTGGCTGGGAGCCACTTCTGGGGACCGGACTCGGTGAGAAGATGGATTTCCAGCTTGGTTCTGAGCCTGACATCTCTGCAGGGGCCCAGACTCATGGGTGCTTCGTACAGATCAGTTACACAGCCCTGGACAGAGCATCTCACGGCTTCACCGGTTTCACCGTTTACGTGGCCGCAGGAGAGGGCGTGGGGGCAGGGAGGGTGGGGACGGACCCACGAGCGCCCGGCGCCGTGCCACAAGGTGCTGCCAGTGATGAAACAGAACGAGTGGAGAACTCACTTCTCTAGAACGTTCCAAATACACAAGCAGTCACAGCTCCTTTATTGGTGCCTCAAGGTCACTGGGGATCCAACATCTGGACGCATTCCCTCCTTTCCTTGATGACTAGAAAGCTTGACCTTCCTCTACCAACTTTATACCAACTTTACGGAAATAGGTGTTTGAAAAGCCATGCATTTGTGACATCGTTATCGTCCTGCAAATAGCGTCTTCTCCCATCCCCTGCGATGGATGGAGATACTTCCCCACTCTGTGGATTTGAGACTTGGCCACGTGATTCTCTTTGGCCCCTGGGATGTTGGCAGGCCCATCTCGAGCAGGGGCCTCTGATGTGCTCGTGCGAGTTGGTATTGGAGTTCAGGCCACTTGCCAGAACACGCTCCGGGCCGCCGGTCCAGGGAGGGTGCCAAACCTGAACTCGTAGGAAGCCTAGAGCCATGCCCAGCCAGCCTGCACCTGCTGAAGAGAGCCTCCTTCCCGCACCGTGGAAATGCACGGACCAGTGAGCGGACAAACCAAACGCTGGCGGTCGTCAGCCCCCGAGTCATGGGGTGGTTTGTTACACAGCATTATCGTGGCGACGGCTAATACAGAAATTACCATCCTTTCCTCTATTACTGTCCCACAACCAGAGTTTTCTGAAGAATCTTCTTTTATCTGTTCCTTTGCTCATTCATTCACTCACTAATTCAAAAGATACTCCCTGAATATCTACTACACCCAGCCCCGTCCCGAGTACTGACCCTGCCTCCCGGAAGGAGGTGGACAGGGCCCCGCTCCCCGGCCCTTTCTCTCTAGTGGGTTCGCACGTGGCATCAGCCTGTCTTCCAAGCGCTCTGACACCTGTCTCATAAATGCCTCAACTCTCCTGCCTCAAGTGACTCATGTGATGGAAAAAATAAGCTTTTATCTTTTCTGGCAGAGGGGAGGGAGTAGTCTTCCAAACAAGCATGAAAGAAACTCAGCGACTTACAATGAAGAAATGTTCAGAACTCATTCATTTTACAAAATAAGCCATCGATACTGAGCTCCGGTCAGTTTCTCAAAGCCTCGGAGAACAGCCGCGGCTATATTTTTGGTTCAGAATAATTTCAAGCTACTTTGTATGACTAGATGAGTCATCTGCCAGAAGAAAGAAGAGGCTAGGTTTATTTCACACAATAAAGCATGCAACCCACATTAAAAGCCAGGATTTCATTTGCTGTTGTTCCAAATACAGAGTGATTAAACATTACTTATAACTTACAAAAGTAGCTCTATCTGATACCTCTAAACCCATGCCGTGTCTGTGCCAACCCCTGCTTCCGGGCTGCCCTGTGTCATCCAGGCTGGGATCTGAGCTCTCCAGGATCCAGACCAGTGCCCAGGGGATGCATATTGAATACAGGAAAGAGAAAATATTGAGAGTTTATGAGCCACCCAGTTGGAAGATAGAGAGTCTGATATCCTTACAATGGAAGGATTGGGCCAGCAGCCCAAGATGTATTTGTCAGAATCCTTGCTCTGCCAGGTGATGAAACAGGTTCCTTGAGAGACACTGAGCTGAGGGAGGGTAGATGCGAAGGGACTTTCTTTGCTGCAGGACTTATCAGGGGCTTTACAAGGCTAATATGCACTGGAGCCCCCAAAGGAAGCTTCTATGGCAAAGTTTCCAAACTCAGATGGCCTGGGAAGCCTATTGCTCGTGGAGCAGCTCCCAGGACTAGTGCCCCAGGGACGCTTGCTGGGAACGGCCAATCTGTAATGTCCATGCCAGCTCGCGTGCTTCTCCCACACCTCAGCACCACCGGAGGGCTTCCAGATGTGAAGGCTCCAAGTCCTGACAACCAGAACCCCTAACCCAGCCCTTGCATTAGGTTTGGCTGTCATTCTCTGTCAAAAACAACACAGAAAACATTATATCCAAAGGCCATTTGCAATAAATGTAAAAGATGCTTTTCTCTCTTAAAAAAAAAAAAAAAGGCCTCTGGATTGCACAATGGGCTTCAGTGGCCACACACCCCCTCCTAAAACATAGCCTCATTTATAAACGAGCCCTCAACATACACACAGAATGTGGTTAGCTATTTGAGAATAGCATTAAGATCTTCAGCATATGGGGGCGTCTGGATGGCTCAGTGGGTTAAGCATCCGACCTTGGTTTCTGCTCAGGTCATGATCTCGGGGTCCTGAGATGGAGCCCCATCTCAGGCTCTGTGCTCATCATGGAGTCTGCTTGTCCCTCTCCCTCTGCTCCTCCCCCCACCCTCTCTATCTCTCTCTCATAAGTAACTAAATAAAATCGTTAAAAAAAATCTCAAGCATATCATACTTGCGATTATGAAGTGCAATTTTTACCTCTTTATATAGCAAATCTGGTTAAGGGACACCTCACCGTGGTTTTCAGAGGGTTTGAGTTTTCTATTTTCAAAAACAGCAGCTCAGTAAGAGCCGAGAGCCGCTAATTTCGCGCTGACTTGCCTTCCGCAGGTGTGACGCTCCAGAGTTGATGGCTCTTAAACACAGCCCTTCAGGTGACTTCTGTCACATCTAAAGCAGATTAAATTATGAGCTGTATAGTTCCAGTATATTTTGTTGTATTATAATTCTTTGAAAACTGGTAATTCATGCATGGCATATATGAGAACTCTCTATTACCCAGAGTATTTGATTAATGAGCCCGGCATGTGCTCCCATCATGCTGAGTAACCACCTTTTCTCCACCTGGATGGATGCAATACCCAAAACCCTTCCGTTTTCTTGTTTGTTTTAAAGGATCATAACAGCAACATACAAAAAAAAAAAAAAAATCATGGGAATTTGAATCTGAAAACACGACTTCGAAACCCAGCTTTTTGTCTGCATTCCTAGGATAATGCCTGGTATCTAGTAGGTGTTCAAGAAATTATCATTGCATGGGTGAGCAGATAGATTGGTAAATAAATAGAACAAATGAAGGAAGGCTTCCTGACTCCCTCTCCCCATATGGGACTATGTCTCCTCTGTCTACTCCCGTAGCATCCTATGGAGTCCTCCAACATAATTTGCAACATCGTATTGTAAATATCTTTACTTCTGTCTGCCTCCTTCTTTGGAGCTCCTTGATAAAAGAAGCTTTGTCTTATTCTCTCTACTTCTAGGGTTCCACAGTTCTTGGCCCCCCAGCAAGGACTCCATGCATTGCTTTACTGCCTTGGAAAGGTACCAAATTAAGGTTTAAGGAACAAGAACAAAAAAAGAAGTTCTGATGTCAACCAAAAATGTATTGTCTTGGAAAGAACAACATGGAAACAAAGCAGCCGGGTAATAGAATTCAAATGGGACCTTGGGCAAGTCACGTTCTTGCTCTGGGTCTCGGTTTCCACAACTGTTGGTAAGCAGGTGGGACCGGATCCCAGGTTCTAAGACTCCATGATTCCAGATCTTTAAGCTTCGGGGTCGTGATAAAAATATGCATACTACTCGATTCATAATTTTATCCCTTGGAATCTTTCCCAAGGAAATAATCCATCACGTGGACAATGATTCATATATACAAAGGTGGTCTTCCCAGCATTGTTAATAATAGTGACAAAATGGACATAACTCAGATGTCTGACAATAAGGAATGTCCGGGACATTATGGTGCATACTTATGGTAAACTATTAGGCTGGTCTGAAGCTCCATGTTTAAAAAAAGAAATGCGACATGCACCTTTGGGGAGTGATATCATCTGGCGCTCAACAGTGCGGATCCTGAGGTCGGGGTCCTGCGTTCGATTCCCAGCCCTCTTGTTTATATGCCATTGAGAACTCAATCAATTCCTTGCCCTCTCTGGGTCTGCACCTCACTGGAAAATGAGAGCAAGAACGGAATCTATCTCAAGAGGTTATGGTGAGCATTATGTGAACAGTCACAAAGCTCGCAGACTAGCACCTGGCAGATAATAAATGATTGATGCTGGCTATTATTACATAGAATATGATTGCAGTAATAACTACTTTTGAAGGAATATTTACTACATGATTCACAGATTATATATACTGGAAGAGAAAAGGTAATATGTTAACAGCAATCAACTTTAGATGGTGGGGATATCATAGATAATTTTAACTTGTTCTGTTGATACTATTGCAGATTTTTCCAAAGTTTATGAAATGAGCATGTGACAATTATAATCGGTAAAAAAAAAATTGTGACTTAAAAAAAAAAAAGTAAGTCTGTACATAACCATTCGCTGCATGAGTATTTGGGCTTAGACAAACCTGGGGCGAGACGCTGCTCTGACACTTAGGACACGTGGGGCTTTGGCCAGATCACGAACCTCTCCAAGTTTTGGTTTCCTCAACTAGATGTTGGGGCAGGGAACAAGTGGCAGACAGCATGAAATATACGAGCATATATTAGGGGCCCAATCAGTGTTCTCTCACCATAGACAATTACTTGGTTCTCAACATTCTTAGGTACCATGTGGCATTCAAATGAATTTTAAGAGAGGATCTCTGTCTTCCAAGAGCTTGAAGTTTTACTGAGGGCCCAAGAAAAGGAAACCCACATGGTGGAAAAAAGAGGAAAGTAATAGACTGTATCTGGGCATAGTAAGAATTCAGTGATGCAAGACATGGACAGGTGGGGGGCCTGGAGTCACATAGGAGGACTTCACAGAGGAGGAGGGACTTGAAATAATCCCTGAAGAGTGTGTAGAAATTAAGTATGTAGTAAATGCTAAATAGGCTCATATTCAGCTACTAAAACCAAATTCCTGACTATAGTGACTTACACATGTAAAGTTATGTCCTTTCACATAAGAGAAATCCAGCTGTAAGCAAACCACTAAACCATCAGACCTGCGAGCTTCTGTGTCTCTATCCTGCCCTCTTTCACATAATGTTGCCTCATGGTCCCCTGTAGTTGCTGGAACTCCAGCCATCATAGCAGCATTCCAGGTCAGCAGAGAAGAAAACCAGGGGAGCTCATTCCCTCTGCGTCCAGTCAGCATCTTCTCAAAAGCTTTTCTCTGTGTCTCCTCACCCATCATTGGCCAGATATGTTGCAAAAAAGGCTAGAAAACGTGGTCTTGTCTTCTAGTAGTGCCTAGCTAAAATTTGAGATGCTGTTACTAAGAAAGAAGGAGAAGCAACGAGCCAATTCCGGGGATACAATGTGGGCAAAAACCTGATGCAGGAGGAGGCAAACATAGGGAAGAAAATTAGATGTCGTGCATGTGCCCTTAGGGTCTGTTGGTTAGTTACAGGAAATGCTGCTGGGCTCCTGGGCTCCCCGTGTCATTAACATTGACTCTGCATATGACCAGGCTCTTCCTACGTATTTTCTCTGCTTCCACACAGCCCTCTCAGGATGGGTCACCCGTCCCATGTTGAAGATGAGGAGAGGTAAACTGAGTCCAGGCAGGGGCTCTGCGGGGTAATTGCCTGCCTGCCTTGTGTGCTAAGAGCACCTGTCCCCCAGGGTTTCTTCTCTGCCTCCTATTTCGAACTGTGTATCAAACTATGTCCCTCTACTCCCTTGCCGATGGCCTGTTCATCTCCAGCAATCCCGTCACCCAGCAATTGTGACGGATAGGACCACAGAAGCTCTGGAAAGGGGGAAGAGAAAGAACACTTTTTTTTTTTTTTTTAAGATTTTATTTATTTGACAGAGAGAGAGACAGCCAGCGAGAGAGGGACCACAAGCAGGGAGAGTGGGAGAGGAAGAAGCAGGCTCCCAGTGGAGGAGCCTGATGTGGGGCTCGATCCCATAATGCCGGGATCACGCCCTGAGCCGAAGGCAGACGCCCAACCACTGTGCCACCCAGGCGCCCTAGAAAGAACACTTTGGATTTGTATGTGGGGAAGACCCGTATCACAGAGGGTCACAGGTATTAGTAATACCCACGGATTCAAGCACTGATGCCTTTATTCAGGTTTTCAGATTCACAGTCTTTGCAGGGCCCAAACTAGCAGCAGACACTTCGGATTACTTAACCAGACATAAAATTGAAGAGGGAAAAAAAAAAAAAAAAACAGAGGCCACAAGTCCCACGGGCACCCTGGGTCTTCCCGTGGATGCAAATGGCCTTCTGATTGAGTGATCACAGCGAATGAGAACCAACTCACGGTTACGTCTCAAGGCTGGAAGTTCCCGGTCCCCTTTCCCAGGGATGAAACTGTTCATTCTTCCTGCACGGCATGTGTGTTTTTAAGGAAACAAGCACTTGGAAGATAATTTTGCCGAAAAATATAAAATAGATACGATATCCAGTTACCTTTTCTTAAAGGAAGATGAACGATCCAAGGGAGGGATAAATTGCATTTGCTATGAAAATTTGAATTTCAAGAAGTATATTATGTCCTCCAGTGTTCTCAATGAAAAGAAAATTATTTCTTTCTTGGGGAACACACTCTTATGGCATTTTAACTTTTATGACATTTCTGATTTGGGATGATGAGCCTTCTCCACAGAAATGATTCAAACTCCCATTTTTGTGGTGTGCGTGTCCTTATAAATTACTCTGCCAGCAAAGGAGGAGGGAAGCGCTCCCGAAAGTGGGGCTGGATTTTTCTGCGGGAAAAGTTTCTTTCCCCATTTCTGAGTGGTGCTGCTGATGGAGACATGTATCAGAGAAATAAATTGCACTTAATCACTAATCACCTGAACATAAGCTAAAAGTGGTATCAATCTTTTCTACGGACGAAAATAGTTTCCTTTCATAAATAATGAACGAAGACACATTTTATCAGGTGCCATTAAACACAATGGTAAGGCTACAACTGAGATGTGATCGGATCTCGCCCTGTCGCGACAAGCCCCAAGACACCAGGACGCCCAAATCTATCTCCTAAACATTTGGAGGCGATTCTGATCCATTGTCTTTCTTGAGCATGAAACAATGCCATCCAAGGGAAACTTGAAGCGATGATGTTTATTTAGAATCAGAATCGATTTTCATTTTACATAACACCTTTCATTTTCAAGGCCCCCAAAGTACTTTACAAAGCAATAAGCTAGACAGTAATACTGTTTTAGACAAGTATAACCGTCATTATGCTTTCTGTAATAGCTCGCAGGCTTGGAAATTAGAAATCAAGGGAGGGAGATGGAGAGACAGATAAAGAGGGAACGAGGGACGAGAAGGAGCTCTGGGGAGAGTGGGCTTGGGACGGAGGCAGGAGACCTGGAGACACCAACCGAGGCAGAGGAAGACAAAGGAAGCCGAGAACCGAGGCCCAGCTTCCCGTTCGTGCTTTGTCATTTTGAAATGTTTCCAGTGGGTGCTTTCATTCTGTCTCCGAGTGACATCCTCAGCCTGACACCTGACAGTCAGACGGGCTTTGGAGGCAGGCAGCCCAGGACTCACATCCAGCTGGTTGGCCCTGAGAGACTCGCTTAACCTCTCTGAGAGTCATCTGCCTCTTCTGTGAAATGGAATTAGGGGACCTATGCCATAGAGCAGCAGAAGTGAGACAATACTGGTAAAGGGCCAAAGGCAGAAGAGACCCTCAAAGTCAGTTATGTTCTCCCTCCTCCGAGCCTTCCTCCACATTATGAGTGCAAGGTAAGCAGGTCCTCCTGGATTTCCAGGACACAGAGGAATTGAATAATCCTGCATAATGCTTCATGGCTTGCAAAGCCCATGATCTCATTTGATGAAATGAAGCCAACCCAGCCATGACAACAGTATAAGAAAGCACTTCTGATCTCCTTCCAGTCTCTTGACAACCTTGAAAGTTCAGTGTTATTCATGCCATTTTACAGAAAAAGAGACCAAGGGTCAGAGAAGTTAAGGTCTCCCTAGAGAGGTAGCACCAGGACTCACCCGGGGGGGCCAGGAGGTGAAGCGCAGACTGCTTTGCACCAGGCCAGGTCGCCTCCAACTGAAGGGTCAGCGTGACTCACCCCATTTCTGTGATGCCCCCATGAAATGACACAAACATCACAGTTATGAAACAATCCTTTAGAAAAATGGTCGTGCTCATTCTTTACCTGCCACCAGAATGTGCTTCAGCTAAGCACAGAAAATGTTTTGATTTTGCAATTTGGCTTTAGTGTAAAAGGGCATGGGCTCTCCATCATCAAGGTACCGGGCGCAGAGACCGTGCGTGAACGCGTTTGTGATGAATCTCACGCTGCTTCTGTCATTGACCCACCTGAGCGCCTCACTGCGAGCCTCCTCTGTGCCTGGCCTCGTGCTAGGTGTGAAGGCCCAGGGAGTGAGATCCGAAGGGACACCGACAGTTAAGAAGTGGCCTGATGGGGTAGAAGCAAGACAGGGCTCTGGAGATGTTAGGGAGGGGTGGTGCCAGACCAGACGCAGGCAGAACAGGAGGCGGTTGTGGAATATTCTAGAACAAATGATGGTGAAGACAATAGCAGTGTGGATGGCGCGGAAAGGGAGACGGGCGAGACAGCGGATTAAAGAGACAGGCCTTGCAGACGCCCTGGGTGCAAAGACTCCAGGGAAAAGAAGGGTGTCCCTCTCTTCTCTTAGCAAGGCCTCGCTCTCAGTCTCCACTAAAGAAATTTATAAAAAGACAATGAAGATGACTCGAAGCCTCATTTCCGCACGGCCCCTCCATTTCTGTAAATCGGCTGACCTCTGGCTCCTGCTCGCCTGGGCAGACCTAGGCCACTCTTCCCGGCTCCCGGGGGGAGAAGGCCGCACTGTATGATATATTACATAGTTTGATCAAATACAGTTTTTTTCTAATTGTCACCGCGCGGCGGCCTCGCGGGGCAGGTCTGACTTGTGCACGCCCGTGACAGGGGAGCGGTCCCAGCAGCTGCTCGGTGCCAGCCCGCCTGTGTACGTACCTCTCCCGTCTTGTCACTCACATCTCCCCTAATTACGGAACATCTGCTTGCTGTGGCCATTAGCACTCTGCTACCAGCTTGTGTGGTTTAATACCGATGACTCCTGACCTCCCCCAAGGAAGGCGCTTTCTGTCAAAATGTTCCCCCAAAGAAGCCCATTCTCTGCGCAAAATTTGCACTTCTTTTTTTTTTTTAAATGCTACCTTACTAAAAGGCTTCTTCTGAAAAAAGCAAATGGGTTTGATGAGGTGTCCCTTGGAGAAGCAGGGAGGCAGGGAGGAAGAGTCACAGCAACGGGGAGGGGGGGAACCCTTTCCCTGCGTTATTTTGTTTGGGTCTGAGTCTTTAAGGATTAAAAAGCAAAAGTCATTTTTGAGGGCGAGGAAGGTACATCTGCATGTCCCCCGATCCCCTCCTCCCGGAACCCCATCCCTGTCCTCCAGCTAGGGAGCCATAGAACCCCCAACTCCAGCTCCCTTCCTATTCTGACATCTGCCTACCTGAACACAGACCATCAGGGCATAATCTGACTGCCCCGAGTATAATTTTAATGATGGGTTCCCAGTGCTGGTGCGCGTGCTCCCCGGCACACCCCGGATCCAAAAACCCGGGAAAAGAGACTCCCCTTCCTCCAGGAGTGATCTGGAAATGGGATGATTGCCTGGGAACATCAGACAGCATTTAAAATAGTTCACGGCTTCCCTGGCTTTCAGATTGCAACATGCTCAAAAAGTATAATAGAAATGTGAGGAGGAAATATAGAAACAATATTTCGTTCAAAGCATAATGGATCACGCGGCAAATGGTCCCCAGCCGGGGGCTGACTGTCACCAGATTGCGTTTCGTGACTTCGCTCTGACGTTAAGACTCCCATCAGAAGGCATATTATAGCCCAACGTGGTAACGCTAACTGTATCGAAGGGAAAGAGAGGCAGGATTGTTCTAATAAAAACGGAGAATAGGGAAGGAGTTAATTTTAAAATCATCCCCCCGTCATGATCTGTGAATCAATGTATTCTTCAGATGCTTTTGCTCATTAGATTCTTGCTTCTGCTTCCTGTTTTGATGCGTGGCAAAACCTCTTCCTTCCAGGAAAGAAAGAGTTTGGGATGGTTCCACAAACACCTTGCTTGGGAAAGTGGTCGGTGGGCTCGAGGTACTTATAATGCAGTGGGACTTGCTTCCAAAATGGAAAAGCATTTGCTCAAGGGAAGCCTGTATGCAGAGCCAGGAAGCTTAAATGGGAGACGAGCTCGACCAGTACACGGGCAAAGTAGGCAGCTAGCAGCTGATTTTAATTTTATTTTTCTCTAAAGGAGGCAAAAGTGATCACTGACCCGGGCACAAGTAAATTCCAACGAGAGCAATGTAATTAGGAGAGACTAATCTAGAGTGTTGCTGTTTTGCCCTGTCACACCTAAAAGCATTCATGATACTTTGCTGCAGGGAATTCGCCCTGGCATCGCCCTGGTGCCGACGAACGCTTCCCTGGGAACTGAAACAGCCGAGGAGAAATACAAGAGGGAAAAAGGTGAAGGAATAAGTGAGTTAAAAAATACTGCGGGGTACCTGTAAATACATTTTGCAAATGTGCATTTCCAGATTACAACATCGCCTTCATTGTCGACCCCTCCAAAGCCCCTACCCGAGAAAACGTTTCAACGAGGGGGAGAAATGATCTTGTAATCTCAACAATAAAAGCGTTTCCATCCTTTGTATATGCTGACGTACAAAAAAAGTGCTTTCAAACAACAAAAGATGGAGCAGTAATTACATAAATCTCTTCATTCTTGATGAAGACACAATGGAGTATGAGCGAATCGATACTGCTGTCGCGGTAATTCTTGTTTTTATGATGAGCCGAACGCAAACTTGTTAAAATTGAATTCTGCTCCTTGCGTATAAAAAAATTAGGATTTGCACAAATCCGGGGGAAAAGAACACATGTTCTGTAAATGTTTAATTTTTTTTCCCGTGCTTAGGAGATTTATGGTGGCGGAGAATCAGATCCAGAAATGAATGTGACACCAACAATGTAATGTCCCTGCCTGCGTCCCCCCAGATGAGACGTGCCACCTTTCCGACATCTCTTTTTAGTTGCTGTGCTGGAGATGTTCAGAATGCCCAGAAATCACCTCCTCAATTTTTAGTCCGGCGATTAAACAAACGAAATACACCCTAAAGTCAAATATCTCCAACTTATTGCCAATAAATTGGCCGTAATGATTTTTCCCCCCACAACCCACCCTGATAATATTTCCCATTCAAGAATGAGTGATATTGTTGATTTTCCAAAGAAAAGGTGAAGATCATTGCATTTAAAAATAATTAATAGATGGGCCTGCATACCTTTGAATTAAATTAAAGGAAAAATATTTCTTTTTTGTAGAGATGATTGCATTCATATCCTGTTTGGTGTGAAAAGTAGATTCCAAAAAGCTTTTAACTAATTTGTTCAATTTGTTTCAAAGCCAACATGAATAGGCTTGGTGCAAATTCAGATTCATTAAAACTTAATTAATATGCATCATTATGCAAATGAGGTTGCAGTTAATGAGTTCTTAAAAGAAGCTTTCTTTAATTAGTTCAGTTTTAATGGCATCATCATTTATCTGACTTGTTTTTAAAGCCACATGACATGCAGAAAGTGACCATCCTCTACAATGTGCTGCCTAATTGCGTTTCATCCTAATTGTTTAATGTTGAAAACTTTGAAAAAGTTAAAATGTTTTGATATTCAGTTCTATTAAATGGCTTTCACAAACTTTTCCATTCTGGTGACAGAGACGTTCTTCCCTACCTTGGCTTTTTCCCTACTGCCGCTTTTAATTATTTTCTTTTCTGGCTTAGCCATTTTGATCGCCTATTTTGGTCCTATGAATATTATGTCCACGCTTATACATTTGCACGTTGGTAAACCCGTCCTCACAGGTCCACGTATGAAACTGTGAATATAATTGCCCAACGAGCACACTTTATTGTTATGTGCATACATTAGTGCGGATTATTATACTTATGCACTTGAAAAATTAAAACGAGCCTTTCTTGAGGCCATCTGCTAACTTCAGGAAGCTGGGTAACATGCTTTAACACAAGATTTTAAAATGTAGTCATTCACAAGAATTACAGCCACTGCTATACCAGCGTCTACATCAGAGATGCCTGCCTGGGAGATAAGAATGCTTAATAATTATTGGGGAATATGGAAATCAGAAAGGAAAAAAAAAAAGGCAGGCTTAGTGCAGAAAAAAAAAAAATGCTAACCCAGGAAATGACTTTGGAAGCTTCGAAAATACAATGGGTTTTTAAAACATTTTCAGATTTATGAAATATTGTGCTACACAATTACAATTGTGTTTTGACATGTGGTGCCGAATGTAATTCTTTGGGGGAGAAAAGGAAGCTCTTTCACACACAGGGTCCTAGAGAGGGATGCAGTATGCCGTGATATGCACGTTTTTACACCATTGTCAGGAGTTTTGTAACTGAGACAAACTACTTGCGTTTAGAGCTCAAAAATAAATATATGTGCTTTGCACTGGTTTAAGTGAAGTTTTGTGTTTTGTTTCTGCAGCGACTGAGCTGTGCGTGCTCTACCCTAATTAACGACGACAAAAAATGCCGTGTAAGCCTTGCATTTATCAAGACATGGGCCAACGCCGCATACATTGTACATTTCACATAGAAAAAAAAGAAAATAAATATTCCAACCTTTTTTTGAACACTTAGTCTTTTGAGGATCGCCAAGAATATCCTGATTGAATAACAGGGGCAATACATCTCACGGAGAAGGGAGCTGAAAAACCATGATTTGGGGGATCTTTCTAATGAGGGTGCCGTCCTCGGCTGGGAAGATGGTCGCCTTTCTCCTAAAGTCGGCTGGTTGCAACAATGTAATTGGTATCACACTGCCATATGGTGATTGAGATCATATTAATAGAATTACATGAATAACTATTGGGGGAGGTTCTGTTTGCAAATACGACATCACGTTAAAATGTGGAGCAAAGCCATGTCCTTATGGGATGTTTCTGAACAAGAGGGATATGGCATAGATGCATCACAGACTTTGTTACGCACAGACAAGGTAAGAAGGTAACCGAGGTGGCCACCTCCCCTTAAGAAAAAGAGAAAGGAGTGCAATCTAACGTGCAGAAACTGGAACCAAGCAAAAGACATTTAAAAACAAAAAATTTTTTTTAGCTTCTCAAACCCAACGGTGTTATTCTTCAGAGTGGGGGAACTTGTCTTATTTATATCTGTCCCACAGCACTGAGCACAGTGCCTGGAATACGGAAACGCTCTCTAAATGTTTACCAAATATATGAATGAATCCATTAAATAAGGTCAGAATTTGCTAATAAATCCTTTCTCTAATACGTTCCAACAAAAATGTGCACTTACAAAAACAATCATATGGAAAAGGTGTAAATATATTTACGGCCCCTCATCTCACATCTACAGTGATAAAGAAAAATACTTCTGTCTGTATATGAATAAAAAACAAGCTTCTGTTGGCACAATGCTTTAGACTTTATAAAGCAATTTCCTGTACTTATCTCTTTGTAATTTTCATGACATCCCTTTGAAATTGGTCATGATACCTTTTTTTTTTTTTTAGATGAGGGTAAATATCCCATCCCAGAGAGAGGATGTGATTTGCTCAAGGTCACAGGGATAGAAAAGCACAAAGCGGGGGTGTCAGTGCAGCACCTAGGACCCCAACTCCAGCACTCTCCTTGCTGCCATGAAGAGGCTTTGCCAGAGACTGATTTAGAGCCAGTAGGGAAGAACATGGGGACCCTAAACCCCTGGCCAGAAAGGCTGAGGGGCAACATCATTGTGTCTGCCCCCAGCCGGGAGTTTTCACGGAAAGGATAAATTATCTGAATCTACGATGCCAAGGAGTATGTAGGTTTAGGGCTTTTCCGAGACAATATGCAAAATGAAGATGCGAGTGGCCATCCATCATAATTATTTTAAAATTCAATAAACATTTAGCGAACACTTTCTTTGTGTCGGGCAACATGCCAGGTGCTGAAAAAGCCTTACTTTATTTAATCCTCTCGACGCCGCTATTTGAGGGAGACACGCGTGGGCACACTTTGAGGTAACTGGCATTTGGAACAGGTCACTGATGGGTCCCGAAGTCGGAGAGTCAGGGTGAGAGCCAGAGTCCCCACTTGGGTTTGCCAAGGCTGTGCTCTTTCTCCTCTTATCTGGACGGGGACGCCGAGCACATTAATTAAAAATTGATTAAGACCGGACAACGTGTCCAGGTAAGTGGCGTTTATGAAGTGCGGTATCAGCTCACCAGGAGGAAAAGTGCCTGTGAATTAGAGGATTCAGAGAAGACTATGTAGATGAAGGAGAAACTGTGTTAGTCTGAGAATAATGACAACGGTCGTGGCCACAGACACGGCGAGAACTGGCATCTGTCGCCTTGAGTCTTTTACAAGTGCCCACTCATTTCATCCGCATTACAATTACGAGGTGAGACACCGCTGTTGTCCCATTCCACGGGTCCCAAGATGAGTCCCAGAATGGCCACGCTGCCACCCAAGGCCATGCATTACAGACAGAGCAATGATGGCTTTCCTCTTAAAGTCCGATCGAACCTCTACCCTCAAAGATGTAGCATGTGCCCCATTGATATAATTGAGTGAAATTTACTTTATTATTTGCAAAGCCATTTGTCTGAAAAGAAAACATGTCTCCAAATCTCTTCCAAATGTGCAAGCCCCAAATCCCAATGACCTAAGTCACACACCCATCTTCAGCTGGGGGAAAACATGGCCATGGTTAAATGCTCCGAGGCTGGAAGTTGTCTTGAACCGCCCGCGTCCGCTGAGAGCTTCCCCACAGATTTTGAAGTCTGACATTAGTGGAGACGTGTTTGGAGAACTACAGTGGACATCCGCAGAAAACCGACCTGGGACTTAAAATCTAGAGGGTCAAAATATGCTTTATCTCTGTGGTTTATCTCTTTCTGACAGAAAAAGGAGGAGGGAGGTGGTAAAAGCCAGAGAGGCAAGAAGACCCCATCAGGTGACAGGTTATCTCCTGTCCTGGGGCTTCTCCATCTGCACCCCCTTCCATCCTGCATCCCTAGGAATCTCTGAAGACATCCTGGGCTCCTTCTCTCTTAATTCCCTTGTCTAAGGAGCTCTGGCTGCCAGATCTGGCAGTCTACCTCTCCAATGTGCTTGCAGCTGCTGGACCCTCTACTCTTACTGCTCTTACTAAACATCTTCACTCATTTCCTGCTCTGAATTTGTCACTACCTCTCTCAGAAACATTCTATGGCTCCCCACTCCTTTCCAATAAAACACCATCTTCTCAGCCCGACTTTCAAGGCCTTCCATGTTTTAGCTCAAACCATGTATTCAAGCAATTTCTTTTTTCCTTTGATGTTATCTCCCAAATCAAACCAAATAACTCTTTCCCCTGCATCCATCTGAATGATGATTAGCTCTCTAGTAATCACTGACATGTGATATTGTATGTTCATGATAGACAATTGATAAAATACAGAAGAATAAAGAAAAAATAAAAATATCCTGCAGTCTCAATACCTGGATATAATCCCTCAGATATAATAATTATGTTGGGTTCTTTTTCTTTTTAATATTTTATTTATTTATTTGACAGAGAGAGAGCAAGAGAGCACAGCAGAGGGAGAGGGAGAAGCAGGCTCTCTGCTGAGCAGAGAGCCCGACGCGGGGCTCAATCCTAGGACCCTGAGATCATAACCTGAGTCGAAGGCAGACACTTAACCTGCTGAGCCACCCAGGTGTCCCGGGTTCTTTTTCTGCAGTATGTATAATACAAAATAGATGTGATAAACACGTACGACAAACCTGAGATCACTATGGAAAAACAATTATGTATTCTATTTTTTTTCCCCTTGAGCAACAGAGTGTGAGCATTTTCTCACCTCCCTAAATATCCTTAAAAATCCTAAATTGAACGAGTTATTTTAGAACAGTGCCTGGGACATAGCAGGTGTGCAATAAATGTTAGAATGCTAGCTCTCGTCATTATTATTAGCTTTTATGATCCTCAGAAAACGTGATGCTTAATAACTGTATAATACTCGATTATATAGATATTCAGCAATTAGTTTGAAATATCCCTTGTGGTTAAACATTTAGCCTGTTCTGAATTTTATGCTACCATAAACAACTCAGCAATTACTGTTCACGTGTGCATACACGTGTCTGCATGTGTACGTGTGCATGTATTTGTGTGTGCATATCTGCATACATGTGTGTATGCATGTGTGTGTGTGTGTGTGTGTGTGTGTGTGTGTCTGAGGTCTGCTTATCATCTTGGAAGGGTTTCCTATTGCCAATAAGTTTTCTAATTCTTTCTCCTTAAACTGTCTGAGTTTATTTTCTGTCACTTGCAACCTAAAGGAATCCTGACATAATACATTTGGGGAAAATCTCACCTCTCGAAGTGGGAAGAGATATTCTCTTATTGTAGATAGTGGACCTGCTTTCCAGGCAGGCTCTATGGGCTCCGCACACCACCACTACCCCCCTTAGTATGTCGGGGTGGCAGAGGCTTGCCCCGGATTGGGTCCCACGTGGTGAGGCGGGGGGGGGGGGGTGCAGAGCTGCCTCGTGGCATGAGAGCGGAGTCCTCAGGAAGAAAAGTGAGGCCACAAACATGAGGATGTGGGTAGAACACACGAGGGTTTCCCCGATGGTCAGAGGACAGGAGGATGTGGTTCTGGAAGGTGGGGCCTGGAGGCATGGGGAGCATTGAGTGTTTGCTTTCAACCAAGCCCACAGGTGGGGAGCTAGTGGATAAGGATGCTGAGCCCACCAAGAGTTTCCAATATGTTCATCTCACCATTCCTTTGACGGCATTGTTGTCATTGGGCCAATTTGATAAATATAAATTGGCATGTGTTTATAATTCCATTTTTATCCCCTTGATTAACAACGACGTTGAGTTTTCTTGATACATACATGTTGTCTCTTTGTATTTCTTCACAGCAGACAGAACCAGCTACGTAATTTGCAGGGCTTGGTGCAAAATGAAAGTGGGGTTGTCCCTTGTTCAAAAACCATTAAGAATTTCAAGATGGTGACAGCAAGTCATTAAACACGTACAGGACCCTTCTAGACACGAGCCCTTTCTGACTACCCAGGCCTCACAGCCACGAAGCTGGAGCTGATGGCAGATTGTATTCTCATGTTTTTGACCTTTTTAATGTAAGTGTTCCTTTTTTCTTCTTGATTTTTCCAAGCTCTTTATATAGCAAGTATACTGATATTTTGTCACATTTGTTGCAACAGTCATTTATCCCTTTAATGTGTGATTTACAAGAATGTGATACATCCCAAGGGGGCATTCCATCCTTGCATGGGAGCTGTGAAATCTCTATTTTGCTCCAATTCTACTCTCCAATAAAAGCCTACCTCAGCCCCAGGTGTCGACTTCCTGGTCACTGTATTTGATCAAGCTGCTCCCTCTTTGTACCCGCAATGCCCTTTTCCTATAGATTCATCCTGTGTAATCTCACCGCCCTTCAAGGCCAGAGTCTGATGTCATCTTGTGCAGGAAGCATCCCTGATACCTTGACCTGAAGTCAGCCACCCCCCCCCCCCAGATAATCCTCTTCTGGATTCCTCTCTTAAAAGGTTCCCTGCTTTCAATCATGCATTATCCTTACGTGGGCATGGCTTCAGCCCCCTGGAGGAGTGAGCTCCTCGATGGCAGGGACCCTCTACTATTCATTATTCACCTGCATGTGTTGCTAGTCGTATATTTTGTCGTTGATAATTGACATTTATCGGGCACCTCCTATGAGCCAAGCACTCTTCAAAAGATTTATCTGTAGAGCTAGCTGCTCTGAGTGCTTCTAGGAGAGGAGACAAACCCGGATGCTAATCCAAATTAGGGCCTTAGTCTATTCTCACCTGCAATGATGTTTTATCTCCTCCTAGCCCATTCTCAGGTGAGTCCCAAAGTGCTCAATAAATGTTAGGTCTCATTATCATCATCATCACCATCACCATCACCATCACCATTGCCTTTGACATTTATCAGGCACTTAGCAGGAGGCAGGGAAGCACTGGCTCATTTAATCCTGGAAACAAATATATCAAGTAGAGAGTTCTACTAACCCCATTGTACAGATGGGAAAGCGAGGTTTAGGGCTCTGGAGTCAGTAAGTGGCGACGCTGGGATTTGGACCCAGGTCATCTGCCTCCACTGTTCTCAAAAGCGCCACGACTGGCACTTTTCTTCCTCTTGAGCAAGAAAGGAAGCTGCCAAGTGGTCAGAGCAAAGGTGATGAATTTGGGTTCTGTGGGGCAGTGGTGATACGAGAAAGCATCGCTCCTCTTGTTTGTTTCACTGCCGTGGGCTCGTTTGGTCTCTACATGTGGTTGTACCAAATGTCTGCTGAATGACGGGGAGCCCAGAAGGAATCACAAGGCTGCTTCCCAAAATGCAAAGTTTAGACATGACTTTAGGGACTTGTGTCCCCAGACCATGGTCCACTGCCATAAGTACACATGACATTTATTTAAATAATTAGCTAATATTTATTGAGCTCCCTGGATGCTGGGAACAAAATGTTTTGAACAGATGAAGCTCTAGGGGGTCAGAGAAATCAAAAGTCTTGCAATCCAGGAGCTCAGAACTTGGGGCAGAAAAAGTCACATCGACAGAGAGATACAATTCAACCAAAGAGAAGCAATGACAGAGGTCAGGTCTCCAGGGGTGGGGGGTGGTCACTGAAACACAGACATGGAGTCCTAAGGAGGACCCTGAGCTGGAGGGGTAGATCAGGAAAGATTCCGAGTCCACAATTATTTCTACATACTCCTTCCATGGTCAAACCCAGATACTTCCCAACTCCGTCACTCATGAGCCAGAAGAGCCCTCCTGCAAAATTATTCATTCTCTCCTTGGGCTTGAGAGCCTTCCCTCTCCTCTCCCACCGAGCCAGCTGTCCATCCATCCATTAAGGAATCAACCCACTTACTCATCTATCCAGCCATCTAGCGACCCATCCAGACACTCATTTTTTCACTCATTGATCTCATTGCTCATCCGCTCCTTCATTGATTCGCGACGCCACACTGTAGCAGAAATCGATCTCGACACCAGGGAAAACGAATCACCAAAATTCACATTTAAACAAAACGAATTCCAGAAATAAAAAGTTCCTGTCTGCCTCTGATATATATGTTACAACTCTCATCTTGCATCACTTGATCCAGCAAATTAAGACTAACGTGATTTGTAGACACTGCAGCTAAATCAAGTCGGGGAAGCGTTGGTCCAGCGACTGCTTTGATGGAATGACCTCCAAACTACTTCATATTTCCAAGCCCCAAACTCACTCCCTCTCATCTGCTTTGTAGCTCTTGGGTACCTATTGTTAAAGCCTGCAGGGCCCTTTATGTAATGACCAACCCACTAAAATGTCATTTTTTAAAAATTACTGTCATTCAAAACCAAAACAGACTGACAAGACTCACCGAGGTATGAATTCTTAACGTGAGGTAATACAATGCTGTAGATAAGATATCATCAAATAAATAAAAGTATTTTAAAGAGCGTGTCTCTCTTGCCCTTACACTCACTTTGACATACGCTGGTATTAAGCCGGTTTCCTGTAACTTAATAAAGGAAGAAAAGGTTCAAACATTTCTGATACTCCTTCTCAACATAAAATGAGGGGAAAAAAAGTAAAATGTCTTATCATCCTCTTTTAATTGATATCTCGTCCTTCACGTAAATTACATGTCAGATGAACTGTCTATTTTAAGAAGAATATTGATATTTTATTCCCATCACTTTTTTTCCCGGGGAAGGAATGAAACATTAAAACGGTGATTATATATGAATCACACCTTATACATTGGAGGTACAGTATAATTAGAAAAATAATTTTACCACCTGTAATACTGTCTTGCAAAACAGATCCATTCTTACGCTGGGAGCTGTGTTTAACACACATAATTCGACTAGATGGTTTGTGAGAGATGCAGAAGGAAATCGCCTCCGAGAAACTCCTTCCCCAAGGTACCTGTGTGGGGAGAACTATCTGTGTTTCCACCTGCACAGCGGGTTCACTGGGCTAGGAGAGGACGCATGCACTCAGACGTCTGAGCCAGATTCCCTGGGCCGCTGGAACCACGGTGAGGGCTAAGCACGAATGGGACCACGAGGGGTGCAGTGACCCTGATAAGCTGCCGGCTGGGACGCTTCCTTAGGATGTGGACTCGTGTCCATTTCCGCAGCGGCACTGGAAGGAAATGGGGTACTCTGCAAGAGAAGCAGCTGTGAAATCGAGCAGAGGCCATGCACGCGTTTGGCTCACGTGACAAGGAGGTGGCAATCAGGAGCTGGGGTCACCTGGTGCCAGGGAAGCAGAGGGAAGTCACCGCTGCCTAAGCACCAGGGGGGCCGGCCCCGTGTGCTGCTCTTGCGTCCACACCTTCCCATCACTTCTACACCCGACCCACGCGTCCTGTTCCTAAGGCGTTATTTCTAGAGGTGGTGGGTCCCATCTCTCTGAGTGACCCCAACAGACCCCGGGTGGGCACTAAGGGTGGTCTGGTTTGTATTACAGTTGTTATGCAAACATTACGCGACCCACACCTCACCCCTACTTCACAGCAAGTTCCCTGAGCAAGGTGGAGTGTAGAGGAAGGTCTGACCCTGACCCTGCGGACTACAGGGGAAAGTTTTACCCTGACCTTGGGGGATTATAGGGGAAGGTCTGACCCTGACCATGTGGAGTCTAGGGGAATGTTTTAGAATCTGAACAACAGAGTGTCAATCCATGCTTCTCATTTCGGGGTGACTTGGGGCCAGTTCCCTTCTCCATCTGCCTGAGCTTCCACCTCCTTGAACAACAAGGATCCCAGTTCCGTAGACTGTGCCTCTGAGTGTTGCTGCAGGAATCGAGAGAGCGTGAGCGGCTCGAAACCCGCGGTATGGCGACTGGCATATCAGTTTGTTTATCGTGTGTCTATTTTTACTTTTTTACTTTTCGTTCCTGACTCCCCAGCACCCAACACAATGCCTTGCATAATGAAGGTAAGCAACAAATGTTTGTTGAATTTAGTTGACTAGAGATTGGATTCAATTGCAAAACTCATGAAAAATGGGAAATCCACACTTTTTTTCATACAGATTTGATATCCCTTGTCAAAAGACAGGCTTATTGTGTTTCAACAAATACATATGAAACCCTACTAGGTGTCCTGTGGGTGCTGGGGACTCAGAGATAAAGGAGCCCTCAGCCTACGGGTCGGGTCATGATTTGGTGGTGAAGGGAGACATCTTAGTAAATACATGGCTTCCTGTACTGGAAGTGCCAAGGAGGAGGTCTCAATAGGGCAGGCAGGGCATAAAGGGGGCAGGAGTCAAATCCCCCTAATATCTAGGGGCACCTGGGTGGCGCAGTCATTAAGTGTCTGCCTTCTGCTCAGGGTGTGATCCCGGTGTTCTGGGATCGAGCCCCACATCAGGCTCTTCCACTAGGAGCCTGCTTCTTCCTTTCCCACTCCCCCTGCTTGTGTTCCCTCTCTCGCTGGCTGTCTCTCTCTCTGTCAAATAAATAAATAAACTCTTTAAAAAAAAAATCCCCCTAAAATCTAAAATCCTTCCCTTGACACACAAGAGCCCCCTCCTGACCAGCATCTCCCCTACTACCTCTGGGACCTCATCTCCCACCATCCTAAACGTTCTGCATGATGTCCGCCCCACTCCACTGGAGTCCTTGTGGTCCTCAAGCACACCAAACAAGGGTACCTTAGGGCCTTTGCATTGCTGTTCTCTCTGCCTGCAATGCTCTTTCCTTCATGACTACACGACTCGCCTGCCGTGATGGTTAACTTTGTGTGTCAACTTGCCTGGGCCACAGGGTGCCCAGATATTTGGTCAAACATGATTCTGAGTGTGCCTTTGAGTGTGTTTCTAGATGAGATTAACATTTGAGTCAGTAGACTGAGCAAAGCAGACTGCCTTTCCTAATGTGGGTGGGCCTCATCCAATCAGTTGAAGGCCTTGAGAGAACAAAAGGCTGAGTGAGATGGACTCTCCTACCTGACTGCCTTGGAGTGTAACATTGGATTTTTTTTTCCTGTCTTCAGACTTGAAACTGAAACATCAACTCTTACTGTGTTGTGAGCCCGTCTGCCTGACACTTACCCCTGGTTCTCAGGCCTTCAGACAGTGATGGAGACGATGCCATGTTCTCCTGGATCTCCTGCTTGCAGACGGCAGATGTTGGGACTTGTCAATGTCCGTAATTATGTGAGCCAATTCCTTATAATAAACTATATATATATGGGATGCCTGGGTGGCTCAGTCGGTGAAGCATCTGCCTTCAGCTCAGGTCATGATCCCAGGTCCTGGGATCGAGTCCCGCATCTCAGGCT
Source organism: Ursus americanus (assembly GCF_024610735.1). Taxonomy (NCBI): domain Eukaryota; kingdom Metazoa; phylum Chordata; class Mammalia; order Carnivora; family Ursidae; genus Ursus; species Ursus americanus. Next base: position 38,460,526 of record NC_142152.1, on the reverse strand, counting down.
CCCTGCTCAGCGGGGAGTCTACTTCTCCCTCTGCCTCTGGCCCTCCCCACCCACCCTCTCTTGCTCTCTCTCAAATAAATAAATAAAAATCTTTTAAAAAATTATATATATATGTTTACTCATCTTTATTGGTCCTGTTTTTCTGGAGAACCCTGACTGATACACCCCCTCACTCCATTTAGGTCTCTGTTCAGTCTTCCCTGCTAAGCTCATCTGAAATAGCAGTTCTTCCTACTCGCCACCATAGGCCTGCTCTTTCCCTTCATACGTGACACACTCCAGCATCACATAACCCATGTATTTGTTTATCTGAGATCGTCTGGTGCCCTTCCTGGAGTATCAGGCCCAGGAGAGGAAGGACTTTACCTCTTTGCTCATTAATATATTCCAGGGGTCTGTGACGGTGCCTGGCGTTCATAAATGTTTGATGAATGAATGAACGAATCAATGAATGAATGAATGGTGTGGTGGGAGCTGGGATCTGAAAGTTCTGTCATCAGTGGTTCAACAGGAGGCCTGGAGGGAAAGGGATGCTATCCGTTTCTTCCTGGTCCCACGTTTCAAGAAGGACATCAAGTTTGCCAAACAGAACAGATTCCTCAGCAATGAAATGGGTTGTGGAGTTGGGGGCTGTTTCTTTTTTCTTTCTTTAGGAAGCTATAAGGAGAGCTCTGTTTATCTTGTTCCCGAGCACTGGAAGGGGTAGGCTGTAAATAGGAAAGAGGACATAAAGCTGATGAGTGCTAACCCTCTCTTCCCCACCGAGGCTTCTGCTCAGGACTGCTTAGCATTTCCATCTATATAAACTCAATGGGCCATATAACCCTCTTTTATATACACTCACCAATTAACATTATTCTTTAATAGGAAGAAGTTTAGGGTTTTTTTTTTAAAGTCGGATTCAAAGGAACATGCTTAATCACGAAAACCCAATGCTAATGAGGGCAGTGGGATTGAAGGCAGTTTGGGAAGTTACACTCAGCACTTTTTTTTTTTTTTTAATTTTTTTAAGACTTTATTTATTTATTTGATAGAGAGACAGCCAGCGAGAGAGGGAACACAAGCAGATGGAGTGGGAGAGGAAGAAGCAGGCTCCCAGCGGCGGAGCCTGATGTGGGACTCGATCCCATAACGCCGGGATCACGCCCTGAGCCGAAGGCAGACGCTTAACCGCTGTGCCACCCAGGCGCCCTACACTCAGCACTTTTATGTGTGTTTCTTGGCGACCTTACAGATGCCTGCAAAAGAGCCTCCTTTTGAGCCATTTAAGGCCTTCCCTGAGCGAACCCCAGACTCTCTTTTCCTCCCTGCCTCTCCTCCATCTCTCTGGGCTTTCTGCGCTCCAGCCACACGGAAACGCTCAGATCCTTCCACCCACTCTCCAATGACATGCCTCTGTGATTCCGCAGGTACTGTCCCTTGTGCCGGAGGGTCCAACCCCGCACTCTCAGGCCACCGACATTTAACCCTTCAATATCCACACTCCACACGACATCAGATGCGTTTTCAGTCCCCCAGGTGCCCCCACGTGACTTCTGTGTAGCACTGTACCTTTCACTCTGTTTCCACCGTTAAGTTCTTGTTTCCAGGTCAGCCTTCTATGCAGTGGAACGTGTCACTGGCCTGCCCAGCAGGAACCCCCTTCACCCAGTAAAAGCTCTTGGCTTCCACTTAAGTGTCCTGGGTGTGGATCCCCCAACCCTAAGCCTATCAGCATTCAGTTCCCTGGTCTCAGTGATTGGTTCAGGGATGGGCATGTGACCTGGGCTGGTCCAATCAGAAGGAGTCTGAGAATTATTGCACAAGGTACCGGGACAGAAGCTTAGGGGGTCTTTACTTGAAACTGGAAGTGGGAGCAGTGCTAGCAGTGTTTTGCCACCACCAGGGCAAAAGAAGCACCAGCAGCAAAGCCACAGTGCCCAGCAACTGAGCAAAAATCCAGGCCTTGCCTACAACTGTCAGTGTCTGAATTCAGCCATGCCTGATGCCAGACCTGCCCTTGAACTTCTCAGTTACGTAAGTACAAAGAACTTGATGTCATTTGAAACAGAAGTTGCCCGAGTAAGATGCCCGCCCCCCCAACCGTGAGTTTAGCTTCCAGAAGCAGGCTCTGTATTCACATGACTCTTGCACTTTCCCTAGTCATTCCGGACAAAGCCTTGCAGCTAGTAAGTGCTCACTTAATGCGGTTGGATGTAGTCAATGAAATGGAAAAAAAAAGATTACTGTTGTATTACTTGGCTGTATTCACGGGACTAAAATGCCCAAGCTTTTATTTGCTGTAATTACGATCTAGCACCTTCAAGCAATTCCGTGTATAAAAAGTTCTGGTGGGGACATTTGTCTTCATTTAAGTGTTTCCACGGGAGAAAAATGTTCAAATGCATTAATGTTTTTGTGTTGAATATGAGATGAAACTCCTAAAGACTAATTTTCCAGATTACTTATTTTATATTTAGTGCCATTAATTCCACATGTGTGAAAAACATATAATTATACCCACACTATTAGTACTGAATAAAATTCTGTATTATTCAAGTGTAGTAATAGATAAATTGGCACTAGACTCATGTACACAAATGAGGCTTTTGAACTTTAGTGTGATTTCAATTATCTTACTTTAGCATCAAAAGTGCTCAGCAAAATGCCTAGATTCTGCATTTGCTAAATATTTCTCCACCTCTACCCTTATTCCAGTAAAACACCCACATGATACATTTCTGTGGACACAAGACTCCCTGAAGCCTATGAAAAGTATGCATTATTCAATAAAGGATAGGAGTAGAAGCACTGTTCCCAAATACTGGGAACCCTAGTGCTTTGAGAGCTCCTTGTTAAAAGAACTGCATGATCGAATGAGTTTTGGTGTTGATACATCTGACGCCCCCTCTTGAACCCTCACGAGGTATGTTTAAGGCTCTGAGAAGTCCTGCAGGGAGGAAGCCCATGGAATCCTGTTCCAGGCAGCATTCCTCACGCTTTCCAGAGCACGGGTTCCCTTTTTGCTCAGCACCTATTAATGTCCATCAACAGTGTCTGGGAGATGTTGCCGTAACAACCTAATGTTAGCTGGACACTGGTCTTACCTGCCCACTTGCAACTCAAGAGGAGCTGGGCTTCCCTTCACCCTTCTGGTCTGATTCCCCAAATGAATGAGAGCGTGAATTTTTTTTATAAGTATTGTTATCATTATTATTATTATTATTGGTGTTCGTTTAAGGAACGAAGGAGGAATCTGTCCAGTCTGCTCCATAGAATGGAGTTTCTCCTTTATTTTCTTTTTCTTCAGACACTTGAGAAACAACTATTTTTTTTGAGCACTCCCAATGCACCCACCAGTGAATATCCTCATTCACACATCAGCTGGGCCGTCCCAGCCCCTCCACCTGCTTGAGCCCCTACCTTGTGACATTTGCAAATCCCGGGCAGGTGCTCCCCACCCCTGCACTGTCTTCTCTTCACTCTGATGTAAAACAAGCCCGCAGCACCCATGACGGTGATGACATGACCACGTGTTTGGGTGCACCAAAGGCCAAGTCCTTACGAAGTCAGAACGCTTACTAACATCACTCCGAGCACGCTGACAGCAGTAAGAATCGTGGGGGGTGGGGGAGACAGAGCTGCGTAAAGTTCCGGGGAGGGAAGCTTACACTTACCCAGGGGCAGCCAGGAAGGCTTTCCACAGAACGCGACCTTCATCCGACCTGAGTCCCAGTGGAAATGTAGGATTCAGCTATTCCTTTAAGAAAGGGTTTGAAGAAGTGCCCCCCATCACAGAAGAATGGGGCCAGGTCCACTGAGAAATGACCTGACCCCCCTGTGCTGTGGCTTCTCCATTTGTGAAATCATTAAGTTTGGTGAGTGAATTAAAAACGCTTAAGACCATGCTTTGGCACAAGACTGGGCTTCAGTAAACGTAATTTCTCCTGACATCATTGTTGTTCTCACTCCTGGTGCTGTTATAGGGTCTAATTTGCTCAGACTGTCGAGTTCCTGAAAGGTGAAGGTAAGGAATAATTGGGGAAAATAAGTCAACCAAGCTCAGAGGGGGAAACCTTGATACATGAGGGGCCATTGCAGGTAAGTGGGGAGCCTCTATGCCGGATAGCAGATTTTTGACTCCTGCTCTAGCAGGCTCTCGATAGCCCAGGAACGAATGGATGAGCTGCCCCTGACTTCTCGGCCCCCTGCGCTGGGTTAGGAAGCTGGGTCAGGGCACAGACGTCTGCATCAATGCCATTACAGAGAACTGAGGCAGGATGGGGAAGGGCGGAGGTGATCACACCTCGGGTGAATGTTCCTTGCTGGGCAGAGGAGAGAACGCGTTGCTCGGGAAAGTTCAGTTTCTACTGAGCTCCCTGACCAGGTTCTCACATGCTTTATTTCCTTCTGGAAAGGAATCCCGCTGATGTTCGTGCAGAGACATCCATGAGTCTGCACCCAGAAAGCCTCTTCTGGCTCAGACACCCCACTGACTCATCTTCCCCTGAGTTGGCCCCTTCTGCCCTTCCTCTGTGGGCCCACCACCCCTTGCTCAGCAGTGGCTCCTGGAGAACATTCCCCGGAGCACTCCTGAGATGAAGCCTCTGAGACATGTGATGATGTCCACTCCCTCTACCTCATTCCCTGTCACTGCTCCCCAGACCCCCGCCCTGTCCTGGCTGTGTATCCGCTCGGAGTGACAGAGAGCAGTTTAATGGCGTTCTGGGGTGGCAAAGAAAAACACAAAACAAAGCAAGCTGGAACGAATCCCAAACCAAGAATTTGATAGAAGCTACCAGAGATCAAGGCATAGCATTAAAATTCTAAAATTGGCCCCGATCAGAAGCCTGAAGGATAAAACCGGCCCTTCCAGAACACCATGGTTTGGCGATTGAGTCTATGACATAATGGAGTCGGGGTGGCTTATCCTGAACAATGATGGAAAAGAAAATATACCAATGTTCTTCCATCTCCCATTTACAGATAAATTTAGATACATAAAAGCTCAACTGAGATGTAAAAGTTTATGAAAATCATTCAAAAGCTTTTCATGCATTCACTTGCTCACGAAATATTTATACCATGCCAAACATTTGTTCCAAGCACCGTAACTCCCTGGGATGTTCTTATTCATCTTTGTGTCGCTCTGGATGTGGGCGGGGGGTACAGGAGAAGGTGGCTCATGTAGCCATCACTGTTGATGATTCAGGATGTCAAATGTTACTTCCATGCTTTAGGACTGGCTTTTCTCTTGAAAGAGTATTGGAAACGTGAGCTATTCCTCCTTAGCAACACAGATTTCAAAACCTAGGAAATGGTGGTGGGTCAAGAGGCCCCTGAGCCTCCTTTTTCCCTTCAGTGGATTTCTTCCCCACCATCCCAGGGGCCCCTAAGCACACTGTCTGCTCTCTAGCGCTTTGGACAAAACATGAATGCAGAGCTTCTAGAAGGTTCTATCAGAATTGAAACAAGTTAGGATTTTCCACACATTTTGCTAATCACTAAAGGATAGCAGCTGGAAAATAAATATACATAATCCAAGAAGCATAAATTTAGCCCAGCAGGCAGAGGCCAGCCCTGTGACCCCACCACCCTCGGAGCTCCATACTCTGCCCGTTCTTCACTCTGTCAGAGGAGGAACCATGTTCTGGCACCAATTCATGGTCACCCTGCCTGACTTCTTGCTTCCTGGCTCTGTGCCTGGTTTCGTTGTGGGGGCTGCCATATAAGAAATCCGCCATCCAGGAGCTGGTCCGCTATTTCTCTTCACCGATGTATGAGTTCCCTGTAGCTAAACTTACAAATTACCAAGCACTTAGTGGCTTTGAACAATACAAGTTGTCTTACCGCTCTGGAGGTCAGAAGTCCAGAATGAGTCTTACAGGGCTTCCATCAAGGCATTGGCCTCATTGCGTTCCTTCTGGAGGCTCTCAGGCGAAGTTGGTTCCCAGCCTTTTCCAGCCGCTAGAGGCCGCCTGCATGCTTGGCTCTACCCTTAAAGTGTCTGCTTGGAGTATCCCACCTCTGTCCCTGACTCTCACCCTCCTGCCTCCCTCTTCTAAGGACCCTATGATGACACTGGGCCTACCAGATAATCCAGGACCATATCCCCATTTCTGGGCCTTTACCTTTAATATCATCTAACTCCTTTTTGTCATGTGAGGTAACCTAGTCAGAGCTTTTGGGAATTAGGGCAGAGACATCGTGGGGGCATGTTTCTGCCAGCCACAGCGCACAAAGTCCAAAAAGCGATACCATTCTTTATGGACTAAATGTTTGTGTCCCCATAGAATTCCTGTGTTGGAACCTCCCCCTCCCCCACTGTGATGGTGTCAGGAGGTGGGGCCTTTGGGAGGTGACAAGATTAGATGAGGTGGGAGTCAACAGAGAGCTTGCTTCTCTTCTCTGCTCTCCTCCCTGTGAGGATACAACCAGAAGATAGAACCTGGAAGGAGGTCCTCACCAGAACTCAACCAGCCTCCAGAAGGGTGAGAAATAAATTTCTGTTGTTTGTAAGTCACCCGGTCTGTGGTATCTTGTGATGGGAGCCTGAATGGACAGACACCATGTATGCTCCTAAAAGGTTCTCCCCCTTCCACTTGCAGGCAGACATTGCCTTGTCGTGAATGTGCTCCTCTACTTGCCAGCACGTCAGAAGACCCCTTGTCCTTGGGTGAAGTCATGTGACGAGTTCTTGCCAATGAGTTGTAAGCAAAATAATGGGCATCACTTCCTGTCCGGAGCATTGAGTTGAGGTGCAAGACATTCCAGAACTCTCTTTTTTGCAGTGGGAATCACCCAGCTCCGTAAAAGACAAGATGCCCAGTTAAATTTAAATTTCCTATAATCCTGCCATTTCAATATTGCATGGGGCATACTTACACTAAAAATATTGTAATCTTTTCTGAAATTCTAATTTAACTGGGTATCCTGTAAGTTGATTGGAGTCTGGCAATCCTCAGTGCCAGTGAGAAAGGAGCCTTCATTGACGTGCTGAGATCTGGGGGCTACTTGTCACACAGCAGAGCCTCAGCTTTCTGACTGCCACAGACTATTTGCTTCGGTGATTATCAATTCGCAATCACCAACGGCAAGCCATACCACACTTCTGGAGTGTCCTAGCCGGTGTACGAGGCCAAAACCACATCTTAATCCTCAGCACCTGTAGCAGCCTTGGTTAGCAACAGAGTAGGCAGGTCTGGACCCTACAAAGCACTTATAACAATTTATGTCCACCCGAGAAGGTCAAATAGCCATGTTCTTCTCTCACTTTGCAGAAGAAGAAGGGAGGGGAGCATTCTCAACGTACAGTCTTCCCCTATGACTGTCAATCTTTTCCCATGATTTTTACTTCCACCTTTGGTGTCCACTGCTGCTTGGCAATGCTCGAATCACTTAGCAGATGAAATGTGATTTAGCACAACGTGATATATTTTGTCAGTTTCGCTTTGCTATCCCAGTATTTCATGATGTGTGCAGAGAAGCCCTGGTATAGTGTTTAAATTAGAAAGCATTTTTATATCAACTGTGTGATGAGCCCTCTTGTGACACTGATGATGGCCACACTTGCTATAAAATGCTTTTTAAAGCCACCAAAATTGCATCTGACAGTCAGCCGAGGTAAGTGGATTTGTAGCGGTTGTGGGGAAACAAAGGCACCAGAGGCACGGATATATATATATATATATGTGAACCCTAAAGACAGGTGACCGTGGCTAGCTTGCCCAGCTGTTCATTTACCTGGAACCGGGTCCTGGAAGGAGGGCTTTGAGTGCTGGGCTTTTCAACGCACAAGAGAGCTGCCGGTGCCTGCCTGTCATTTCCTTCCTGATCATTCTATCAGGAAAGTGCGAGAGCCCTTTCCGACGGAATGTGCAGACAGCAGACCTGGAGGAAGGAACATCACCTTGCGGGTTGTGGTGGCACTGTGTGTTGCTGTCTGGTGTGTGCCGTGGTGTGTCTCGAAGCTGCAAAAGAGGGATCTCTGGATTGCAGAGGTCCCCACAGCCCCCCGCGCCCCCAAGCCTTCCTTAGTCAGGAGCAGGCTGGCACTCGGGTTCAGTCGCCCTCTTCGGGGGGATTACAGGAGCAAATGCGATGTTCTCAAAATCACCAGATCTGAGAGCTAACATGCCCTAGAATTTCAGAGTTCCCCATTTCCTCCATTCTGTTTGAAAGCTTCCATCCAGTCGTGGTGTCCAGTAAAGGCTTGGTGTTGAGACATGGATCTTCGGAAAGTCATTAGGCGGGGGCACTAACCCTTCTCTCGACCTTGCCCCTGAAGGAGGGATCCATCCACAGAAGTCATGCGCCCCTGTGGCCTGAGCCACCTGCCCTGGAGGAGCTTGGGATCCGTTCCCAGGGAGCAGGCGAGCCCGTGAGGAACGGCAGCAGAAACCTAGCCTCCGAAGAGCGTGACTGACCGGAGGCTCGGGCACGACAGGGACAGACTCCAGAAATGCCGTGATCGGAGACATCAATTAGGTGGCGCCGACCTGAGTGACTTGACAAAGGACGAAAGGCTTTATCTGGCCCGTGGATGAGGCCCATGATTGAGAGAGTAGGGGCGGGAGGGGGTGTGCAGGTGGAGCCAACAAAGGCTGCAGGGTGGCGAGGGCAAACCAGAGAAGAGCTGTGTTGCACTCTGTCCAAACCGGCAAAGGGTACTAGACTCCTCGACTTGGACAGAATCGTGCCGTTCATGTTAATCAAACGTATTTATAAAAATAGGAGTGCTTACGTGGGGAGAGCCTCCTGTGTGCCCGGACCACTGCTAGGTGCTCTGCACTTTCTCACTTGTTCCTTGGCGGAAAGGTCTTGCTGCCCCCGCCACAGCAGTCATTTCTGTGGCACCCCTCACTGGGTGGCTTCCAGGCCCTGCTGAGCCACGTTCAAGAGCAGGGGTGGGGGCTCCCCTCAAGGGCAGCAGCTCTTTCTAGGGTTCAAAATGCCTCCTCCCTTCGACAACGGAGCAGAGTGGGAAACAAATGGACGCTGGATTCAGACAGATCCAAGTTTGAATTCCTGCTTTCCCAGCTGTGCAGTTGGGGGAGAATGTCTGTATGTGTGTCCCTCAGCCTCAGTTTCCCCTTTCTTGAAACTGACTTCCTGCTACCTAAGGGATGGGTGTTGTGACAATTCAACAACATGACATGTGTAAGCAGTCAGTCCGAAAGTTAGTAATTAACATGCGATTCTGTGTCTCCGTGCAGCGAATCACAGCAAATTCAATTCCTCCAGGGATATTTTTTTTAAGGTTTTCCTTTTTTTTTTTTTTTTTTTTAAGATTTTATTTATTTGACATAGAGAGCACAAGCAGGGGGAGCGGGAGAGGGAGAAGCAGGCTCCCCGTTGAGCAAGGAGCCCTATGCTGAGACTTGATCCCAGAACCCTGGGATCGTGACCTGAGCTGAAGGCAGATGCTTAACGACTGAGCCACCCAGGCACCCCCAGGGATATTTCCCTGAGACAGATAAAATGACAACAGTCTTGTAATACCGTCCCCATCCAGGAACATTATCAGGACAGCCCATAACTTCTTCCTGGTATCCCTGAACTAATTCTTGGTGACCCAACTCTTTCCTTACCACATGTCACCAACCATCTGTTAGATAATTCCTTCCTGGGGGGCGCCTGGCTGGCTCAGTCAGTAGAGTGTGCGACTCTTGATCTCGGGAGTGGAAATTCGAGCCCCACGTTGGGTGTAGAGATTACTTAAAATAAAATCTTAAAAAAAAAAAAAGCCAAAAGCTAATTCCTTCCTGAATTTTGCCAGACGCTCCAGTCAAGTCTACTTGTCTGACCTCTTCTTTCTGAAAGTCAGAACGTGTGCCCACCCCCCCCCCAATCTTCTACGGCACGTCCTCCATGGCGTTTCCCATGTTGTCAGTGGCAGTCCCAGCTGTAATGTCCCTTAGTCAGATCCTGAGAAGTAAAATATCTAGACCAGAGCATTTGAATCTGTATTAAGTCAGGACTGGGTTTGAAGGAGCTTCCATTGGACGGAGGTCCATCATGGCTGGCCAGTCTTGCAACCCAAAGTGTCGTCCAAGAACCAGCCTCCTGTGCATGCCCGGGACCTAGTTAGAAATGCAAATTTCCCCAGCCCATCCACCTTCTCGTTTCCCACCCCACCTTCTGCCCCACACCTGCTGATTCAGAAGCTGTCTTTTTAAGAGATCCCTAGGTGATTTGTACACAGACTACAGACAGAGAGCACAAAGTTAGAGCAGTTCTCCCACGTGACTGCACTTTAGAATTAGCTGGGGAGCTTACACAACGTCCAGTGCCTGGCCCCAATCCCTAGGGTATCACACTTCACTCATCTGGAGTCGTGCCCAGGAGTGGGTGCTTTTTAAAAGTACATGCAGTGGTTCCCCTGTGTAGCCAGGATTCGGAACCCTTGGGCCAGAGCTCCTCGAATCGGGGGGCGGGGGAGGGGGGCTTGGCCCTTCACACCAGGACCGCCCTGGGCCTGAAGCTCGAGGTCAAACGGCTGCAGCTCTGGGGAAAGAAGTGCCCACAGAAACTGGCGACCTGGGGCGGCTTGATAAATATGTCCTCGTAAACACGCTTCAGTTTATACAGTCTCATTAAAGTACAGTCACATGCTGTGTTTATAACGACAGAGTTGCCAAAAATGGGCGTCAGTAAAACAAATCGTATTGTCACAATGGTTATTATTATTGTAACAAAACTTTAACATTTCTTACCCCTCTGCCAATGCAATCACAATGCATAATGCATTTGAGATTACTTCCAGCTGTCTCCTACTCTATGAATGGGGACATTTCCGTGCACACAGCATTCAGACGCTGTGTACATTTGCATGAGAAGCCGCCATCTTCTCATTCATGAGTAGAGGCTCGTAACTTAGGATGGCCCTTCCACGGCCGCCTCGAGCGGCCTCAGACTTGGCAGGAGCCCCTCTTCTTGAGCCTGAAAGGTCTGTACTCTTGGGTGGTAAGGAAGGCGTGAGCTAACGCAGAAAAGATCTTGACTCCGAAGACCTCAGTTCAAGTTCTTGTTATGCCAGCCGGGTCGTGATGGGCGTGGTAGACCGTGTGTCGTCCTTATCTATAAGGGCAGGCCAGTATCCCTGTCCCGACTCCCCAGAGTGACCATTGTGAGGCTCAGATAAAACAGTGTTTAAAAATGAGTGGCCAACAGCAGAAGACTCTAACAAGAGAAGGACCCGTTACTAAATGCTGTATTAGCAGCAATAATAGTGACCACAGCAGTGTTACCACCATAAAGGGAAGGAGAAGACACTATCTTCAAAATTTTATGGTTTCCTGTTTTCTTTGTGAAGAGAAAAATGGATGGGTCAATGAGTAGCTGGATGGATAGGTGGATGGATAGATGGGTGGGTGGAGGGAAGGGAGGGAGAGTGGTTTGGTGGGTAGGTGGAGGGATGGATGGATGGATGGATGGATGGATGGATGGATGGATGGGCAAATGGGTGGGCGGAAGGAAGGAAGGGAGAGTGGATAGGTGGGTAGGTGAATGGATGGATAGATGGATGGATCGATCAATCAATCGAGTGATGGATAGGTGCAATGCAGCCTTGACACGCAGCCCACCTCCCACCCTTACTACTTGGCCTCTTACAGCTTTACGTGAATCACCTGAATGCCTTCTGGGTCAAGTACAACCCTTCTGGTGGAGCCTGTGAGGCCTTTATTATCTGCTCAAACTTGTCCTTCCCACCTTCACTTGGTTCTGTTCCCCCATGATTTCCCACCACTGCACAGCCTGCGATTTCTCATCTCTATTCCTTGGCTCTTAGTGCTCTTAAGTCTGTAAGCCAAACTAGGTGCCAAGCCCGGCTCATATGACTTCTGTTTGGAAACCTTCCCTAGTTCAGTCAGTCCAAAGGAATCCCTCCCTCCTTTCCCATCATAGCACCTTATTTGTTTCTGTCTTACCGTATATCTTTCTACATGTGTGAATTACCTCTCTCACTTAAAGGAGAGGAAAAGAAATAGCATTTAGTAGTCACCTGGGCACTCTCCTGTGATCCTAAGAAAAACCCTGCGAGGGACGTATTATTCTTATTTTACCAAAGCAGTGACATGGGTTCTAAGAGGTATGCCGACTTCTCTGAGGTGTATCAGTGGTGGACCTGGGATGTGAACCCACGTCTTCTGACTCTGAATGCCTCCCATTCTCTCCAGTGTAGTCACCAGGGCTGGCCTAGCTTCTGGAAGACCCTGTTTGCTGTACACATCATGGCTGATCCATCCGTAAAAAGGAGGTCCTCTGCGCGATGGGGACAAAAGTAACTGGTCAATAAGTGTTACTCATGTGAGCATCACTCTTTGTCAGCCTGGATTCCCCCCTGCACTGTGCTCCACAAGGGGAACCCCTCAGTAGAAGCTAATCATTAGAACCTTTAAAGTCAAAGCTCTGTGATCTGACTACGTGGGGGCCATTAGCTGGTCAGTTAATGAGAAAAGTCCATTAAAGAAGAACACCATATATATCTTAAGTTCTTCATGTGAGGGGAGCCTGAGCAGCTCAGTCAGTTAAGTGTCTGACTCTTGATTTCGGCTCAGGTCATGATCTCAGGGTCATGGGATCAAGCCCCGCATCAGGCTCCACGCTCAGTGCAGAGTCTGCTTAAGATTTTCCCTTTCCCTCTGTTCTCCCCTCTCCCCCCAAATAAATAAATCTTTTAAAAAAGTGTTCATTTTAATTTAAAACGTGTAATACACTTGAATTTATCAAACTTTTGCTTCAGGACTCGTGCCTTCTTTTTGAGTATGGAGTGCCCCCAGGGTCTAGTTTCCACGTCCACAGTTGCTATGTCTCTGATTTCCAGTGTGGGCAAGTAACCAGCTCTCAGAATCCTTCTGAACGGTTGTTGTCTTTTCCCCGCCACGCCTTTAGCATAGTAATTAGATCCACACCTAATTCAACAGCGGTTTCTGCAGAGACTTTCCTTTAGAGCATCTTTTTGAAAGCTTTTATCATAAGTTTCATAGGAACAGCTCTCTTCTCACGCTGTTTCATAGGCTTACGTGAAATATGCAGGATTTTGTTAAATGAGCTCCTTATAATCACAGGAACACTTGAGGCAGGGAGGCCTGGGAACAGACTGAGTGATTGTTGGTAGGCGAGCAGGTGATGCAAAAGGACAGCTGAGGGCAGGTGGAGCAAAGAGCAGCCCGGCCAGAGGTGCTCAGCAGCCCTGTGCGGCCACCGGGTGCTTACGCGAGGTCGGAAGCTGCAGTTGATGCACAAACTCGTGCAGTTGAGAGAACGTGTCCTGTAATTCACCAGGGCGCGCTGGGGACAGTACGGCTGCGGGCTTCTTTAATTCCACCAGCAAACTGCTGGTGTAGAGACAGGGAGCAGGAAGGGAACCCCCGGGGATTCACTTGACTTGGGTTTGTATCTCTACCCTTCTGCGAGCCACCCTTCCCCTTGGTTAAAATGGAGATGTCACCCATTTTGCTGAGCTCTGGCTGGGGATTGAGTGAGATGACACAGACTAGGTGCTGAGCACATAGTAGGCGCTTCAAAAGCAGGAGCTGAAGCTACCATGTTAATCCTTGGAGTTTCTGATAACTGTCATTAAGGGGGTTGAAAGAGATGTCTCAGCTGTCTTATTCCCCTGCACTAAGAATTCTCTGAGTACCTTTTTCAAAATTAGCATTTACAACCCCCCCCATCCTCAAAAACCTGAGGCTTACCACTTACCCTGTTTGCACTTGCAAATTGTTTTCCTTTGAATTTGAAACAAAATGCACACGTTAACATATACTATTAGGACCTGCTACTACATACAAATGGAAGGTCAAACCCCCCCTCACCCTCTCTAGTTTCAGGCAACACTCCTATTTTAATTGCAAATCCATAAGCCTCTTTTGTGAATTGCATTTGGTTTTTAAAAGAAGAGGGGTGCATAAGTCACAGGATCATTTACCGAAGCCACATCACAGAGACATTCGCTAATGCACATAACCGGATAATATGGTAATCAAACCAAATCAGTGGCAAAACACTTTGAAATTTTAAATAAGATCTAAATCACAATTGTTCTAAAATTCATAGTTTATAAAATATCTTAGCCTAAATCACATTGAAATGTATTCTCTTTGTCTTTCATTTTGGCAGAAATAGGACTTGCGAGTTAATCTTTAAAAAAGATGTTCGATCGTAGCAACTTGTAATAAAATATGCATAATACATACTTAATAAAAAGTAACACCTTTGCCATAAATTGCTTCATTGAGATATAGAAACATATTATAACCCAGAAAATGTATACAAGAAATGGAATTAAACAGAAGTTACCTTTATTGTCAGTTTTTATTTCTGAAATAGTCTAAAATTGAAGATAATGATTACTCATAGGAAAAAAAAAACTTTTATCAAATGCAAAATCAACATTGTTGGTGGCATTTTCTGACTCATGGGTGGATTTGTGGTCCTGGAGAGGTGCCTAGACATTGTAATTCACAAGAATTATAATTAACAAGGAAAAATTACTCATTTATTTACATTCCCATTTGAACACTAGATAAATTATTTGCTAAAAGCCCCTTAATGATCCCAAAGTACATAATTATCTAGTACATTGGTCCCACTTTCAGAGGATAAAACCTATAGCAAAATGACTTTTTCTTCCCCAAAACTGTTCGCTCACAACTCCTGCTAGACATTTCTTTTATGGTTTTTAAAAGTTATATTGGTTTTTTTAAATATCAAAATATTTTATGCAAAATATTTCATTTTTAAAAAATTCACTCTCGCTCTTGGGAGAGTGTATGTGCAATTGTTAACGATGTATTGCAGATTGCAATAAATTCTGAAATTAACACTGAATATATTTTCATATTATGTTTACATATGGGTAGGTTTTTTTTAGACTCCCTATCTTTTTTAGATTTATGAGATTCTCTACAATAAGATTTTGTGTGAGTATATTTAAATTTCATATGTGTATATATTTATACACACACAGAGCAAGATTACATACTTGCTTTAATTTCTCCCAATCTTAAAAACTCATAAAATATTTAAGCTGTTTCAGGACCAGAATAGAAATGCCTCAAAGTGCTGTTTAAAATTACATCCAACCTTCACCTACCCATGCTAATGAATGGGGCAGTGCAACTATGAGGAATATCAATCAAAAGTAATCAATGCACAGCGGCTCAATGGTTAACCTTGTTCTCTGCCCACTCTCTCCCTCCCGCGCCCTCCTTCGCGAACTTACCTCCAGCTGCTCAGAAAATGACTCATTGGTCTCTATCCTCATCACCTGTCACACGACTGATGAAACTTCCAGTTGGGAATAAAATGATCAAAGGGTGAGCAGAATGAATAATCTGTAAACTGTAGCAAACGGCTAAGGGTCAGTTGATATAAAGGTTTCTGTGCCTTCGTTCATTCATTCAACAAACATTTATTGAGAACCTAGTATGTATGATGCATTGGCTGGCGTCGGGGCTGCGACAATGAACACGTGAACATTTTCCCTGCTTTTTATGGCACGTGTGGTATGGGAGAGGAGGCAGGCTCCAAAACACATAGCTATGGAATTAATAGCAGCCCTGAGAAGCAGCATAAGAAAAAACACCATATACAATGAAGGAATATACCTGGAGGTTCTGACCTAGTCTGCTGTGGGACGGAGGTGGTCGGGGAATATCATCTCGTGGGAAGTGAGCCTCATGGTGGCTGGAATAGGTGGAAGATCGGAGGAGAGGGGGTCCAGGCAAGAGATACAACATGCATGAAGGTCTCAGCGGAAGACGAGGCTTGGGACAGCCTGAAGCAGACAGGCAGTCCGTGTGGCCGGGGTACAGATAGCAAGGGGGGCCATGCTACCAGCTGAGGCTGGAAACATGAGCAGAGACACAGTAAAGCCAAACTGAAGTCTGGACTTGATCCCGGCTGCCAGTAAGGGTTGCCGAGGAGTGGACTGTGGCCACGTGGATGTGACCACACCTACATGTTTCAAAGTTAGCTCTGCCTGCTGTGTGCAGAATGAATCAGAGGGTTCATTGAGACGTTGAGCTGGAGGCCACTGGGACATTCCAGATGACACATGATGGCAGCCTAGAGCTGCAGAGAGATGGGGGAGTTGGGAAGCATCCACTCCTCTGGAAAAGACCACATGGGTGTGGGTCAGATCTGCCACTCATGAGGCCATAGGCAAGGGTCACAGAGCCAGTGCCGGTACAGTATGCAAACCCCATCTTAATCCCCTGTTATGTCCTGAATTGTGTCCCCCCAAATTAATATACTGAAGCCCTTTCCTGCAGCACCCCAGAATGTGATGGGTGGTTTTTGGACACAGGTCCTTTAGAGAGATCGTTGAGTTACATTTGAGGCCATTAGGGGGCTCCAATTCAATGTGACTGGTGTCCTTATAAGACAGACACGAGGGGCTTTGGCAGACGGAGGGACAACCCTGTGAAAAGGCAAGAGAGAGGGACCATCTGAAGCCAAGGAGAGAGGCCTCAGGAGAAACCAGCCCTGCCGACACCTGATCGCGGACTTCTAGCCTCCGGGGACTGTGAGGAAACACGAATCTGTTTTTAAGCTGCCCCAGTCTCTGGGAATTTGTTATAACGGCCCCCAAAAATGAACACGGCATCTGAACAATGTCGTGAGCGTGAGAGGCAAGTGTTAGATGAACAGCAGTGATGAGCACGTCTCCACGTCAGCCCTTCGAGGTGATGGCTTTCCACGGGATTCCTTTAGTGGCCAGGGGAACAGGCGTAAAGGTTTCCTTGTCCGTGAATGAGAGAGAAACTTCTTGAGTGTTGCTGGAGCAACAATACTCATGAAAAGAAACCACAAGGAAGGCCTGGGGTGGCCCCAAATCTTGAGGGGAAATCGGAGTGAAGGCAGACAACCTTACCCGCACATTTTATAGGGACAGGTTCACGGGGCTGAACAAATAAATCAATAAATCGCTATGAAAATCTGTAATGGGGAAGGGAAAAAGTGTATGTTTGTGCTCTCACACATATATCCATGGATCCATCCCTCTCTCGACCCCTCAGTCCCTTTTCTACTTGTGGTCACATTCCAAAGTCAGCTGCAGACACCAGTACGCTTCGCCCCAAAATACTACAGCTTGTTTATCATTAAGACCAGTCTTTGTTTTTGCACGCAACAAAATGAACAAACCTTAAAAAAAATAAATAAGGAGCGTTTCGGAAGTTTTACCGACACACGATAAGCTGAACGTATTTAAATACACATGTTGGTAAGGTTTGAGGTACATACACGCTTAGGAGACTATCTTCCACAATCAAGACAATGAATGCATCCATCACCCCAAAAAGATTCCTGTGCTCCCTTATAAGCTCTTCCTCCCTGCCCACCCCAGCCATCACAGATCTGCTTTCTGCCACTAGTTTTCTAGAATCTTACATAAATGAAATCATATGGTATGTACTCTTGTTTTACTTGGCTTTTTTTTTTTTTTTTTTACTCAGCATAATTATTTTGAAATTCATCCAAATACTTTACTCATTTTATTGCCGGATTCCATTGCGGAAATACGGCACAGTATTTCACCTGTTGACGGACATCGGGGTTATTTCCAGTTTGAGGTGATTGCAAATAAGGCTGCAGTAGCATTCTCTACGAGTCTTTTTAGATGCGCACGTGCTCCCCTTCCTGTTGGGAAAATGCCTAGGAGTGCGGTGTTTGGGTCATATGATTCATTTTTTAAGAAATTACCGAACTATTTTTCTAAGTGGTTGTACCTACCGGAAACATCTGAGGCTTCTGGTGGATCCACACCTTTCATAGCAATTAGTTTTATCAATTCAGCTCTTCTGAAGGAGCTGTTGTGGTATCTCATTGTGGTTTTAATTTGCATTCCCCGAATGACTAATGTCCGATTCTTTTCCTGTGTTTATTTGCTATCCGTGTATCTTCTTTGGTGAAGTGTCTATGCACATCTGTTCTTTGGGATTGTTTGTTTTACTGGGCTGTCTGCTTTCTCATTGTTGAATGTTGAGAGTTCTTTATATATTCTGAGTACAAATCCTGTAATTTTTTTTTAAGATTTTATTTATTTATTTGACAGAAAGAGAAAGAGAATACAAGCAGGGGGAGGGGCAGAGGCAGAGGGAGAAGCAGACTCTCCACTGAGCAGGGAGCCCGATGCAGGGCTGGATCCCAGGACCCTGAGATCATGACCTGAGCCAAAGGCAGACGCTTCACCAACTGAACCACCCGGGCGCCCCCTCGGAGTACAAATCCTTTAGATCGTCCTCCAGATGATTTGAAAATAGTTTCTCCTGGATAGTGGGTGTCTTCTCATTTTCCTCATATTTTTTTTAAGGAGAAGGTTTGGATTTGCATAACTTTACCAGTTTGTTCTATAATGAATCATGGTTTTGTGACTGTTTCTAAGAAACCTTTGCTTTAATCCCAGGTCACAGTTTTTCTTCTCTAAGTTTTATAAAGTTTCAGATTTTACTAAATGCAATGTTATGATATGTAGTCCAATGTGAGTTCACGTGTGTGTGTGTGTGTGTGTGGCTATCCAGTTGTTCCAACACCATCTGTGGGATGGACCAAACTCTCTGGACTCTCTATTCTGTGCCATTGACTTGCTGGTTTGTCTTCATTCCTGTAGTTTCATAGTGACTCTTGAAGGGAGGTGGTGGTAACCAGCCAACTTTGTGGCTCTTCTCCAAAGTTCCGTTGGCTATTCCAGGTCATTTCCCTTTCCATCTGAATTTTAGAATCACCTATCAATGTCTACAAAGAGGCCTTGTTAGGATTTTGGCCTTGTTGAATTTGTAGATCAGGTTGGGAATGAGTGAATCGTAAGAAGAGCGAATCTTCCAACAGGATATTTAGACCATTTACATTTAGACCCACAATGTAACTACTGATATGGTTCAGGTAGGTTTCAGTTGGTAAGACTGCCAGTTATTTTTCATTTGTCCTTCCATGTTCCCTTTTTCCTCTTTTTCTTTCTTCTTTTGAATATCATTGAATTTTCTAATAATTCCATTTAGTCTGCTCATTGGTCTATTAGCTACACCTCTTTGATTTTCTATGTCAATGATTGCTTTAGGGTTCGCCTACCATTGTCTACCTTCAACCTATAATATACCAGATAGCGTAAGAACCTTGCAAGAGTATATTTCCACGTCATGCATTGGGTACATACTTGACACACAGTGTGTTTTTTTGCACATTTCAGGTAGGACAGACATACATCGGCGTATGTCATAAATATGTGTATTGTCATACCTTTTATTTGATATGTGTTATAAACACTATGCTACACTGATAATATTTTCAATCACTCAATTTTTAAAAGATGTTTAAATAAAAACCTACACAGTCACCTGTCCAAATATATAAACACCCCCCCTTTTCCGACCTTTGCGTGGTTCCAGATCCCCACCAGGGGATCTGGAATTTTCCTTCACATTTTTTTGTAGAGCAGAGCTACTGATGATCACTCGTTTCTGCTTTTGCATGACCGAAAAAGTCTGTATTTCCCCTTTGTTTCTGAAAGACGTTTTCACTGGGTACAGAATTCTAGATTGATCTTTTTTTTTTCCCCCATTTGGTACTTTTAAAGATGTCGCTCCACATTTTTCTCACTTGAATTATTTCTGAGAAATGTATTGCCGTCTTTACGTTTGCTCCTTAGTTCACAGTGTGCTTCTCTGGATGTTCTTAGTATTTTTGCTTAATCACTGGTTTTGAGCCATGCTATTATAATGGGCCTTGACAATTTGTCTTCATGTTTCTCATGCCTGGAGTCCACTGACTACTTTTTATGTGTAGGTTTATAGTTTTCAACAAGCTTGGAAAATGTGAGATTATTTTTTCAGACATGTTCTGTTCCCACCTCGGTCCACCCACCTTTGGGGACCCCAGTCACCCGTACAATAGGCTGCATGAGGTTCTCCCACAGCTCACTGACAGACAGTTTGCTAATACCATTTTTCAATCTCCTCCTCTCTGGGTCTCATTTTGAACAGTTTCTATTGCTGTGTTTTCACGTTTACCGATTTTTTTCTTCAATGTAGACACTGAATCCTGTCCATTAATCCCATCCAGTGTTTTTTTTTTTTTATTTCACATACTGTAATTTTATCTTTCATCTCTAGAAGGTCAGGTTGGGTCTTTTTATATCTCCCATGTCTCTGCTGAACTCTGTGGGCATATGGAGTGTGGTTATAACCATTCTTTTAATACCCTTTCTGCTAGTTCTACTGTTTGTGTCAATTACATCCGTTTCCATTTTGACTTTTCTCCCCCTAACAGGTGGTATTTCCCGGCTTCTTTGCATGCCTGGTAATCTTTGATCAGATGCCAGACATTATAGATTTTACCTTTTTTTTTTTTTTTTGACACTGGGTATTTCTGTACTCCTATAAATGTTCTTGAGCTCTTTCTTGAGATGAAGTTACTTCAGCAGAGTCTGATCCTTTAGAGCGCTCCTTTTCAGCTTTGTAATGTGAGACCAGAGCAATGCTCGGAGCCCTCCTCCACTGCCGAGACAGGGCCCTTCTGTGTACTCCATCCGGGGCCCTGTAAACTATGACATTTCTCAGTGTGGCTCATGGAAGCAGGCACTATGCCCAACCGTCTATGAAGACCAAACACTATTACCTCTCCTCCAGTCAGGGGGTTCTTTTCCTGGCCCCAGGGAATTTCACTGTGCATATGTGCTGGTCATTCACTTACATACTCGAGAGGAACCCCTTGCTTATTGTATAGTTTTCCTTCTGTGTTTCTCTCTCCTCTCCAATACTCTGTTCTGAAAATTCCAGCCCCCTGGGTCTCCCAGTGCCTTCATCTTTGTCTTCTTACCCTCAGGGATGTGCAAGCAAGGCCTGGATCTCCCTCCCTGCTGGATGTCAGAAACTCGTAAGCCTGCAAACCAGGGCAATCATAGGATCCCTTCCTTGTCTTTCGTCTTTCCCTGTCCTTCGTTGCCTGATGTCCACTGTCTGGCAACCTCTTGTTTTTACATATTTTGTCCATGTAGTGCCAGTTTCAAGTGGGAGGGAAAATCTGGTCGTTGTCATTCCCTCTTGGCTGGAAGTGAATGTTCAGAATAGACCAGTCTTTAGTGTATCATTTGTAAAACTTTTTGCAAACGTCTTCACCTGTGAAACCCAAACTTCTATCAAGCTATAGACCATTAATGACCACATCTCCCCCAAAAGTTCCCATATGCCCTTCCCGGTGGAACTCTTCCTCCATCCCCTAGGAAACTCACCATTCTGAATTTTCCCATCATAAAGTAGTTTTGCCTATTCTAGAACTTCACATAAACTAACTAGACAGTATGTACTCTCACTTAGTTCACGCAGCCTACTCTTTCTGAGATGTAGCCATGTTTTTGTTTCAGGAGCTCCTTCTTTCTTATTCCATTTTATAATTGGATGACTCTATCACAGTTTGCTTATCCATTTTGCTGTTGGTGGACACATGGGATGCTGCCATTTGGGAGTGATGACGAATAAAGCTACAATGATGAGTGAGTTTTCTTGTACAGATATTTCTGCAGTTAACGTTCCCATTCTTCCTGAGTAAATATCGAAGCATTGAATGGTTGAGTCATAAGGATGATGAGTATTTAACTTGATAGGACTATTAGACTTTTTTTTCCCCTCAAAATGGTAGTGCCATTTTATAATCCCACCAAAAATATGAGATTTTCCTTGATCCTCATCCTTGCTAATACGTGGTAATTTTCAGTCTTCTTGCCTGAAAATTCTAATCAGCGCACAGGGCATCTCATTGTGGTTTTAATCTCATTTACCTGCCAGCTAACAATGTTCAGCCTTTTTCCACGTGCTTATTGGCTATTCATACACCTTTGTGAAGTGTCTGTTCAAACACTTTGGCCATATTGTGGTCACTTTAAATTTTCACAGTTCCCTGAAAATGCTGAGATGGTAAACAGTCCGCTGGGTTCAACAATCGTCTAGACATGTGTGTGGAATTTTGCTCAAGAAATTCCTCGTGAATCCACAGAGGTGGAGCAAGAAACGAGTTTTGTCTAATGTCCTTTCAAGTACATGACTTGTCACCCTGTAATTGGTCACAGTACACATTATTTAGATGCTTTTCTCAAAGTTTTCAAACTTACACGCAAGTAGAAAGAAAAGTAAAACAGATCTCCCTGTGTCATCACCATCCAGCTTGAACATTTTTACCAGCACTTTGCTGGTCTTGTTTTAGGTATCAGTTCCTATTTTATGTTTGATGGAGTATTTTAAAACAAGCCCCAGACATAATATAACATTGCTCGTCAATGGGACACGGCTTTGACAGGTAGAACTGATGTTTTTCATTTAGGCTCTTTATTTGGTTAGAAGTAAAAGACCAGGAGCTCTTAATAGAAAGAGATCCAGATCCAACCTTTGCCCAGATTAGAGTATGGAAGCCACATGATCTGAAGTAAACTTTCTTGCTTAATTTGAGCCACAAGACCCGTGTCTCAGTACTGCTGTCCTAGAAAACCAAATGTTGCCTTTGGTCTTTCCAAATGGGAACTATCTCTCCAAATATACATTATTTTTAAAAAGATATACCTAAAAATTCACCAAAAAATTTTGATGCCAAAAATTCATGTGAAAATGAAGGCTCGCTTCCTTCACTTTAAGAATGACAACATGTGTTGTCCCTTGTACACTGTATATAATCAATCGTTTGTAGTTTTCTGGGTTTACATCTCAGGAGGAAAAGATAGCATTCAACGTTTCTGTATTATATATATTAATAAAAACTGTCTCTCTTAAAGTATCCAAAAGTAGAAAATGTGATCACATAAAATGTGTCCCTTCTTTCTCCTGTGTCAGAGCTCCTCAGCCTCAGCACTGTCGACATTTGGTCCTAAGAATCTTCTGTCGTGGGGGCTGTGCTGTGCACAGTAGGGTGTCAAGTAGCATTCTCTGGCTTCCACCCACCACAGGCCGGTAGCAGTTCCCCAGTGGTGACAACCCAATGTCTCCAGATACTACCCGCTGTCCCTCAGGGGGACCACACCATCCCTGGCTGGGACCCCCTTTCTCCAGGTGTGACCTCTGTGCAGCGGCAGGTCACTCCGAGCCTCAGTTTCCTTGCCTGCGAAATGGCAATGACAAGGAACGATAGGCTCACGTGTGTGTGAACACGCCACATGAATTGGTAAGTGCTAACAGGTCCCAAATCAGCTAATGAACTAATAAGAGAGGCACAGCTCTGTCCTAGGCATGGGTGGAAGGGAAATATGAGAAAACAGAAGGAAAGCAACATAAACAATCCAAAGGAAAAGATAAGAAAGCAATGAGCAGTCTCGTATCCTCAAAATATGTGTGGAGAAGGGAAGAAAGAATGGGAGTGAGTTTGCACCACACCCTCAGCCCTGGGCCGGGAACCACAGGGACCCCGATGCACAAAGTGAGTCCTTGCCTTCCAGGAACTACACAAGATGGCTGGCAACCAGGTCTGTGAAGGCACCTGGCCCAGCGCCTGGCACCCTGTAGGTGTTCACCATATCGGATGATAAGAATAAGGATGAAGAGGGGCGCCTGGGTGGTGCAGTCGTTAAGCGTCTGCCTTTGGTTCAGGGCGTGATCCCGGAGTTCTGGGATCAAGCCCCACATCAGGCTCTTCCACCGGAAGCCTGCTTCTTCCTCTCCCACTCCCCCTGTGTGTGTTCCCTCTCTCGCTGGCTGTCTCTCTCTCTGTCAAATAAATAAATAAAATCTTAAAAAAAAAAAAAAAAGAATAAGGATGAAGAAGAGCTGAGGGAAGGCGGAGATGATACGTGGCCTTGAAATGGAAGCTAAGCCAGCCAGCGCCGTGTGGTGCGAGGTGGGGCGGTCCGATAGGCAGTGCAGGTGTCAGAGCCGACGAAGGCTGCATTTCAAGCCCACCTGCGCCCCTTACTACCTGTGTGTTTGGGACACGTCACTAAACCTCTCTGAGGTGATCCAAGAGTGTTATTTCTACTGACAGAATTATCTCGTGTACATGCCTAGCTCAGGGCTTAGAACGCCCATGTCCAAAATGTCTTTTGTCAGTATTTACTCATATTATCGTTTCAAACCAACCATGTATGTGCTAAAATGATGTGTGAGCAGAGCAATTCGCGGTGACTGGGAACTGGCCAGCGTTTCCTGGAGAATTTAATGGGGATACGAAGAGAAAGAGAAGGAAAGTAAAGGGGAGGGCGGCTA
Organism: Ursus americanus; assembly: GCF_024610735.1. Classification (NCBI taxonomy): domain Eukaryota; kingdom Metazoa; phylum Chordata; class Mammalia; order Carnivora; family Ursidae; genus Ursus; species Ursus americanus. The sequence goes on along the minus strand of NC_142152.1, from coordinate 38,436,362 downwards.
TTTCATTCGTCGGAGAGGAGAGGTGAAATCGTAAGGGCACGCCGTGGCCGGAAGTGAGGCGCGCTCTTCCGTGGGGCGTTGGATGTCAGTGGACCAGACACGCGGGGCAGGCTGTCAGACCCGCAAGGCACACTGGGATATTTGAGCAGTAGGAGCTCGGGATGGTCAACACAAAGCTTAGCTTCAGTGCAGACTTGAAAGCCAAGGTTTGTACAAACCCAAGAAGGCACAATAATCAGATGAAACAGGCGGCCTCGCCGTGAGCTTCTCTCGTCTCCCTGGTGGTCTGTCTGTTCCGTTCAGTGCCTTTATGGGGTCCCCTGCAAGCCTAGCTTTGAATTTTTCTGCATTAGTCTCAGGTGAGCCTCTTGGAACCTGTGGTTATTAGTACATTACCAAGGAAACTCCTCTTCTAAAGTGGAAGTCGCCTCTATAGGCTATAAATACAATGCAATTAGCCTCTCAAGTACCTTATTATAAACTATATCAAGGACACCCACATGGACCAATGGATTCAAGGATGGAATTTCTGTAGCAAGGAGGCCCTTTTTTTTTTAGGTTTTTGATTTTTTTATAGAATGCAGGGGATAAAAAAGAACAAACCCATAAATAATAAGGCTCATTTCAATCAAACTCGGACATCACTTTTTTTTTTAAGATTTACTTATTTATTTATCTGAGAGAGAAAGAGAGAGACGGGGGGGGTTGGGGGGAAGGAGTGAGAGAATCTCAAGCAGACCCCTGCTGAGCCTGGAGCCAGATACGGGACTTGATCTCAGGATCCTGAGATCATGACCTGAGCCAAAGTCAAGAGCCAGCCGCTCAACCGACTGAACCACCCAGGAGCCCCAGGGCGTCGCTTTTAATATCTTTTCCTTCACTCTCCAAATCCTTGCTTCACCAGAGAGCCGTCTCAAGTGCCAAGCCTGGGAGCAGTTATCCAAATAGAAGCAGAGAGGTCTTTGGGTAATGAATAACTAGTAGAAACACGTTGTTAAAAAGGGGGTAACTGCTGTAGCCTTTGGGGAAGGTAATCTGGTGATATTTATGAAATTTTAAAATACACATGCTCTTTGATCCAGAAATGCCGCCTTTGGAATTACATCCCACAGCAATGAATGGAGGCATCTACAAGGAAATGCGTGTATCAATGTCGGGTTAAAGCGGAGCTGGCGGTTGTGGTAAAACCCCCCAAACGCTGTGCATTATAGAATATCCATCAGCAGAGAAATCGAAAGAGGTTCTAGGGCGCGCCACGGTGTGGGCTGTTCAACAGCCATTTTTAAAATGAAGTAGAACCGTGTGAATTAGAGTTACGTGTTCTGACCTGAAGGCTTATGATGGAAATGGCCAGTTGCAGAGGATCGTGTATGGGGTGGTCCCATCATCGTAAAAAGGAAAACAGGAACGGAAGGAAAAGAAGGTGGGAGCAAAGGAAGAAAAGGAGAGAAACACCTTGATCTTACCCACTGTCCCACCTCTCTGCATCCTTGCTGTGCGAGCCCGTGTCCTCTGTGTGTTTGTAGTAGTCGGGACCCACTTGGAAATACGCCATTCCAGATAATCCAAGGAGAGGGACGCACCGCAGCGAATTGCTTTTGCAGATGATAGAAGAAGCCAAGAAACTAAGCAGAGGGAATGAGGTAACCAACGGTTATCAAAAAAGTGTCCTCTATTCCCTAGGATCACAGAGACATGGGTGAGGTGGGTAGTTCCTCCTAGAAGCATGGGCCCCGCTGGGAGCTAGGACCAAGGAGAACATAAGGACAGAGTGCAGACTTCTTCAGTTTACTACTATTGGGTGATTGGTAACAAGACTGATGATAACAGCAAAATGAGTCCTACTCATTCTTATTAAACAGGTATTTTTAACTTTGTTATTAATACAGTTGCCCCTTGAGCAGCGTGGGATAGTCAGAACTCCTCGTGCAACGTTTGACTCCCCCAAAACACTTAACCATGAACAGCCGACGGTTGACCAGAAGCCTTACTGAGAACAGGAACAGTTAACATCTCTTCCTATTTCTTGAGCTCCTACTCTGTGCCAAACACTGTTAGCTTTCTGCAAGCCTCATTTCACTTCATCGGGGCCGGCAGGGTGGAGCTGTGGTTTCTTTGTTTTATAGATGATGAGACCCAGACTCAAAGAGGTAGAACAGTTTGCCTAATACGAGACACCTATTAAGTAGAAGACGCTGAGTTGGACACCAGCTCTGCCCATCCCCAAATCCTCCAGCATCCCCCCTCAGCCCCTGCTAACCTAATGGTAGTGCATTTGGTTTGGGACAACTCAGTAGACCGGGTCTTATCCTGATGCTCCGTGTCCTCCTTCTAGAACATGCCATGGATTCCCTGACCCTGCTCCCCTAGGAGGTGAGGTCTGCGTGTACGCACTGGAGACCCGGTGGGCTGGTGGCCGCTTCACCCAACACAGGAGCGGTGGAAGCCATGCTGAGTGGTTGCAGAGGCTGGGTCATAAAAAGACCATGCAGCTGCTGCCATTCCGGTCACTGGAACCCTCACGTTTCCACCCTGGGCTGCTCTGGAAGAAGTCTGTTTTGAGACCACCATCCTGCCAGGAGCCCAAGCTACACCAAGAGGCCAGGCGAAGGTTGCCCGGGCCAAGGATCCTGGCCCAGGAACCAGACATGTAAGTTAAAAGCCTCTAGATGATTCTGCCTCCCTGCTGCTTGACACTTCCCGGCTAAGGCCCCAGCACCGTGGTTTATGGAAGCGTCTCCTCCCTCCAGGAAGCTCTGCCCAAGTTGTAGACTGACGGGCAAAAGGAATGATTGGCTGGGTACCTGCAGTGCATCACCAGACTGCTTAGTGGCTTTGGGCAAGTCCTGGAATGTAGTCGGCTTTCAATGCCTTTTCTACTGAGCAAATAAATGATAAATACACGTTTCAGTTCTGCCTGTGATGCGCATATGTAAAAACGCCTGGTAAATTGCGTGGAACTGTTTCAGGATAAAGTTATCTTGAAGGAACGGCTTGAGAGAAAACATCAGCGTTGTGACTCCTGACATTTCCAAGGGAGAAAGAGCTGGAAAGGAGCCATTGAACCTTTGGAGGCTCAACCGACCGTGAGCTGAGACTGTCCCTTGGACGCTCACAACTGCTGTATAATTTGGATTCCTGAGTTGAGGTGAGCACCTGGAACTGAGGGCGCCCTAAAGAGCACAGGAGATGTTGAGTTTCCCGGCCAAGTCTGCCCCCCCACCGTAGACAGTAGTTTGGTGTCTGGCAGAGATGGGACACCTTACACAGCAAATGCACAAATACATTTCACTGGATAATTAGAAGCATCACTGAAAGGTAATAAGCTGGCATCCTGCATTGCAAGCCTGCGCTCTATGCACTGGAGTGGAGTAGGTCAGTGTGGCGGGGCCTCCCATGTCTACCAAGTCCCGTGAGCGGAAGGGAATGAAATCGGGACAAGGTCGTCGAGGACCTCTCTTAACCAGCTGCTTACTGCCAGCCGCTGTGTTGGACTCTGCTTTGTTAAGCGAATAGAAATAGTTAAGCAATTACGGAGTGTCAACTGTGTGCCAGGCCCCAGACTCATGTATGATCAAGTGGCTGTTGAAGAAGCCAGAGCCTAGAGGAAACCTGCCCAAGCCCATCTTCTACTGAGTGGCAGGGCCAGCAGGGTGGCCACCTCCCTTTGCGGTCCCTTCCCCTGTAGCATCACTCCTCTGGTTTTTTCTCTCCAGGAGGTCGGCCGGACGTCCCACTGCAGGAACTGGCGGCACCCGGGATGGTAACAGGTGCCACACCATGGACCAGCTCTGAGTGCTCGGTGGAGATGATCTCCACATGGACGTGGAGTTGGAGTGATTTGGGGGTTAACATTTAGGTGGGAAAGCTGGCAGGGGACACCAGCTTTGAAACAGGGTCCTGCAGCTCGGCGATGGATCCCCGGCTACCCGGCCCTGCTAACCATGTGGTCGTGCAGTATATTCTGTTCTGCGCTTCCTGCCACGGGGGCCATCTCAGATCCAGTGGAGCGCTTACATAAAAAACGTTTAAGTTAGAGATTTAGAAATATGTTGGGTCTGGCCATACTTAACCTGCAAATGACTTCCTTGTATTTCTTCAGAAAACAGTTCTTAAGAACATACTACATATCAGTGTAAGTTTCAAAAAAAAAAACAAAAAACCCACCCAGAACCCTTTAGATCTATTTCGGCTGAAATGGAAAGAGCAAATGGCAGGCTCATTTTCGTTATAAACAGACTTTTTTATTTCATTACATCACGTCCAGACAATAGAGCTGACCATAATGAGTCTGCGACACCAAGCTACAGCATCCCAGAGCTACCCCGTGATAACTTCCAGCTTGATGGGCCCCTTATATCCAGAGCACGAAACTCGGGGAAACGGACAGTGGGAGAGTTTGCCATGCCCACTGCTCTCCGCTGGCAAAAGCCCCGGAAGGATCCAGGACTCTTCACAGTGTGTTAGACCCTGATCTGAGAGCAGCTATAGCGGCAGAAGGAGCACCCGCTCCTAGCCTGGTCTTTGCTCCCCAAGAGCTGTTTCCTGGAGCCCCATCCCACCCTGTAACCTTCATCTCTGTCTGCAACACGGGGACAGATGGTAACATTGCCCCCTCACTGGATGGCCTGGAAGATTGAAGGAGTGAATGAATTCCAAGCTGTCAGCGAGTACCAGGGACATAGTAAGTAAGCAGTCAGAAACAACACATTTAGTGACACCAGCTCCCGTTGGTCCAACGCCACGTCTGCCCCCTGCTCTACGGTTTTGTAAGGATTCTGTCGCTTAATCCCATTCAGTGAATGTGGGCAGAGTGACCGGAAGCTTCACTTCAAGCTCCAGGTCTTCCCGTCCCAGGGAGGAAGGCAGTGGCTCGATCACACAGTCTATCACAAAACACTCTGGCTAGAACCTGGCGCCTGGGGAGGGTGCAGACCTTTTCACTGGAAGAAATTTGTCCTCTTGGCATCGTCTTCTCTGATGCCAGCACATCGCCACTGTTCTCCCACTCAGCCTTCTACTTCCCAGATTCTTATTTAATACTCTCCAAAAGGGGCATAATCATTCCTGATTAGATTACCTGACAGGCTTTTTTGTGATAATCAAATGAAATAATAACTATTAATATTGGTAGGTCATAAACACATTAGAAAAGGGTGAAAATCTGAAATAGCAGGAGTTAAGCCTTAGAGATAAGGTAATGGATCATCATTACTTTCTTTTTTATTGTTTCCTGTATTCTACAAATTTACCGTAAAGAGTATATATTACTTTAATAATGAAAAACAACAATTGATTTAAAAGTGCTTGATACACGATAAAATTCTACAAACATAAAAACCAGTGTGTACAAAGGAAAAAAATGTAGTTTGGGACTTATATTTGGGACTCTTAGATTTTAAACTACTTATTTTATTCAGAATCACCATGTACAGATGGTCAGGTTGTGCACTGCAAAAAACCTAAGCAGCCAGTGGGGCTAGAGCCCAGCAGGTGCTCCGTCTGTAAACAATGCACCCCAGCCTGTGGCCAAATCTGCTTGAAGGAGCACCTTTTCCTAATTTGCATAAAGTCTCCATAGATGTTCCTGCTGCCCTTTGACTACCATTCAGGTTTACCACTCTCCCTGCCCTACTGTCCACTCAGGGACACACTGCACACTACTAAATGCGTAGGTTAAAACAGTGTTATGAAATGTTAGAAAAAGAATAGGGAAAGCATTGTTAGAATCATGACCACAGACTGCGTTTTTCCAGGTCGGGAGCATCGATGCTGGGCAGAGAAGCAGGTGAAAGATTCCCAAGAGAATGTACAGCCTGAGTGAGGGCAGACCAGTGGCAGCGAGGGCAGGGGGACATGTGAGGGTCCGGGTGTTGGTGCTGAGCCTAGGGCCAGGCCAGTGGGTGCAACAACATGGATGAGAGCTATGGGGATAAGGGAACCTCTCCAAGAAGAAAGGGAAGGAGATGAGGACAGATGTGACTAGCTTTCCATCAGGAGAGGGTCTACCCGGGGTGACCAGCTGTCCGCCCTCTTGCCTGCGCTGGCAGTCAGAGCAAAATGAAATGTTTCAACCACAGCTGATGGGATTTCAATACTGTTAAAAACAAAATAATAAGTTATACAAATATAATACAATACAATACAATACAAAATAATGAGTTACAGCTGGCTCTGTTCCCCACCAGAGACCTGGTATGGCTGTCTCAGAGGAAGGGGCAGACTCAGAGAAGACAGGAGCCGTGGTGAGTCTGAGCCCCCAGGGGGCAGGAGCTCCACGACCATGAATCCACTCCAGCCCCTTCTGTTCCTGTGTGGACTCACCGAGGTCAAGATTCCGAAAGGGAAAGAGAATCTGGCTCCGCTTGGGTCACGTATTCACACACGGGGGCAGGGGTGAGCGACGGTCCATTAAGACCACCATAACAGAACTGCCACAGTGTGCCTAAGAAACGCCTTGGAGGCGCAGGTCCCAAGCGCGACTTTTGAGCCCATGTCTCAAAGGCTGTCTGTATGTGTGAAATGACATCGCACTAGACAAAAAGCTGCACGAGCTTACCCCATCCCAAGGTGAAGAACTGTTTTCAGGAGTTCCTTCTACAAATGTGTTCATGCAACCTACTTCTCTCCTAGTGCAAAAATCCAAGTCCAGAGAAGGTACCAGAAACAATTTCCCCAAAGACTCTGTGTGGAAGTAACGAAAATCAGGATGAGCCCCCGGGACGAGAAACGAGGAAGAAAACCCTTTCTGAGGCTGGGACAGCAGAGACAGGAGTCCCAGTGGAGCCAGGCTCCCTACAACACGGCTGTCAGAGTCACCCAGGGCACTCGCTACCCAAAGGGTAGGAACATACACCCGGATTTCATCTCTCGGTTTTATGACTCTATGCATCTCTATCTCTACCTTAATACTGCAAAACTATATTTGGATGTTCAAAAAAAAAAAACTAGGTTGGATGGGGAAAATAGGCAAGATATAAAATAGTTACTAATTTTAACACGTTTTTTATAATGAAGGCGCTGCTTTGAAAATCTTCTGTTTCCACATATGTGGATGATTTAACTTGACTTATTAACTTCAGTGGAACTGGAAGATGTTTTTACTTCTGACAACTCCTATGTTCTGAACGCCACACAGCTCGGTCCGCAGCTGTTACTGCATGACCACGGGAGGGGCCACCTTGAACTGATTTATTTCTAAAATTCTGGAAGGTGTGCAAAGGGGCTTTGCAGACACTGCTCCCCAGAACTTCCCATTGGAGGCCGGCTGGACTGTCAAGCCTCCATCAGCTGAATAAGGCTCTTACGCACACAGCCTCTGACCCTAGAATGTGACAGGAAAACAGACCCTGGCTGCTCCATGTCTCACGTCAAGAACTTCTGAGAGTAGCAAGAGAGCCCCCTGAAGCCCACCAAGGTCTAACATCGCGACTAAGGGGCTGCGACCAAGTTACACTGGTGTTCAGTCTTTAGCAAGAGTCAGAAAGAAAAAAAAATGAATTCCTAAAAATGAACTTTTCACCATCATTTGCATTTCTGTTCCCGAAAACTCGTGGAAAGGCGATCCGAGGAAACAGTGCCTTCTCGCGTGCCCTCCTATGTCCACCGACACCACCTCAGGCATTTTCTGGGCTGGACGGGTTCACACAACACAGTCAGGAACGACCCGATCTTGATTGACACCCATTCCCTCTGGAGCCAAACGCTGCACGCCTGTGAGGTTCAGCTGCAGCCTGCAAGTGCTGTCGGAATTCCCTGACCTCAAGGAAACCCACATAATTCCAAGGTCAAGGAATGCCCTTGATGGCTGCATGCCGCCCCGCACCCCCTCTGCCCCCGCCCTTGCGCACTCTAGCTAGACACCCTCAATCAGCACAATGTATACCTTTGGAAGTGATTCTGCTTGTGTTTTGGGGGAACTAGCCAAACGTTGGGGTGACCTCAGCAGGCTTCCTGCCCAGGACCATCCACAGAGGTGGACCATACCCTGTCAGTGATGCCCTGAGGGGTCTCCGTCCCTTAAGCCCAGGTGGTGGCTTTGCTTGAACCTAGACCTTGCTCCTTGGAGCCCCGCGGGTGGGGACTCTGTCTCCAGACCCAGGCCACCTCTCAGATCCAGGCTCTCGGGTCCTGGTGGAAGAATGAACACACTTTCAACAAACACAAAAGTCAGGAAACGGACAGATAAGCGATGATGCCCCGAGCAGCCAATGCTCTCTCTGGGCCATGTCTCTGACCCGTGCGGATTTCTCTGCCACTTCTTTCTGGCACTTGCTTCCAGCACTGAGGCTGCCGTCCAAGTGCCAGTGCTCCCTCGTGAAGCCGCCCTGCTCGGTATGGGGGGGCAGGGAGGGAGTGTCACCCCACAACTCCAAGTGATCTCTCTGTGGTCACTTGGAATTCAGTATCCGAAGATCAAACCCTGAAAATCAAAGTCTGCACTCACGCGGACTCTGCTACGTCCCCATGACTTCTCGAGATGACTACAAAACCCATGAGAAGGAAAGGGGTGGTGGGATCGTTACCACTGAATCAAGGAAGAAAGAGCAGGGGATGAGGACAGGAGGATGTCTACACTGGGAAAAAGAAACATTAGGGTGTAGAACAACATTCTTTCAATGAGTCCAGATCTGCCATAAACATGCAGTAAGGGGTCTCAAACTCAAAATCTTCCCTGGGCTGGATGAGAATGAATATAGTACATGAACATATGGGTAAGCGGAAGGAAAACCGTCCCTGGAGGAGGCACGTCTCATCCAAACAGGGCCCGTGCTATCTGGCTCCGGGGTCTTTGCAAGCCCAGAAATCCAGATGATTCTGTGAAATCTACAATTAAATATATATATATTTATATATTTATATATATATAAAAGAATTCAATGCTTAAAACCTTATCTGCTGGGTCCAAATTGGGAAGCCAAGCCATGTTTGTGATTCCAAACTGAGCAGGGGCCCAGCCGGGAGCACAAGGTTCAGCCTACGAAGAGGCACATTTGGGTTCGATGTCAGGAAGCTCTTTCTCCCAAAGGAATCCGTCTACCTCAGAGACAGGGAGTGAGTTTCCCATCACTGGAAGGATCCAATGAGAAAATGTGCAAAGATTTGACTGAGAGCTGGTAGGCGGGCTTACGAACCAAGAGTAAAACCTCTTCTAAACAGAGCAATAAGGTGTCTGATCTCTTTTTAGGTGCTAGTGTGACTCTCATATTTTAGTTCTATAATGAAGCAAGGTAGATTTTACCAGCATTTCCCAGAGAAGGGGCTCAGTGTCCGTGCAGATTAAAGGCTAAGATTACAGTGTGTGCAGACAGGGGAGGGGACCTGTGGGTGCTGGGGCACCCCCGGCACACTCCTGCCTCAGGTCCTGGCATGGGAGGCTCCCTCTGCCAGCGACGCGGGGCACCCCCGTGTCCCTTTGGCCTCCCTTTCTTCTGCCACTGAGGGCCTTCCTCAACTCCCAGCCTTGCAGAGAAACAACTCCTGGTCAGCCTGTCCTAAAACTGTTACCCCCCTGCCTCCTTCCTTGGTTTCTGTCTGTCTCGCCATAGCGCTCACTGCCACTAACATTGCACCCGGTCATTCATTTACGACGTAGTCCTGACCACAAGGAAGTATGCCCCTCAGCCGCAGGGCCTTTGCTCACGCCTTAGCCATTTGGAGGAGCGCTGCCCAGAGTAGGTGCTCAGTGAATATTTATTGGATTAGCTCATGAGTGAATGATTTCAATGGGCTGATTCGTGCCTTTAGGTCCTATTAACATAATTACTTAATGTCCATATGACATGCAAGCAGAAGATGCTTTAGCCGTGTGAGAAGCTATCTGAGGTACCTTCTTACTTTCATGAACACTTTTGAACTGTGATTCTATCTATTCTTTTAGAGCTAGGAAATCTACGTATTAAAGAATGTCTAATGCGTATACAGTTTAATTAAAGGCCACCACTCATGAAATAGCTATGTGCCACCTCCCCAAATAAAAATATAGCAGGCCCCCTTGAGATTCCCCACCCCCACCAGCTTCAACCTCCTTTGTCCCCAGAGAGATACCCGCTATCCTAAATTCTGTTTTAACCCTATACTTGTTTTTCTTTATGGTTTTGCCAGGTGGATTTGTGACCCCAAACAACAGACTGTTTATTTTGCCTTTATTTAAATGGAACCCGTTCCTCTTTTCTCATTTTAATTGCAGGGTGGTGAATGCCCAGGGTTATACTTGCTTCAGGAGTTCGACAGAGCGATTCACTGCTTCCTGTGCTCATCATGGTAAGTGTGCGCTCGATCCCCAGCACCTCGTTCACCCACCCCACCCAGCTTCTCTCTGTTCTCTGTAGTTAAGAGTCTGGTTTTTGGTTTGTCTCTCTCTCTCTCTTTTTTTCTTTTTTTTACCTTTATTTGCTGTTTTTTGTTTGTGTGTTGTTATTTAATAGGTCCAAGCTGGGTGTGGAGCCCAATGCGGGGGCCTGAACTCCTGACCCTGAGATCAAGAACTGAGCGGAGATCAAGAGCCTGACGCTTAACCGACTGAGCCCCCCCAGGCGCCCCTCCCTTGTTCGTTTTAATCGCGTTGTGCTGGGTGGGGTTCACTCCTCCAAATTGCCTTGTCGTATTGTGCAGTCTGGATAGTTCACGATTGCTTCTCTAGTCTATATTGGATGGCCATTCTTGTTCCTATCTCCCGGGGCACTTTTGAAAGAGATTCTCTTCCCCAACGTTACCATTTTCTGGAGTGAAATGACATGAAGGATCTCAAGAAGCACCACTTTATAGGGACGCCATCCACTAGCGTCGTTATTTAAGTTAAAATAAATTCATTAAAATGGAATAAAATTTCAAATTCACTCCCTTGTTTACGGGAACCACATTTTAAGTGCCTGTTAGCCCCTTGCGGCTAGCGGCTACCATATGGGAGAGGCAGCTAGCATTCCTATCCCCGAACGTCCCACCCGACGGCACGAGTCTAGAGCTCGCAAGTAGGAATTGAAGTGCGAGACCATGAGACAAGAGACTATCCAGTCTCACTAGGAATTCCAGGCTGTTCAAACCCATTCACACTCCAGCCAACGGAACTGAAGTACCTGTCGCTTCTTGATGGATATTTGTGATTTTAATAGTATTTTTCCAAGTTTCCGTCTTGTGTTTTTCTCTTTTGCCTTATGTTTTATACCTTGTTTAAGAAAACCTCCCCCAAGGTCAAGAAGATCTTCTCTATGAGTTCGTTTGGGTGCATATTTCCTAGACCCTCTTGGAACTGAATTTTGTGTGCAGTGTAGAGACCCCTGTTTTTCCCTATGGGTACCCGGTTGTCCCAAATGACCCAATTTCATAATTTCTACGCTGTTTCTCAATGCCTGCCTTATCGTATATCAACTGTCTGTATGAGTGTGAATAACTTCCTGCGCTCTCCATTCTGTCCCACGGGTCCGTTTGTCTGTCCGCATACCAGTACCTTGTTTGGTGTTTTACAACTTCAGCTAAGTTTTCCCGTCTGTATGACCCAGGCTTCCCCATTTTATTTTCTTCTTCTGAAATGTGCCGACTCTTCTTGGCCCTTTCCTCTTCCATATATGTTTCAGAATCAGGTTGTTGCCTTAAAAGAAAAAAAATCCCCTTGGCATTTAGACCGGAAATTCACTGAGCCTGTATCCTGGCTTGGAGAGTAGCGTCTTTCCTATACTGACTTTTTCTCTCCAAGAATATATATTTGGGTAATTTCAATTTCTTTCAGTAGAGTTTCATAATTTTCTCCATAAAGGGCTTATCGATACGTTATCAAATTGATTCCTTGAAATTTTAGAACTGTTTTGCTATCAATAGATTTTGGCCTACTATTCCTAAGAGCTTTTGTTGATTTCAGGAAATGCAACTGACTTTTGTACACTGGGTTTGATTCTGTTGATCTTATGAACTTCTAAGTGATTCTCATGATTTATTTGTGGATCTGGGGAGAAAGGGGCTCATGTAGGCCATCATGCCACCTTCAAATACCGATGATTTTATTTCTTTGTTTCTGATGTTTATACTTCATTTCTTTGCCTGCGTTTGAAAACACCTTAGGGCTGGGTTGACAGCGTTGGTCACCCTCCTCACTGCCTTGTTGTAGATGTAAAGAGAATGTTTTCCACATGCAATAGTGACTTGGCTGTGATGAGCACTGGGTATTGTATGTAAGTGATGAACCACTGAATTCTGCTCCTGAAACCAATAGTGCCCTGTATGTTAATTAACTAGAATTTAAATGAAATTTCTTTTAAAAAACGTTCAATCGTAAATATGCTATTTGCTGTAGGAGTTTTCAGATATCCTTTATCAGAGTAAGAAAGTTTTCTCTGTGGTCTGCATTTGGTTAGAGAATTTTTTTTAAAGATTGTATTATTTATTTGACAGAGAGAGACAGCAGTGAGAGAGGGAACACAGGCAGGGGGAGCGGGAGAGGAAGAAGCAGGCTCATAGCGGAGGAGCCCGATGTGGGGCTCGATCCCAGAACGCCGGGATCACACCCTGAGCCAAAGGCAGATGTTTAACGACTGAGCCACCCAGGCACCCCCGTTAGAGTATTTTTTATTCTTTATGAAGAGACGTTGAATTTTATTCACCATGTTATCTGCCATGTACTGAGATGATCATAGGAGTTTTCTCTTTTATTTGGTTAATGCGGAGGATTCCACTGGTTGATTTCTCCATGGAAAGACCAACCTTGTGTTCCCAGAGCAAACCCACCTTCTTCGTGATGTATTGTATGTTTCATATGGTGTTGAGTTTATTTTCCTAATAAATTTTGTTCAGCGTCTTTGCATCTATGCTCACGAGTGAGACTGAGCTGTAATTCTTTTCTTTGTTGTTCCTAATCTGGTTTTGACATCATGGTGAAGACAGTTTCATAAAATGAGCTGGGGATTGGGCCTTGCTTTTCATTCTCTGTAAGAGTTTGTATAAGATGAAGTTATTGGTTCCTTGCATTTTTGCTAGAACTCCCCTTTCCAATCATCTGGTCCCACTGCTTTCTTTGTGAAAAGATTTTTTTTTTAATTTTATTTATTTATTTGACAGAGATAGAGGCAGCCAGCGAGAGAAGGAACACAAGCAGGGGGAGTGGGAGAGGAAGAAGCAGGCTCATAGAGGGGGAGCCTGATGTGGGGCTCGATCCCAGAACGCCGGGATCACGCCCTGAGCCGAAGGCAGACGCTTAACCGCTGTGCCACCCAGGCGCCCCTGTGAAAAGATTTTTAACCACTGATTCAATTTCCTTAATGGTTACAGAACTACTTCCTCTTGAATCAGTTATGATAAGTTATGTTTTTTCCTAGTATTTCATTCATTTAATTGAGGACTTCAAATTTATTGGCATACATGTATTATTCATAATACCCTCATCAATTTAATCTCTGCATCCTTTTCTTTTCTTCCTCAGGTAATTTATTTGTGCCTTCTTCTCTTTTTCTTAATTAACTTTGAAAGAGTTTTGTCTATTTTATTAATCATCGCAGAGAATCAACTATTGGCTTTGTTTGTCTTCTCTCATTGTATGTTTATTCTCTGTTCCATTAATTTCTACTTTTACTTGTTTTCTTCCTGATAGTTTCCTTGGGTTTAATCAGCTGTTCTTTCTCTTGTTATTAAATGAATTTCTCATTAGTTTCTAGTCTTTTTCCTTCCTAATTTAAGTAGATTTCCCTCTTTTCACTGTCTTAGCTTCATTCATACATCACGATACATATACATTCACTGACCAACAGTTCTAAGTGTTTATGTATTTATTGTCCCATGAATGGTTTGGAAGCATAATTTTATTTTATTTTAATTTTTAAAGAGTTTATTTATTTATTTAACAGAGAGAGAGAGGAGAGCACAAGCAGTGGAAGCAGCAGAGGGAGAGGGAGAAGCAAGCTCCCCACCAAGCAGGGAGCCTGACGTGGGGCTCGATTTCAGGACCCTGGGATCATGACCTGAGCTGAAGGCAGACGCTTCACCGACTGAGCCACCCAGGTGTCCTGGAAGTATAATTTTGAAATTTCAAATATATGACATTTTCTGATTATATTTTTGTTATTGATGTCTCCTGTCATTGCCATCTGGTCAGAGATGGTGGCCTGTTGGGGGTGGTCCTCTGAAATCAGCTGAGGCTCTCCACCTGGACCGCACATTGGAACCATCTCGGTGGGTCTGCAGGGTCCTGGTGCCTAGGACGTACTCCTTTCTGGTTACAGCAGAATGCCTGAGATCACTTGCTTTCGAAACCCCTGGGTGTCTTCAGCGGGCAGCCAGCCAGCTTTGAGAATCATTGGTATACATGTAGTAAATTTTCAAGCTTTGAGACCATGTATATTCTTTAATTTGGGTAGAAATTGGTACCCAGCTCTTAATGTGTCCCTTAGATCCAACTTGCCAATGATTCATGTCTTCCATTTTCCTCCCCAATCAATCATTAAGGGGGAGGGAGGCAGGAGCATCCTGTGGATTGGTCAATTAGAAGAAATCGTAGTATAAAGTTTTTCTCTATATTTTAAATCGCGGACACACATCGTATTTTGTTTCTAAAAATATTGTATCTAAAGCCATGTTATTGTTCTTGAAGCTTTTCTTTGTATGAAATGATTCTCTTAACTCCAGTAGATCTATTTTGTCTAATATTAATATAGTACATCACCTCATTGGGGTGATATTGTTTTATTTTTAATGTCTCTTGCCTCTATCTCTATTTTAAGCATATAACTCTCTCACCTTTATCAAACTGTACCAAGCCTGAACGTCAGTTCCGTACCCATTTCTATCTGTACGCTACAATAAAGCAAATCTGGGTGGCTTAGTCCGTTAAGCATTGATTCTTGATGTCGGCTCAGGTCATGATCTCAGGGTCATGAGACAGAGCCCCTAAGTTGAGCTCTGCACTCAGCACAGAGACTACTTGAGATTCTCTCTCCCTCTGCCCCTCCCCCACTCATGCTCCATAAATAAATAAATAAATAAATAAATAAATAAATAAATAAAGTCTTTAAAAAAAACCCTCAAACATTGTAGAGGTCATTCTCTTCCCTAATTTGAGCTAAATTATTCCAAAAAGCCAAAATCATGATGTGATATTCAGCAGGAGACTTCCAAAACACATGGTCTCCATAAGCCATGCACCTCCAGGTAGGGGGCCTGGAAATGATCATGACTGTACAAAATGATACAGGTTTGTCCATCTCCAATTTGTAACAATCATCAAGGTCCTTATTCAACTGCAAAGCCACTAAGCCCTTCCAAACAGCCACAGTTGAGTAAGTATTGAAAAAAATAATAATGTAAATATAATCCTCAGGGATCGCGGAGCAAAGCAGAAGATCAACCGTCTTCCGGGGGCAGCCTCCATGCATCAGGGCTAGCAACCTTCCAGGGGTCCCCTCCTTCGCGGACGACCTCCTCAGACCTGGGGGAGACTCTGCTGGCTGTGGGTAAGCCTAAAATCAGCTGCTGGGAACGTCACTGGTGGAATTATCCTCAAGGATACGATTACTGTGTGAGCCAACAAGACTGTGGTTAAGAAGTCAGAGTTCAGACAATCCCAAACTTGAAAACGTTTTCACATGCCGTCATTCAAAGGCTTCATTTTTTTTTTACGATTAATAAATTGTTTTCAAGGCACCTGTTGCCAATACTTAATTTTCACTGAGCAGTTTTGTAGAGAACGTGGCCAAGTGTCAGTGTATAGTTCCTGCTTGATGTTGCGTATAATTTTTAGGATATTCTGAATGGCATGTGCTAATTATTTAGTACAATAGCTAATTTTATGGCTCTGAAAGACTGTAACAGAAGGGCTGTAATTACTTATAATAGGAATGTCTCGTTTTTTGTTAAAACCAAAGTGTGGGAGGCAAAAAAGAAAATAAAGGATAATTTTACACTATCCTCGGAAGAATGAAATAGTTAATATTTTCAGGACTTTGTTACTAGTAACACTGGAAGACTAACCATATGTCCTAGACTTCGAAGGAAAACATTGTAGCTTAGCGAAATTTACAGCAGTTTCTAAAATACGTGTTTAGATTTAATTTCCCAAAGCAGATGAAAATCCTTTCTAAATTGTGTCTTGTGCCACGGTTTCCTGTGTAGCATAGGTGTTCTTAAGAAAGGGGGAGAAAACTTGTCCAGATTTTCAGTAGCTGGAGGGTCTTCTTGGAGGTCCACGGGAATAATGAGAAAGCTGCCTATCGCAGTGGCGTGAGAGCAGCGGAGAATTCACACGGACAGCATTTCCTTCCATTCTCAAGACAGCCTTGTCGGAGGGGCAAGAGGAAAACTGAGGCTCACAACCCTTTGACAG
Source organism: Ursus americanus (assembly GCF_024610735.1). NCBI lineage: Eukaryota > Metazoa > Chordata > Mammalia > Carnivora > Ursidae > Ursus > Ursus americanus. The sequence goes on along the minus strand of NC_142152.1, from coordinate 38,420,062 downwards.
CAGCACCAAGGGTTTTAAACTCATGGCTTTTGAAGCGGGAGCTCCACTCCCGGGAATCTACACCCAAAAGACAGTCACAGATGTGGTGTCCCATTCACGTATCAAACGAGCACGTTTCCCTCAGCATTTTTATAATCATGAAAAATGGGAAGCCATCGAAATATTGAGAAATGGCTTATTAAATGACGCCATGCCCAACCCAGGGGCTTCAAACTGTCATTAAAATTATATTCTCATGAATATCTACTGAGAGGGGGAAATGCTCACAACTTAATATTAAATGCAAAAAACCAAACATACATTTGTAAAAATTATATATAAACACAGAAAACTACTTAGAAGGAACACATCAGAATGTTAATAATTTTCTCTAGGTGGTGAGTTTACAAACAATTTTAATTTTTGTCTTAGACCTTCCTGTATGTTTTTTTTTATTCTACAGTAAGTGTTTTCTGGTTTCCAATATCAAAAATAGGTATTGTTTAGAAATATAAGCATTAAGAGAGTCATCTCGTAGTCAAAAGCAGAGAGCTGAGCCAGAGTCTCGAAACTTCCCCCAAATCCACTCTTTTTCTGGAATCACAAGGGTTCATGGACTCTTCCCACTCAAGCCCAACTGGAAGCAGTTTCCTTTCTGGTCCATCTTCTGCCACCCAACCCTGTCCTCCCTCCCTCCCCCAGCACTGTTTTCCCGGATTTCAGTCTTTCCCCTTCTGTCCACCCCTCATTCCTTGCACCTAACCCCACCCTGCCTGACAGCCCAGAGTCCAGTGGTCTGCAAAACCTGCTGCAGAGAGAGCATGGTGGCGGGGGCGTCCCTCTGCCGATCATTAATGATTCAATGTATGTGCCAACTATAGACAACATCTATATTATTAGGTCTGACTGCAAGGTCACTTCTTTAAAAAAAAAAAAAGATGTCTTTATTTATTTGAAAGATAGAGAGTGAGAGCAGGGGAAAGGGAAGGGCAGAGAGAGAGAGAGAGAGAGAGAGAATCTCAAGCAGATTCCATGCTGAGCACAGAGCCCGATGTGGGGCTTGATCCCAAGACGGTGAGATCACAACCTGAGTCAAAACCAAGAGTCGGATGCTTAACCGACTGAGCCACCCAGGTGCCCCTGCAAGATCACTTCTAACTGTGCAGATGAAGAAATTAAAAATGACCTCATTGGCCACAGGACTTCAGATTGACCCATGTCACAAATATATATACCTGTAAATGAGAACCACAGAGGGGAGAGAGACCACCGAGGTGAGCTGATGGTTGCCCCCCCGTGCTCCGGGTAACCAGAAGCCAGACTGAGAGGCTGGAGGCTGGAGCTGGGGACAAGGACAGGCTCCATGGCTTGGCTGTGATGTCCTCACCACAGGTGTCTCTGGACCTCGGTTTCCTCATACATAACACAGGAGTAGTATCTCCCCGGTCTGCCCTATGGTGTACTCAGGAAACATGTATTGAGCACGTGCTGTGTACCCGGTGCAAGGCATATAGCAGTGGACAGAAGAGACGAGGTCCCTGCCCCGTGGAGCTGCCATCTTAGCAGCAGGAGAGTGACGGCAAATACAGAAGCACATGGGCGTGGCCTGCGACCGCAGGAGGTGGTGGGTGCCAGGAAGTCAAGCAAAGCAGGGGAGAGATGGAGAGACCAGGGTGGGCGGGCGCCCCCGGAGGGCGTCAGGGAAGACCTTTCTGGGAAGGCGACGCTGACAAAGACCTCAGTCAAGTGGGAAGCACAGATACTCTCCAGGTAAGACAGACAGATCTCCTGATGAACGGGACTAAGTGTATGAGAAAGAGAGGAATCAAGATATCTGGTGTGGACACGATCAGAACAGAAATGAAAGTGCGAAACAGCACCATGCCAAGGGTCTTGTAGACATCGAATGTTCGGTGGAGTTTCACTAAATGACCAGCAGTGCTCCTGGAGCCCCCAGGTGTCTGACCCATGAGGTGACACAGTGGGGCTCAGCCACAACGACGATGATGGTGATGATAGCGGCGATTCCGCCCACATCTGTCGTCACCCCACAGTTTTCCAGACACTTGCTCCTCCCTCGCCATTCCTTTTCCACCGCAGCCTTACAGGTACCCCCTCTCCTACCTGCCCCGGGGTGGAAAGCTGTCCCAGGAACTTCCTGCAGGTGGCAGTTCGCTGGTGGGGCATTCAACCCTCTCCACGGTTTGACCCCAAAATAAGTACTTGCTTCTCCTGTTTTCTTCTACTGTTCAAAAAAAAAAAAAAAGTCACCGCATGGCTAATTCCTCTAACTTAATTTGACTTCAAATATGCATACAGACCTACACTCGGTTTATTAGAGGAGAAAAATGTGAGACAATGGAGGCCCCGTTGACACCTGCAGAGCCTAGGAAGCCTGCCCACATTTTCTAGAAGAGCCATGAAAACCCAGAATTCAGGGGCCACGCTGGTAGCCCAGCCAGAGCCCACCCTCCACCTCTAACACGTGGGGCACGTGACTGCCCTAACCCCGTGGTTTTGCCCAAAGAAGCGTGGCTGATGTGATCAGTTTGAGGAAAAGTGGTACAACGGGAACAGGAGCAGTTCTTCCGATATTAAACCCACATTTCTACAGGAACGTTTTTATTCCTTCCGCTAGGACCTCTTTCCTTCCTCTTCTGATTTCGTACAGAAAAACAGCACCACAGCCAGTAAAAAATCCCTGTCTGCAACCTCCAGGATCTAGATTTCATTTTCTGTATCTTTCCCACAAATCACAATTCATTTGCCTGCAAAAATTACTCTGAAAACTTCAATTTTCTCCCTTGTTTATTCCTCCCCATGTTCTAAAGTCGCATTACTCGCTGTTAATAAAAATGGTTAAACCATTCAGTTAACTGTTTTATTATCAATTGCTATTTATTGTGAACAAGACTTCGGTTATTATGTTATTCAAAAAGCATTTGGTAATGTGCTTCTGAAAAAACAGCTCTACAAAATAGTTTATTAGTGCATTAATTATATGACTTTTGAACCCCCAAACAAATGTAATGATAATACGAAATATGTCAGCCTGGTTTGCCAAATGCGGAAGCCTGCGATGTTTCTTATCCTATGTGCCAATAATATAAATAAGTGTGTGTTGTTAGGCAGGCATCTAACTGGCGTACTCACTTCCAAATAGCCTTAATATTTATTATAATGCCAAAGTAATGTCAACATTATTTACAGATTATGAAAAATAATTTAAGGCTTGAGCAAACTTGCTGTTGGACTGTAACAAATTTCCTGATCACAGAAATATTTATTGTGATGCAGTCAGCACACACACACACTACTGTTTCCAATAATGAGCAAATACGATGAAGTTTTAACTGTTTGAAGTCTTGTCAAAATATTTTTCGGTAGGACTGGAATCTTCCGATGTGCCGAGGAACACTATTGATTATATTGTGTCGTCGGTATAACCTCACCTTTTGTATCCAAAATTTTATGGCAAATTGTTAGCTTTCCCGAAGAGCAAATAAATCATTATCCTAAATATAGGCTGTCAGGCTAGCTCAGTACTTAGCACAACCTTAAAAATTAGGCGTCTTATCTGTGCTTTTGGTAGAACGACTACTTTATTTAGCAATGCATTAAAATAAAGACTTCTTGATTGGCTCAGTAGGAAACAAAGGGGGGAAGCCGAGAGATAAGCCGTGTGAACACATCTTAAAAATTACACAATGCTGTGCAATAAACATGAGCTCTGTTTGGATATTTTGGGTTTTCACGGAGTGGTGCAAGGAGGAGGAAAATGGTCCCTAAAAAACATCCACGAGCGCCAGCAGAAGAAAACCAGCTTCTCTGCTAGGTGGTGTGAACGGCGCATCGGCCTAACAACGAAATCAACCGGCCAACGTCAGAGACGCGTTAGGAAATGTGGTTTCCAGCCTGGCATGTTTGACAAGCTCACGTCCACAGAGCCAGAATCTCTCCTGCCTTCCTTTGACTTTCCCATAAGTATTCTCAGGTTTGTTTGTTTTCCTTTTTCAAGCCTCTAGAGTCCCATTCCTTAGCATATAGTTTTCATTTGGTTCAATTCTTCTTTAAGACAGTCCAACCTGTTCAATTTTGAAGATGTCTTAATTAGTCTAATCCTGATTGGGCTCTTTCCAAAGCTCCTGTTGGCAAAGTCAGATTTCAATTAACATTCTGCTTCCATACTGCAAATGCCCTTGCTCAGACTTTTTTTTTTTTTAATGTGCTATTTTGGATGCTACCTCTCTTCAGCTTTATTCTGCCTCAGAAATCAGACGGCTCCTAAAATGTTTCGAGGCACCAGGCACAAGGAAGAGTTCTGGCAAGGACTGTTCTCTGAAATGCTCAAGAAACATTGTTCTGTTGACCAGCATCTCGTTCGCGCGATGGTGAGCTTCAAGAGGACGAGACGGGCACATTCTCCTGGTTCTCCAAAAATCCGGCATCGGATCCTTTCCTTTACTGGCGACAGATTGTTGAGACCAAGGATGTGGTGATACGGTCCTGCCTCAGAGTTCTCAAGCAGCCGGTGGATAGGTGTTCAAAGCTTCCAAACACGTTAATGCATTCAGGCCCCACGTGAATCCCGTGAGGTGTTACCTGTGCCCATTTTACAGATGAAACTGCCTCGAATTCAGAGTGTTCAACTGACCTGCCCAAGACTACAGAGCCCATCAGTAGCCACGTGAGACTAGACAGTCTTCCGCTTGACCACACGATATGATGAAGTGAACATGCTTAATAAAAAAAATTTACAGATAAAAGAGGAGTATAGTAGTGCCATGTTTATTCATTAGGAACTGCAGATGAGGTCTCAAACTGAAGGTAATGCCGAAGCTTTCTTCCATGTAGCCACTCTCTACTCTTGACTCAGACAGTCTGAGTTCGAAGCCCAGCTCCAGGACCTTGGACAGATGCACCTAACTTCTCTAGACCTCAGTTAATTCGTCAGTAATATGGGGATGTCAATAACGCCTATTTCACAGGGTTGCCCTGAGGATGCCATGAGGCTCCTCACACGTGTCTGACACATAATGAACTCCATGACCCCTTGAACAAATATTAGCTGTCCACCACACCGTTTCTCAACCTTAGCCCCAAAGACAATCTGGGCTGGATGATTCTTTGCTTGGAGGACTTTCCTATGCAAATGGGGGATGTTTTGCTACATCCCTGGCCTTTATTCACTAGGTACCATAGCATCTTCTCCAGTGGTGACAACCAAAATGTCTCCAGGTATTATCAAATATGGCCTGGGGACAAAGGGAATGCTGCTATGATATGACGCCCCAAGGCTGCCCAGTCCACTATGGTAATCACTAACCATGTAAGGCTATTGAGCACTTGAAATATAGCTAGTGCCACACAGGGCAACCATAGTCTGGATAAACTGGGTTAAATAAAATACATTATTAAAATATTCTCACCCGTTTCTTTTAACTTATGTTTTTACTCTGGCCGAGAGAAATATAAAGATGACACTCATGGTTTGCGTTAGGCTTCTCTTGGACAGCCCTGTGCTAAAGGCTTCAATCCCACCTCAAGGAAGTTCACTCCTGATGGCTATCTCAAGCCCAGACCCTTGTTTCTACTTGGCCGTCAGGCACCTCTATTGTCTAACAACTCGGTGTCAGACTCGTCGCAAAACTCATCATCTTTCCTCCATCCTGAGCCACCATCGTCTTCCCAGGTGACCAAAGCTTGAAGACTGGATATCATTCTCAATTCACCCTTACACTCATCCCCTCCCTCTCAACCAAAGTCTAGTATTCGATTTCCCAGTCTGTCCCAGTGTTTCTAAATCTGAAAAGGGAATAACCAAAGCTAGTGTCTGCAGAGAAAAACTGGAAATGACCTAATTGCCATAACAGGGGCCTGGTGAGTAAATGACAGCCCATCTCCATGATGCAACACCATGCGGGATTAGAATCACAGGTAAGAATATTTAATAGCAGGAATCATGTTTAGGAAGCACACGCAGGAGAGCATAGATTGGGACACAGCATAAAAACATGGTCTTATTTTTGTCTCAAAAGTATATCCATTGATACTCACCTAGACACATGCATGAAAAAAGCTAGATCTCTTACATGGTGGTTTGTGGACGGCTGGTGAGAACACAGATGAATTGTAGTTGAATTGTGTAGTATGCTCTGCTCCCAAGCTTTGCAATGAACACGAATTACTCCTATAAGAAAAGAAAAAGTGTATGTTCCCATCTTCCCTGTCGTGAGCTATAATCCTCGTCCCACTCATGGGTTGTTATAGCAAGAGCATTACATTTGTGAAACCATTTTTTAAATATAGGGGCTGATAAGCGTCACCCAGGTATTGGAATCTGATGGTCAACAGGGATGCTGTCACTCAGAGGACATCGGCAGTGTCTGGAGACATTTTGGTTGTCAGAACAGGAAGAGATGTTATTGGCATGTAGCAGGGGGAAAGCCAGGGATGTGGCTTAACATCTTACCATCGGCAAGACCGCCCCCCAAGCAAAGAACTGTCCATCCCCAAAGGCCAAGAGTTGAGATCACTATTGATCAGTATCACTGCTGAGAGACAGTAGTCTACAGCTAACGCTTACTTGTTCAAGCGGCCTGGACCATATGGCCAGACAAAGAAGTAGTTCCACGGGAGCTATGAGCTCAGCTCAGAACCTTCAACTGTCCCTGACTGCATCTGCCTGACACCAAAAATCCCAATTAAAATCAAAACGTACTAACTTGCGTGAGGCTAGACAATTTGCTGCGAATCGCGTGGTCACCCACAGGCGAGATAGCGAAGGGGAAGTAAACAGGAAGTACCTTCTCACACTGAGAGGCGACGTCTGGGCGTGTGCAAGTCTGGGAGGGCAGAGCCATCTGCCGAGAGCGGCCCTGCTGGACCTGTTTTGTCGAGAGTCTACAGTTTTGAACACGGTTTGTCTGGCGCCCTTCACAAGCACTACATTAACTTGCGTTCATTTGAAATTCATCATTTCCAAAGAGATATGAGACACTGGAGGCTTAGTTTCCAGGATTTTAAATGTCAGGCATCCAAAATGTGCTGTGGAGACACAGCAGCTGGAAGACGATGTTTTTGAAATTTATCTACAAACAGAAGCAGCTCCCCGAGCCGGGCTTTTTCAAAAACCAAAAAAAAAAAAAAAAAAAAAAAAAAAAAAGCATTCCTCGGAACACACACGACCAGAGCCCTGATGGGCATCCTTCTTCCAAAGACAGAACAGTTCAAGTGAAAGATGAAGCGTTCACTCTCGAGCTGACCTCTCGAAAGTGCGAGACAAGCCAACCTTCAGCAGAAGTGCGCACCCAAAAAGGAATCTTCCTTGCACACTCGAGGAAAAATTAAATGTCGGGCCCCAGCCACACTGGCCTCCTTGCTGGTCCTCAGACATTCCCAGCACACTCTAGACTCACGGTCTGTGCCTGGGCTGGTCCTTCTAGAATGTTCCTCCCCAGATAACCATGCGGCTCCCACACGTAGCCCCTTACGTCTCCCTTCCCTTCTCTAAGAGGCCCGCCCTTACTCTACTCTTTGATACTGCGATCTACCCCCTCCCCTACTCCTCCCCCTGCCAGCATTCTCCCCTCCTTACCCCGTTCTGACTTTTCTTTTTCCTAACACACTGCACAATCAGATTTATCATGCATGTCATTTATTGTCTCTTCCTCTGAAGAATGCAAGTTCTAGGAAGGCAGGACTTGTTTCAGTCACTGGTGGATCCCAAGCTCCCAGAAAGGGGCTAAGGAATTTACTGAGCATCTTCTCTGGGCTCGCTGTGATACTCACCGCGGTAGGAAGGACACAGCACACGTGCCTGCTGCCGCGTGTAAGGAAATGACAAGCCAGGTGAGCAAAGGCAAGTATCTGGGAGGCAAAGTGACTAGGAGATGCTTAGACCAGCTTGAGTTGGTTTCTGTTGCTTGCAACCAAAAGGCATCTGAGCAGTAAGACCCCACGATCGTTGCTGGTTCTCCAGGACTATGAGGGAATCTGGGGAGAGGGTGAACGTGAGGGTGGGTTGGAGCCAAGTCTTCATGGAGGAACCATGCACTCTCAGGCCGGGCAGCAGCCTGGGAGAGCACCAGCCTCCCGCTGAATGCCCGGCTCCTTGCCTCCACTTCACCACCCAGCACTAGATCAGCTCATGTGACCTACTCCTCTGAGCTCTGCCCCTGAGTCTTCCGGTGCCCAGAACGGAAATGCAGAACTGCCGGCAGAGTCTGGCCACCACCGCTCTAGGGCTACAGGTGATACGTCATTCATGCAGCCCTATTGGCAGCCACAGGCACCTTTCACCAGCGCCAAGACGATCTGCCCAGGACATCGAAAGGATTCACTGAACAGAGCAGACAGGTGAGACCCTTTCCTGAGAGGAAAATGCAGCAGAGGCACAGGAATAAACTCAGAGCCAGGGCTGAGGACCAGAGGCCGAAAGCCACAAGCTGAACCATGAGCAGCAGGACCCCAAACATCAGGAGAGCTGCAGCCACGGGCTTGGAGTCCAAGGGCTCTGATGCAGCAGTGGGGCTAGGCAGGTGGTTTCAGCCCGTGAGCATCGGTTCCCTCCTTGTCACACGGGAATGTTCACTGTGGTTACCCCCAAGGGTTGAAGGAGGTAATACACACAAAGTCAGAAGCTCAGAGCGAGCACCACCTATGACCGGCTATTTCTCCGACCATCAGACCATCACGGTGGGGGGTCCATGGTAGGAGGCTTAAGAGATAACAACTACGTTTTAGGGAAAATAACCAGACAGGTATAAGGAAGAATTGATGAAGAGCTGCCAGACGGGGAAGCAGTCGGAGATGTGAGTGACAAGGGTGGCCATGACCGGGGGAAAGGACGGAGCCAGGACAGCAGTGGGGGACGGATTCGCATAAAGGAAGGAAGCTACCCTGTGTGTGGCCAGGCTCCTCCACGCACCAAGAAGTGCCCAGCAACCAGTAGATGCCCCGTCAATGCTGCTGAGCGGATGCGGGAATGATACATAGATCTGTGTGTGCATATATTCATGTATGCATGTGTATTTAATGCATATGTATAAAAACACACATAATATAGTTAACATTTATACATATATAAATACAAAAATACACATTTCACTTTCAAAAGGATTTGAAGCTGTTCGTAATAAAAATATACACATGGAATGGGACAAAACAAATTAAAAGAGAGCTGAAAGGTTCTGCTTTTAGGAAAAAGGAATGCGCCAGGAAGCTCCCTCCTTCAGGGGCAGCATGTATCTCTAAGCTTCCCACTGGCCAAGGTGATAAAGGAAACCCACTGTGTTACTAATTCCACTGCCCCACCAATCAGCCTACAAATGAATCCAGAAGAACAAATGTTGTCTTGAAAACATCGGGCCACACATAACTCAGCTCTTTGCATGAGACGTATTTGGGCAGGATGGCAAGCAACTTCACCGACAGTTTCAAAAACTACAAAAATGTTCAGAAATATGATTTTTTTTATGTCAAAATCTCTACAACGCAAGGGTATCGCATGAAATGATGGCTCAGCATCAGCTGTGATCCCCCCGATCATGGTATTTTTGGAAATCTTGAACTGGATGCATTTTCCTTGCCGCTGTCTATGACTTGGAGCTCACGGGCACAGGTCATCGCCCGACTGAAGGCCAGTTGACAATGCCCTTCCCGGGAGGAGGCTTAAGAAGAACTCTTCCCACCCTTCATGTTCAGTGTGCCTGGGGGCCCACTTTCAGTTACTAGAGTGAGCCACACTTCACCGGGTGCAAATAGGCTTCCCTATACATCCCGGTGTGTCCGTGCATCCAGGACAAAATACGTCAGGCATTGAGTATAACACACATTGGATAAGATCTACCACTGACCTTCTCTTGCTTTGTGGGCTCCTTTGTGGTCTCATTCGGTAGTCAACCACACTGCTGATCTCTGGCGAGGTGGCACAGGCAGCCAGGGTGCCTCATGCTAAGGGCAGGGGGACCTCTGTGCCCTCAGCTCGCTCTCCCTCTAGACCGAGATGGACGGAACGTACAGTAACCCTGGCTCAACAGAGGTGCAGGCAAAGCCCTGTGGGTGCTCCTAGGGGTAACACGGTGTCCTGCAAGGACCACCCATTTCCCTGCCGATGCTGCGAATGAATATAAGGGTCATTCCCACCTGCAAGCTCACGCACTGACAGGTGATCTCTCCGGAGGCTGGAATGCCGCCTCGTGTAGTATAATTAAAAGAAACAACCAAAAAGTCCTTGCCCCCCCCCAAGAAAATCAGAAACCCAGACAGCATAAATAATGACAAGGAGCGTCTTTCATGCACCAATGACAAGTGGGGAAGTTGTGCTCTCAACAAAGGAGGCGTACAATGGCAAGCTCTCCGATGAATAGGGACAGCGTCTGTCTAACTTGGTGCAGCACGCCACAGACTGCCAAGTACCTGTGGGTGCTTAATAAGTGCCTTTGACGGATGATGAATGCCATCATTATTAAATCTGCCATTATATTTTTTAGTGAATGAACCTTCCTTATCAATCTTTATAACCACGATTTCAATGGTATTAATTCAGTCATTTCCCATACCAAGTGCTTTTCTAAATTCTAGTCCTCAAGCCTTGTCAAAAAACAATGCATTTGATTTTTGCAATGTCACATGCCAGTATCAAAGAAAATTTAACTTATATGTTATCTGCTCAAATGGTTACGGCAGAATATGGTTCCTAAAGAACATAAAAGAATTATTTTCCAGCTTCTAACCTACAGCAATACTTTTAGTGGAGGCTCCTTTCAACGTGGTTGATATTAGCAATACTTGATTTTCTAACACAAAGAACCATTGTTTCTAGGAGTGGTTGCTTAAAACGTAAATACTTGGATATGGCTTGTGAACTGTAATCATTTCCATTTTATTTTTTTTTAACACTCCCCACATAAACCAGGATGGGCACAAAACTGCAAAACACAGACGCCTTTTCATAAGCACAAAACAGTGGCCCCTCCAATCCTATTGGTCACTTTTACCTCGAGCTGCCTCGTTAGGCTTCAGAGTCAAGCTGAGGACCCTTCTCAATCCGGCCCAAATATTCTCTTTCTCCCATCTCTTATTTCTAGCACTCATTGGTCAAAATACAAGAACTCCTCTCTTCCTCTGCCCCCCTCTCCCTCCCTCCTCGCCTCCTCCTTACATCTCCCTCCGTTGTCCCTCCTGCCCCCAGAGAAGGAAGAGGAGACCAACTGCATAAGCACACATCAGGCTTGACATTCAGCAATATGAATGGGAATAAGACTGAGCCCTCCCAGCAAAGTGCTCACTGTTGCGTTAGGAAGACAGAGCATCAAGGGCAAAGTCTCATTCCACTTGGGGATGGCCAAAGCAGGCTGAGCAGAGTGCCAGGGCACAGGGCGTGGGGTGTCATCCTTTTGCAGGGGAACTCGGACAGAAGGAGGCTTTGAAGGTGGTGGCAGGCAGAGGTGGTGGGAGAAGCCCGTGCAGATGGAGGGGAAAGCCCAGTTAACGACGCGGAGACAAACCAGTGCCCAGTGCATTCGGGGAAGAGTAAGAGCCCAGCTGGGCTCCCAGGAGCAGTGAGGCCAAAGGTGGGACCGGCTCAGGTTATGGAGGGGGGTACATCCCACGCTAAAAGTCTGGCTGGTACTTGGCACAAAGTTATACAACGTGTGTTTCGTTGTAGGTGCTCGGTGTTCAAGACACGTGGGAGTCATGAAATATATTTAAGTCCCACTGTGCACAACTGAGGCAGACCCAGCCAGGGTGAGGCCTGAAGCTTAAAACAGTGAGGGTGGAGGTCTTTAGGAAAATGAATTATTTTATTTATTTATTTATTTATTTATTTATTTATTTAGAGAGAGAAAGATCATGTAAGCAGGGGGAGGGAGGAGGGGCAGAGGTGGAGGGAGAGAGAGAATCTTATTAAGCAGGCTCCTTGCCCAGGGTGTATGGAGCCTGGTGCAGGGCTCAATCTCACCACCCTGAGATCAGGACTTGAGGCCAAAGCAAGAATCAGACAGTTAACCCACTGAGCCACCCCAGCGCTCCCAAGAAGGTGAATTTAAAAGCATAGGACCCTGGGAAGATGGGGGAGGAGCCTGTGCTGGTGAATGCCCCCTCCCCCCTGCCCCAGCCGAAATTTTGGGCCTCTGGGAATGGCCCCTCCTGCCCTGCAGTGAGAAGAGCTGGATGCAGGGGGAGGACACACTAGAAAGGGGACCCTGTGCCTGAGCGAGCACAGACTTCTTTCTCTCTCGTCCCAGCATGTCCTGTGGCCCACACGCTTGCTGTCACACGTTGTGAATTAGGTGGAAAGGTTTCTGCCCTTTCCAGCCACTGCTGAGCTCAGTGCAGGGCCTGCACGAGGGAGGGGCTCTCCTAATGCTGGGCCAGGGAGGAAGCATGACAGGGGACATCTGATCTCTCCCGCTGCAAACTGCCTCTCTCGTTCTTTCTGGAGACAGGAACTGAGCACATCTTCTCTGCCAAGTGCTGGGAATACAGCACATGAGCTACGGTCAAGAGATTGGGAGTAAATACAAAGGTCTTTCTCACTGCCCCTGAAAGCTCAGAGCCCACGAGAAAGACAGGCAACGGGGTAGTCACACTGCGTATCCCCCGAACGCCTGCTGCAGGCAAAGCATTCCAGCAACATATCTCATTTAATCCTCTCGATCCAGGAGTCAGGCAGTATCATTACATACACCCCCCGCCCCTGACAAAATGAGGTCACAGGGCTAGGGTGTGAAGGGAGGGTCAAAACATGAAGTCTGACCGCAGAGCCCCGATTTGTAACACCACACACACACACACACACACACACACACACTCCAGACACCCAGTATTTAATGGCAACATAGAAATCCGAATTCAGGGGCGCCTGGGTGGCTCAGTCGGTTAAGCATACGCCTTTGGCTCAGCAGGGAGCCTGCTTCTCCCTTTCCCTCTCCCTGCTTCTCCCCCTGCTTGTGCTCTCTCTCTCTGTCAAGTAAATAAATAAAATATTTTTTTTTAAGATTTTATTTATTTGACAGAGATAGAGAGCCAGCGAGAGAGGGAACACAGCAGGGGAGTGGGAGAGGAAGAAGCAGGCTCCCAGCAGAGGACAGAGAACTCCAGGATCACACCCTGAGCCGAAGGCAGACGCTTAATGACTATGCCGCCCAGGTGCCCCAATAAATAAAATCTTTAAAAAAAATCCGGATGCAGCTGAGGGCAAGAGTGCATGCGGGGGGGTGCAGCCAACTCGGGGGGGATCACGGAGGGCCGCAAAACAGAAGGCTTGAGCTGAGTATTAAAGAATCAATAGAAGTTCGCCAAGCAGATGAAGAGGAAGGAAAAGCATTCCAGACAGAGGGAACAGCAAGTACAAAGAGAGAATGCTAGAAAACCCGTGGTCTGTGGTTTCACACTCTGGCAAAGCCACCCTCAATAAGCCGTCACTTGTACCTGGGAGGGGACAGGCATGCGGGACCTTTTTGGGACCGTTCCTCCAGGCGACCGTTAGGAGGTCCAGCAGGGAACTGTGGCAATAAGGAAGTGAATGGGGGTGGTTCTTTCCTCTGAGTGTTAATTCTTCAGGAGCCCAAATGAGGCTAACAAAAGAGAAATTACACGCAATACTGTGTCGTGGCACTTTGACATAAGTGTCAGCTTAGAATTTCAAATAAAATTAGAAGATTCTTCTAATAATTATATAGGATGGCAAATAAGGTCCAGGGGCAGGCACATGTGGGAAGAAGTGACTAATCATATTTTGCAAAAAAGCATCGGGGGCTGACCCTTCTCAGGATAATATTGCGGGGAAGTCAGACCCGAGGAAAGGTTACCAGCGGTTAATGTTAAGTAGTAATCCATCCACCACGCACCCGCTCCTCCATATTCATAGACAACTACCCCCATCCATATTCATTACCGTCCAAAGAGTTTTAAAGTAGCAAATGCAAGCTTGGAGGATTTCAGTTCCAATAAAAGTGCTTCCAGTGACGGACGCCACAGGCTTCCCCCACGAACGTTGGAATTAAAGTCAACTCATAAAGGAAGCTACCAGGTGGTAGGGCTGGGACAAGACCAGTCTTCCTTCAAACATCGAGAAGTGCCTCCTTCCATCGGGCGCTGGCCGGATGCCAGGCACAGTGCCCAAGAGCTTCCAAGCGCGGGCTCTGGGCTCAGATAGCCTGGGTGGGAATCCCAGCTCCAGCGCTTCACGCAGGGGGCCAAGCTATGCCAGCACACCCTGGCTCAGTTTCTCCCATCTCAACTGCCCTTCACAGGATGAACGTCAAATGAGACCATCCACGCAGCCACACCTTTGGCCCCGTGCTTGTCAGAGCGACAGAGGGCTCAGCACCGTTCAGAGTCCTGGTGATTCTTGTCTGGTGCTTCCAACACACGGTACGGGGGCCCTCGGCCCTGCAGTAGAGACGAGAAAAGGCACAGTAACGTGCACGAAGCCGCCACAGGTGGGTCTGCTCCCCCCATGGCGCACCGTGCCTTCCAGCACGAGGCTTTGGAAGTTCTTGGGAAACTGAGATATGGCGCACCGTGCCTTCCAGCGCAAGGCTTTGGAAGTTCTTGGGAAACTGAGATATGGGCACCGTCCCACCATGGGCCTCAATAAAGCTTCAAGGCCTCGGACTTCCTTGTAGATTAGCTTCTGAAAAGAACAGAACGTTATTAAAACTCTTCCAAGAATAGAGGTAACTTCCAACATCCCCTCTGCCACGCACGGTAGGGTTTTGGCTTTTCATTTTTAACATAATTTTGGCTCTTCGGTGAGATCCCTTCATTCTTCCACATGTATCGCGCACCTAGATTCGTGATACTTGTCCCTGTCTGTATCGCTTAAAACTGGGTGATTTCCAGTGTTTCAAAGTGCTTTCAAAGGCACGAGCGTTTGCTGCCCTCACAACAACCCCAAAGCCAAGGTAAATGTGTAGTATTGTTGTGTGCATTTTTTCAATTTCACAGAAAAGGAAACAGGCACAAGAAAAGGTAAGGAATTTGCCTAAAAAGTCACGCTGCAGTGGGAGAGTATTAGTCCAGGATTTTTGACCTGGGGAAGGGTGAGCCTCTAAATTCTGCTTGGGAGCCGGGTAGGGGATGTGGGGGAGATCCTATGGAGGAATCGGCGGTGCTAGCGAAGGTCCAGCTGGAGCGGGCAGCCTTAAAGCTCCTCCTATCCTACATTCTCTGAGGATCCCGGGGGTGCGTTGTCTGTTTGGCTATGAAGCCTGACTTATGGGTAAGTGGGAGATGGTGCAGGACAGAGAGGCGGGCTCCGAGGAGAGCTCTGTGGGGCCCGGGATCATCAGGCTAGAAATACACATATATACGAAAGACAACAGAAACAAAGGTCTAGGCATCGCGGAAGGACAGGACGTAGTGAGGACCCAGGACACTGACCTTGCTCTCCAAGTGGTGTTTGTCAGGGTCAAGTAAGTCCTGGCCAACAGCTCCCTCCCCTCCTCACGCACACCTCCCAGATTTAGACAAACGAGGGAGAAGTTAATTCACTTTACCCTGAAATGAAACCCACCCCGGTTGCAGAGAGTGGGTGGAAAGGCAGGAAGCCGCGACTGCCCCGAGATAAAGCAGAGGCAGGGGCGCTGGCAGATCTTGATCTGGAGAAGCTTCGCCCTTGCCTTCTCGCCTGCGTCCCAGCAGCTTCCAGATCGCCAGCCGCATCCGCAACCGCGAGCGCTCACTTGCGTCTGGTCCGGCGCCGGAGATGGGGCAGATTAGGGGGCGCAAGGCGGAAGGGCGGATGCGGAAAGGAAACGCAAGAAGGGTGAAAACTGGTATTGAATTCAGCTCAACACGCGGGAGAGTAAAAACACACCTCACTCAGAAACAAAACAAAAAAAAAAAACAAAACAAAACAACACAAAAAAAGAACTCCCGAGCCTCTGGCCACGGCTGCGCCCCAGCCCGGCTCACAGGCCTGTGGTTCCTGGACAGCCTTGGCGTCCCCCGGTGGCAGGGTCCCCAGGGCGAACCTGCGCCCGCCCCCCCCCCCACCTCCTCTGGCAACTGCGGGTCTGGAGGAAAGCTCTGGTCAAAATGGGCTGCTCTTTAGAGAGAGAGAAACATTCGTAGTGGGGAAGTTCTCCAATCTGGGAGGATTTCCGAACGTGCGCAGGGGCGCTTCTTGGGGCCCTAAAGCGGGTGGGTTCCATCAGTCCGGGCTGTCAGCGCAGGTCCCCGCGCAGCCCCTCGGATGTCACCCCCAACCTGCAAGGCGCCCTAGCGCTTGTTCGCGTTTGCAAACCCCGGAGGGGGAGGAGAAGGGGTGCCCCCTGTCCAGGGGACCAGGCCCCTCTGGGGGTGGCTGCTCGCGTTACCCACAGGGTCACAGCCCCTGTAGGAGAGGCCAGGAAGCCAAGAAAGCCTCCGGGCTGCGCCTTGGGAATTCTGCGTTCTTAAGCTCCGGGGAGGGCGCGCCACCCCCGCCCAGCCCGGCGGTCCCCACGCTGCAGGGTTGACCCGGGTGAGCGCGCTCCTCCCCAGGTCCCGCCCCGCCCGGCCTCCTTTGTTTTTGTGCGGTTTTTTTTTTTCCTTAATGTATTGTTCTTGTGGTTAAGTTCTGCACAGCCACGAATGAGATGAACGTTCCGATCCAGGGGGGTTGCCCACCTGGGCCCTGCACCACACCAGCCCTCGGCCCGCTCCCCAGGAGCCCAGGAAACTGTGGCAGCCTCCTTGCCTCCGCTGTCGCCCGGTCTTCCTTTCACCCCTCAGCTTCAGGGTTGCAAAGGCAGAGACTTTCCGCAGCAGCCACAGCAACAGGTAGCTGGAGGCATGGGCTCTGAAAGCGGGTCGCCACCCTGTCCCTTTGCCCGTGCCACACCACCCGTCCTCCTTGGCTGTCGCTGCGCCCTGCTGGGTGTGCCTGGCGTCCTGTGCGGTGCCAGCGACTGCAGACCCGCGCAGCGGCTTCCCAGCTTCCCTGAGCATTTTGTTCAGAAGGGGCATGAGCCGGGTTGCTGCCAGGACCTAAAAACACGACCTTGATGGGGCGCCTGGCCGGCCCTATCGGTGGAGCATGCCACTCTGGATCTCAGGGTCCTGAGTTCAAGCCCCACGTCCTGTGCAGCGCGTTTAAAACAAAACAAAACAGAAAACCAGTCTGCTTTGCAAATAGACTGTAAAACTGGAAGAGCTTGAGGCTTTTTTGAGGGTCCTAGAATTTCTTTTTTAGAACTTAAGAATACGGAACAGGTACCTCAAATAATAAAGTAACCTTCTACACAAATAGTGCAATGGCATGAATTGTGCATCAATAACAGGTAAATATCGTGGTGTATTTCAGGCAAATGACTGCCTATTGAGCCGCAGTGTACCATGTGAGGAGCAGAGCCTTCTCATCTCCACAGTGACCGTGGGTCCCTGCTGGGTGAGAAGCTCAAGTCTACTTTGAGACCTTCAGTAAATATGAGGCCCTCCTGAAGCCCCAGGTCTCCTCCACCAGCCCTGAGGAAAATGTCAGAGGCCAAAGTTCAACTCCTTCATTTACAAAATGGGTAAACTGAGGCCCAGAGAGGTCTAAGATCAGTCTCGCCCAGGGCAGTGGAAGTGGGGCGTAAGACAGACTTCACTGTTCTCTGGTTACACTCACGGGGGCAGCATGGAGAGCACAGTGCCCCACCTGTGGGTAGTTCTAGTCTCAATCCCATTCTACCGATGAGGAAACTGAGGAACAAGGAGGGTAAGCGATCACATCAAGCACTCCTACACTACAGGTGAGGCTGCGTCTCCTCTGCCCCAGCTTCAGGTCAAAGAAATTCCCTCTGGTCTTCCCATCAGCGGACCAGGGTGGGTTCAACTTCGCTGTGACTCTGCCCAGACCTCCACCGCTGCGGAATTTCAAAGTTTCTCAAACTTGGATGAAATGCCATAGAATTTTTTTTCTTCTCGTGGCTCCCTCATTCCATAAGCGAAAAACAGATCCAGAGCAGGGCTCCTGCGAGACGCAGGTTGCAGGCAGGTGTATGGGTCCGGGCGTCGAGCGCAAAGCCGTAATTCCTAGATCTGCTGGGCTTTATTATTTTAAAAGGTAGAAGTTCACAGCTTCCTGCACGAAAGTCTCTTCATTTTCTTGGAGCCAAGCTTAAATGCCTCTAAAAACTTGGCCTGCCATTATTCTGTAGCTGTTAATTAAGCTCTGAAACTTTACATTATGTTTACAGTGCAGTGTGTGAATTGCAAAATAAATTAGAACCCACAGCAAAGAAGTTGGAGTTTTCAATAAATGGGACAAAAATTAAGGAAGAGTGTCTTCTTAGCAAGTACATGCACTCTGCTATTTCTCCTAAGGGAGAAAATGGACTTTTGAAAAAGCACACGTTACTTCTGAAAAATTAAACGAAATACCAAAGGGTTCGCGCTTTCCCCTGGCATGGCAGTCTGGATTGGGTAATTCTGCACAGACAAGATAGTGAAGAAGAAAAGAGAAAATAAGTGTAATGCACGAGAAAGGCATTCCTTCGCCATATAGGAAACTAAAAACACAAGATGGTATAAATCACTCATACAGTTAAAAGCAACAACAGAAAACAAAATTATAGTACGGTTTCACACAAGTTCTAAAGCAGATTCCAGGTAAATTTTATATTTGCATTTGATTTTTTAAGCAACCTGTACTAAATTCAGGAGGCCAAAAATAGGTTTAAAAGAAAGGCATAAACAAAACCCCACACAGGGATAAGCAGCTGATGTTTTGCAAACTTGTAGCCTGGAAGGCACTCTTAAAATACACTCTTTAGAGCGTTATTACTCAGTTTTTAAAATGAAATATGTATGCTTTCTTCCTTCTGTAAATTTCATTTTTGCGGAAAAAAAAAAGGGTTTAGGAGGTCTTGAAACCTCGCCCTGAAGATTATTGTTGTAAAATGGAGCAGATATATAAGCTTTTACGAACAGAAGAAGGAAAGCTTGTGTTTAAATCAGATAAACTCATTTAAAAAAAAAAAATCCTGCCAAATCATTCACAGCAATTCGATTCTTAAAATTTTAAGAGATTAAAGAGCAATCTTCAATCCAACTTCTTGAAATATTTGATAATTTGTTTTAAAATTAAGGATTTGACGTCTGCCTTCTCAAAACAAATGCAAAAATGATATACATTTTAATCCATCCTGGCAGTCCAAGCATACTACTTCTCCGTGTCCTGTTATAAAAGCTGTGAGTGCATCTAAAAATAGAGAAGAAAAGAAAGACTAAAAAAAAGTTGAAGAAGGAGTGTCTCTTAAAATGTATCTGGTTTAAATCTGCATTAATACAGTACATTTCCTAGAATATCCTCATATAAATGGTTCTTAACAATATAAATTACCTAATTCTGCCCCACAAAAAATAATCCTATTGTGTTCCCTAATTTTAAAAACCTGGCATTTCAAAACCTTTCTAAGAATTCTAAGCAATATGATACATATAATGAAGAACCATAGAGGAAGAGGCTTAACGCGCAGGGACTTGGCCCTTTGCAGACCCTTGTCCCGTCCACCCCCCACCAACACCGGGAACATAATAGAGATGCAGATAGGCCAAGCCGAGGTGAGGCTTTGTGAAGGGCAAATAATGAAATTACAATTCTTGCTCTTTCTTTTTCTGGCTTCCTCCCTTCTTAAATTTCTTCCTCTTTTTTTCTTTTTAAAAATTCCCATTTATTTGAGACATGGTGTGATGGAAGTTGAAAAGATTGGTGTTTGGAGCCAAGCGTTTCGAAGCCTTACACAAGCTCCTGGTTCCTAGCTGGGTGACGGTGGTCAGATGCCAAATGTCACTGAAGACTTGGTTTCCTCCTATCAATGTGGATGTGGACGTGGACGTGTTAGAGGTATAGAGAGATAAAAGTATAGATTGAGATATAGGTGTGGGCGTGAATACAGAGAATGGAAAATCAGGGGTGTGGAAATACGGACATAGATGTGGATACAGAAAAAAGACAAATACAGGTACAAAAGAGAGAGAGACATGGAAGTAGAGCTGTACGTGGATGACGTGGTGTTGATAATGGTGGCGTTTACCTTGCCTGCCTCGAAGGCTCCGTGGTCACCAGATGATAGCATGCACACTATCGTTCTTTGCAAATTTAAAGCGTGAGGAGTAAAAACGGCACCTCCACTTGCATGGCATCTAGTGCTTTTCCAATGAATTTAGCGATTCGAAAGCTACGTAAGTAAGAGGGTTTGGGGAGAAAGTATCCTAATTAGAGTTCACCCCCGTATTCACTCTTCCATGCATTTATTCACTCCACAACCGTGTACTGAGTGCTTTGTAGGTAGGGAAGGGAGTTTGTTTTTCTCAACTTGCTTTTAAGTATAATTTCTTTAAGCACCTTCCCTCCTCCAGACGCTGTAGGTCACAAGCAGCCACGGACTGCTTGTCATCTCAACATCGGAAGGCTAGATGGTATTTGTCCCGCTTGGCTAATACGGAAACGGAGGCCCAGAGAGCAGGTGGAGAGCCACAGCTAGTCGGGGGGGGTGTATGGATACAGGCTCTATCCTCAGCAGCCTTTGTCCTCCATGACTTTTAAGAAAAAATAAGAGCGCACGGAGATCCGATGCCTTGATTTGTCTGCGGGCAAATGTCTCCAGACGGGGATAAATACCCCAGCTAACAATTCCTACTCTCGCAAAGGATTATCTCACCGGCAGAGGTAACAGGGGAAGGTCCTCAGGACAGGGATGTTGTAGCGGTTGTGTTATTCTCATTCGGAACGCCCATGAGCACAGTCAAGGGGGAAATGGCTGTGTGCACCCCAACTCACCTTGAAGCCTCTGTGCACGGCAGACTCATTCATCGTGCCAGGCAGGGTGGCCGCATCATTTGACAGAAGAAGAAATTGAGACGCAGAAACACGGAGTCGCCAGGGTCACACAGCAGGCAGATGGAGAAGCCCGGACGTGGACCCGTGAGCCGCGGCCTCGGGTCAGAAGTCAAGGCTGGCACATTTTTTCTGAGCACAAGCGAAAGTGGGAAGGGTGGAGGAGGGGCGCTTTTGCTTGGATTAGAATCGTGAATCGCCGCCGAGCAGGAAGAAATCCTGGGGCCCAGGGCTTCTTGGCCTCCGATTTCACGGGTGCCCTCTCTCGGGAATGGAAACAGGCACCCGTGCTCGGATTTCCTTGCGAGCGAGTTGAAGGAGGCACCTCTCTGTCCTGGGACACCCAGCAGCACCCACAGAAGGTTGCCCACTCTGCTAACAGTGCGGGGCTGGCCCTGCTGGCCGCCTGGGCTTGGTGGTTCCAGTTCTTTCTGTCCCCTGGTAATTGTACGTTTTCTGCAGTTCTCCTGTGTTCATGGTGCTGCCATGCCGCACAAATGATGACGGACCAACTCCAAGCAGTCCTTTCTTGGTCGCCCACACTGGCTACAAAGATGTGCGTGACCTTGTGAATAAGAAATATTCCGGGGGCGCCTGGGTGGCACAGTCGTTAAGCGTCTGCCTTCGGCTCAGGGCGTGATCCTGGCGTTCTGGGATCAAGCCCCACATCGGGCTTCTCCGCTATGAACCTGCTTCTTCCTCTCCCACTCCCCCTGCTTGTGTTCCGTCTCTCGCTGGCTGTCTTTATCTCTGTCAAATAAATAAATAAAATCTTAAAAAAAAAAAAAAATTCCGAATTCTCCATAAACAGGAAGAGGATGAAGAAAGACAAAACGCCCAAGTACCTTCTCATTGTAGTCCTTATTGGTTTGTCTGTGACATGCTTTCCATCCCCAAGGCCATCGGGACCTACCCACTGACACTTTGAAGGCCGATGCAAATTTCAAAGAAACAGGTGGAATGAACTTTGGACTAGAAGTTAAGAAATGGAGGTCTAGCCCTGCCTCCAAGGCAAGCGTATCTTTACTTTCTTCATCTATGCAGTAGGGATATAAAAATCTGCCCCGCTTGGATATACAGCAGCAGGGATGACGAAGAGAAAGGCGATGGCTACCCTCTACCGCGTGCCTATTTTGTGCCAGCTCGATCTTTATACATTTACATCCAATTCTCACCGTTACCCTGTGAGGTAGAACTATGTCCTTATCTCCAGCTCACAGAAGTGGCAACTGAGGCACAGAGAGGTCAAGTTACTTCTCCAAATCACAGAGCTGGTAAAAGGCAAAGCTTTGGATTTGATTCTAGGTCAGTTTCACCCTGAGCGTTTATGGGTCGAGTTTGAAAGCGCATCTAAAAATGCTTTTGCAAGGTTGGGGGAAAAAAATGCATCCAAACGCTAGAAGTTATAAAACACGTTAAACTTTTTTTGTTTTGTGTTAATTTACAGGGTTTTAGTGGGGTCTGGAGAGCTGATGGTAGTTTTGTCTCAAGTTATCAAGCTGGGCCTTGTGCACTAGAAATCTCCCCGATCCCTTCCACCTCTGAAATTCTAAGTTTTTCAAAATACAATGTTGCTATTGATGGGTCCGCCCCAGAGAGGAAGGCAGGACGAAGGTCTGAGGGAAGCCCAAATGCCAACTTCTGAAACATCACGGCACCTCACGGCACCCATGGTGACCTTGGGGAAGGTCACGGTGCCTCTCCCCTTAGCCCCAGGCCCTTCACCTCTAAGCTGGGGATCTAAAACTGCCCATCACACCAACCTGACTGGATTGGATTCAGGATGAAGGGAGAGGAGCAGACAGCTCTGGAAACAAGAGATTCCTGTGTTCAGTGTTTATTCTAAGCCTATGCTTGAGCTTTCCTCCACACCCCAGCGTTCTCTCCTGGTTGGTTCTCCACGAGTCTCCTTTAGGGGCCATATGCTGAAAAGGCAGGTGTTTATCTGGACGGTGGGCGGATTTCAGTGCCCTTCATCCTCTCTGTTGATGAGCGTGGTTCTTAGAACCAAGCTCTGCAGGCACCGTCCCTGCTTGCTGTCCCCGCTCCCCGCTCTCCCAGGACCCTGAGTTTTTCAGAGCGGATCTGGAATTGCAAAGTTCAGAAAGAGAAGCACAGGCTTTCTTTCTGTGGCTTGTTGTGTATTCCTGATGACACTCCCACCGTGTTGCGGTGAAAAACGGCATTATCAGCCATCTGCACAGGGGAAAGAAAAAAAAAAACCCCAACCCAAGTAGTCTATCACTTTTAGGTTTTAGGGTAATAGTGGCTTTTACCTTCTTGCTTTGATTCATTACCTTTGCAAAAGCGTAAATCTGTCATTTTGGCACTAACTTCTATCATATGCATATTAATAAGAATAATAATCACAACATCAGTGATTTGGGATTTTATAACTGAGTTATTTTCCTTAAGTGCCAGGGCAGAGTTGGCTAGAAAGCAGCACAAATATTGCAAAGGATCGTTCCTTGGAAATGCATTTCAGAACTTTACAAACATTGTTTTGGAGTCAAGTGGGAGTGCGCCTCACAGAACTTGCCTTTTCTAAACTCAAAATCACCCCCTGCTAATAAAACAGTACCACATCTCCCTTTTCTGGTAGCCTCTATGAAGCCAAGAATGATCTGCTGAAGTTGGAACCAATCCTTCTCCAAAAGTAATCAGTCACACCCTGATTAAGAGTCATGTTTTAGCAAGTGTACCTATTTCCTTTTATTTAAGATATTTATAAGGTGCCTACAAGGCGCCCAATGCCGGGCTAGGATTTAGGGACTCAGAGCTGCTGCATCTGATATGTCATGGTATGAAATCAATCTCCAGAGTATTTCTCTATTAACGTTTGTTTTATAATATGTGCAAGAGTCTTTTTTCAGGGCAGTAAAACAATGTTTCATTAATGATGGAGACAAATTAGTGTGTGTGATCCCGGCAATTTTCACTTTAAACATCAGGCCTTCTCTTGCCGAACATTCTTACAGCAAGCTGATCACAATTTGACATGCATACAATTTAGGAAGATTGATTCATTATACAATTTTTAAAATTCCGGAATTGCAATTGTCAAATAGCGATTGTTCTGCTAAGGGGTTTTGATGTTCTGAGAGTAGCCTTAAAAATCCAGCCGACTGCATACGCTTGCAAAAATTTCAAAGCCAAATAAAACATTTGGCCCTGAAACGCGATGTTTATCATAGAGAGTTAGTATAAACTCAGCCTGAAAGAGCTACATCAGATCCCGATCCCACTAGCCATTAGGACCAAATAATACAAATTGATTTGTCTTTTCGGCGTGAAGGGGTTGTGAAGAAAGAATGTCAGGGAGAAAAGATGAACATTTGTTGAATGTCTTCTCTGTGCCAGAAAGTGGGTGAGGCGCTTTCATATGTATGAGCTACGTATCAAGCAGATAATCCCATCCCTATGTAAGGATACAGAGGAAGGAAGTATTAACTCAGAGGTGTCAAGCTACTTGTTTGAGGTCACACAGCATCAAGCGGCTAAGTTAGCCATCATATGCTAATCAGTCTGACCCCAAAGCCCGTATTTATCCTCCCTTCCTCACCCACGGCACTTCTGATCGGAAATCAGCTTTATTTTATTTTATTTTTCTGGTGACACAAGAAAGGTACAAGCATCTTTAAATATTGGGGAAAGACTAGTCAAAAGGAAAATGACACCTGTAGTCCAAAAGTCCACAAATACTAACATCTCTTTCCAGTCTTTTTTCTGTGTATTATTATCATCTTCACCACGCTGCTTTGCAGAATGAGGAATGAGCCCACTCACAAAGCCTCAAGACAACTCTAAGCGTGCATTGTCTACAATTTTTAATGAAAAGTTGATATTTTTAAGTTAAAAAAAAAAAAAGTCAATCTCCAGACCACCCCGGGCAGCAGAATTTAAGCCCATTTGCAATCCTAACGCAGGTGGGCTCCGAGGGCCAGAGCAGCTCAGTCCCGGTGGCCTGGCCGTGTGGTCTGGCTCATCCTATTCTGTTTTTCTCTGAGCACCACCTACACCCCGAACACTTCGCTGACAATCCTCTGCCTTTTCTCCCCCAAACACAATGGAAAGTTAATTGAATGTTTTATGCCTTCGCAATATCAAAGAAATGAAAAGAACGTAGGTTTCAACCATATTTCAATAATAAGTACATTAATTTTTACCTTTTAACTGACACTTGTACTAATTTCCTTAAATGCTCTCTCTGCTTCTTTTTTGATCTGTCTGGCTTTGTTGGGCTGATGATGAAGGCTTACTTCAAATGCAAAAAGATTAGCTCTCTTTGCCTTAATAGCACAATTACAGATCGTGTGATGTCTCCATCATGAAAGAGAGCAGGGACAGACTTTTAAAGTCACACGAGTTTATTACAAAAGTGGCAGTAATAATTTTAATTACTTTACTCTACAAAAGATATCAAAATTGCCCTAATTGTCTGGTGGCATTTAGGAATTATTGTGGGTAAAATGGGAGAAAAGCATTTAGTAGAGTTTTCCCCCATTAATTAGACTTGGGTCATTGTTTTAATAAAGTACCGTGACACATTTTTCCTTGAGCCCAAATGTCATAGACCCCAGGTATACAACAGTTCTGGAGAATGCAGAGTAAGTTTCTCTGTATAATATTCGAAATGAACTAGAAACGATAACTCTAAGTACTATTTGTGGCTTACTATTTAAAGCCCAGGAAAAACAAAGAATAAAATCCTTTAATTTTGTCAAACGCGTACAATGTTTAAATTCAGCAGTGACTACAGTTCAAAAGACCAGATGTTCTTGTGTATTTATATAATTATTTTGCACAATAGTTTACCACTGGCAAAAAAAAAAAAAAATTTCAAAGCATATTGTTGTATTTGGCATTTCTACGCTTGACAAAAAAAATCTAGAGACTGCATTATATTCAATTAATTCTAATTTTATTAAAGCTGAAAAGAGAGAGAACCAAATGAAGAGACAGTCGTATTAGTCTTACACTAAATTAAGTCCAAGGATAAGAAGTAACATTGATCTGAGAATAAAAAGCCTCAACTCTAATGCATTTAGGTTCACAGGGGAGAAGCTGAAGCAGTTTGACCCATTGTCAGTCTATTTTAAGATGAACATTTGTTAAATTCTAATGAAAAATGTTGCACTTAAACTCTGGCAAAGAGACAATTAGTACTTCCCCCAACCCTGCCAAGACTCAAAAAAAAAAAAAAAGAAAGAAAGAAAGAAAGAAAAAAAAAAGCCCCAGAATTTAAAAGTTAAGAGGAAAAAAAAAAACCTATGAGAGATAAGCACTTTCAAAATAATCTTCTGGAAGATGCTATGTTTTGATAAAATTAGATGCTTCGCACGAAATTACCTAAAACTAAGGACGTCCCGATTTGTGCTGTGTGCGGACGCTCAGGTCGGAGATGAGACAGGTTCCCGTAATGAAGGACTTTTCTGACAGTAAATTTATTAATTAAAAAAAAACAGGCTTTTTTCAATAAAAGGAATGATTCTGGAATACAATAGAATGAGTGTTCTAGAGTATAATACAGTTAAAATATGAGTGAGGTGGTTACATTTATATCTTTCTCACTCTTTGTTCACATGGATGATCGGTGTGAAAAATGTCCTGGGAGGAGGAGACCCGAAGTACTTGATTATCACATCGCGAAGGGAGAGTGAAAACCTTTTCTCATTTACTATTATCCAGATTTAGTAACCTATTTGTTTTTCGTAGACCAAAAGTAAAAGAGAAAGAAAAATTTACTTTTACTTAAGAGGCAAGAGAACCCAGGGGCTCAGAGCAGCTGTTTGCTTGAGAGACAGGAGAAGGGTCTTTTGTGGCTCCTGGGGACACATCGTTGCATCCGGAGGAACAAACGGGCAGGGGCGCTGGGCTGGAGGCTGGCAGGAGAGTTCCCTTTGGAGGGAGGTAGCATTCGGGCTCTCAGGCTGGTCAACTGGACAAACCCCTTTGTCGACTCCATTGTCCGGCGTTCGAACCGGCTCTTTGCCTTCGCCACTTTGGCTCCTAGGTGCTGACTCCCTTACCATCCGTATTACCTGGCGCTCTGTGGATGCTGGCGTGGAATGTTCACATGGAATGTGACCCCATGAAGGCAGAGACTGTATTCGCCTTCCTCATCACTCTCTCTCTACATTGCTGGACACACAGGACGCTCAGGAAATAAATAGAGACGCGGAGGAGAGACCGTGTATATATCATCCTACCTGGAAAAATCATCCTCCCCAAATGCTGCGCGTCCAATGAAAAGCAATGCACAGCCCTGAGCTGGGTCAAAGACTGATCCCTTGGAAAGCCACTTCAGCATTTGGGGCAAGTAAGAACCACCTGGCCTCCTTCCCCGGCCCTCCTGAATCTTTGCGCGGATGCCCCGGGGGACAGCGCAAGCCTGAAAGCGTTTCGGTGAACCTGGACAGTCCCTGGCTCGCCCTTCGCTGGATTAATAACCGCTCCGGGGACGTGCCTGTTCACACGAGCACATTGTTCCGTTAGCAGTTTGCACTTGGTGGGAAAAGATGGCTAGGCAGGCAGCTCCGTCCTTGCCAAATTCTCGAATGTGTGACACCGCAAGAAAGACACCGTCAGGAGCAGTTGCTAATTTATTTTAAGTGCCCCCTGAGTTTTTAATTTATCTGGAAAAATAAATAGATAAATCCGAGGCGCTTCCTGCCAACCCGGCCCAGCACCGGCTCTGCCAGTGGCGGTGAAGGTTTGCGGGTGACAGCGACTGCAGCCAGCAAGAGGTGTCGGCGGGCGCAGCCAACGAGGCAGGGCGAGCGCCGACTATTCCTGGTTGCATTAGAATAGGATCTATCACATTTGTATAGGGCTGACCTTTCCTTTTCCTAAATTGGCTGCCGACACACATGCTAATTTTTTTTCCCCCCTCTTCAGATAGTCTGCAATTCCAAACAGTACCGCGGGCTTCTCCAAGCCCGGATTCAGTGGCAAGTCTGGAATGCAATCAGCCTAGTTTAGAAATTCATTATCCAAAGTGAGGAGCCCGGCGAATATTATAGTTTCATAAATATGCAGATTTTGTTTATTTAAACATTTTTTTATTACACTTTGTGTTTTCCTAAATTGGGTCATCATTTTAATATAATTGGAATCTGATGTGTGTCCTGTTTTCCTTAAAAGCCATCTGGTTCATTTTCAACGTTCAGAAACCAAATTATTTGCAGTAATATTGGGCCTTGCTCAATGCTCCTTTTGAACCGACTCATGGCTTCGGGGTGTCGGACCAAGGAAGCCCAAGGCCATCTTGAGAGGGACAGGCTCTCCTAAAGCGCTTCCAAGCTGCACCGCTGAGAGCCGTGTCATGAAACTCTGGGGCGGACCCGAGGCAGCAGCGTTCACCTGCAGGGTATAAGTAAGCAGGGTCCCACCGGGCACCATCTTGGATGAGGGCAGATGACTGCCAATTCCCAGTGCGGCTGAGAACATAGAATGTAGCTCCTACATTCTGTCCTCACCGGATCACGAGCTCCCTGAGGGCAGGAGTCTTATGCTCTCAACACATCCGCTGCTCCACCTTTCCAAGGACTGAGCACCTAATAGGTGTTGAAGATGTATTTGTTGATTGAGGGGGATTCCAGAACTCCAAATTACAATAAAGTAGTGTCGTGTATTAGTTATCCGTTGCTGCATAGCAAATCCCTCCAAAGCTTTGCGACTGCAACAGCCACATTTACAATCCCAGAGTTCCTGTGGGACCAGGAATCCAGACACGGCTTAGCTGGGTCCTCCACGCACAGGCTCTACAAAAGCAGTCAAGGTGGGGTGCCTGGGTGGCTCAGTCGGCCAAGTGTCTGCCTTCAGCTCAGGTCATGGTTCCGTGGTCCTGGGATCGAGCCTTGCGTTGGGCTCCCTGCTCAGAGAGTCTGCTTCTCCCTCTGCTCCTCCCCCTGCTTGTGCTCTCTCTCTCTCTCTCTAATAAATAAAATAAAATAAAATAAAATAAAATAAAATAAAATAAAATAAAATAAAATAAAAACAAAAAACAAAAGCGGTCACGGTGTCTGCCAGGTCTGCAGTCATCTCCATGCTCAACCTGGGCAGGGTCTGCTTCCAAGCTCCTGAGTCCTTGCAGATTATAACTCTCGGGGTCGCTCTCAGTTCCTTGCTCTGTGGGCCTTTCCATAAGGCTGCTCACAATATGACAGCTGGCTTCATCGGAGCAAATGAGTGGAGACCAAGGGACAGAGCATGCAAGATGGAAGTCCAGTTATCTGCACCCTAATCTCATCCCATCCCCTTTGCTGTCCTTACTGTTAAGAAGAGAGTCCAGCCCACACTCCAGGCTGGGAAGCACACAAGAACAGGAGTCCCTGGGAGTCCAGCCGGAAGCTGCTGGTCTACCGTATGTGTGTGCAATAGGAGTGCTATAGGTCGCGTTTAAGGCACGACTTCAACAACACAGCCAAGCCTCGATTCAAGACAAGAAATTAAAATGAAATGACCAACTACTCAGTCTAAAGAACAGCTGTACCTCCTCCTAAAAGCTCACTGGTATCGTTTTCTTCTTCATTTATTTAGGGATATACTGAAGAATAAGGTCGACATTTCGTCTGAAGTCCACCAGTAAGAAAATCTTTACAAGTTACACATATAATCCATGTATCATTTCTTTGACCAGCAAATATTTATTAAACCGCTCCCAAAGCAGAGCAGAATTCCGAGTCAGTTAAGTGCCATCGGTCCCGGCCCAGGGTGAGCCAGCTCTGCACGCCCACTGGTCACCTGTCTGTAGGCAAGTGTTTTACTCTCTTTCTCCATTCGCTTGTTTGTAAACGAGGATAACCACGCGATTCCCTTAAAGGGGCGATTGTCAGAATGGTGGGAGCCGAGGGTGTTTTTCAGATCGGAGGTCATGACCCACTTGTGAATCTGAAATCAGTTTAGGGCAAGGCTCAGCAAGGTTTTCCCTGGGAAGGGCCAGGGGGTATTTCGCTTAGGCTTTGCAGGGCTAATGGTCTCTGTCACAACTCTACCTTTGGAGTGCAGAAGCTGCCATAGGTAGTGGGTAAATAAATGAGGGTGGCTGGGTTCCAATAAAATCTTATTAACAAAAGCAGGTGGCAGGTTGGATTTGGCCCAAGGGCCACAGTTTGCCAACCCCTGGCTCTGTGGATTACAATTAGCATTAAAAAAAAAAATTAGGTAGAATAGAAACATCAGTGTGTATTGCACATAGAAAAGAATGAGTGTGGTTTTTCTGAAATTTTGATTTCAGCCGTGGTGTAGACATAGATACCGCTATGGCTACCTGCACACACACATCATTTACGGGGTTGAAATGTGAGATGTATTTGTTTCTGTAGTTTGCGATTAAAAAAAAAAGAACAAGAAAGTCACAAAGTTGATGCACGTGGTGTCCTTTGTACGGCACCTGTCCCATGGCACCACCCGAATCAATGGGAGCCACATACAATTCCATGTCCTCAAGGAGGACACCGTTTGAAAGCAGCCAATAATTGTGAGGACACCAGCCCTCCGAGAGGCTAACTATGAGCCTGTCCAAGGAAAGAGATGGGGGCTGGTTCACGTCTAGCCCAGTTATAGGGAGTCCCCTAGAAGGATGGGGATTTCCTGACTGAGAAAGAAATGAGCTCCAAACTAGACTTGGAAGATTGGGAGGATATGGATTTTCTTTAAAAGATTTACCCATTTATTTTAGAGAAAGAGTAGCAGGGAGGGGCAGAGAGAGAAGGAGAGAGAGAATCTCAAGCAGACTCCACACTCAGCACAGAGCCCGACCTGGGGCTCGATCTCATGACCCTGAGATCCTGGCCAGAGCAGAAACCTAGAGTCAGACAATCAACCGATTGAGGCACCCACGCACCCTGGGAGGATATGGATTTTCAGTCCTGAAAGCGTTGTCATAATTAGCTGGCCGTCATCAGTTTAATTCTTCCCGAGAATTGTGCTTATTAAAGCATTCATTCATTCATCAGCAAATACCTACGGAGCAATTCTCACATGGCAACCACTGTTCTCATACTAGTGACATGGCAGCAGCCGCAACAAAATCGCTACCCCGTGGAGTTTATGTTCTAGGGAGAGAGGTGGAAAGTAAATGAACAAGTGTATAGATGGTATCGAGTATTGATATTACTTGTCAAATAGGGTAGGAACGGAGAGGTGGAGGCCAGCAAGGGGAACATTTGAGAGACATGTGACAAAGCCGGGGAGCAAAGCTGTGAATTCCTTGGGGGGGGGGGTTCCAGGCAGGGAACAGCCAGTGCAAAGACTCCAGCCGGAAACAGCAGGGCTGCTCCACCTAGTTCTGTGCGAAAACTCAAAGAAGGTGAGAAGAGCCTCTGACTTCCAGAAGCAAACAGCCTACCCCTGCACGATGCTCTGGCTCCCTGGTCATTGCTGCCGGGTGGCAAGTCAAGGATTTGCGCCCCTTGCCTGGCGTGCTGGTTACGCAGTCTCCACGAAGGGAAGAAATCTGGTCAGAGTAAGAATCCTGCTTTTCTTCTGCATCGACTCCAGCAACTGTAATTGTAAGTGATGTCATAAACCCGGAATCACTGGCGATGGATTTTAGACCAACACATTTCTGCGCACGGAAGCCTGGTGGAGGGTATCCCAGAAGTAGCTCTCACTGCAAAATTATGTGATTTTCTTTTTCTTTTTGCTTTTAGCAATGCTTTATGGAAGTTTGCTTTTCCCCTCAAAATAAAATAAGTGTGTGTCTTTCTAATCAGCACCTATACCATAGGTGGTATTCACGTTTTCTCCCTCGTTCATGTCGTTAGTATTTGAATATGATTTAGCTTGAATGATGTATTTTGAGAATTTCAGGGTGAAATGAAATTTGATTTGGAAACTCTCCTTCCTGTTGGACTGCCTCCCCCCAGCACCATTCTCCCATACGTACACACACACATGCACAGACATCACGCAGGCACACACCCAGGCCCCCATTCACACACCTAAGTATTCCCACAGGTGGGTCTGGTCACAAAGCCTTTATTTGCTCCCGTCTTGGTGCAGGGGAGGGTCACATAATGTTAACGTCCAAAAGGAAGCAAAGTGTTTGCCTGTCAATGAGCCAGCCGTGACCCAGGTTCTGCCATGTGCCATGTAAGCCCCCCATGTTCAGGAAATTCAAATCTAGCAAGGGAGTCCAGACTCAGAGGACCTACTGGGCAGAGTGTTTCCTGAGTTCAGCAGTCGACGCATCTCTCGGGAGATGTGTTAGCACGTGGGACACTTGGACAGCAGCACAGGAGACCAGGGTGTCAAAGTTACCATCTCTCGTTTCTTGAGTATCTGCTATACTAACAGGAGGTGCAAGTTCTCAGGTACTCGCTATCCATGATCTCATTTAACCTTGCCATTGCCCTGGAGTGCGGTGCTCTGATCCCCTCCTCCAGATGGCAGGATGAGGACCTGACAGTAAATTGTTTGATCACTCACCATCTCAGGCTTATTAAATGTTCATACATGTAGGAACTGGTTTTGGATTCCAACTCCTAAACTTTGTCACTGTATGACCTTGGCAAGTTGCTTACCTTCTTTATTCATCTGTAAAATTAGTATAACAGAAGTGCCTTCCTGTGGCAGAGACTACTGGTTACCTATCGAGTATCCACTCTACTCTTCATCCTTACTAAATCAACCCTGGGATTACCAAAGGCAGCAATGTGCCCCACCTCTCTTGCACACAGGGATGGCTAAGGAGATTTAGGTGGACATCATCAGATGGGGCTCCTGGGGAAAATTTTTAAAGAGAGCCAACTAGTCTATGAGGTTCACCCTCTTGCCTTTGTCCTAGTTTCCCTTCTGCTGCCTGGAATGCAGGCATGATAGCTGGGGATACAGCAGCCATCTTGCAACCATGAGACAACATTGAAGATGGAGGTAAGAACTAAGGATGGCACAGCAGAAAGTTGGAAAGATTCTGGTCACCATTGCTGGAAATTGGAAAGATTCACTGTAAAGTCACCATAGCAGCTGTGTGGAGATCATGTAATATGAAAGAAAAATGACATCTAAAAGCTTTAAGACACTGTTATTTTGGGTTATTAACAGCTGAGCACAGTTTCTATCTGGTATAATACCTTATAGATTTGTTGAGATAATGTAAAAATAATGTGCTTTTTTTTTCTTTTTGGTACCTGGGCTACATACTCCACAAATTTGAGATATAATTATTGTTGTTACTCAATGCTTATATATGCATAAAGTCTGTAGTTAAAAAGCCTCAAGAAACCTCAAGAGAAAACCTGCTCCACTTACTTGCATCCCCATTGCATAAATGAAGCAGGTTAAATGCACAGAAGAGGAGGGACCTGCCCCAGGACCCACTGCTAGAGAGCTTGGTGGTGGGAGGATGGGTGTCGAGACCAGTTTCTCATCTTCAGGGCAGTGACTCTCTCATCATGCAGTTTCACCTCTATTTCTCCCCAAACCAATAAAGAAAAAGAAGAAATATGTCCATTTGGGGCACTTTTAGCTCAACGGTTGTGAATGGCTTGTTATGTTACAGAGCCATGACCTTCACATGGTCATCAACCGTAGCCTTTTCCTCTTTCAGTGTTTCAAGGAACCACAGAGGGGACTACAGAAGAGCTCATGACAAGGGGGTCTGGGATGCTGGCTGCTGTACAGTTATGGCTGTAGGTTATGGGGGGCATCAGAGCTTGACCTTGGGTGAGGAACCAATGGCTGGGCCCCACATCTTGTTGTTGACATTGTGGCATGGGGTTGAAGTTGGAAGGCACAAAGGAAGGTAGAGGGTAATTGTCCAGACATAGCCAAGAAGCTGGCTGATGGAAGGGCAAGGGGAGGTGAAGGTTGGGGAAAGAGCACTGGGAACATGCGGGCTTATCAAAAGGAGGCAATCAACCTGTCTGGAGTGAAAAACCAAGAGCAGAAACTCACAACACTATTTATATCAGTAACTCCAAGCTGATCATTTAATTCAAACTTTTACAGAAAGAAATATTCACTTGCGAACTTGTAGTTTGTGCATGGCATGCTACATTTACAAAATGTTTTAGAAGATCTCACTGAGGCAGGAGAGCAATATTGCTTCCATCTTGCAGTTGACTCACAAGTGGCTGTCAGAGACCCTCGGTGATTTGCTCCAGGTCTCCCAGCTAGTAAGGGAGCCAGTGGGGATATAATCCTAGGTCTCCTAACTCACTGCTTAGCATGGCCAGTACAGAGGATTTCCCCAGACCATGACTTGACACATGTCAACATCAAATTAGGACAGATGTTCCCAGACAGTGGCACAAGCTCTGGCATGGGACAAGGGACAGAATGGCATGCATGTATAAGGTCATCTGGGAGGAAGAAATGGAAGGGAAGCAAGGTTTGAGTTCAGGGTTGCTGGCTTGTTGTTTTGACTAAAACGTCCTGTGGGCAACTCAAAGAAAATGGAAGAGACTCCAAATGTTCCTACATTGGCAATAAAGCTATGGGGATAAAGCCTTCTCCTTTCCGCCCAGCCAGAGCTGGCCCAACTCAGCCCATCCCTGACTGATCATCCCGGAACATAATGCTCCCATCCCCTGAAGTGTAACTGCACGACGATACACATAGTATTTCTTAACTGTGGGCCATCTCTTCTCGTACAAATTAATACTGGGTCTATTGCCATTCCAAAAAGGAAGTAAATTAACTTGAGTCTGCCATTTTGGAATTCCATCTCTGTCTTCCAACTTTGCGACCGAGAGCTTTCACAATGTTCAGTCCATAAAATGGAGATTTTTGAAGTTAACCTATGGATTGTTTCCGTCATTAAATTAGAAAATAGAAAGTTGCTAACACCACACCTGATATGGAGCCAGCATTTGGAAGTTCCATTTTTTGGACCTCTCTCACTGGATGCTTCTGAGGATGAGCTATGAATTCCAACTAAAGGGACTTGTTATTGAAGGAGACATTTAGAGGTTTTTATTGCCAATTCTCAAGATCTGACAAGTTATTTGTAATTTAATTCATTCATTTATTCATTCTTCAAAACAAACATGTTTTCCTTTAAAGATGTTAATCAAGTGTCTAAAAATGTTTATAGCATTTGGTTTGGTAATATCACTCTTTGGACTCTAGCCCACTGAACATTTCTAAGTACAGAAATACCTGAAATAAAGTCCACTGAAGTATTATTTATGGTGGTTGAAAACTGGGAACAATCAAAATGGAAAAAGTTTAAGTATACCATGATAACTTTGCACAATGCACTATTAGATTATCCATTATAAATTTCATGGAGAGAGTGTTTATAAGGGCATGGACAAACACGAAATTTATACGTGTGTGTATGTACATATATACACATGTATAAATAATCACAAAATACAGAGAAAAAATTTTAAGCACTTCAATATAAAAGAATTAGGAATTGGTTAAAATAATTATGGTACAGACATAAGATAAAATACTGGTATACAAGAAGATTCAATATTTCAGGGGTGCCTGAAGTATTAACTCAGTCAGTTGAGCATTGACTTTTGATTTCAGCTCAGGTTGTGATCTGAGGGTCCTGGGATTGAGCCCATCTGGGTCCCTGCTCAGCAGGGAGTCTGCCTGAGATTCTCTGTCTTCCTCCCCGTCTGTCCCTCCCTCCCACCCCACCCCCATGCTCTCTCTCTCTCTAAAATAAAATCTTTAAAAAAAACTTTTAATACACCAGAAAACTGTTTATGCTACATGAAGGAGAAACAGTGGGTTGCAAAGCAGGACGTACAACATGGCCCAAATATTTTTAAAAATATCCTTATTTTTATGGAAGCACAGAAAAAAAATAGATAAACCCCTAAAGACCTGACGGAGTGGCTAATGAATGGTGGGATTAGAAGTGACTTTTACTTCTTTTGTGCTCTCCGGAGTTCACAAATAACGTACCATGGAATCAGGACAGGACCCCGGTCCTAGAATCCCTGAAACGAGAACAGGATCTCCACCCCCCACCAGCACTAGAAATAACAAACAGGTATGTATGGGTGCTGTTCACCAGGCATTTCCGGTTCCGGGGGAGGGGGCGGGGGTCCTGGGGCCGGAAGGAACCATACCACGTGACTAGTTCTGGCCAGTGAGTCGTGAGCAGAAGTGAAGTGGGTCACTTCTGGGGCAGGAGGGCTTGGTTGTCAGTGTTAGAGCCCAAAGCTCCCCATCTTTGTTAGAAGCTGGGGTTTAGCAAGTGCTGGAGAAGTACCGGTGCCAAGTGGCACCTCCAGGTCTTTTCTCTTTCATAAACTCAGAAAGTTGGGGAGTGGTTGACAAAGACATAATGCGGCGCCTCCCTAATGTATGGCGTTCAGCTGGTCTCTGACTGACGCGCTTCAGGGAAAACCAAAATGGGGGATCAGAGTCCTTTTTATTGTTTGACTTTTAATCACGAAGCATTCACCTCCGTTTATTAAATACAGAGCCCTAGCACCCCCATTGCCTGATCAGGGCATGACCCTAAAAGGTGGAGCACATACGATCGGGTCCCTGCCATGGGTGAGACACGTGAGTCTGAACACGGTTGCCTGATGGCAGTCAGCCGCCGGGCGTTTGGGTCAGGATTTGAATTCGGATCTGCCTGCCCCCAGGTCCGACCCTGTCCAGAACCCACGGGGCCTTTGGTTTATCATCATGGCCTCTTATTGGGGTAGCGATGTCATTGTTAGGCTCATCAACCAGATAGACGCTTTTATGTTTTCTCCAGATGAAATAGACTTGCCACACAGTAGACATTACATCTCCCGGGAAACATGGAACCCCTCTTGCCTGAAAAGAAAAAGAAAGAAAGGAAGAAAGGAAGAAAGGAAGAAAGAAAGAAAGAAAAAGAAAGAAAGAAAGAAAGAAAAAGAAAAAGAAAAAGAGAAAAAGAAAGAAAGAGGGAAGGACGGAGGAAGGAAGGAAAGGAAGGAAGGAAGGAGAAAGGAAGAAAGAAAGAAAGAAAGAAAAAGAAAGAAAGAAGGAAGGAAGGAAGGAAGGAAGGAAGGAAGGAAGGAAGAAAGAAAGAAAGAAAGAAAGAAAGAAAGAAAGAAAGAAAGAAAGAAAGAAAGAAAGAAAGAAAGAAAGAAAGAAGGGGAGAAGAAAGGAAAAAACCCCAAACAAACCACGGAGCCATTTCTGTTTCATTATCATCCCGGTCCCTTCCCCAAACGCTCAGCGTTGTAATGTTTCTGCGCATCCTCCCGGGTTGCCTGTGTGTCTCAGTTAGGTGTTAAAGAGAGAGACAACAGAGAGGAATCGGGCGGGAAAGGGTTAAACATTTTATTATTCTTGCTGCATTTGTAGTAAATTGTGTAATAGTTTTCATGTCTTAATTACTTAAATTTTATATTGAGCTATAGTGATATTATCTCTCTTTTTGTCTCTACACAATTGTATTTTATAATAGCTTTTATTAGAACCTACATGAATGGAATTTAAAATGAACACATCATTTCTGCTACTTGGGCCGTATAGAAAAGAGAGCACTTCTCTGATATTTGGCATGAAAAGTACTTTTCTTTGTATTTTATGACACATAGCAAGTTATATTAGGTGGGTACATATTGAACAGAATGGTAACTAAGGGAGACTACAGAACCTCTTTTTTCGGCTTTTAGTAACTTCCTCAGTGAAGAGGGGTTTGGGGTAGTCGGTGTATCAAGAAATACACCCCCACAAAAGAGTCACCTAATTATAGTAAAATGCAAATGATATATATATATATATATATTTTAAACTGAGGTTTTCTTTTAGAAAAATTGGACGTGGTCTACATATTAGAGAATTGTTGGAAAATTGGGTGTTAAATTGCAATATCGAATTTCATCTGTTAATGTAGTAGCTACCTTTATTTTTTTTAATCCAATAGTTAATATTATGTGTAGCAAATTGCACAAATTGTGTCCCACTCTGGCTCTTTTTAAAAGACTGTGATCTCTCCAACATAGAGGTTGCAAAATGAACCAATCACTTGCATTCAAAGAAACGTAGCAAGGGCTTCACTACAGAGCTGAAAACGGGTTTTGTTTATTTTTTCCACCTCTCCCCATTTCTTTCTTTCTTTCTTTTTTTTTTTTTTACAAAACCAAGTGTAGAGGAATCTGTAAATCAAAAAGTCTCTTGCACATAGAAGCTCAAATACAAAAGGGAAGGAACTCAACAAAGGATTCAGTGGGTACTTGAGAGAGATGGCAATAGAAATAAATGTGAAGAAATATTATAGATGCATATTTAATATTGTTGTGTTTATTGCTTCATTTATAAAAGTCAACCAGCTAGAAACTGTGAATGCATAAGCTCCTCGAAGGATAGAACTTAGAAACGGTGTAGGGCGTACTTCCACTCTTACCGTTCCCAAGGCAATTAATTTAGAAAATCATTGCTTCGTTATAATGAATGCAGTTTTTCAGGCTGGAAGGAAAAAAAATGTGAGAGCAATAGGCATTTGTTCTCGGCCAGTGTCTGTTCCTGCCTTTCCAGTTACTATGCTCTCCCAAATAAATCTTCCTACGGGACCAGCGCCATTACCTCCTCCGTGAAGCCCCCTGGGCTTCCTTGAAACAATTGTTCACTCTCTATTTTGGCTCGCACTGTGCTTCGAATCTCAAGACAGGCTAGCTGTGGATCATTACAGGCAACCCTGCCCTTCCACTTAGTGGGGAGTCCTTTCCAGGGATGGACCTTGTCTGAATAGATTTCAATCCTAACACCTCGTCCTGTTTCCTCTCTCACGCCGCTGCTTAAAAAATATGCTGGTAGCATGCCCCTGAATGATGCCAACACCATGGGCCCCTGCTAGGCGCGGGCTGGGTTTTGCAACGCCACCCAAAACAATGACTACCTTACCTCTGCCTTTGAGAGAGTTGAAACTCTATTGATTAAATAAGTCATAAAATAATTAGATGTAAGGTGATAAAGTGCAAATTTGGGGTGACAGACTAGACTTTTTAATAATCATCAGAGGAGAAGCTCAAGGGATTGGACTCGGGGGCGGGGTATGGGGGGCAGCATTCCAAGATGAGAATATTACTCCAGAGGGCCTGGCCCAGCATCTATTTCTGAAGAAGGCTGCACTATCTCATATGACATTCAGACGGTCACCATGTTTTACATAAAACCGTATTTCACTTGGAAGGAAGGCAAGGAGGGAGGGAGGGAAGGGGGGAGGAAAGGAGGAAGAGGAGGAGGGAGGAAGGAAGGCAGAAAGGAAGGAAGGGAGGGAGGGGGGAGGGAGGAAGGGGAAAAGAAGGGAGGGAAATACAAAAGCATCAGACTGTCAGACTCTTGCCTTCTTTACAAGTATCCTTCCATGATTTTCCAATTACTAACTCCAGTCCATTTCCAGATGCCAATTCTTTTTAAGCTGCAGTGCAGCGTCCCTCCCTTTACTGGAATAGACCCTCTCTCCAAATCATTGCCAGCCCAGGTCTTCCTCCGTCTGTCCTGCCCAGTCCCACACTTCCTTCCCCGCTCCCCATAAATCGCCGATTCGTGCTCTGAGGTCTGGTTCCTCTCACTCACGCCCCCACGCTGCCGCACCCCCCCCACATCAGTCCACTTTTATTTCTCTCTTCTTTTTATGAACATGTCCACACTGTTACTAAACATAAAGGGCTTCTTGAGGAACTAATCTCACCACATTTGTTTGGGTGTTATGGGAGTGTTCAGAATGGAGATCAAGATGCCCGAAAATAGAGTTTGTTGATTTATGAGATCGGGCTGTTTTCAATTCCCCATCAGTACGGGCAGGCACGACACAGTCAAGAAATGCAGCATCTGCTTCCCCCACGTTTCATTTGTGAACTTTAGCACCAGATGTAAATCATTCATAAAATCCCAAAGCGTTGGAAGGTCTCTGTCCCTCGTTTTTACAAACATATACTCCACATACTGTAACCAATGCTCTCTTTCATTTGTTACAAATGGTAGGAGCAGAATTTTAATGATGACCAGAAATAAATTTTCAGCAGCAGGAAACAAACAAACAAACAAACAAACACCCAGGTAGTTCTGGAAAACCGAACATGTACTCATGGCTCGTCAGTGTTCAGGAAACAAAAAGGTGTTCCATTAGGTTATCGCAATGCAACATCTCCGCCTAAAAGACTTTAAGGGACACAAGATATATTGGCTGGTTGCTGTTCTCTTCGATTCTTTTTGGGGGTGTCAGATCTGTGTTAAGGAAGCATCTCTCAGAGATGACTGGAAAGGGCGTTTGCTTCTGGTTGAGCAGGGACCCCATCTGTCCCCTTGGCCATACCTTCTACATTGCCGTGCCTCCATCCAGACATTGAATTACATTTATGGAGGGTCTGAATAAGACCTCCTCCTTCCAAGATGTTGGTAGTCTTGCACGGGGCAGAGGGACCGAGGGGAAGATATGAACGTCAACAATGACACAATGGAGGGCTGTGGTGACGTCCCCCAGGTAGCCTGTCCCGTGTTCCGGGAACAGGAAATCCATTTCCTTTGGAAGATCTGGATGGGAAAGTCCTTTGAGGAGCTCTGCCATCTTCTGGCCAAGGAAAGGGCAGGTGACCCAAGCAAGCTCGGATAATCTACGGAGGAGAGTGAGGGCAAGAGAGACAGTGCTCAATACTGATGCACCCCAATAGGGCTGGTTCCTGCTCCTGTGCCCTTGGGGTCCTCCCAGGCCCTGTCCTTTCAAACCCCAGCGGTTCAGCCTTTGCTTTCTGACTTTGGGCTGCGCCATGCCCTTAAAATAGACTCTTTCCACAAAAATCATCGAGAGTCACTTTCAGCTGTTTGCCATGAAGTTCCTGTTATGGATCTCTCTGGAAAATATTGTGATTGTTGAAGACTGTACAGAATTTAAAGTGAGTGCAGAGCATCAGTGGCCTGGACGTGGTAGGAAGGTATCAGAGAAAGCTTCGTGGAAGAGGAGGTGTTCAAAAGATCATTAGAGGAAGAACAGGAGTACAAGCAATGGACTTCAAGCCCCTTTTGCAAAATAAAGACCAAAGTTGTGAGACTAAGGGCTCCAGAGGGATACAAATCCAGGAGTCAATGTCTACGGAATACATTCTTTGTATGAGGCCTCTATAAAATACCTATTCTTTCCTTCTACCCTCCCATCTCTGCAGAGCCTCACACAACTGGAAACTCCCAATCCCAGCTCCTGCGATTCTGCCAGCTGCCTCCCTTGCTCCCTTTTCAGCAGGAAACCTCTTTTTGATTCCTCACAAAAAGAAATTCTAGAATTCCCCAAATTCTTCTATAATAATTATGGGGGGTGAGCGGAGGTTCCTGGGTGGCCCATCCTTGATATTCTCCCTCTTACAGAGAATGGAATAAATGGCAGGCATATGGGAAGAATTCGGGATCTCTGCAGTAACATTTCCTTCTTGCTTTTAGGTCAGCTAGAAGGAGAGGACCTAAGGGATCCTGCGCTTAATAGCTGAATTGAAATTTTAATGAGAAATACTTATTTTATCTCTCTGAGAATTCATCCATTCATTCATTCGTGCATCCATTGGCTCATTTATCAATCAACTCATTCATTCTTGGTTATCCTCTTTAAAGATTCATCACAGGGGTGTCATGTTATAGACACATAATGAAAAGCGTACTGAATGTTCTCCCTGAAATTCCAAAAAAGGGTGATATTCTAAGTAGAAAACACATTGGTCTGGGTGTCCTGAGAGCTGGATTCAGGTCCCAACGCTGCCACTCACTAGCTATGAGAACTAGTCCTTATGCCCCTCCCTTCTTTAAACAGGAATGTGTAATCTCTGCTTGTCTGAGCCAGATGGTTGTCAGAAGGACTGAAGGAATTCATGGAGCCACAGCCCTTTGCTTTCTAAAACGAACTCCCAGGTGCATGAAACTGCTGTCTGGGTCCAAGCCTCCAGCTATTAAGGAGACGTGTGAACTTATAAAAGTCATTTCCACTGTCTGCTTCCCTTTTCCCTCCTCTGGGCTATGGGGGCAGGGCTGGAATACCCGATGACAAATGTTTTTTCCAGTTCAAAACACTTGTGAGTCTATAAAGTGACTTTTCACTGTATATTTCAAGAGGTATGACTCAAGACATTGGTCTACTGGTTAGATTATTTCGTCTTTCTCATGCTGGTGTCCCCCCCTCCCGCTGCAGCTCAGCCCCACCTGAAATTGCTAAGGGACACGCAGGGCAGGAACAGACCCACCTGCCCCAGTGGGCCTTTCGCCTTCTGGATGCCCACATCAGGCTAAAGAGATGATGGGCCCTGACTGGGGGCTCATGATGCCCAGACGCTGAATTTGTGCCCACTCCTGGAAACACTCAATTAATCCTCTTGTCCCATAGACTTCTCCTTCCTGCAAAAAAGACCCTACGTATGACTTTCCTAAAACTCTTGCTGTCTTGCTTGCCTTTGTCTTCTTCCCTAAGACAGCCAGGACCATTCACATTTGCCTCCACACCTCACTCGCTCTCTGTTTTAAAATATTAGTAAAGCAGCTAACCCCGGAGGAGAGCTTCCTCCGTGTTTGCCTGTCTGCTGGGAGCTGGGCGTGCCTAATCTCGGGAACGCCCACAAGAACATAAGGACAAAGCTCCTGGTACTCTTCATTTAGGTCTCAGAGATGTGAGGTGACCCACTCAAGATCATCTGGCTGGTCGGTGGTAGAGCCTGGGGGAACCAAGCCAGGCCTAGAGCCAAATTCTTACCCATGCTGCCACTCTTGAAAATAATTTCTCCAATTTTTCCCTTCTTTGACTGTTTCTATCCTTTCCTTCTCTTTATGCACCCACATGCGTGTGTGTGTGTGTGTGTGTGTGTGTGTTCACAGGCTTGTGGGCATATAAGAAGGATACCACTTGATCTATCTTGAAATCTGATAAAGTTGCTTGTCCTCTCTTGGCCTTAACCCTCGATGTCAAAGTCTTTAAAAGCAGGTCACTGTATCTCCCTGAGACCTGAATTTTTAGCTCATTTTTTCAGGTTAAGAAAATTTACTCCAAACATCTGTATTAGAGCTTCCATTTCTACTGTTCTGGTTTCTTCCTTAGAATGTGCAATAATTTATCTTTTCTATTATCGGTACTTACCTTGAACTCTCACATCGATTTACCTTTTTTCTTTGCTGCTTCTTTCTAGAAGGAGTCTCAGGTTTGTCTTCCACATCACTAATTCAAATTTCTTTATTGTCAGTTTTCTGTTTTCTACCCTAAAATCGGTGTAGACTTCATTATCCTACCCCATGTCTATCCCCTTATGTCATTTATTTGTTTTACCTGTTTTTGTGTCTCTGCCATCGGGTCAGCCTGCTTTGGTTTTTCCTTCAGACTTTTTGCTCCTTTTCTAGAGCCCTTGTTTTCCTTAGGCTATGGAGAGTTTTAACTATTTTTAAAGATTGGAAAACAAGAAAGGAAATTGTGCTGGATGCCCTAAACCACCATAGAGAAGCATCTAGTCTATCTCTTGCACAGACGCAGAAGCTCTGTCGAGGGTACGTGTGTGTATATGTGTGTGTGTGTGTGTGTGCACACGTGTGCACATGTATGTGTTGCAATGGGGAAAGCTGGAGAAGCTATGACTTCCCAAAGGAGAGGAAACCACCGACTTGCACAGTGTGTCTGGGTAGCTGAGTTAGGTTTCCAGGTGGCTGCTTCCACCTCCGTCACCACCCACACCCCTCAGCGCCCACACTGTCTTCCTCCAGGATGATCCGGCTCTGGATTGAGTCGTTCTGCAGGAAGAGTGAGGACGCTCGGCAGCGGGGACTTCACAGGAAGCTTGGCAGGCTGCCGCCCGAGCCACAGCACAGGGAGTTTAGATGTCAAGGTTTGGGAACTAAAAATACGAAGTGAATATGCAATGGGCAGAAGCACGGGGCCGATGCTCCCAGTGATTTTGTTCTGTAATCCACCAGAACCTGCCAGAGGAAACAGGGTGCCCCCCAATGCCAATCACCCATCAAGGCCCTGAGGCAAGCATAGAACGTGCTTTTCCACATTCGAGTCTTCCTTGGGCTTCCTTTGGAAGGCTGGAGAAAAACAGGCAGGTTCTCCTTTGGAAGCTCTAGTCCACCCAATGAAGGAGTCCGAGGGTCCCCCTCATTCCGGGGTCCACACCTAGCTTAGAGCAAGGGTTTTTGCCACCCGCTCTGGGGATGACTCAGGGAGCTTTCTTCCTGTTTTAGCTGATGCTGTATGTAATCCCGGGTGACTAGTTTCTCCTTGTGATGAATCACACAGTCAACCACAGGAAGCTGGGCCTTCAGAAAAAACATGGTTTAAAAGGAGATTATCTGTGTGGCAGGGGCCAGGGGGTGGACGGTGGCTCTTCAGCCCCATTGCTACTATTCCTTTTCCGAAACCCCTTAGTCAGCGTCAAAGTTCCTCTGAGTTGTTGGAGGAAATGCTCTTGGTTCACATGGCCATGGGCGTTGGTGGCAGGGCACGTTGGGAAAACTGTAGGGAGAAGACAGGAGGACATGTTCATGAAGGGAGCCTGAACTTCTTAGGTGTTGACCCTTTGTTCCTGCTGTTTATAATTTGCAAAGATGTTGACTTGACAAAGAAGTCAGCTTCAGTGTAATCAGAATCCTGGACTGGACACTACGGTAGCCTTTGCAGATTCTAGGATGGTCAAGTTTGGGACCTGGGGACCAGCTAGTTCAACCCCTTCCTTTCCAGTTGGTGAAAGTCTGACCTTCAAGCTCCATGAAATGCCCCACCTCTGGGTTCCCTCCTTAACCCTTGTCAGTACACCAATCTTGTGTCATTGTGATCAACAGAATAACGGCCCCCAAAGATGTTCGCATCCCAATCCTCAAAACCCGTGACATGTCACCTTACATGGCAAAGGGACTTTGCAGATGTGAGCAAGTTAAGATCTTGAGACAGAGAGGTGACCCTGGACTATCCAAGTGGGCCTGATGGTCCACAATGGTCCTCCAAGAGTGGGGCAGAAGGGTGGGACAGAGGATGTGACAATGGGAGCAGAGGTTGCAGTGATGGTGGCCCACAAGCCAAGGAATGCAGGTGCCTCCAGAAACAGGAAAAGGCGAGGAGTCAGCTCGTCCCTGGGAATCTCCAGAAAGGAACACAGCCCTGCCCACCCATGTTGGACTTGGGACTCCAGTACAGTGAAATAATGAATTCTTGTTGTTGTAAAAGCCACTCGGCTGTGCCCATTTGTGACAGCAGCCAGCAGACTCTCATACCGTCCACTTCTCTTTCCCATCACTCTGCAGCTTGAGACT
The DNA here is from genome assembly GCF_024610735.1 of Ursus americanus. Taxonomy (NCBI): domain Eukaryota; kingdom Metazoa; phylum Chordata; class Mammalia; order Carnivora; family Ursidae; genus Ursus; species Ursus americanus. The sequence continues at coordinate 38,375,103 of NC_142152.1, read as the reverse complement.
GAGAGAATACTTGACAGCAAGAGCTGTGCCTCATCCATCCCTGTGACCTAGCACTGTGCTTGACACGCAGTAGGTCTTCACTTCACACGCCTGAGATCACACGGAGCCCTCCAAGGGGAGACGGCTGGTCCTGAACCAGGAAGGAGCAAGAGCATAGCTCCTGGTACCCGGTCTCCCCTACCGCTCTTTCTCCTGCACGCTCCAGCTGATGGCACATGCCCCGCATCTGCAGGACACACCCCAGCCTCTCCAGCCTGGCGCGTGGCAGGAAAAGGAGCCAACAACAGAGACGACTCCCACCTCAGTCCTACCTCTTGGTCATGACTTTGGCTGTAGTTCATTGAATGCTTTCTGTATGCCAGACACAGAGCTACGCCCTTTGTCTGACTTAACGTAAGCCTCACAACCACCATGGGGGCCAGGTCTGTTATGGTCCCTATTTTTTTAATATGGGAACTGAGGCTCAGAGAGAGAAAATAAGTCCAACAAAATAAAACACCCCAAGTCTGCCAGACTCCCAAGTCCTGGCTGTTAACCTCTGTTAACAGGTTATACTCATCCTCTTTGAAACTGTCTTCCTCACCCAGTCACGTGGACGCTAACGCCCATGTCAGACAGCGTGGAGAACACACTCATTCACTCATTCGTTCATTCAAGAACTTTTATTGGGTATCAGTTTGGTCCCAGACCCCATTCTGGGCACCGGGAATGCGGTGGTGAACAGACTGAGTCTGCCCTGAGAGACAGGAAGCTTGAAGCTACCTTCACAAAGAAATCAATGTGTCACGTAAAATAACATCAGGTAAAGATTACGAAGGATGTTTTCAATTAAATGAGACAATGTTAGAGAAATGAGCATGGTCCCCAGCACATAGGAGGTGCCTGAAAAATGTTTGCTGAACGTCTGTCTGGCTATAAGGGCACCAAAACGATTCCCTCATTTGGAAACATCCACTGTCCCCAAGTGCCACGCTGGGCGGGCTGGGGACAGGGCGGGGGAGGCACCCAAGAGGACCCTTGTCCTGAGAAGTGGAGGCTGAGGCAACATTGTTGGTCTCCTGAGAACCCTGCCCCAATGGCGGTTAACTTGTGGTTGGCATCAACAAGGAAGAAGTCACCAGAAATAACCACGCCCGGCATTGTAGCAATGGCTCCCAGACTCTTCTTCCTGCCTCTGCCTCTCATCCTCCACTCTGTCCCGGGGGGATTCCTAACCCCCAGCACAGACCAAGTTCATTTTCTCCATTGTCCAAGGGGGAACCTCATACTTTTGAGCCTACACGGGCAGGCGCAGTGAAGCACGTCAGGTGTAGAGGGCATTACGGGGGTGAGAATGGGGGAAATGAATTTTTTTCCCCAAGAGAAATCAGTAATTTTACTTTGAAAATTCCCTGGAAGTTTTTGATGTTTGTAATTTAGAACATCATCAACCAGGACGACAGTTTGCCCAATCCGAGGCGATGCACTCCCAAGCTTGCCACAAAGGTACCAACATGTGGTCGACCACAGTGGTAATAATGATGCCGAGCGTGGCACAGAGCACAAGCCCCCGCCTGCAGGGTGCTGAGTACTTTACAAGTAGTTAGATGCGTGCTTCTCCGATCTAATGATCCCCATTTTCAAGATGGGGAAATAGAGGCTCAGAGGAGTGAGCTAGGTTTCTCAAGACCTTGCAGCTGGTGGGAGGCACCCATGGCAGGTGTCTCAGTGGGGTGCCCTCCTACCTGTCCGAGAGAGGCTGCGCACGGGCGAGCGGGGCTGCACGAGGCAAAGCTGAGGGAGCCTACAAACTTCACATGCATGCTCCTGCCAGCCCTGGGTGCTGGGACTTAGGCCAAAGACGGGGAGCATCCTGCAGGGGCAGAGGGTCCCTGGTCCAGGACCTGCATGAGGCCAGCAAGGGCTAGTCGTGCCCCTATTGACTTTGCTTAATGCCGCACCCATCCGTTTTATTCAGAGCCCTGTATGTGTTTGAAAATATTCCTCTTCATTATTCATATTGTGCCACAAGAATGATATATTTGAAGAAATCATCATGAATAAAGCGGCCAATTTAGCAGGGAGATTTACTAGGAAAATACTCAGTAAAAAATAGTCAGCCACCACATTTTCTGAAAGAGAAAAAAAAAATGCTGTTCGGGCCTTAATAGTTATAGAACAACGCTCATAGCTGCGGGATCCTATTCAATAACGTTTCCTTTGACAATCCTCGGACAAAGAAAGAAAAATTTATTTTTAATAATGATAAAAGAGGAAATAAAGTGGCTTCGATTCTAATTAAACCTAGTTGCAGAAAAAGAAAGCATTCTCTTTTCCCCTATCGCTCTGAAATAGTTTCAGGGGAGGGCAAACACGTGTGTACATTAAAAATAGAATTGCTAATAATCCTGCAAGTAAGTGTTCTGGGTTTGGGAGGCCAGATGGCAGGGCGGTGAGAGCGAGAGTCAGAAGCCCTTCTTGGCTCACTGCTCACTGGCTCTGCAGTCTGGGGGAGGGGGTAGGACGTGAGCTAGCATGCCTGCACCCCCGTTTCCTCACCCCTGCAACCGGGTTATTATTATACCCAGCAGAGATGGCCAGCTGCCCTCCAAGGTTCACGCGCCCCTTCCATGGGATACCATTGTCACTGTGTCACTGTCATTGTCATTGCATTGGTAAACCACCTCACCAGAAACAAATCAAAGCGTTTGCCGAACGCCATGGTGTAAATACTCCCACTCTGGCCAATTTCCAGCCCCCACCATGACGTCACTCACCGAACCTGGAGTCGGGAAGGGATGCGCACAGTTCGTGATGGCCCAGCAAGGCAGCCACCCCACAGCAAGCTCCCAGCCAGCCTCCTGCACTGCACCTGGCTGTCGTTCTGTGGCTGCTGCTCCCCAGTCAGTGTTGCTTCCCTGCAAACTGTTAGGAGGTGGGGCTGTGTCCCCCATGCTCACGTTCAGATATTATTCTAACTAATGAGGGGCGCCTGGGTGGCACAGCGGTTAAGCGTCTGCCTTCGGCTCAGGGCGTGATCCCGGCGATCTGGGATCGAGTCCCACATCAGGCTCCTCCGCTATGAGCCTGCTTCTTCCTCTCTCACTCCCTCTGCTTGTGTTCCCTCTCTCGCTGGCTGTCTCTATCTCTGTTGAATAAATAAATAAAATCTTTAAAGAAAAAAAAAAGATATTATTCTAACTAATGAACTGGCTTGTGAGGATGGTAATCCTGATGTCAGAGACTTCTGCGGAAAGCACTTAGCTGCATGCCAGGCACATGGGGACACCAAATGTCCTCTCTATTACCAGCGAGTCACCAGAAAGAGAATAATTAGTCATTTATTGTTATACAGACAGAAACCATCCACTTTTCTCAAATAGAAATATGCTGCTGCTAGCAGAATCTAATTAATTAAGCACATTTATTGAACATCTACTACTTGCAAAGACGAGTAAGTCATCTTTTCCTTCCGCGAGGCCCATGAATTCCAGTGGGGAGAGCATCCGTGTCCATCCATGGCCATGTGAGATTGGACGCACGAGGACTCCAATGATGACAGTAATTCAGAGCAACCACTCGGTAGCTTCTCGGCACAGAGAAGTCACTGGCACTTACATCAGCACTTACCCTGGGGAAGGTTTTGTGGTTATCCCCATTTTACAGATAAAGAAATGGAGTCTCGGTAATTGTCAGAACCAGGATTTGAACCCCAGCAGTGCAAGTACAGAACCGGAGCTCTGAGGCACTGCATGGCATCACTCCCCGAAAGGAGATCAAGGACAGCACCGGGGGTTACCAAGAAATGGGATGTCTTTGTGATGAACCCTGAGGGAGAGGTGGGCCAGGCCACGTGAACTTGAGGGCCAGCGTGGTCTGGGCCATGGGAATTTGGTAAAGAAGTGGGCTCCTGAGTGTGCAGGGCCCCAGGTGTCTGGTTACAGAGTTTGGACTTGACTCTGAAAATCAAGGAACTTGAAAATAAATTCAAGACAACCAGACAGGGTTTGGATTATTCAACTTCCCTGCAAACGACTCCCAGGCTTTTACTCCAAGTCGGAGAGATTTCTCTGATTAGCTCAGATTCCATACACTTAGCAGCTTCTCTCCAGGACTCAGATTTATTTAAGTTCACCATTAAAATGCAAGCTGGAATCTGCTTTAACATCTCCATAGCAATGAATGTCCTTAAAACCAGTGCCAGTTTTAATGATTAAATTATCTTTATTTTATTTTCGGTCCTTATATCTCCGCATTTCCCCCACTCTTTATTATACTTTGACTAATTCAATTGTACGTTGCCAACACCAGTGAGGTGAGACCCTCCCCAAAGAGATCTGTTCCAGCTGTGAAATATACATGGTTAGGACATTTCTAAACGCCCTCATTTTAGTGGTGGTTATGGGGTTTTCTTATCACAATAGTTTTAAATCACAATTTATAATCGGGAATTATACAGAAAAAAGCTCTTCAGCCCAAGGAAGTTCTATGTTTACAATGTGATTGCAAGCAGCGGTAAATAAATGCCGTTTCGAAGAAATGCTTTTTCTCCCTAGTGTTTTGCAAAATATTTAAGAGGAATTAATGCTGTTTTGATTGTGGTTGTGGATGGGGGCAACCTCAGGGGCTACACATCACTGAGTGAGCCTAATGTTATCATTAACATAATGTAGATTGCAAAATAACAGCCGCAGATGGACCTGCACCAGGTTGTCAAGTGATAAAAGCTTTCCCAACACTCAGAGGGTTTTGACCCACTCCCAAGGTCAGATGCCTGCCCCCGTGGAATCATACTGTTGGAAGCTCCAACATTTGGAAGATATTTTTAAACCTTACTTTATTCACCTCCTAAAAACTTTCTGATCTGATCATGCCAGCTCCCATTCACTCCTTTGGGAGTATAGACATCACCTCTTTCAGGAAGCCTACCATGCACTCTACCACTGGGACACACCTGTCTGTTCTGGGTTCCTAGCATTCTTCCCAACCCTAGCATTCTCACTGGGAATATTCTAGAGTGTGTATTTTTCAGAGTGGGTTGTAGCTACCCACTGAACTACCCATATTTCTTCCCATCGTTGGACCAGAGCCTCACAGGTGACCTGACATCCAGCTCGGTAAGTGCTGGATGGGTGACATTTCTCCTCAGAACTCTTTTTCCTGAGGGTCCCAGGTCCAGTGGAACTCCAGGCAAGCTGGCTGGGGAGGGGAGGGTGTTGGAGCCCACCCGGATCCCTTGCTGCTAAACCCCAAGTCATTTCTATGTCCCCTTCATTCTCCCCATAGGCCTCGAGGGAGTCAGCTGCCCTGATGGGGGCGCAACTCCACTGGAGGTTTCTGATTTGCTAGTTTGAAGGGCAATTCCCGTGGGACAAGCTGATCTGCTGAATCCAAGGTGGGGAGGGAGGACACAGAAGGGATGAAGATACCCTCCAAAGGTCTGCACAACTCCTTTCTCTCCAAGGAAGCTTCTCCCAAGCCAGATATGAGATGGAGGCTATGTTTTGTCATTGGAAGGAGAGGATGAGGACCTTTTCCTAAAATAAACAAGCTTCTCTGAGTGAAGAAATAATACTTCTCATAAACTAACTCTCCCGTTCCGTCGTTTACCTAATGGTCATTTACTAGAACTTTACCACACACCCTTGGGAAAAGACAAGAGAATCTGGCATAAATATAATGGACACCCTATCCTAAAGAGTCAAGGGAAAGACAAGAGGTTAAACACAGAGCCGATCTTGACTCAGAGCTTGTTATATCCCAGGTACTGTCGTAGCACAACTTTATCTACTTTTCCTATGAGGGGGATACTTCTTTTAAGAATTTAAAAAAAAATTTTTTTTAAGATTTTATTTTTATTTATTCGACAGAGATAGAAACAGCCAGCAAGAGAGGGAACACAAGCAGGGGGAGTGGGAGAGGAAGAAGCAGGCTCATAGCGGAGGAGCCTGATGTGGAGCTCGATCCCAGAAAGCCAGGATCACGCCCTGAGCCGAAGGCAGACGCTTAACCGCTGTGCCACCCAGGCGCCCCATGGGGATACTTCTTTTATCCCATTTCTCAGAAGAGGAAACTAAAGTACAGGGCCACCAAGTACCTTGCCCAAAGTCATGGCTACTAAGTGGCAGATCTGGGATTCAAACCCAACAATGCAGGCTCTTAACTACTCTTTCAGGTAAAACCGTCATCCATCACAATATGATGGTCTAATTGCTCTAGAAAGCTATATGTAAACATGGATGTATATACGTACATATGCTCTAGAAAGCTATATGTAAACATGCAGGAGCCCTTAAAAAGAAAAGATCAAATATGTAGGTGTGGGGGTTAGGGTTAGAAAAATGTCTCATAAAGACAAGTCATTGTGCTGGGGTTTTGAAGGGTGAATAGGAGTTGGCCTGGGCAAGCCATGAAGGAAAGGGCATCCCATGTTTGAAGACTAGAGAAAAGTTTGATGTGACTGATGTGTGGGGAGTGGAAGGAGCAAAAAAAGAGGCTAGAGAGTTAATCTGTGGTCAAACTGAGAAGAACCTTGTATAAAATGATAAGAAACCAGTTATTCTACCAAAATTAACAAGAAACGATAATAATCGGTGTTTGGGTTTTTACCTTATTTCCATTCTTTTCCTACCCACCCCTTGTAAGCATTAAAGAAAGAATTCTGGAAAGCTGCAGGGATGTGGCAGGTCCCTTCAGATAACCCTGGCTGTGGACCTTGGGGGTGAGGAGGCAGAAGGCATGGGACTGCATCAAAGAACCCACTGTCTAGAAGGGGAGGCCTGCAAGGACAGAGCCCCGCCGCACAGTGCAGGCAGGGATGGGGCAAAATCATCTCAGATATAAAGACTTAGTCTCCCCATTGTTGATAATCAGGAAACCCCAGAAGCTCAGATAATCTGTAACCTAGATTATGAATCCTGAAATAACACAGAGGGTTATTCTTCTGCAAAGTTATTTTTAAAACATACTCATCAGATGTAGTTATACCCTGCATCTTTCATTTAAAAAAAAAAAAGGCTTTGAGGCACCTTACACAGCCAACATGAAATAAGATTAATAAAACAGGAATAGAAATAAGAAAATGTGGTTTTAACAAGCACGGGTCAGCAAAGTTGCTGGGACTGATTTAGAACCAGGTTCTGAGTTTCCTAGTGGCCAAAGCAAAGATGGAAACTCAATGTTATAGCTTGGATTGTCCGAAAGCAATGAATGATACCAGCTACCCGAGGGGATAGACTCTTTTCTGGTTCTTAACCCTGAATGAAACATCACAAATTAGACGTTTCCCAGGACATGCAGAAAGAGCATCCTATGGCACTTCGTAACCCTGCACGAAAGTTAAGAGACATGACACTGAAAACAAGGTGCAGGAGGAAGGGAGAGTGGTCAGCATATGGGAATTTTCTGGATGACCAATTTCTATCCTGCATTTGTCCATCCCTCCACTAACAGTTAGTAAGGGCTATTAAATGCTGGGTTTTCTTCCAGGCCCGGGGAAGGTGGGGGAACAGCCCACAGGAGGAAGAAGAAACTTCAGAGGGGCATTGCGTGGCCCTGTCAATGTTTGAGAAGTGAATAGCTGCTGGTGAACAGAAGTGAGCAAAAAGACACTGAAGTGTGCAAGGGCTGTGCACTCTCAAGGGGCAACGTGGGCCCGTCCCAATGCCCAGCTGTGACCGTGGACAGGGAGGTGCTTGCTGGACGTGTCCAGAAGACTGACCGCAGTCCCTGCTCTGATCCCACCTCATTGTGGGACCTTTGGCATGAGCCTCCCATCCTTCTCTGTGCCAAATTTACTCCTCTACAGAAAGACAGGACTGGCCCTAGAATATCCATCTCTGTCTCTTCCTGCAAGAACATTTGGATTCTGTGTATGTATCCTCAAGCCACAAGGCTGGACTCCCTGTGCCAGCAATCAACAAATGAACCCTCCGTTTTTAAAAAGGACCCAAGGTGCTGAGCTCAGTCTAGCCCTCCTCCTCAAGTCACGTAACCACCACAGTGGGGTGTTTGCCTTCCCGTATCAGATGTTCGTATCCAACAACCAAGTCCGTGGAGATAAATAGTCCAGGAGCCAAAGTATACACTTTACATGCTCACAGGGTGACTTAATATTGAATCTAACCCACATATAATTACATTGTTCGACGCTGGGGTTGTTTTCCCGCCACTAGTATAGCCATTTATCTTCCTAACGAGATAATTTCATCAGTTACCAATTAGGAGTTTGCCGGCTGTCCATACAGGGGCTAAGTGACCTGCAGTGCAATCAGACGAACACAGCCGGGCTCCCTGAGTTCCTGGCTCAGTAAGGACTCCGCCAGCCCGTGGAAATTTCGCTTTGACTTTATAGCGTCGTGAAGGCATCAGTGCATTTTCCGGGCAGGGGCCCCACGGTTTTGGTGACATGGACACAAAGACGAAGTATCGCTAGGTTGGATGGGACAGAGCCAGGAAGGAATTCTGTGGGTGTCACGTAGCATGCTCCTGCCACATTGCGGGCGCTCAGTAAATGACGTGCTGTTCTTACCACTGCCGGATGGTTATGCACCCACTCAGGTGTGTGTCTTCAGATCTCCCCTTCTCATGCTTCCAGGATTTAAAACCTGCAGATTCAGTTCTCTGTGAGAGCCCTCCTTCTGGTTTGTAGATGGCTGTCTTCTCTCTGCATCCTCCTGGGCAGAGAGGGGAAGCTCCGGTGTCTCTTCCTCTTCTCATGAGGGCGCTAATCCCATCACAGGGCCCCACCCTCAAGGCCTCATCGATTCCTAACCACCTCCCAAAGACCCCACCTCCTAATGCCATCACACTGGGGATTAGGACCTCGACATCTGAATTTGGAGAGACACGATCAGTCCACAACATGGGGTCAGCACTGGGTGGTGGGCAGTGCCTTGGGCTGCTGGAAGAGAAAGGATGGGGTTGCCCAGAACCTGCAGGGCCTCCTAACACATAACTGGGTGCGTAGAAGCTTCCCAGATGGATTGAACATTGACTGGCTGCTTAACCAATTAACCTGTGTCTTCCCCTGGGTTCTTGGCTTAAATTAATAGAAACTTACTCTGGCTGGTTTCTGTCCAAAGGCAGGGAGAACTCACTGGCAGAATGTTGGGGGTAGACAGATCTGATGGGAGGTGGAGGACCAGGCTTGGGGGGACCCCAGGAGCAGACACAGCATCCACAACCATGCACAGCCCCTGAGGAGACACCACACACAAAAGCCGCCCCTAGGGGCTGGCCTGAAAGGCTAAGCCAAGGTCATGAGCCTACCCTCTGGCTACACCACCAAGCTGGTTGAGAGAAGGATCTGGACACCTTGCTTTGAGCTTGGGAGGGGAGGTGGCAGAGGGAAGGGGGCACCCACAACTGAGTCAGCACAGAATCCAGAATTTCCCCCAAAGGAAGGGAAGTGTAAGTACAGAGGGAGGGAGATGCAACAGTCAGAAAATTAAAAAGATTCTTGTACTAAGCCCCTCCAACACTCCTTTGGCTACTCTGATTTTGTGCACTTGGCATCCATCCTATCTGAAGCCCCTCCTACAGGAAAAGGGTCATGGGCAGCATTGAGAGCACACAGGCCCAGCACCATCGGTTAGCCCTGCAGGCTTCAGCAGGTGAACCTGACTGGTTCAGACACCTGGTAAAGGGCTGCACCTGCTGCGTACTTTCTCATCTTGATGTCTTTGGCCTCACATGTGTGGACTCGTGTGGCTTGTCCTTGCTTCTGCGTATGAGCTTCTTCCTTTTACTCAAGAATGTTTAATGTATATATTTTTTTGCATAAAAGCCATTCTCCTGAATTTTGTACCTGATATTATATCATAACTGCTTACAGAGTCATGGAAAACCCTCTGTAACTCATTCATGCGTTGAGGCACTCATTGGTTTGCTCATTCACTCAACCAGTTGCCAGTCATCTGGTAAACCCGTCCTGAACACCTGCTCCGGACCAGCCTCTGCCAGGTGCCAGGACACAGCAATGGACAGTCCAGATCTCAGATCTCATGCCCTCAAGGAGCTGAGAACCTAGTGAAAGAGGCAGATGTGCCAACTGTGAACTTATATCACAGGGTGACAGCGGCTGTGAGGGGACGTTTCCAGAGAGCCCTGAAGGCACACAGAGGGCCTGCAAGCTCTGGGCTGGTGGGACAGGGATGCAGTGGGGTGGATGGGGAAGAGAAGGGCTTTGCTAGAGGAAAGGGCATCCCTGAAGGATAAGCAAGAGCTCGCCAGGTGAGTCATTTCTAATGATGAAATGTAACCTCCTGGCAAGGGTTGCTAAGCGCAAGGACGACATGATTGACGTGGCTTTTTACAAAGATAATTCCACTACAGGTAGGGAGGCCATCCCGTGGCCTTGCCAGCTACTTAACACAAATGGGGATTCACTGGTCCAAGGGAGATTCCCTGAAAGCATATTTGATTAAAGTCAGAGAAGCTCCCAAATTCCTACGGGGGGGGGGGGGACTTGGGTGGCCATCTGTGTGGACAAGGGGCCTAAGGGACTTTGAGGCTGAATCATTCTAGGAGACGAGGTGCTGATAGAGCTCTCACAGGAAGGGCATGGAAGCCTCCAAGCCCTGCCTTCCAATTAAAATTAAAAAAATAAATCAATACGCAAGGTGGTCTAGCTCCTTCGCACCTGAATAGAGCCCAGCTAGGAGGGAAAACAGTGACACAGAGCCTACCTTTCTGAGAAGGTAATGGGAAAAATGCAAGAGGCAGTTAAATTTGAAGTTCAGAGGCACAACAGATAATTTTCTTTTTAACGCCTGTCCCAAACACCGCCTTATCTGTGTGTATCTCAAATTCAAATTTAACTGGCGGCCTATATTTTCATTTGCCAAATCTGGCCACCTTACCTTCCGAGCTGTCTCCAGATGGAACATTGCTGCTTCCCATTATGCCACCTTGTGACTAGAAGGCTTGGCTTCCTACCCACGGGGCATCTTTCCATCTCCAGCTCTCGACAATAACCAACTTGGGACCTTTTCTGGCTAAGGTGCCCCCAGAGGAGCCATTCGCAAGGTAACCCTTCCATGGAGCTTGGGTCCTTCTGGGGGCTTTCTTGCCCCTTCGCTGCACTGGAGCGCGGGACCAGAGGACCCCCTCGCTTCGGGGACTGTTTCATCGACAGGGCCAAGAAAAAAGACAGGGAAGGGATTGACAAAAGGAATCTGGGCAGAGTTATAATGTCAGGAGGAAAAGGTTTTCCACGGCATCCAGAATGACCCAGAAACCAAGGCAGCAAGGGCTGCAACCTGGAGATGAGCCCGAGAAATAATGCAAGGCACAGGAAGTATCATCACTAACCCCCCTCCCTGCCTCCTGCCCTCCCCAGCTCCCACCCCTGACAAGAGTACACCTCCCCCCCCCCCCCCCCCCCCCCCCGCGCCTGCTCTTGCTGCCCTCCTGGTCCCCACCGGGAGGAACTGGATTCAGACAGTCCCAGGAATCCACTTTCCACTCCCTCCCTGAGTGCAGAGGAGCAAGGTTATTGGGGGTGGGGGGGGGGGAGGAAACTACAAGGTTCAGGAAGCCAAGGCGGGCAAGCTGTTCCTCCTGGAGGGCCACGCCTAGCCGGGTCCCTGACTCATAGTAGGTGCTCAGTAAATCATTGCTCCATCTAACCTGAAATAAGGAGGCCCCGGGCTCCGTTGTCTGTGGCGTCCCGATTATAGGGATAAATAAACGGGCTTTTCTGCAACGGCAGACGCCATTCACTACTAAATTCACTTTGAAGCACAGGGGAAAAAAGGCCCTCCGCATCCCATATCACCACTGAGGAAAGAGATAAGGCTTATACTCAGAATGAATTCTGGCTTATATTTATGTAGAGAAGTAATCAGACCATCAAAGCAGAACAAGAAAGTGAAAGGGTGTTAAGACAAATGAATTTAAAAGCACACAATACCCCGTCCCTGATTTGCTTTCCCAGGCAATGAAATATTTCAGAAGATTAAAAATGGTTATGTAACACCCAGAATCCGCATTGTCAAAAAGATTTGTAACTCAATGTTTTCCTATCCAGGTACCAAATGAAAGAGTTTCATCTAGGTTTTTGATCATGGCAATTTTTTTAAAGATATAAAATATATTGAAATATTTAAATTGCTTGTCAAATATAAACTCGCCTATGTCCTGACACTTTTTAAAATATAACGTGGCTTCAAACATCACTTCTCCTGATAGGATTTTTTAAGTTGTTTTATAATGCATTAATAGTGAAGATCAGACTGGAAGACTACTGTATTTGTAATACTCACTTTTTTTTTCCCTCATCCCCTATAATTTCCAGAATGTAATTCTGCCCCCAGCTGGTTAAAACATCTCTGACATCAGAGAAAAATGGGATTCTTCTAAGCGTGTCCCTTCATCAGGCCGTGCGGTGGAGAGGATGAGGGTGTTTGGTGTGCAAGAAGTCAGCGGCCGCCCCCCCCGGAATGAGATTCCCCGACGCTGGAGAGTTTTGTTTATTTGTTTGTTTGTTCGAAGCGAGTGCACGGTATTTCTCTTTGCACAAGCACAGAAACCTAGGAAAAGAAGCACGCGTTTCAGAAAGAGGCAGGTTTGCAAGTTCTGCTCAAGAGCTTGCCATTAATGAGGAATCGATCGCCTGGCTATGATAATTGTCACTGCAGATCGAGCACGACGGAAAGTTAATAAAGATGGCTATCAACGCCGAGGCCTGCGTCCGGAGGCACGCCGAGGACTCGGATTTGTTTTCTTAATGTGCACGTTTTCGCCTTTTCCATTAAGTTTGCGAAAATGTATACCTGCTTGGCCATGTACCGTACGAGCTGCATGACCAGTCTCCCTAGTGCGGCCCCAAGCTCCCCGTCTGAACAGGGCTGGGGATCGTCCTCCCCACGGCCAGCCGGGAGCAGCTGGGTCGGAGCCGATGCCCCAGATGCCAGGCGAAGCCAAGACCACGTGGGGAGCGACGGTGGGGGGTGGGGGTGGGGGACTTGGTTTATACAGGTTGTGCCTTTGACCCTCCACCCCCTCAGCCACGTTCTTGGTGGAGGGAAGGGGGGTGCATTCTACAGGACCTGTTCCCGCAAAGGTCAAGATTAGAAAGATAACAGTATGCGAAAGTGCTGGCACATTCCCTAGCACAGAGTAGGTGCTCAGTGAACAAAGACGTTCTTCCTCTGCCCAGGATTTAATTCGGGAATCGGCACATGTCTTTTGCGAAAGGCCAGAGTAAAAAGGTGAGGCTTTGCAGGCCAAGAGGCAAAGTCAAAGATACCATGTAAGCACTTATCGAACAAGAGAAGGAAAAATTTTCCTCAAATTTTTATTGATGAAATGAAAAGGATAATAATTGAGTCTATTTTTTTGGTAATACAGTTCTCCACCTGAGAAGAATCTAATTTTTTTGAGATAACATCTTATTTCACTGGCATTCGAATTGGTTTCTCTTATCCTCAAATCAATTGCAAATGTTCATCGTAAAAACCAGTCTTTGCTTGCGAGCCACCGAGCCACGGGCTGGATTCGACCCCAAGCTGTGGTTTGCCAATCCTGCCTGGAGCCAAGCAGGGCAACTCAGGCAGCCAGCCCCTCTCTCTTGCCAATCTGTGCTCTCTGTTGCCTTGCATTCCTGGATCAGAAGGTTGCCTTCTTTCAGCACCAAGACCCTACTCCTTGGGCACCTCCCCTGGGAAGCCTTCCCTGATCCTGCATGGCACACAGTAGGAGATAGAATGAATGAACATGGCCCCTGCTCTTAACACAGCCCCCAGTGGTGGACCAGCAGGGAGCTCTTTGCAGGCAGGCCTGGGTTTTCTTATTCAGCTTCTTCAGTGGGTGTGTCCCCAGCACTGCGCAGTTAAGCGCTTATCCCTGGGGAAGGAAGGCAGGGACGAAGGAGGTAAGTCTGCACCGAGCCAGGGCGGGAATCTCGCCCTCCCAGCAGTAGTGAACAATAACAATAATAAGAGCTACAGGGTTCACTGCCAGGCACCCACTTGGGCATATCACCTCATCTAGTTCTGACACACAAATGGGGGAAGTACTCTTATCTCCCCATTTTACAGATGAGAAAAATCGAGGTCAGATTGTGCAAGGCCGCAGGGCTAGGGGGCAGCGGAGACAGAATTCAAGCCTCTGGCCGCCTCCCCCTAACCGGGCTCATCCATTCAACCATTGTGACCACTCCTGGTTCGCCGGCAGCTCCTCCCTGGAGTCTGGTCCCAGTCCTACAGCCTGGTCAGCATCTCAGAGATTACCGCCCCACTGCCCCTGCCCTTTAATCCCCCACCGTTAAGAGCTTGAAGCCCGCCTGCCAGAGGCTCGCGTCAGGGACTGAAGTTGGTCCTGATGCTGCGGGTTGGGCCGGTGCCAGGGGCCCAGGTAACACAGTGGGGCAAGCGCTGACCGGTGGTCCTGGAGGCGGCCTCAGCAACCAGATGGGGACACTGATGCCCGGAGAGACGGGTCCGCCCCAATCTACAGTAGTAGAAGCCAGACTGGAAGAGCAACCTAGGAACAGACGGAGGCCTCACCTTTATTGGGCCCCAACCCTATGGCAGGCCATCTGCCGGAGAGCTGACCTGGGTTAGTGAAGTCACGCCCACCGGAGGCCAAAGCCCTGGGTGCTCTCGGAAAGTCTTCCAGCAATGAGGCTAGTTAACGGCTGGTGAACTTAACCAGCTGGGTCCCAGCCAGGCTGAGCCGCATGCCCCTGGGGTGAAGGTGGGTGGGCTGCACTGGGCCACCTTGGGCTGCAGGGTGGGAGCCCCAGCTTCAGGAGCTGTACTCTCATCTCTGTCGTTCAAAGCAATTTTCACGGAGCAGGACAAGCAGGATCAAGCGACAGAAACGCCTGTCCCGGCTTTGCCTCTTCTGTGATGTGGGGCAGGCCACCTTGTCGCTCGCAGACCTGGCGTCCTCCTCTGGGAAAGCTGCTAAAGGCAGCTCCCTGGCTCTCGAGCTGGCGTTCAGACCCAGAGCTGTCTTGATCGTCTTGTTTCATCTCCTCCATCACCCTCCCCTGAGTCACCTGTTGGCCTGCGCCCTGCACGATTCCAGACTTGGCCCCAGGCTCTCTTGTCCCCTCCTGGGAGTTAATCACCTGCTGCATGGGGGGGGGGGGCTCCCTCACAGGCCCGGCTGGGGCGGGTTGCAAGAGTGGACCCGGCACTGTCTCTGCCCTCGAGGGGATACGTGTGTCCCCACATAGGTCTAATTGGGGGAGAAAGTGACCAGCGACACACAGGGAGGTATATACTGCCGTGGAGGGTCAGAGGGGTAGGTCTCTTTAAATCAGAAGAGAGTAAGAGGGTATGAAAGCAGGCTTCCTGGAGGGGGTGGCGCCTAAACTAAGCCTTGAAGGATGGGGAGAACCGACTTGGAGATTTGGGGGAGGGGGGAGGACATTGCATGCCAAGGGAATAACCACAGCGAAGGAGGCTGGAAAGAACCCATTTTACAGATCTGCAAACTGACCCCACCAAGAGGTGCTCCACGCGCCTTCCTTCCTGCTGACCTCTCCCAGCAGGGCTTCAACATGTGCATGACGTGGGGGGCAGGGGCCTCACACCTGGGTCTCCAGAGCTCAGCCGAGGCCTTTCTTTCACTCTTCCTAGTCTTTGTGCTTTACGTAAGATGCATTTGACTGGGCTGAGGGCTCTAAGGAAGGGGCCCCTTGCAAGAGCGTGAGCCAGAACAGATTGTGACACTCCCTCCATCACGCCTGTTGCTGTGCGGCTTTGACCAAGTCACCTGCCCCTCGAGCCCTGTTTCCTCATCTGGAAAATCAGTAACTATTGTCTGTCCAAGTGACCCCATCACCGGGTCATCAAGAGCCACCGACACGCACAAAAGAGCTTCAGGGAATAGAAATTATTAGTTAAAATCTGAGACCTTGTTATTATGGTATCATTAATAATTATTAATGAGCTGATCCATCGATGCCCAGCCCCATCTGACACTGAGGGCAGGGGCAGGGGGGCAGAAGGAAGGATGAAAACATGGCTGCTCAGCTTGGTGACCCACTGTCTCACTTGACCCTTCACCATAGTCCTTGTTTTACAGAAAGACGGAAGCCCAGAGAGATGACGTGTCCTACTCAAGGTGACACAGCCTGGAAGTAGCAGAGATGGGATTTTGTATTTGGTCTCTCCTCTCACTACGGCATGTGTCCCTGGGGGGCAAGCTCCTAGAACGCGATTTCTCCGTGGCCCTTAAAGTGCTTATAATGACCCTGGAAAGTCAAGATGTACCTCATTGATTCATTCATTCAATTATTGGTTCATTCATTCATTCATTCATTCATTCGCACACTTAGTAATTGAGCTTCTTCTCCACGCAGGACTCTATGCTAGGCCCCGGGTACGAAGGATGATACTGGGAAATAGGTAACAAATGACGCAATCTTGGATAAGGGCCACAGCCAATGGTGAAGACAAGCAGAAAAATTGGAGCCTTGAGGGCAAAAATACCACTGTGCGCTGTTCCCAACCCAAGTGCACTCAAGCTACATTAAATGGTTTTGGGACCCTCTTCTTCCCTATTGCACACTCTTTCCCCCAGTGACCTGGTCCAGTGCTCAGCTTAGGATGCTGTGTCCTGATCTTCTGAACCCTGCCCCCCCAACAAATACAACAAAACAAGGACACGCCCAGTCTTTTCATCTTAGCAGGTGGCAACTCAAAAGGCAAAAGCCTTGGTGTCATTTCCAAGTGTCTCATCCTCTCCCCCACGCTCCATGTCCAATTGCTCAGTGAAGATTTAGGCTCTGCTTTCAAGATAGATGCAGAATCTGACCCCTCCCACCTTCTCCTCCGCTACGACTTCGCTTCCTGCCATCATTCTTGGTCCCCTGGGGCCCTGCCGCCAAGCCCTGCCTCATGGCCCCCCTCCACTCTCGCCCAGCGGACTAATGTCATTCCTTCCTACCTACCGTCCCATCTCAGAGTCAATGCCAAATCATTACAGATGTCTCAAGACGGCCGCGATCTGGTCCCTCAGCGGCACCCACATCCACCCCTCTGCTCTGCCCTTTCTCTCTCCGGCCCAGACACTCAGGCTTCTTGACTGTTCTTGAACACATTGAGCCAACATCTACCTTGCTCTTTGCACTTGGCGTTCCCTCTGCACGTCTGTTGAATGTCCGTCCCCCACAGATCTGCGTGGCGTGCTGCCTCACGTCCTCTGAGCTCTAGCCACCCATGTCACCGCATCAGAGTAGCCCCTGATAAAATACCACCTCCGAAAACATACTCCACGCTCATGATTCTCTTTACCCTACTTGATTTCCCCCGCTGTCTCGGGACCCTTGTCATATTATAAGTACAACGATTTGCTAGTTCCCTGTGTTCTTCCATTGCAACGGAATGTCCACGAGGCAGGGAATTTCTCTACCTCTTCACTGATCTTGATGCAGTGACTAGAACAATGCCTGGCACAGGGTGGGAGATTTATGAATATGTACTGAGAAAAGAAAGGAGGGAAGGAAGGAAGGAGGGAGGGAGGGAAGGGTGGGAAGGATGGAGGGAGAGAGAAGGAAGGAAGGAAGGAAGGAAGGAACGAAGGAAGGAAAAGAGGAAGGAAAAGAGGTGAGGGAGGGAGGGAGCAAAGAAAAGAAGGAAGGAAAGAAGGAAGGAGGGAGAAAGTAAGTAAGGGAGAGAGGTAGGAAGGAAGAAAGGAGGGAGGGAAGGGAGGAAAGAAAGAGGGAAGGAAGGAGAGAAGGAGGGAGGGAGGGAGGAAAGAAAAAAGAAAGAAAGAGGGAAGAAAGAAGTGAGAGAGGGAAAAGAGGAAGGTGGGAGAGAGGGAAGAAAAGAAGGAAAGAAGGAGAAACTGAGTAAGGGAGAGAGATAGGAAGGAAGGAGGGAGGGAGGAAGTGAGTGAATGAGAGAGATAAGAAGGAGGGAAGGAAGGAAGGAAAGAAGGAAAGAAGGAAGGAAGGAGGGAGAGAGGGAAAAGAAGAAGGGAGGGAGGGAAGAAAAGAAGGAAGGAAGGAAGGAAGGAAGGAAGGAAGGAAGGAAGGAAGGAAGGAAGGAAGAGCAAATAAGCTACTGCAGCAGTCAGGGTCCCAGCAGGACACAGAGTTCACCACTGATGATGCAAATGAAAAGACTTCTAGCAGAGGCAAGGGAGTTAAGAGAGCAAATGAGGAATGGCACAGGGCATTCAGAGACAAGCAACTGCAGGGGCCTGTTAGCACCCCTAGGATGGAAGGGACAAGCCCAGAAGAATGGAAGGTAACCTGTGCAGGAGGAGACACCAGCTGAAAGCCAAACAGTGCAGGAGAGCTCCTGCCAGAGATGCAGAAATGGAAGGAGGGGAAGAAATGTCTAACCTCACCCCCCACCCACCTATCTTCTTCTGGTGCCTTCCACTGCATGGCCCCTTTGGAAGTTAGCTGGCAAGAGAGCTTGGGCATGAGTGGAGGCAAGAGGGCCATGGTTCAGACAGAGGAAGCAGCATGTGCAAAGGCCCTGTGGCAAGAATGAGCTTGGAGGAGTGGGAGGAATTAAAAAGGACAGTGGAGTCAACATGCCGAACCCAGGAAGGGCCAGAACTTGAGAAGGGCCTGGAGAAGGACGCCAGAGTCAACCCATGCCAAGTGGGCCTTATGGGCATGTGACGCTACCTCCTGCTTTACCTGGGACAGTCCTCAATGCCACCTGAGGTGGAATTAGTAATAAGCCCTCCTGTGCCAAAGGGCCCTGGTTCGGACGGTAACCAGTGTGGTCGGCCTTCTGCAGAGTGCGTTGAAGAGCAAACTCCTCCCTGCAAATCCTCCTGTGGCCCCGGAGCTAGGTCTTCATCTGAGAGTAAGGGGGGCAGAAGGGCTGCAAGCCCAAGCCGTGAGCGCGCTCACGGCCCAGATTCACATTTGTAAAGAGCAGTCAGGTTGCTGTGAGGCAAACGAGTTTTAGGGGACCATGGTACAGGATGACTAGAGATGCCATTGAAGCCACCCTGGCCACCCTCTTCCAAAGTAGGTATGATCACTGCAGCACCTTTTACACCCCCATGGGCTCCAGATGAAACCCAGACCCCTCTCCCTTGTCATCTGGCCCACCCTCTTCCAGCTTCAGCTCTGCCAGGCCTGGCGGGGCATCGTGCACTGAACTCTGCCCTGCAAATCCTCCCACACCCCCAGCACATGTGGGTGCCGTTCCCACTGGCTGGACTGCCCTTCTCCTCCCTTACAGCCAAGCTCCCTTCTCCGGCAAGACCCAGGCTTTTCTGATGTGCTCAGTGTTCTTATTAAGGACATGCTCACATCATTCTGTCCTTATCTGTCTTCATTTCTCCACGATTAGCCATGAACTCCAGGAGCACGGAGGGCTTGTCTTCTTCACCAGGACATATGAGGTATTTAGCCATAGCTCGGTGGGGAGAAAAGATTGTAGGAATGAGGGACAGAAGAGAAAGGGAGAGGGAGGCGGGAAGGAGGGGAGCAGAGAGAGGAAGTGAGAGAAGAAGGGGGAAGGAAGGAAGGAAGAGAGAAGGAAGAGGAGGGGAGACAGGGAGGGAAGAAAAAGGAAAGGAAGGAAAGTGGGAGGGGGAGGGGAAGGAAGAAGGGAGAAAGGAAAGGGAGAGAAGGGAGGGAGAGCAGGGAAGGGGAAGGGAGAGAAAGAAGGACTGTGAGAGAGAGAGAAGGGAAGGGGAAGAGAGGGGAAGGGGGAGAGGGGAAGGAAGGAGAGGGAAGAGGGGAAGGAGGGAGAGAAGAAAGAAGGGGAAGGAGGGAGAGGGGAGGGAGGGGGTAGGAAGGAGGGAGAGACAGGCCATGCTAAGCTATTTGGGCTTCTTCTTTGCCACTTGCCAGGAATCCTGAAGCTAACTTCCAAGACCTGTAGCTTTTCCTTCCACGGGGCGCGCTGTAACACTTTCTCTTTGTTCTGATTTTTCTATCCGGCAACTTTCCACGTCCCACACTTTGAGTCAGACAGAAGCACACTCCGGTGCAAAAACTTCCACTTGCAACCTTGTTGTCTCAAGCATCCCAAGGTTGTATAATAACCAAATGTCTTTGTTCTCGCGATGGGAGTACGCATCAAGAATCAAAGAAGCAGGAGGAAAAGGAACGTTCCAGGCTATTACTGTAACAATCCAATTACAATGCCTATCAAACTTAACTTCACAGGTTATAGCTCCTAATTGCCTGACAGAAATTGACACTTGAGTCGCAACAGCATAATATAATCAGAGTCCAAATTAAATTTGATCGTGGGCAGAAAACGATGCTATCATTCGAAGGCACGGAAACAGGAGATCAACTAGCATGATACCAGGGATCAGAAATGAAAATTATTCATTAATGGCAATGCGTTTCTGATAATGGAAATGACACAGTTCAGACGGCTTCATAAAAACACTATTAATTAAAAAGATGATAGACCTAACAAGCCGTAGAAACCAGAGGACTTTTTTGGGGGGTGTGCTTGTTAAGGTGAAGGATGACAGTAGGTAAGAACAGGGGTTGATGCACTTTTGAGAGGAGTGTTTCGCTAGCGTCTGAGCCCAGTTTACTGGCCGTTCCTCTGTGAAGCGACTTCCTCCGGGGACTCATGTTCCAAGACTATAAAAAAGAGAATCCGTGGCCATAATATGGCTTTGCAGTAAGTGCGAATAGTGCTGGCTATAAAACAGAAGGGCCCAATTCATAAAAGAAATGCACAGGGGAGTTTTGCATACAGTAAAAGAAAAATCCGGGAAGAGATTTCGCAGTATGGGTGCGTGTGTGAGTGTGTGTGAGTGAGTGAGTGAGCCCGCACACGCACGCCGGACTTCCCATCTTGCAAAGCCAGTGTGATTTCTAGTTTAGGGGGTTGAAATACACAGAAGGAAAACGAAACCTAAGAGTATATCAGGGTTTAGGGACAGAAATTTGAATTACCTGCTTTGGTTTAAAAAATATATATATAGGAAAAGCGTACCCGTAAAGACGAATTCTGTTTTTGCCATCCAGTCACTCCAGCAAAATGTACTGGATGCTTTCACAGCATTGGGGTTCATACTAGATCTTGGGGTACAGCACCGAGCAGATGGATACTGTGGCCGTTCATCGGGACTATTCACTCCGGCCGGAATGAGGGGCAGTGGCCAAGTTAGATGTGTGATAAGTCCTGGAAGACTTGCAGGGGGCTCGTCGCTAAATGACAGCAGGACTCAACTGTCAGGGAAGCCAGGAGGGCTTCTCAGAATAAAGCCAGGCGGGCTTCTCAGAGTAAGCAACATTCAAGGTAAGGCCTGAAATGGAAGATCAGTAATGACAGGGGGGAGGGTGAGGAAGCGAGTTCCAGCAAAGGACGTGAGATCTTGGGACTTTTGGTTGCATCTGTGGGGACACAGTGATGAGGCTCCCCAGAGGCTCACAGGGGCACCGGAATCGGAAAGAGGAAGGCAACAGTTCAACTCCACTCCATGCTGTAAGGATCTTACCTGGAAGGAGGCTCTCAGCTCTGGATCTCTTACTGTTAAAGAAGATGACAGAAGATCACACATTCCCCACCCTGCTGATATCAGGCATGGCAGGGTGACTTGTTTGGATCAATAAAGTGCAGGCAGAATTGGCACCGGCCGCTTCTGAACAGAAGATCCAAGAGGCATCACACAGCTCCACTGTGTCCTCTTTCCCTTCATCGTAAGGACTGGCGAAGCGCAGGTCAGCCTGAGCCCCAGGGCGAAAGCGACTCCCCCCGCTTGAGCGAGATGTCAGCCCTGGTTCCTGTACAACACTGAGGCTTTTGGGTTAGCTGCAGCCCGGACAAGCCCATCCTGACTGACGCGGCAGCCACCCGGGGTGCCATGGAAGAGGAACCAGGTAGGGATCCTGGCACCTTGACAAAACAGCTACAGGAGCAAGGAATTTGGAGCTTTGGGGACAAAGGACCCAAATGGGTGATGTTTCAGGGAGAGATTCTGATTCCAAGTAAAGAAGAATCTTCCAAGCAGACTGACAAGCAGTCTTTGTCAAATGAGCTGTTTTGTGTAGTGAGTGTCCCATCCCCAGAGGAGATCAAAAGCAGTTGGGGTGTGCTTGTGACTCATCTTTAAGTACCAGGTGCCGTGGAGGAAATGTTGCATTTGATGGCTTGCGAGGTCACTTGAAACCCTGAGATTCGGTAATTGTCTGAGTCTATGTAGGAAGCCAAGTGTTACCTGCCAAGCACTTCCAGTGGACAAAGTATACAACCCTAGAGACCGGGCTGTTCGATCCAATTAGACTCAACCTGGGCCAGCACGATTCAGTGAATACTCTGCCCTGAGCCAGACAAAATGACCCAAAATTCCTGAAAATATTTAAGGGTGTATCGAAGTTGTTCCAGCCCCAGCCTTCCTACCTAATGCCCCCCCACACTCCCTGTCTCCCTCTCTTCCCTCCCCTACACTGCACCCCCTCCTCCCTCTCCCAATTTTTTAAAAGGGTAAATAATCCACCACGAGGAGACTGGATGAGGCTGTATCCCTCACTGGACAGAGAAAGGACATTGAACGGCTGTGCAGAATTTTCCAGAGTAAGGTGGTCTCCAAGGGGCAGATGGACCGACCCGCGGTAGCCCTGCAGCTAGACAGTGACCTGGTTCCCCCAGAGCCTCCCGCAGCAGGCGTCTGAGTGTCTGGGCACTTACTAGCGGACTCCCAGTGAGTCGTTCGGAGACTGGAACCCACCCCGGGAGTGGGCTTGGCAAAGTGCCTAATGGCCAGGCTCACGGAGCTGCACACGGGCCTGACGAGGGGCCAGCAGGCCTGGTAGGAGGAGGCTGACCCTCCTCCGTGTTCTGTGAATGATCTCCCCTTCCTGGCTGTGTGCAAACGGTCTCGGAGCAGAGTCCTGGGCTCTCGGGAACAGCTTCCGCAGGCAGCAAAGCCTGCCGGCCATGTCCCCAGCACCTGCCAAAGCCGAGGCAGGACCAGGGCTGGGAGCTACTGTGGGTCCTCCTGGGAATGCTCATGGAGAACACTTATCCCCCTCTCACAGATGAGAACACTGACTCTCAGCCAGGGGGAGGAGCTTTCCCAAGTCACGCGGCTGGAAGGGCAGAGCCAGGATTCAAAAGAGTCCGTGCTCTCCTCACGGACAAGAGTGAGGTCAGGCAGACACACCTCCCTCTCTCTCTGTTCTGTCTGTCTCTCCGTTCAACAAACATTTCCTGAGTGTCTACAACGGGCCAGGCATTGTGCTAGTTGCCAGGGTTCTGGTGGTAAAAAGACAGGCACAGCCCCTGCCCACACGGAGCTTCTATGCCTCGTGGGTAAACAGATCACAACCCCGTAGAGAAACAACCAGGACAGGGAGCTTGGTAAGGTAAGATCTTCGGAAATAAGCAGGTGCTGAGCCGGGGAGTGGGTGCGCGCGGGTGCAGGGAGACACGAGGGTCCCCTGCAGAACGCACTGTCAGACCCCACTTCGCCCGGAGCCTGGGTAGACTGTGCCAGGCAGAGGCCAGAAGGGAGAGACCTGACTGTGTTCGAGGAACGCAGTGCCCTTTACTCGCCACTGGACGCCAGCAGGGCCACAGCGGATAAATGAGGGAAGAGGCCTCCCTCCCTGGACCCACCACCTGGAGAAGGGTCTCTCCGAGCCCCGGCTTCTCCATCACAAATTCCCACTTGAATCCTCCCACGCATTTCTTACAAGGCACGCTTGTTTCCCAGCTTGTTTCTGTTTTGTTTTTTAGGGTCTATGTCCACCTCTAAATTCTTGTACGTTGCATGAAGCCAGAGATCTTTTCCATCTTTGTCTCCATGATATCCCTCTGAAAAATGCACAGAAGCGATGAGTGAAAGAGTGAAGGAGAGAAGCCCGAGGCTTTGACAAATCATCTTATCCGGCGGTGGGTGGGAGCGCCAGGGGTGGTAGCCCCAGGGTGAGGCGGGGACCCCTCGGTCTGTGCAGGGTCAGGGGCGCTGGGCTGCAGCTGGGCCTGGCGTGATCCCTCTCCTCCTCCCTTTGTTCCACGTAACCCAGAACGAAAGCAGTGTGGCCGCCGCAAATACCAGCAGCAATGAGCGTGGGAAACGACATCCCCCTATTGTGCCTGCATTGTTCCTGCCAGGTGGAAAGGCTCCTCCGAGATCACCCAGGGACATGCTCACAAAGAGAGGCTCGCTGCCCTGACTGTCCCAACGAGGGTGGAAACTGGAGCCAAACAACGGGCAGCTTCCAGAAAGAGCCCCCTGGTCCCACAGCAGCCTGCGGCCCCACAGTGCTGGAGAGGGGGTACTCGTTCTCCTCTTCCGGGCACTGGTGTCTGGGAGGCCTTGCTGGATTTCCATTGTGTGGGTTACCCTTCTTGGCCCCAGAAGTCAGGAGGGAGTCAACACCTGTGCTAAGATGGCAATGAGATCTTGGCAGGAGAAACCTCATTTTTGTGATTAAAAAAAATTACAAGGCTATTTACCCAAATCACGTGCTACAGAGGGTAGCATGTGAAGAGCCTCACAGCCAGAGTAACTGGAAAAAGGGCAAGTGGGATGGTGCTTACCTTTGCACTGTAGCTAAAATAAATTCTAGAGCGGGTTACAAAGTTAAACGTACACATGAAAACTAAAAAAAAAAAAAAAGATGTTGGTAAATATTTATGTAACCGGGGTCAAGGGAAGTCTTATTTACCATTAATATCTATAAAACTAAGGAAGAAGCCATGAGAAAAAAAAAGAGATAATCTACACAGAAAATTTTTGAGATTCTGGACATCAGATACAAGAATAAGATGAGGGACGCCTGGGTGGTGCAGTCGTTAAGCGTCTGCCTTCGGCTCAGGGCGTGATCCCGCTGTTCTGGGATCGAGCCCCACATCAGGCTCTTCCGCTGGGAGCCTGCTTCTTCCTCTCCCACTCAACCTGCTTGTGTTCCCTCTCTCGCTGGCTGTTTCTATCTCTGTCGAATAAATAAATAAATAAAATCTTAAAAAAAAAAAAAAAGAATAAGATGAAAGAGTCAGTCTCTAGCCAGAACGAAATCTTGACAGAGATACAAGGAGTTGAGAGCTTCAATGTAAAAAGAGCTTTTATAAATACATATAAAGATGATGTCTCACCCCCCACCCCCACCACCCATAGGAAAATGAGCAAATGACATGAACAGGCAATTTATGAAAGGAAAAATCGAAACAACAAGTAATCTTGGGGGAAGAAAATCGACATATCATGCAATCGAAGGAATAAGTATAACACAATGAGATACTACGTTTCAGCTATTCAAATTCTCAACAATTTGCTTTTTATGGTAGCTCTCAAGTTGGTGTAGTGCTGAAATATAAATAGTAAACAGAGCGTAAATAGTCACACCACTTTGGGAGGCCAGTTTTTACTAAAAGCTTAATTTTTGCATTCACACTTGTGGGAAACAGAATGATTACGTCCAAAAATGCTTACACCCAAACCCCGGACAGAACCTGGGAATATGTTGTACGGCCCAAGGGCAGGAAGGCAGCAGATAGAATTAAGGTTGCTGACCGGCTAACTTCAAGATTATTTATTTATTTGAAAGAGAGAGAGAGCAGAGCGAGAGAAAGCACAAGTGGGGGGTGGGGCAGAGGGAGAGGGAGAAGCAGACCCCCCCACTGAGCAGGGAGCCCAATGCAGGCCTCGATCCCAGGACCCTGGGATCACTATCTGAGCCAAAGGCAGACACTTAAACGACAGGGCCACCGAGGCACCCTGCTGACCAGCTGACTTTAAAATAAAGAAATTATCCTGGGACGCCTGGGTGGCTCCGTCGGTTAAGTGTCCAATTCTTGATTACGGCTTAGGTCATGATCTCAGGGTCCTGGAATCAAGCCCTGCGTCAGCCTCCCTGCGCAATGCAAAGTCTGCTTGACATTCTCTCTCCCTCTGCTCTTCCTTCCTTCCCTCTCTCTAAAATAAATAAAAAAAGATATTTTTTTAAAAAATAAAGAGATTATCCTGGATCGGCATATCTGGTGGGCCCGATGCGATCAGGAAGCAGCAGGCAGTGGTCAACGTCAGTGCTGTGGTGTGAGGACTGGACCCGCCCCTGCCGCTTTCCAAGGTAGAGGAGGGGCTGTGAGCCAAGAATGCAGGCAGCCTCTAGACACTGGAAAAGGCGGTAGGAATTCAGTCCCAGAACCTCGGGAAGGAACACAGCCCTGCCACACCTTGATTTTAGCCCAACGAGACCCATTTGGGACATATGACCTACAAACTATAACAATAAATTTGTGTTATTTGAAGGCACTAAACATATGCTAATTTGTTACAGGAGCCATAGAAAATTAATACAATCATACCCTTCCCCCCCAAAAAAAAAATTTATCTTCAAGGAATTTATCATATTAGAAATATTCAGAAACGTAACCAAAGATGTATATTCGATGATGTCTACTGTGGTGTAATTTCTTTTTTTTTTTTTTAAGATTTATTTATTTATTTATTTGACAGAGAGAGACAGCCAGCGAGAGAGGGAACACAAGCTGGGGGAGTGGGAGAGGAAGAAGCAGGCTCCCAGCGGAGGAGCCTGATGTGGGGCTCGATCCCAGAACGCCAGGATCACACCCTGAGCTGAAGGCAGATGCTTAAGGACTGAGCCACCCAGGCGCCCCTACCGTGGTGTAATTTCTAATAGTGAAATTTTGGGGTTGCATATGATGTACAATGGCTGGTAAGTTACACCCATCTACAGTGTGGAACACCATGCAGCCGTTAAAACCATTTTGTGAATGATAATTTATTTTCATGGGAAAATGTCTGTGATAGTTCATTTAAAGGCTATGAAACAGTATATATAATAACATACAATCTTTGAAAAATTACATGTGTCTTTCACATATCTATTTATATCAAAATATTAGCTGTGACTCCTGGATAATTCTATTTTTCTTTTCGTGATTGTCTCTGTTTTCTAAAAGTCCAGCAGAAAGCCTGCATGACCTAATGCAACCTTGGAAAAGTACAATGAAAGTGGATTAGAGCACATTCGTATCATGAGATAGCATGCTACCATGGGGAAAAAAACCAAATTGTAGAAGAATATTTGATGATGCTGGAAAATATTGGTGACTTATTACTAATGGAGAGCATTCCTATGGTGCTAAGCATATTATGAATTATACCTGGGTTAAGAGAAAAGTATATATAGGCACAGGGAGAAGATGGACAGGAAACACACCAAAATCAACAGTGTTGGGATGAGAGGTTTTTACTGTCTGTATACATTTTCTGTAATTAAGAGAAAGCCGGGCACTTTCGTTGTGGTCGATGTTTGCAAAGCATCCCAGGCAGGTCTCCTGGATGAGGTCATCATGGCTGCAAGTCAGCGGAGTCCTTCCTGCATCCCTGGTGGAAGTATTCTGGCCTTGGGAACCAGGCACACCAGCATGTAGACACGGAGGTGACGGGGACAGAGGACATTAACTCCCAGGGTAACAATGTCTACCTTCCACATGAGACACTTTCTCAGCAGGTGGCCCTCAGTCAGTTCCTTCCTCCTCCAGGGTCCGGAGCTGCATAGCTGTGTGGTCACCCTGAAATCCGGGCTGGAGAACTACTGGAAGCTGAGCTCCAGGGGGACGGGGGAGAAGACGCAGAATCTTCTGTCCATGGGATCCCCAGCATCAATACCTTCAGGTCTCTCTGGGCTTCTCAGATTCCTTAGAAAAGCCGTTCAAACTCGCCCTGGAGGGAGGGTCAGAGCCCTGGGGCTGCCAAGGAGAAGGCTGGGGACTCTGGTGTTTCCTACCTAAAATCTCTCCCTCTTTTTCCACATCTTGGTCCCCTTGGTCCCCTAATCTCTGGACACCCCGCTCCAGTCTTTCTCAGAGACTCAGAAATGAACCTTTCCTCCTCCAACAGACTTTCCGTTCTCTGTCCCTTGTCCCTGTCCCGTCCGGAGGTGGTGTCCCACCTTCCCAAGGTCCCCGGGGCACCTGGGGACCCCCAGGGCGGCTCTTGGCTCTGCCCCCAATCTCGGAGCATTACCTTCCCTTGGGTTGACAAAAGTGTCCCCATCTGCTCCCCAGCTCCACACTCGCTAGTGTGTCCTTGTGGGTTGTGTCTGTTTGTGGGTCCCCTTGCCGTTTCTTGAGTGGCTTTGAGGAGAGAGAGAAGCTAACTGTGTGTGCTTAATTGCTATCTTTAACCAGAAGTCCACCTTCTGGGCGCCCGATGTATATCCACTGCATTAAACCGGACCACAATGACACAGAGTGTGCAGGCATTGTTATGATACCTGCTTACCGATGAGAGAAAGAATCACAGCAGAGTTATGACAGGCACTGACCCCTCAGCTGGGAGCCTCATCTGAAGTCTAGGACCCTGCTGCTGAAAGCATGCACAGTTGCATGATGGAGGTGGGGGAGAGGATGGGGAAGGGGGCGAGCCCACGAAGGCCGTGTGAGCAGGTGGCTGTGGGAGAGAGCCGGGAGGAGCCCATGGTGAGCGGTGCTGGAGGTACTCACGTCCCTCTTTCCCGGCACCAGGGGCCAGTGGCGCTCCGGAGGCACCTTGGGCGTTCTCAGCATCCACCTCCTTCTGTACCAAAGCCACCACCCTGCCGCGTCTGGGACCAGAGCTTTGAGCTTGGGCCGTTATTTGTCGTGGACGGGCTGTAATTCCCCGGGCTCAGCCCCAGCCCAGGCGGGGCTCCAGCAGACCTCCCCCGGCTGAGGACACAGATGTGGATCCAACCTGTGGCTGAACTGATAGAAGGTCACGCATGAGGGACACAACTGCAGTAATGAGATTTCTGCAGCCCCATTCTGAGCCATCACACAGAGCTCCCAAGCCTGCCTGGACCCACGCTCATCTGGCTGTGCTTTGGGAGGTCAGATAAAGGCCCTTTCGTTAGTGCCCGAGGATGACAGCATGGTGGCCATTCCAACGAGCGGGACCGCGCCGCGCCGGGCCTCTCGCGCTCATTCTCCGGCTCCGAGAGAGACCGAGGCCATCGGATGCCCAGGGGTTGACGTGATAATCAAGCACCAAAGGGATTTGGCAGTCCCAGTGCAAACACTGAGAGATGCCAAGATCATTTGGCGTGAACGAACTTTCAGGCCGGCCTGGACACCTGCCAAGTAACCAGGGGCAACCAGAGCCTCAACCTCAGGTTTCCAAGTTTTCCAGAAGATGCCGTGTTCCAGTCAAAAGTGGAAATCCACGTGGGGGGCTCCTCCTTCCTACCGGTAGCCCCTTCCCTCGTCACCTGGGCAGGCATCTATAAAACTCTCTCCACAGGCCTTCTGGTGCCTTCCGCTCAGTGCTGGGGAAGGACAGACACAGAGGGCATAGGTGCAGGCCAGGCCAGGCCTGGCTGGTACAATCTAGCCCAGAAACTGGATTCAGAATGTTCTGTAGGCTGAGTAGTAGTGACGGGAAATGCCACTCACAGATGCCAATGGTGAAAGTGGGGCTTCTTCCCTCTCAGGCCTAGGGAATGTTCTGGAAAGTGCTGTGGGCAAACCTGTTACTAAGCTTACAGGCCATTGTCCTTCACAACCCTCCCTTCCCAACACACCCCGGGGAATCCAATAAGGCAGGACCAAGAATCTAAATCCTCTGAAACTCTCGCCAAAGCCACAGGGCTTCGGGTCACCTCACCCACCCAGCAGCCACACGCCTCTGCCTTTGGCACCCAACGTGCTTCATATGAAGGTTTGAAGAGTCACATGGGATGTGGCTTCAATCTGGGGAAGAGGAGGTGCTGAAGACGCCCGATTTGTTTAAATTTCAATTTCTGCTTTGCAGTCTCCATTCCCCATCTGCAGCTGAAAATTTCTAACTCGATTAGAATTGGCTTCTTGGTGTTTCTAAAAAGAGACTCTGTTTCAAGGACCACACAGGGAACTCAAGGAAAGAAATATTTTGGATTTCAGTGAACTCGTCTTAACTTGCATACGATGTTTTATAAAAGTT
The DNA here is from genome assembly GCF_024610735.1 of Ursus americanus. Classification (NCBI taxonomy): domain Eukaryota; kingdom Metazoa; phylum Chordata; class Mammalia; order Carnivora; family Ursidae; genus Ursus; species Ursus americanus. The sequence continues at coordinate 38,345,289 of NC_142152.1, read as the reverse complement.
TTGATTAAAAAGAAAGGAAAGATGAATATAATGATGGAGAATCTTCGTGCATTCGAGAGCACACTGCAGCATCAGCTCGGGCCACCTGCCAACCCAGAGGGCATCCTTCCTGTGCCATTCTCTGCTCGGCAAACTCCTATTCATCCCTTCCAATCCTAACCCCTGCTTCTGCGGGGTACTACCTGACCACACGGCCCTTTTTCATCTCTAGAAACAACTGAGTGCTTCCCGTCTGATGCAGTCACTTAGCTCTTGGTCTGTAACCTCTGTCCTCGGACCTATGTTTATAACCGCAGTATTCGATCTGCCATATGTGAAAATTCCCACCTAAAAATCTGTCACCTGCTGCCACAAAGGCAGGGACTGAGCCTTCTACAGTTCACTGTGGTTGTGGAAAAGGGTTGGGAATTCCAACGCCATCCCTGTGAAGCCTTCCCAGTCTCCCTGGGGAAAGCAGGGAGATCTCCAAACCAGTGATCTAGACTCTCCCCGCTACACCCCTTCTCCCACCATGGATAGTGGGCAGGGCTCTCACTCCTTCCCTCAGCAAAGGGAACACTCGAAAGAAGATGAAATCAGAATTCTTTGTAGTCCACACATAAGGCGAATGAGGAGCCATACCGACTTTCTTCTTTCTCAGTAAATGGGCTTGGAGAGCCACTCCCATCTTATGCAGACTGCTCCGTGACACATGTCCCAATGGTGGGCTGGCCCACTGAGCCTGGACCCCAGCCAGAAAAACCCAGCTGGGGGTCCTGGGACAGGTGCAGCCTGCCGGCTCCGGAGCCAGAGTGCTAAGGTGCAAATCCTGGGTCTACAGCTCCCAAGCTTAAATCACTTAAACTCTCGGAGCCTCATTCCCTCATCTGTGAGATGGGCGCGATGACAGGACCAAGTGTAGAGGACTGTGGTAAGAAATAACTGGGATAAAGTGTAAAGGGCTCAGAATACAGTGGCTCCAAGTGGGAGCTGAACAATGCTGCTCATTCTGAATTTGTTCCACATATTATGAAAAATATCAGCATACATCATATCCCCCCTCTTCCTCCAGCTCTTAGAGCAGAGCGAGAAAGTTTTGCAGAGCCCTAGGGAGGCTTTCTTTTCCCTGTGTGCTCCCAGGCTCTCTGCGGTTGCCTGCCCGTCCAGGGCCTGTGGGCGGAGACGGTGGTCCCGGTTCGAGAAGGAAGAACCCCGCGCACACCACGGCCTCCACCTCCCTTTCTGTTATGTGTATCTTGACTCGCTCCTTTCCCTCTGGGGCTAGAAACAGTGTAGAAAGAGCATAGGTAAGAGAGAAAGTGCTTCACAATGGCAGCTCATGTCTTTAAACACATCAGACCTTGGCCTCATAAAAAGGAATATGTGGTAACAATTTCACAATACACGCAAATTGAACCGTCATGTAGTACGCCTTAAACATACATAGTGATGACCGTCGATTCTTTCTGGGGTGGGGAGGAGAGGTGTGGCAAATTCGCCACCTTTATCCATGTTCTGCAACAGTTTCTATAGCATTACGTCTGTTGCTTGGGGCTTGAGTAAAACGGGACTATGTAATCATAAAAAACAAAAAGGACTTTGGACTAAGAGAGAAGAGGCTCCCCACCCTAGAGATGCAAGCTCGGGGCGCCTCACTGCTGCCATCGTCGGGGCGGGTGTGGACAGATCAGCTCTCCTCCATCTCTGAGAGCCGAGGCCCAGCCCAGCGCCCGGCACACAGTGGGACCTTACCTGTGAACGAATTGGAAGCCACTAAAGAAGGGACCTGAACAAATTCATCTGGGGTACGCCTAAGCTAAAGGCAGACGAAGAAGACGTTGATAACAGATCTTTGATAATTGACCGCATCCAAATTGCAAGTTTAGTTAGGTGAAGGATATGGACAACAAATCCTCTTTAAATAAAAGAAAGAACAGCACACGGAATACAATTCTCAGACATTTTCCCATTTTAAAGTGGGAAATCATCTGGGAAGATCGTAAGATTAAGATTACCAGCAAAAATAATAGTAGCTAATTTTTATTGCACATTTACTAGGTGACGATGTCTTGGATGCGTCACGAATTCCCTACAAAACTCTACAAAGGAGAGGCTGTTCTCCAGATGACCAAGTAGAGGTTTATTTAAAGAGAGTAAGCTTGTTCATGGGACCCATGTCCAGTGGAACCAGGATCTGAGTCAAGGTAATCTGCAAGTGGGTATAGAGTTCCTACTATGAACGTTCTTGACCTCCCTGTGCTGGAACATGAGGTGGAAATCATGGCTCTGCCCCCGAGAGTGGATGACCTAGTTTTGACACCAGAAAACACCCATTCAATTTTTCAGTAGCCAAATAAGAGTTAAGTTTGAAATGCAAAAAAGAGAAGGAAAAGTGGATGTGGTTTATGTCCTAGAGACACGGCACTGCCCTGGCCCGGTCTATGTGGGCACCTTGCAGTCCAGATGCTGCTGTCCCCTCCACCGTAACATGCAGTGTGGCCTTGGTCACACATGTCACCTCTCTGAACCTCAGGCTTCTTAACTGCAATTCAATCTGTAAGCTGACCTCAGGGGTGAACAGTTTGCCAGGCCCTTTGCTAGGATGCAAAGGGAGGCTTTAACAGGTAGGACGAGGTCCCTGGATTCCTGCCCCCAAGATGTCCCCTGCCCTTGAATGGATAGGGTTAGACCAGCACTCGGAAGGCCTTTAACTGTTGTGGTTGCTATTTTTCGTGAATAAGGCTTCATGAATCAGAGCCTCAGGATTGCAGCAGAAGGCCCCTGAGAGGGGCCATTAGACTAGCGGTCACGAATACGCATGTGGAAACCTTCCCAGGGACATCCACGTCTCAAAGACTTCACAGGCTAAAAAATTAATTTATAAATTCCAGCTGGTGAGCTTCAGAGAGCCAGCCTCTGCCTCCATCCCGCTCACTCCTCCTCTGCACTCCCTCGAAGGCCTGCAGCATGGAACAGTGGAGCCGGGCTGGAGGGGTTGTGATGGACTGGTCAGTCCATGATGGTGGAGCCTAACCCATGTGTGCTGATCAATCAAACCAAGAGACCTGAGATCCTTAAGCCCTGGTTTTCATGCCACTTATGCACTTTCTCAACCACATTCTTCTGGGCTCTGGTTCCTAGAGAAGGACCTCAAACCTCTTCCTGGCAGACCCCACCCCGTCCAACTACCAAATGCAGTGCTGCTCCGTAAGAGTTCAGCTCTCACACCAAAGACCAAGCTGTGTGACCTTGGGTTAGTCACTTAACCTCTCTGAGACTGTTTTTTCCATCCATAAATTGGGTATAAATAATACCCATCTCAAAGGGGCTGTTTGGAAACTGATGTACAAATCAGCTCCTGGTCCACTACCAGGAAAGGAAAGCTGTCGATATCATTGTACTTCAGGCTACGGTGGCCTCTTGAAGAACTTGAAACCCAAATACAATGGGACCAGAGGTCCAGGCTCTGCACAGAACAGCCTTTGAATAAACAACGATTGACTGCCAAAAATAGATAAAACAAACTTAACTCTTCCAAAATCTCTCTTTCTAAAAATTTTTTATTTAAATTCAATTTAATTAACATTTCCTGTATTACTAGCTTCAGAGTTAGAATTTAGTGATTCATCAATAGCACAGAACACCCAGAGCTCATTATATCACGTGCCCTCCTTAATGCCAGTCACCCAGTTACACCATCCCCCCACCCACCTCCCCTCCAGCAACCCTCAGTTTGTTCCCTACAGTTAAGAGTCTCTTATGGTTTGCTTCCCTCTCTGTTTTCATCTTATTTTATTTTTCCCTCCCTTCCCTTATGTTCATCTGTTTTGTTTCTTAAATTCCATCTATGAGTGAAGTCATATTGTTATTTGTCTTTCTCTGACTGACTTATTTGGCTTAGCATAGTACCCTCTAGTTCCATCCACACCTTGGCAAATGGCAAGATTTCATTTTTCTGATGGCTGAGTAATACTCCATTGTATATCTAGACCACATCGTCTTTATCCATTCATCTGTCGATGGACATCTGGGCTTTTCCCATAGTTTGGCTATTGTGGACATGGCTGCTAGAAACATTGGGGTGCAGGTGCCCCTTCAGATCAGCATGTTTGTCTCCTTTGGGGCAAATACCTAGAAGTGCCATTGCTGGGCCGTAGGGTAGCTCTCAACATCGCTCGGCATCAGGGAAATACAAATCACAGCCACAATGAGAAACCACCTCACACTGGTCAGAATGGCTAAAATTAACAATTCAGGAAACAACAGGTGTTGGCTGGAAATAGGAACCGTCTTACACGGTTGGTGGGAATGCAAAATGGTGCAGTCACTCTGGAAAAGAGTATGGAGGTTTCTTTTCCAAAATCTCTTAAAGAACACTGAAGGAAATTCAGGTCACGCTCTGTGGCAAATCACCTTAAAAGTATCATTTCCTCCTCACCCTGCTCTCAGGCTTCAGCCAATCCCACGGCTGCCCTACATGGCTTTCTCCTCCTCCCATTTCTACTTAAGACCTCACAGCATATGATCGTTCTCCTGCCTTCCCCAGACTTCCTGGCTCTACCTTTCTTCCTTCCAGCAATCCACTCCACTCCTGAATAAAGTGACCTTCCTGGCCTGTTAGGATCCTTCCAGCTCTGCTCTTCTTCACTCATTCTACTGCCCGGTCTATAGGAGGCTTAAGATCAAGCAGGAGGACATGAGTCTTATGGAGCAGGTCCGGGGGTGCTAAAGGCTGCAGACGGCCCTACCTTAATCAGGCTTGTTTCCATTACACAGTGGCAATTTGAATCCCTTGTACAGAGACGCACAAGATACAGGACACTCTTTGTTGCCAGCAACAGCTCCAAGCTTCAAATGCTCATGCAGAGAACGTCCTGATCCCCATGCACTCCTAAAGGAACTTTCTCAGCCACTGAACATAAAAAGCTAGAAAGAGGCCCGAAAATCCTGTAGGAGTTCCCTGGCAGGCCTTTTAGACCTTGCAGCCTCCACCGGGAGAGAAGAAAGAGAAGGAACCAAATCAACTGTCTGCTTCTTTGCCACACAGCCTTGCCCTGTTTGACCTGCTGAGGAACAGGGCATTTCCCCGACAAGACTGTCATTCTCCAGCCACACGGGAGGGAAGATCACGAGAGAAAAATGCACATTGACCCAAAGGTGGACACTACCTGTGCTCTTTGCTTTGTTGCCATTGAAAGTTCCACTGCCGCTTGAGTGGCCTTGTGGGGCATTTCCAAGGTCTTTGTCCTGCCCTTGACATCAGAGTGAAGGAACAAACCTCGAACTCCCTCTAGAAGAAAGAAAGAGCATAATCTGACCCAGCCTCCTGCAGACATTTGCTAGATAGAGTCTTCGTACTTGGAACTGACACAGAGTCCCCCGAAACACCTGCAGCTCATCTCGAGTGCGAGAGCATGACCCCCGCATCTGAGCAGAATGCCATTCTCTCTTCCTTCCAAGGAAAGCCCATCATGCAACAAGCCCCTGCAAGAGTCTGCAGGTCCCGACTAGCGTAAGACTATTCCCCATGGAAAGTGATGCTTGGTTCAGTGCCTGGGGCATGGAGTGGGTTTGTTTTGCCTGTAGAAAGGGGTGCATTAGTGCCATCACGTGGGGCTCACTGTGCTGGCACATGTCACCGCACTGCCGCAGACCGTAACAACAACAGGAAACGATCCTGTGTGAAGAACAAGTTCAGTTTGGGTCTAAATTTGGTCATGCTGTCTTGTAAAAATGTGCCGGGCGTCACAGCTTTGCACTGTCCACACCAGCCTCCTGACATCCTGCCAGCTCTGGGTCTGCAGTATCAGGTGAGGCTGGCTGATGCCCTTGGCTACGGGCAAGCTTTATGTTTGTACCTTTGATGGAAGTCTAAAAGAAAGTTTAAAAATGACAATGGGGCGCCTGGGTGGCATTAAGTGTCTGCCTTCAGCTCAGGTCATGATCTCCAGGTCCTGGGATCGTGTCCCGCATCAGGCTGCCAGCTCAGTGGGGAATCTGCTTCTCCTCCCTCTGCCTCTCCCCTTGCTTGTGTTCTCTCTCTCTCTGTGTGTGTCTCTCAAATGAATAAATAAAATCTTTAAAACAAATGACAATAGGAGGGAGGGGGGCACTTCCTGCTGTGTTCCAGGAACTGAATTATACTGGCTGGTGAATTTATCCATTTCCCCTCTAGGCTGTGGGCCACTCAAGGGTGAGAACCACATCTCATTCGGTTCTATTCTCCCAGTCCTGGTAGGTCCTGGCACATAGTAGATGCTCAAAGAATGAGTGAAGGGCCAAACTGAGCTTGATTCCAAGTTTGGAGGAATGAAAATGAGGCGAATAACTTAGCTTTAAGTGGGAAAACATAAACGGCACAGCCTTAGCATGTTATGCTTCAACAGCATGATGCAAAATCACGTACTCTCTAGAAATAATGATGGACCCATCGACAGATGAGCAGATAAAATGTGATCCATCCTTACGATGCAATATGATCCGGCCTCAGACAGGAAGAAAACTCTGACACCTGCTCCACCACGAGGAACCCTGAGGACCTGATGCTAAGTGAAATCAAACAGACACAAAGAGACACCTGTACGATTTCATGTATATGACGCACTGAGCGTCGTCAAAGTCACAGACGTGGAAAGAAGCATGGTGGTTGTCGAGGAGTGTGGGGAGTCGGGGGAAGGGGGAGCTGCCATTTAATGGGTACAGAGTTTTGCTTTTACAAGCTGGAAAGAGCTCTGGAGGTGGACGGCGCTGGTGGCTGCACAACCTAGATGGATGAACTCAATGCCACCGAACCACACACTTAACATGGTAAAGATGATAAATTGCACGTAGTGCGTTTTTTACCGTAATTAAACACAAACATGTAGAAATGGAAAAACGCAGAAGGTTAGGTGCAAATAACAGAATTCAAGATGGCGTAGGCATTGAACACACACATGCATCTGGAAAGGCACAAGCCAAAGGGAAAGCCACCGCACGGCGGGTAGCAGGATTATACCCATGTTGCCACTTGTAAATGTATTTAATAGTTTCACATCGCTTTTTCCAAATTCTTGATGGACAACAACAATAAAAAAAGATGCTAGAGGAATATCTAGCAGTTGAAACTTCCAAAAACACCAATAGATCTGAATGAGATTGACAGAAGAGCTCTAGCCAGGGGTGCGAAGCTTCCTGATATTGAAGAATTCAGAACTCAGTTAATGCCACTAGTGCCTTAATGAAATTCTTTTGATGAGGATGATCTAGTTGGACTGTCCAGCAATGGATTAGATGGGAAAGATCTCCATGGGAAAGATCGGGATTGCTGTTAGTTCATGCACTTGGCCACGAATGCTGGGCATGGAGGTGCACACGTGTGTACCAAGGCTGAACGGGGGCCATGAAGCCTGATTCCAGACAGACCATGAGCCAACGACCCACTTTTGTTCTTTCTCTGTCTGTAGCATGAAAGTCTTCACTGAGGAGCCTCTAAGCAACCTTTTGGCTCCAAGTCTCCAAGTGGATGGAGCTTATCAGCCCCTTAGAAGTCATGAAAAAGGGTAAGAATCATCCAACATTGAATCTAACAAAGTCTCCTGTTGCAAAAGGATTTCCATGAATGTTATTTTTAAATTAATCGGACGCATATTGCAATGCTCACCATAAATATATGAATACAAACAAGAGAAATTCATGTAAATATATAATTATATTATGCACATTATATAAATGTCATATAAACTCTGAGAGGGTAGAAACAAACCATGACTACAGATAATCATGAATAAATAACTTGTTAGGCTTAGCTGTGTTGTGAAGCACAAGGTTTGCATTATGGAAAATGACTTCTGTCACCCCTTCTTCTCTGTTGATTTTTATGTGGGTCTTATCCACCACAGACACCTAACAGCAGCGCAGCAGCAGTCATTGCAACGGAGTATTTCAGAAGATGCAAAGGTACCAGCTCTTCTCATTTCCCATGGGTGTATCTGAGTAGCATGCCACTGTACCCGGATTGTCCCAAGGGGTGAATAGAGAGGGGTCTTAGAGGAATCTTAGAGGACCCTGAGGGTACAGTGGACAGAGGCAGGAGAGCAAAACAAGATGGCGACCATTTGCAAGAAATAATTAAGATGGGCTTCCTTGAGTGCCATCGAGAGGTCCTGGTGACCTTGCATGCCTCAAGGATAGCCTTGAGCTCAGTGAGGTTCCGTGGTAAGCAGGAAGTTGGAGCAGTCAGAGGCTGTGGGAGGACATAGGCACCTGTGCTGGCTGAAGAGAGAATTCAGGGAAAACCCTCCCCGATCTTGCAGGATTCAGAAGATGCCAAGAAAGCCCAGGTAACCAAGGAAGCTGAACCAGGCAGGTACATCTCTAGGTCTTGCAAGACTCTTTGGGGAAATAAACAGAATGGCAGTGGTTGTGAGTCAGGAGAATGCTTTGCGAGCTGAGGTCACCCACAAATTCTCAGTGTGCACACTGGATGTTGGACCTTAGAGAGGGTCCTAGAGCTCTTACCCTTTTATTCAGCATCATATGACATTGTGGGAAAGTGGTGGCTCCATTTGTCAAAGATGTCCACAGGGGTTGGGTGAGACAAAGTGCCAGCCAAAGAGGGGACAGTCCTTCACTGTGGCTCTGTGTCAGGCTTATTGGTTAAAAACTAATCAACTCAGGTGAAAAGTCAGCTGGTTTTTTGGACACTCCATGCCAAATAATTGATCTTATCCCATTGACATGACTGGTTCTCTAGGAAGGTAAAGGTAAATCTTTGGAAGAGATTACTATGGACTAAATGTTTGTATCCCCCCAAAATTTATGTGTTGAAGCCTTAGCTCCTAATGTGATATTTGAAAGTGGGACCTTTGGGAGGTAATTATGTTTAGATGAGGTCCTGAGGGTGAGACCCTCATGATAGGATTAGTGTCCTTATAAGAAGAGGAAGAGTGAGCTCTACATTTAAGGGTACAGCAAGAGAGCAGACATCTACAAGCCAGGAAGGGGGTCCTTGTCATGAACTGAATCCACCAGAGCCTAGATCTCGGACTTCCAGCCTCCAGAACTGCGAAAATTAAATGTCTGTTGTTTGAGCCCCCAAGTCTGTGGTGTTCTGTTCTAGCAGACCGAGCAGACTGAGACAGACCAACGATTTACCAGATTTACTTTTTATCAACTAAACAGTGATGATAATGATTATTATGGGTTGAAATGAGTCCCTCACAAAAAGTCATGTTGAAGTCCCAACACCCAGTATCTCAGAGAGTGGCCTTCTTTGGAAATAGGGTCTTTGCAAATCATCAAGTTAACATGCGATCATTAGGGTGGGCCCTAATCCAGTGTGGCTGGCGTCCTCACAAAAAGGGAAAAATGGAACAAAGATACGCACACCCCGAGAGAATGCCACGTGAAGATGAAGGCAGAGATCAGAATGGTGCAGCTACAGGCCGGGCACCGTCATGATGGCCAGTGCGCCACTGGAAGCCGGGCGAGACGTGGCCCGCATTCTCCCACACGGCCCTTGGAGGGAACCAGCGCTGCTCCCTTTGATCTCAGATTTCTAATCTCTACAACTGTAAGTGTCTGCTGGCTGAGACACCCAATTTGGGGCACTCGGCCACTGCAGTCCTGGAAACTAAGTCAACGGTGCTGATGACAATGCCTACACCACCGCCAACACCAGTGTAGACCATGATGGTGGCACGCCCAGAGCTTCAGAGCAGATAAGGACAGACCCAAGGCTTCAGGGAAAGATCAGCCTTGGTGGCAATGCCACCACCGTCTGCGTCACCTTGAACAAGTGGCTTAGTCTCTCCGGGTTCAATTCTCTCGATTCTAGCACAGAGCCGACATAACAGCTCAGAGGGTTGCCGCTTGCTACACCAATTATGCGAAATAATGCACACAAGTGTCCAGGCCAGGGCTGGGCCCCTCGTCAGCACTCCACAGCCAGTAGCTGTGACGTTTGCATTTTCGAGCTCCTGCTTTAGGAAACCCTGGGCAGAGACACGCCCTAACCCTCCCAGCCATCTTGTCCCCAGCTTGCTTCTATCACCATTTTCCTCCCGTTGCAAAACATGGACAGGCCAGGCTGATGCCACCTAAAAAGGGGGGCACCCCAACGCAGGCTGGAGATCCCCAATTTTTCTCAAAGTGCTTGAGGCTTGGCATAGCCTGGGGAAAAAATTGTGTGCTCCACTTAAATCATTTAATGTGTGGATTTTATACCCTAAACAAAGATAATACTAATGAATTCACAGGCAACCTTTTCAGCCCTGTGATAGCAAAAGATTTTCAGTCACTTTAGCCTGAGTTACATTTGCACCCAGGGTCACCCAAAGAAAAGGACAACACATTAATCTTTGTCCTCCTGGTGTTGAGCGACCTCTCAAATAATCCATCGCACGGCACGGAGTGAAATTCAAAACCTTAAAACGCCATCTATCTGGTCTCCAATTAAAACATAATCTTTTTAAGCTGCCAATACCCACTGACCAGAATCAATAGAGGGGACGATTATGAATGGCGTTTCTTAGTGATCTGGTCCGACAGGGAATGGATTACTGCTGTCACATCTGAAGGAGGGGAAAGTGGACCAGCTTGGTTACTGCCAGACGGAGGGAAGGCTGGCAGGTAAACTGGCTTTCCCCTTTGGTTCATCTGATGTGGGAATCCTGTCTTACGATTACGGCCGTGAAGGTGATGTATATCTTTCTGGAGATGAATTAAGCATCCACCCGGGTATTCAAGGGATATTTTGGAAGTGTGTTCTCTGAACCAGGTGCTGGGCAGACGTGTGAAAGGCTGTGAGGTTGGTGCTCAGTAAGTGATGTTTCAGAAACCATCGGTTTCCTCCCTTACCACTTTTAACACATGAAACAATAAGGATGAATCGTGGTGTGGGAGCGCGCACAGGTAAAAGGAGTCTGCACGTGGGCTCAGGGCTCCGCCCACAAAGATGGTGGTCCCTCCTTCTTCACCATCCTTCAGGCATGAAGGCTGGTTCAACCAGCTCCGCCCTTCATACCTGCTGGGGCCTCTTCACATCACAGACCCGAATGGCCCCTGAACATCCACAGCCCACAGTAGCTCAGGACTTTGCCTGCCACGTTTACCACGTGTGAGGCGAGACTGATGGCCACAGCGCAATTCGCAAGAGTGCAGGGAGTGCAAGGCAGGGTCTGCTTCTGGAGGATGGGCTCTGGTTTGGGTAATGAAGAATCAGGGAGGGAGAAAGGCCCAGAGACACGGAGAAACCCAGGGGATGACCTCAGGAGAGTGCTTTACAAGGAAGAACCCATCGAGGAAAGGATGAATGAAGGGAGAGGAGGGAGAGAGGGCAGGAACGGCCAAAGTCAGCCTCCTAGGCTGGGAGCGGAATGTCTGTGTCCTCTCTCGAAGAGCTGGCTTGACAAAACACAGGCTCTGCAGAAGCATGGGGCCGGTGGACCTGGGATAGAGAGAACATGGACCATGAGAGCCATTGGGAGGATGGAATTGGAACATTTTCCATGTTTTCCAAGCGACGCAAGCTCAAGATTAGAGTCATTTTCATTACTTCAGTTGCTCAGATTGCTAACATCTTCGATTGTGATTCTTTTCATGTGGATTCAGAATCAAATAGGTTCTGTCTGCGGGCAGGGGTGGGAGGTAGCTCCTGCCTTAGGGCCGCCCACAGGACAGAGATGGGTAACCCCATTGTTGGAGTCGGGGACCATGCCCCAGAAGAGGGAGGATGGTTTCATTAAGGACATACTAGCAGAAGTGTAGGACAGTGACCCACCCAGGGTCACACCAGACAGATGTGGCCACGCTAGAATCCATCCTCAAGTCTGTTCCTTCTGAGACCTCTGTTTGTTGGCCTTGGACAAGCTACCTGCCCTCTCTGACCACCATGTTTTGTACCAATACCAAGGGGAGTAAAAGGACAACATCCCAGTGGACTAAAGAGAGACCCACAAGAGACCCTTTCATACAGAGGGCTATATGTCCCCTGTGGCACCTTGTCAGTCGGTGAGCACCTTTTTGACAGGTGAGGTTTGGGCAGTCAGGAGAACTAAGCTTGACCTGGGCTGGGGAGACAAGACAGGGATGAGGCATGACCATCCGGATGGGGGCAGGGTTCCCAGAGAGTGGAGGTGGGATAAAACTGGAAAGACAAGTCACGTTCAGGACGGTAGGGCCTTGAGCACCAAGACAAGGGCTTTGAGATGCACATTCCCACAAGGACCCTACCTACAAAGGACAGGCTCAGGAAACATTCAAAGTTGAATGTCAGACACGCCACATTCTGCTGCAGTTCGGTCTCTCGTCCTGACTCTCTCAAAACAGAAACCGTCTGATGAAAGTCTGCTTCCAACCTACAGGACATCAGAAATCTTTAGAAGTCAGACTTGAGGATTCAAGGTAAGTGACCTTCTGATGCTTTCAAAGGTTACTCCTCTGTAGAGAACTTCCTAACTCATTACATGGGAGATCATTGAGATGTTCAAATAGATCTGAATCTGAGAGACTTACAGCCAGAGGCTGGAGGAAGACTTGCTTTTCGTGGGATACCCTTGGCTACTGGTCCTCTCTCTCCCCCCTTCTTGCCTCCTCCTTCTGTCTCTTTGTCTCTGTCTCTCTCTCTCCATGAAAAAAAAAAAAGATTTTTCAAATATACACATCCTCAGGACCAGGAATAAATACCTATGACATTTAAACATATTTTAAAACAATTTAATCAGATTTGAATATTTTGTAGGGTTTCCATTGAATTTAAGTCTAGCTCAGTGGCAATCAAGGGAATCAGAATAAAACTATAACCATAATTGTATAACGAGACAACCAATCATGTTTCATCTGCATGAATAAAAATAGCAACAAGCCATCCTGGATGTAGGAATGTTTACCGCGAGCCCAGATACCCTTCTGCAGACCATTTTATAAGGAATTACTCCATCTATTGAAAACCAAGCACGGTTTTCCCTCAAGTGTGAAGGGGCCAAGGAGAATGTTGGGTGGGAGGAGGGACCCAAGCTCTCCTGCCCACACCAGGCCTTGCACCCTGGAGCCTGCAATGTGGGTACAGTGGGCCCATTTTTCCAGGTGGTTTGCCAAGGCTGAGTGAATCGGTGAGGGTTCTTTGGGCTGCAGGGAACTGAAACAGGTCTGTAACTGCTTAACCAGGAAGGAATGTTGTTGGTCACTAGCTCCCAGCACTTCTTCTCATCTGTCCCATGGGCTCTGTCTTCCTCCTTGTGTCTCAGCACAGATAGCAGCCGGCCGCCATGGGGACGCCATGTTTGCTCATTCACGGTCAGTGGGAAAAGAGGAACTAGTTCTCCCTTGCTCTCTCTTAAAAATAAGGAAGTTTATTTCCCAAAAAACCTTGGCATGGTCTTCTGGTGGCATTGGCCCCAAATGACTTAAGCCCACCTGTTACTGAACTGGCTGGGGCTGGTCGATGGGGACGGCCAGCATCTGGTGGCGTCCACAGCATCCACTCCAGGCGCTCCGCTGGAAGGTGTCTGAGGAGGCCTCGGTGTTGATGAGTCGCCAGAAATTAATGATAAAATATGTAACAGATGCAGCAATTGCTACATACGGTGCTGGCGTATCTGAAAGCATCCAACTCTTCCACTAATAGGATTTTAAATACCATTTTCCTGTGCCGCACAAACAGACCCCGGTTAGACGTAAAAGAAAGTCTTAGACCTTAAAGAAAATGTCTCTCTCTCTCTCTCTTTCTCTCTCTCTCTCACACACACATCATTTAAAGCTCAGAAAGAGACCAAATAAAGACCAATTTATATCATAGAATTTTTAAATGTAAGCAGAAGCCATGGAGACACTATTAATTTTAAAAATCATAATTAAAAAAAATTCTACTTCTGCAACCAATATTACACTATATGTTACCTAACTTGAATTTAAATAAAAATGTAAAGAAAAGCAAAAACGTAAGTAAAATAAAAATCATCATTTAAATGGAGACACCAAAGAACCCATAACCATTGAAACACTAAAGTGCAGAATATGAACAATTAAACAGCACGATCACGAAGAAGCTGCTTTGCTTAGCTGCATTTTCTAATTTTTAAGTGGGCAGAAGTCTCTCCTAATAATATATTGATTAAAGGCAACATTTATTGGGAGCTCACAAAGGGGGGACGTGGGCCCAGTGTCATCAGCTGCATCAGCCCCTTTCGTCCTCACACACCTGGGAAAGAGGTAGTAGCCCATTTATGAATTAAAAACGACCCTCATTTATGAGTGTGCTTCAACATTAAAACTTAAAGGAGTCCCTTCAATTTCCTAAGACACCAGGTAACGAGAAGTCAACTGCAGGGTTAGACGGTCCAGCCACTATGCTGCCAAGATGGCGTTCTCCAAGGCCCATTGAACTAGACTTGATTCAAGGATTCATTCGCTTATTCACGGGCTTACGCTGAGTGTCTTCTGTGTTCCAGCCAGGCGCCGTGTTTGGCTCACCAGGAACCACTTCACCGGAGGAAAGCACAGACACAGTGGAAGGCTTTGTTCTGCCATTTCGTTTCTCCAAAGGGCCGCAACTCAATACGTAGTCTCTGGTCTCACCTGTCAGAGGAAGTCACTGCTAATGTTGCCGAGGATTTCCTTCTGTCTTTTACACATCTCTATTGTTGGAACAACCCAATAAGGTTTTTTGCAGTCCTGATTTTATAATAAGTATGATTTTGAAAAAGTCTTTCTATTTAAAAAAAATGTTAATGGGCCACAAAATATGATTATATCATAATTTGCCATATTTGGCAATTATTAAAAATTTATGTAGCTTGCACAAATTTCATGGGAGAAGTACTATTGCATTAAATATAGTTATATATAAGTTTTGACTATAGTTCTCTAGGTGGAAAACATACCTGGGGGTCTAATCACAAAAGATGGGAACGTCTGACGGACTTTTCAGGACGTGCGTGCTGAATTGCCTGAAAGTCACAGGTAAGCAGCCCAAATGGGTGACTTTTCAGGACTTGAAGTCTTTGAAATTTGATGTCACGGGATCTCTGTGGGGTTTTAGTCTAGAGTTCAGTTCCAGGCATAGCCTCTTTTGAGTAATGGCGATTACTGGTATGGCTAGGAGTTTCTTTATAGTGGGTCACTGACTGACGTCCACCTAAATGAACTTACATTGCCGTGTCAGCCAGGTCATTGTCAGGAGCGAGTTCGAAGACCTTCAAGGTAACCATTGGCCAGGGTGAATGGAGAATGGCCAAGTCTATGCCTTGGTCTAAAACGTATGGATCTTTCAACTTCTCAAGAGCAGTTTCCACTTCTCTTCTAGTGGCCAGGCTATGGAAAGTGACAGATGGTTAAATTAACCAAAAAACGAACAAACAATAACCCACCAAAAACAAAAACAAAAACAAAACCCTTTTATATCACTGTAACATCGGTTACAAAAGGGCCTCAGAATGACAAAAATCATTCCGCAGGCCCCACTCCCCGCCTTTGACACTTATGAGGGTCCCAGGTGATTCCGTGGCACCAGGGTCCTCCCCGAGCACAGCACCAGCCACGGAGCAGGTGCTCAGAAGAATGAGATGACTCGATCACTTCATAGCTGAGTCAGAACAGTTTACTAACTTCCAGTCTTCACTTGCAACAATTCTCCTCTATTTTCATCTTAAAACAGAATACTGGACAGCTCCCTATGAACCTCACGTTTTTAAAGAAAGGCACTATCTTCAGCTACAACGCAGAGCACTGATCGGCACCACGGTCCAAGGGTCAGACCCAGCCCCGCGACCCCTCAGCCTGTCTCTGGATGGCCGAGAGCTAAGGATGACATTTACATCTTTAAGTGGTGGGAAAAAACAAGGAAAAAAGACAACCTCATGACACTGAAAATGATATGAAATTCACATTTCTGTATTATAAATAAAGGCTGATTGGAACACAGTCCCTCCCCTTCATTCACATCCTGTCTACCGCCGCTTGCACATTACACAGCAGAGTTAAATAGTTGTGACAAAGACCAAATGGCCCGCAGAGCCTAAAATATTTAGTATCTGGCCTTTTACACAAAGAGTGTGCTGACCCCTCATATAGAAAATTCCTCTGGCTTAAAGTGTATAATAATTGAATAAAGCAAAGTAAAATATAAACAGAAAAAGGTTGTGCAACACCTCCCAATGAATAGACAGATCATAGAAAGAAAGAAGAAAGAAAAAAGAGTGTCTTGTGTCATTAGAAATCCATCAAACATCCTTTTTCTTGATTATTTACTCAATGCTTGACTTTTGAAAAATATACATGGGCCAGAGATTGTAGGTAGAACAGTTCAGAGGGAGGGAACAGTTAAAAAAAAAAAAAAAACAAATGCTAACAAATGTCAATTTTTTTTTAGCAAACAAAGCAAAACAAAAACATAATAATCATTTTAAAAATTCTAAAAACTGCCGAAATGATCCCAGACAGCCATTGGGCTAAAGCCAGTTAGGATGCAGGCTCACCTCACTGGGCCGGAACTAATTCTCTAATGAGAGAGGTGGGATTGACCTTCAGGAGAGATTTAAATGGGCTGCAGACACCATCCAGCGGGGCCGCCAGCCTCCAAACACGAGCGTGGCCCCTCCCGCCTCCCCCAGTCGTAAAGGTTGCCCCTCAAAGTCAGCAAGTAACTTACGGTAATGGATTTCAAAGTCAAGAATCTAATGCAAATCTAAGCATTTGCTATACACTCTCGGAAGTCTCGACAGATTAAGTTTGAAGGTATTTTCATAGATCATATCTACATAATCTAATAGAGGTGATTTCAGGAATACAGAGGATGCTTCCTGCCACGTACTCGCCAGAGTGCTACCCCACCAATAACATCAATAAGGCGTGCGTTTTCGTTTGCGGTTCTTTTTTATTTCATCCAATTTATAGAACCACGTCGAGGGGTTTTGAATAACCTGCTTCTGTAGAGAGGTCTTTGTCTTGGCAAAAGTATGCGGGAGAAACGGGTAATTCCAAGAAGGGACTCTGGGCTCTGCTAAGTTCATGTAACGTCATTGACTTTGTTAAAGGACGCTCGGAAACCGTGTGATTTACGTCCCAGGAGAGCTTAATACATCTCCCACACGAGGTTCTCTGTGTTTAAATATTTCATTTTAAAAGGTGCAGCTGGCTCGTGACTCCACCAGCACCCACCCTTCCTGGGCTGAGACAGATCTTCCAGCCCACTCAGGACGCCCATAACTGCAAGCAGATGCAACCCCTTCGCCTCTTCCTTTGACAAGGGAACCTCTGCTGTCACATTACCCGTCTCCATCAGGTCACACGAGGTCCAGGCAGATTTTCCCGAATTAATGTCTTGGGGGGGGGGGAGAATGGGAAAACATTAGACTCTTAAAACTTCAGTTTTCCTAACGTAAGTCACTTTTTCTGATGTAAAGCTTGTCCGTGGGTGCAGGGTCCTGGGGCGGGAGGGTGCTGCGTCACATATACTCAGGGGCAGGCTGTGGAGACATTGTAGCTCCCTCCCAGTTCCACTGCTTATCGTCTGTGTGGTCTTGGATATGTAGCTTGACCTCTCTGAACTTCCCTTTCCTCTGGTATAAACTTAGGCCAACACGCCAGATGAGGAGCGCCAGGCTCTGCTGAGACTGGTGTCACAAAGTCAGCCAGCTCATGAGCTCAAGGGGCTCCAGGGAGTAGAGGTCAGGTTACTGGGACGACCCAGGCCATCAGGCAGCCAGTGGACAATGGAGCCAGACATGGTCAGAGAGCATGAAACCCACGAAGAAAACCAAATCAGAAAACCCAACAGAGAGGGCTGGTTGAGCAGGGTCAGCCCCGCTGAACATAAACCGGAAGGAAGAGAGGAATCCACCAGGCACAGGACGGGGGGACCAGCACTCTAGGTAGAGGGAAGAACAGGTGCCCGTGGTCCAGGCGGGCTGAGCAGGTGAGCGAGGCAGAAAGCTAGGGCAGTGGAGCACTGGGACACAGAGGGAAGGGGAGGAAGATCAGAGACAGGTGCAGGCGATGTTGAGTGCCTCGGGCCTTGGGGAGGGCTTGCATTGTACTCCTAGGGCAGTGGGAATCTGCTTGACAGTTTTACAGTGGAAATGATATGAGAGAGTCAATGAATGAGTATGAATGAATGAATGAGGCCCATGAAAGAATTTCTTTAAAGCATTGTGCAAATACACACAGAAGAGCTGTGTGTTTATTGCTTTTTTATTCTGCGCAAGCCCCAATACAAGGGAAAGTTATGTCTGGGACAGATGTGGTAGGCTTCTCGGCACCCACCTGCTCCCCTTTGTTAGGACATTAGAGCTGCATGAAATAGATCCGTGAGTGGAAGAGAAAGCTCCCCATCACTGGCGGTGTGCAAGCAAATACCAGAGGGTCACTAATCAAATATATGATGCTAGGGAGTCCCAGGAAAGGGGTCCCGCAGCTCCATGCATTAGAGGGCTTACCCCACCTCGAGACCCCAGAGCCAGAAGCCAGAGCATCCGAGGAGGCTAGGTGCCTAGCCTGGGACCCCTTCCAACGTTCTCCCGTGGATATTCATTTTACTGCAGTCCTGGAAATTAACCTGCGCCTGCCGGCCTGAAGCGAGTCCAATCTCTGTGCCAGATCAGCTCTGCCTGTGGCACAAGGAAAATAGGCCTGAAGGCAAAGTAAAAGGCACTCGGGAGAAAGACAGCTGGAGTCTTTGTAGCTCTGGCTTGAGGCATGGGCCAACTCCAGTGCAGACGATCTGGGCTCTCCCCGCTCTTCATCCCCATCTGGCTGGCTAACTTTTCCAGGCAACATCGTCCCCTGGGAAGCCTCTGTCCTCCGCTGTCACGGCCAAGCCGGGCTGGGTCTCCCTGTAAGAGCACCTACTCCCTGGCTACTCATGGTCTATAGAGCAGGCACTGTTCCTCTGCATGTATTCAAGGGAGCAAGACATGGCCCACTTCTTCGTATTTCCAGAATTCACCTGAATCTCTAGTCTGGGTCTATATCAGTATAGGTAAGCATAAGCTCAACGCTCGGACGGAATCCCCAAATACTGTCTTAAATAAAAGGGACATTTATTTCTCACTCACACGATCATCCAGAGTAGGTGTGGTCACTCTGGGTCTCCCCGTGGGAAGCCCACGCTGGTGGGGTGTCACGTTCACCCTCAAAGTGTGGTTTCCATCTCTGGATCAAGGTCGGGTGCCCCCCCAGTCTCAGCCTGGGTTCCGACGTTGCAGATTTTGGAGAGTGACAGCAACGTAGAGGGCACGTGGCTGCATTTGAAGGACGAGAAGCAGAAGTGTACCGCACTTGACCTCCGACCCGCTGTCCTCGGGCGCAGGGCGAGAGAATGATCCTCCGTGGAAGTCCGTGTCTTCACCCCAAAACCTATGCTATGCTACCTCTCACAGCAAAAGGGACACTGTGGATGTGAGTTGGGTTAAGGGCACTGAGCAGAGGAGTATTGGAGATTATCCAGGAGGGCGTATAGTAATCGTGTGAATCCTTAAAAGTAGAGAAGTTTTCGTGGCTGTCAGAGAAACGTCACTGCAGAGAAAGGGTCAGAGACGCTGACTTTGAGGTGGAGGAAGGGAATGTGAGCTGCCTCTGGAAGCTGGAAGGGACAAGAGACCAGATTCTCCCCTGGGGCTTCCAGAAAAAACATAACCAGCTGCCACCTTGATCTCAGCCCCGTGAAACCTGTATCAGAATTCTGACCTCCAGGACGGTATAAAAATGAAACTGTGGTTTTAAGCTGCTAAGTCTGTAGAGCTTGTTCCAGCGGCCACAGGAAGGCAATACACCTGGCCACATGACCCTACCTAGCTGTAAGGGATGCTGGGAGATGCCATGTCCCTCTCTGGGGTGGGAGCACCTCCCTCCTGTTCTGTCTGGGCCTCAGAAAACCCAGAGAATGGGCTTAAGGAAGGCTTTTCTGCCATCGGGGGGCAATTCACAAAAACACCACTCTCCAGGAGAGCCGTGTGTGCAGCGGAAGAGATGTGGGATGAAAGCCCACCTTCGCTGCAGGGCTCTGAGCACAAGCCCCGGCCAGGGCCACCTCTCAGGCCGCCGGCTGGAGAGGGGGCATCAGCACCCTCTTGTCTCAGGTCCCCCGGTCAATCCAAAGGGTCCATCAACCCCCACCTTCGAGGAAAAACACAGGTGTGGGTCCCTTCTCCAAAATGCCCTGCACCTAGTCCTCCTGCGTCCCCTCTCCCTGCTGCTGCTCCATCCAGTCTGTGCGTGTGATCCCTACTAGGTCTCCCTGAGGTTGGCCGTGCTTCTGCAGCACCGAGTCCGTCGGGGCCTCAGTGGGCGCTCAGAGCAAGTTTGCACATGGTGAAGGCGGCCAGACAAGGCCCACAGCCCATCTGGAAGAAGAGGAAAGCGAGACTAGACGGGTCACATGATGAGCAGAAGCGGGCCCTTAGCAGGTGCTCATCCCTCAGCCCTTCGGCTTTAGGGTGGGATTCAGGGCAGCCTTCCCACGCCAGCCTGGCCACTCTCTGCATGGGGACCACTGATCCTCGAGGATGCGCCATCCAGGTCAGAGAGCCTGGACCAGCGACTGGGACCGTGCCCCAGCTCCGCTGTCCCAGAGTTGGGATCATCCCAAGGCTCCAGCGTATGGGGGAGCCGGTGGCCACCACCCACCTTTCCTTCTCTGTGTGGCCTCCTCACTGCCTTCCTTGTGCTCCTGACCACCCAAGCCCTTGTCCACAGTCCACCTGGAAGGAAACCCAAGGTCAGTAAGATTCGTGACTTGCCAAAGGGACAGGGCTGGTGAGTGGCATGATCAGAACTCAGCACGATGGCTCTGCGGACACACACTCCAAGGATCACCTCTGACAAAATGATGCTGCCCAGCTCAGAAGACTCCAGGAGCAATGCCTTCTGGCCCTTTCCTCTCCACGGCAGGAGAATAGCACACCTCCATTCCTCTCGGCCAAGCCACTCCTCCCTGCTCCTGAGAGCCGGCCCCCATATCAGGCATCTAATTTGCTCACTGGACATGTGCACAGAGCACCTGGTGTGCACCAGCCCCAGAAGCCACCAAGAAAGAGAACAGTCAGCCCCGCAGGTGCTTCCATTCTGGGGAGGGGGGAGCAGCCTGGGAAGCGGGTAAGACAACAGCCACTCTCATCTTTCCTGGGGCGCCTGACACGAGGAAGGCAAAGGGGACAACAATAGCCCACACCTCTGACGAGACTTCTGAGAATTAAAGAAGAAGTGGGTATTTTTAAGATTCTGGCTTCAAGGAGGCAGAGGGTTCATTTTAGCTCCCACCGGGATTATTTGCATACTCACTCATTCCTACATTGGTGTGACAGTAATATATCGCAACAAACTACAGCTCTGTTACATTGCTCCCATTGTACGGATGGGGAAACTGAGGCCCGGAGAGTTTGATGACGTGCCCAAGGGCATGTTGTTGCATGGCTGGCATCTCAGCTCTAACTCCAGGTTCACGTTTACTCATCACCCACTTCTGACATCCCTAACATCGTCCTAGGAATGCCAGCTGAGACCACACCTGCAAACTAGCCTTAGGTTCTCCCAGGTGGATGGGACAGCATGATGTGCAGTCGCCCTCTGCAGCTACTGAGAGGACACACGTCAGGCAAGTATGGATGGTGACATACCCTGAGTGCCCCTGGTCCCCACTCCACCCAAGCGAGCCAGAAGACACACTTGTCCTAGGCCCCTTTGCTCCCATCACCTCCTCTGAAAAACCCTCCCCGTCTATTCCAGCCAGCACCATCCATGCAGCCCGTGCCTTCTAGCCTCTTGCTGACGTTGTCTGGTACAAGCAGTTCCTTTGTCATCTTCCCCAGGAAGTTCCCTGAGGACAGGAGCCAGAGCTCATGCCTTTGGATGTCATGACCCAGCAAGTAGGACTCGGCAAATAGCAGGTGCGCTCAAAGGTCTTTGCTGATTAATCGAGTGGTGATCTCCTATGCATCCTTCAACACTTTGGAGACACATGCTCCGGGAAGCCTTGAAAGGAACGACCAGGACAGACTAATTCTGGCTTCCTGGGCTTCAGCACAGAGGAAGTTATGGTGTTGCATAGCCCTTGTTGTCAAGCTTTTGATTTCCTCCCCTTCCTCTGAAGTGTGTGATGAACACACATGGTAGTAAGTCCTTTGTAGAGAGGAGCTGTGTGTGTCTCCCTGACACCCCTGGTCACTAGCATACAGCAGTGCTCAGTAAATACGATTACGGAAGGGCTCAATGTAGACACGAGTCCCCTCTTTCTACTTCTTGGCTTCCATTTACTTATTCAACCAAACTTGACGAAACCCTGACCCACCCCAGCATTGTACTGGCCCTGAGGATAATGGGGGCTACAAACTCTCTGACTTCAAGGAAGATAGGCAGAAGGAAAGAGGCTAATGGATAGTGAGCCT
Source organism: Ursus americanus (assembly GCF_024610735.1). Taxonomy (NCBI): domain Eukaryota; kingdom Metazoa; phylum Chordata; class Mammalia; order Carnivora; family Ursidae; genus Ursus; species Ursus americanus. The sequence goes on along the minus strand of NC_142152.1, from coordinate 38,322,952 downwards.
GCTTTTTTATTATTATTATTATTATTTAATCCTCACAAGTGCTTCCTATGTTGGGTAATCTCATTCTATTTCGCACATGAGAAAAAAGGATTAGACAGGCAAAGTCAGCTGTCCAAGGTCGTAAAACTAGTAAGTACTGGGGCTTCTGTTTGAATCAAGGACTGTCTGTGTCCAAAACCCATTCTACTGGGCTTCCTCACGAGCGAAGAGTAAAACAATTTTAAAGAGAAAGCAAATAAATAATAATAACAGTAAGGGGGTGGGTGTAAAGCTACAGGCAGGAAAACAAATGGCTATAATTGATCAGGAAAGGGACAGGTCACTGCTGGCTGGGCTGGGGAACAGATAGCAACGGGCAGGAGAAGCACAGTGACGGGCAGGGCAGAAACACAGCCGGCACCTAGATGGTAGGGACCAATCCCGGACCCAGGATTGTTCAGGGTGTGCACTGCACAAGGTGGGGGACGGCGCTTAGGGGGCACTGTTCCCATTCCAGACAATGTCTCCTAAGACAATCTTCTAACAGATGAAGTCAAGGGTTTTGGGGGAAGGAGCATCTTTTCCTCATTCACACAGTGGTGCTGACGGGACCAGAGGCAGCCCTCGCCCCAACTCCGATCTCGGTCCCATCTGGACCGTCATGAGTCACAGCCAGGAGAGTTCAACCAGAGAAGCCGAGAAGGAAGCTCCGCTCTCGGGTTCAAGACAGCCTGGGGCTGACACGTGGTGGGAGTCGGGGGTCTTACAGAGGCACCTGCCGTTCACTGTCGCTGCCTCAGCGATCCCAGAGCGCCGGCCGAATGTCCGACTGCGGGGAAAGGGTCGATGAATCAACGCACGTCCGCAAAATGGAATCCTCGACAGCTGCTGTTTTTTTTTTTTTAAATCATAGTTTCAGAAATAACTGAATAGCCTCAGAAAATGGCCACGCCGTAAAAGGGCAGGGGAACAAAGCACGATGCACAACTTTTTACACACACCTTCTTGGCTGTGCGTGTATTTACGTGTGTGCATTTGTACACCCACACCCATATGAATCTGTAATCTCAACGTTTTCTATCATGCACATGTATTGCTATTTTAATTAAAGAAAATCTTATTTTTTTAAATATCTGGTTTCCCGGGACTCTGTTTCCATGCCCCCAAGAGCAGCACAGGGTCCTTGTCTCTGACTTGCTGTTGGAGCTCCGGCGGCCCCATCCTGGAGGGGGTCCGGGACCCAGGTCCCTTGAGGTCAATCGTGCGTCCATGCTAAAGGCCCGTGGCGCACTCCTTCACGGTGGCGGTGTGGGCTCACAGGACTCAACGCTGCTCCTAGGACGTCCGCTGCTCTGATGTGACGTCTATAAACAGCTTTAGGGAAAACGCCCCCTCCATCGCACAGCAAATGGCCCAGTGCCGTATGCAACGTGTACTTCGCCCCGTAACACCACCACTAGAACCCAGGCACCTTGCATTCTAGAAAGCCGTGATGGTGTCGGAGTTCATGTCGTGCAGTTAGAATGGGCTTTCGAGGCCCCGAAGGCGGCAAGGAGGAATCTCTCTCCTACAGCCCCTCTCGTGGGGGCTTCTGAGAGGGGGCAGGTGGCAGGAGAAGAGACGGAAACTTCAGGAGAAGACATGAGAATCTCGGCGCTGGGAGGGGCAGGAGCGGGGCAGCCAGGAAAGGGGGCCAGCCGAGGGAGACGGTGGGGATACACCCAGGGACTTCAATTTCCCATGAAATTTTCCCCAGCTACCAGGACAGAACTTCCCACTCTCTCCCTAGCCCACTGCCTTTTCGTAGGAAACGTCGTTTTTTTGGACAGACATTTCTAGTCGCAAGTCTATCTTAAAACGTATTAAAAAATTAGAAGTTCCCCTCTCACCCCTCTTCTCTCCCCCTCACAAAAGCCATCTTCATCCCTCCCTGCCTCCTTTATGCTTCTCCACATCCCGGTCCCTCCACCTGCCCAATTTTCCTTTCCTGCTTGATGAAACTCTGTTCTTCGCAGACCGCACAGAAGGTCTTCCCCACAGCGGCCTGTCCTGCCCTCATCCACCACTTTCGGGGCCCTCCAGGGGCTCCCCCAGTTTCTGGCGCACACTGCTGCCACCCTGCCTTCTTGGGGGGGGCTGCTAGAGGGCGGGGGCCACGTGCATTCACTGAGCACCTCGTCCACCAAGCACAGACCCAGGCACACCTTACTGTCAAGAAGAGAAGTATTTAAACTCCCTGGAATGATGGCATCACAGATATTTCTGCAGCCAGTTTTCTGCTCAACATGCTATCAATCACCGTCGGCTTCTCAACAGGAAAAATCGTGCTCAACGGCTGCGTGCGGAGTGCCTGCTGTATTCAAGCACCGTGGAGGGCACAGAGAATCCAAAGGCGTATCTAGTGTGTACCCTGCCCTCTGGCATCGACAGCAACACACTGGTGTTCCTTGATGCAGAGGATGACGAAGCCTAAGTGAGCACCTACCCTAGCCCACCCCTTCGACAGATGAGGAAACTGAGGCACAGATGTACACAGATGTGTACATAACCATCACTGGCAGAGCCCCGGCTGCTCCCGGGAGCCCAGCCCCCCAGCCCGAGGCTCTCGACAGCCCACTTCTCTCTCGGAGCAACAACAAAGGAATGTGCTCCCTTATTAGTTTGACGTCTGCAGAGTTCTAAATCAAACCAAAGCATTCAAAATTTTAAAGTTTGATCAGCTGAGAAATAAGGATATTAAATATGATTGCATTTGAGGGTACAGACTGTTCTTCCATTACCTGCTTTGATTAAAAAAAGCTATCTGGGCTCTGAGATAGAAAAGTTAAATGCGACCAGAAAAAAAAAATAATAATAACGCCTCCGAGTTCGCTGTCGTTCCTAATTTCTGTAAGAAAATAGTGTTGTTTAAGATGTGTTCGTCATCACATCAAGAACACATGAGTTGGCATCTGTAGTTAATATCCCCTCTGCCTCCTTAATTGCTAAAAATGAAAGCGATTAGGAAGAATGAAACGTTATTCCTATCATTCCTTAGGGAACAGAAGAAAGGCTGCATTTTTTAATGGGACATAGACCAGCAGCCCTGATTCCGAAGCTGAAATTTAATCGGTGCAATAGCGAACTTTAAATAGTAATAAAGTTTTTTGTCTTTGGGTTCTGAGCGGAAAACTACCCATAAGCATTATTTGGGTGATAACACGTTAGCGGCCTCCCCGGTCTGTCGTGTGGCGGAGACGCTGACGGTTACTGCCCAGCTCATCGTGTCCTTATTGCTCGCGTGTCCTCTGAGCCCTGCGAGGGACAGAGAACCGCAAGGGGCTTCTCGGAGTAGCCTGGACAGGGTGCAGACCGAGATGGATCTGGACAGAGCGATATTATAGAGAAGTGCACGCAGGCTCTTTTCAGCAATGCCAAATGTCCTGTTCTTGAGAAAGGAGATAAATAACCAAATGGTAATGATATGATTTGAGAGAGAGAGAGGAAACATGCGCGCCTGGGTACCAGCTCACTCCCTCCACCCTCTACTTGCAGAGTTCGCTAAGCCTCAAAACGTTGCTGACCCACGCCAGCCCTCGAGATGCCACATCACCCCCAAGGGGTAACACGGCAGTCACAAATCAGCCTCACGTTTGTAAGGGGTGAGAATGTCATCGGAAGAAGTCAGGGAAAGGCTATGAAACGGTTTCTGTCAAAATCGTTCAAAAGCCCTACAAGCCGTAGACTAGGGGTGACTATCATCTCATACGTTATTTCTAGAATTAGAAACCAGATGTGTGCAAACCATGAAAATGGGACTCAGCTTCCAAGTATACATGACCTTGGCCTTGGCTAATTACTTTGCAGCCAAAGTCTGGAATGTCTTTGTTTCTCCAGAGTTGCGACAGAAGAGACATAAATCAGGGACTTTTGCAGCGTCCACTACACCCCGAGAAGTGTCAGGATGCAGGGTTATCAGATTCAGCAAATAAAAATACAAGATGCCTAGTGAAATTAGAATATCGTATGGGACATACTTACGCTAAGAGAAACTCGAATTTCACCGGGTGTTCTGTATTTCATTTGACAGCCTCAGGCAGGAGACAAGCTGTATGCCAGCCTCATCTTATCTTGCCTGGATTTGTTCCCAGGGTCCCCATAGCTGGGTCCCAGAAGACTCGGGCTGGCCAGGGTCTCAGGCAGGAGGGGTCTATTAATATGAGCAGGTGGGATGAGCACAGGATCTATTTCCAAGACTATAGTCTGCAGTCCTAAGGCAGAACCCTCCAGAGAACACCTCAATGTCTAGACGCAGAAGAAGAGCAGATGGTCCTTGGGGTTCCCTGTTTGAAGTCAAATGATGGGTACTGGTTGGGACTGAAGGTAGCTCTAAGAGGCCAAGCCCTGGTACTCCCCTTTGGTTCTCAGGCATCCGCCATCAGGTGAGTAACATTGCTCGCAAAGGGCCCAGGTGGAAGGTTATCAAGCTTGTGTGTACATAACCATCCCTAGGAAGCCTTGCTAAGAATCCAGACCGGGACCCCATTCCTCATAATCACTAATTCGATAGCCTCAGTTACACCCAGTAATCTGCATTTTTAAACAACCCCCCTCCGCCGCAGACACACACATACACCAGGTGAGCCCCATATAGTAAATTCTCTGAAAAACCCTGACCCGGGTCTTAGGCTCTTTCCAAACACAGACAGAGAAAGGCATTACTTTTTAAATACAATATGGAAAGCCTTTTCTCCAAAGATCATATCATTCTTTAATTTGGCATTTCACAATTTGATTATGGATAATTTCTATTTTAACAACATGAAGCAAAAATCAGAATGAAGAGTAATACTGGTGCAAATGGATCATTTTTCGAGAAGTCAATTTTCTTGTCTCCGCCAGTTTTTTTGTATCTAAAACTCAATATCATTTTCCCCACGACGAGGACCAAGTTGAATTATTTATAATAGTTTAATTATAGGCATATATGTTACTTCTGTGCTTGCAAGACAAACATAATTAGAGAATTTTGAATTATGTGGAATTATGAGACGAAAATAATTACCGAATTTTAGAATTATAATGGAAGAAGAAAGTCAGTGACTTCAAAAACATAAGCTTTCTTGAAAGGGCATTTTCTTGTATTTTGTCCAAAGTCAGTACACAAGAAATACATTTTTAATACATGAAGTACATTCTCACACTTAACAATATATAACAATATGGATGTATTATTAAATTCACACATGATACTTTGGACACATCAGTAGTAATTGCTAATAGAAAATATTCTCATCAATGGATCTATGCTGGAATATGAGAAGAATTCTTGCCCTCGTTATTTAGAAAGTTCAGTATGACCAAAGTTTTTGCTGGCAAAAAAACACAGTATTTCCCCCCCAGCTTTTTAAACATAGCCTACTTAGGAAAATCCCTATTTTATATCTTGAAGGTACATGAAAAGTAACTTAAGGGTCTGCAGAAAGTTCTTGGGCTATTTTAAGCAGAACACCTACAGAAAACTTTGCCTAGAGCAGGCAAATGGGAAGTCGTAATGTGTGGTGTTGTGGGTTGAACTGTCGGAAACAGGGCCTCTGTAGGTGGGATGGAGTTCAAGGAGGTCATCCAGGAGGGCCCTGCTCCAACATGGCAGGTGTCCCAGGCAGAGGGAGGTTGGAGACAGACCCGCAGGGAGGGGAGGGTGTCCTGTGAGGACACGTGGTAAATCAGCACGGAAGAAGGAGGCAGAGACAGAAGTGGTGTGGCCAGGGGCACCAGAAGCTGGCCGAGGCCAGGAAGGATCCTCTCCTAGAGCCCCGGGAGGGAGTGCAGCCCTGCCGACTCCTTCCCTTCAGACTTCCAGGGTCCAGAATTGTGCAAAATGGATTGTAAGCCACCCAGCTAGTGATACTTGGGAAACCAGCACATGCAGGGTTTACTGCAGGGACACTGACAGAGTTTAATTTTCGCTTTGCAAAAGAACGAAGTGAAACGTTAAAAACAGTGCATCGAATCGTAGGAGAGGCTCCCCCCAAACCTGATGGCAAACAGTGCCCTTGGGCCGCCCCAGGTGACTCTTACCATGCCCCCCCCCCCCGTCGCCTGCTTGCACCTGGCAGAGCAATGTTATTTACTTTCCTTTGTGTGTCCTTTCTCTGAGAATTCCTCAGTCTGCCCTCCCCTCTGCCAGGGGACCGTCACTTCTGACGTCCCCTTCACCCCTCGGACAGGGCACATCCGGTGGCCTTTGGAGCACCGTGTCCAAAGACATCCCCTGCCTCTCTCCAAGCGCCGTAAGCATGTTTTCTAACTCAGCGTGGTCCACGGCTCTTTCTGGCCCAGCTCCACACTGATCCCTGTCTCACCAAATATTTCTCAAAATAGCCAGAGCTTTTATTATATGTTCATTACAGTCTTCCTGTAAAAAGGCCACACTAACTGCTACTTAGTAGGACCCTTGGGCAGAAAAGAGCAGTGGGAAGGTCAGGGTTGGAAGGAACCTCAGCCTGCGGGCACTTTTTTGCCCCGAATGCCCCCCACAGCCTCTCTTTCCACCCCTCATCCCCCACTGCCACTTCTTCGGATCTCAGGCACCTCCTCCAGGAAGCCTCTCCGGGCCCCACTTGACTGGGTCAGAATCCTCAACCACAGGCACCTTCCGCACTGTTATATTAGAGTTCTCCCTGCCCCTTACTTATCTATCTCCTCCATAGGTTTTGGAACAGGGCAGATACTGTTTGGAAAATTCATGTGGCTGAGAAAGTCCCCGGATCGGGCAGGTGCTCAGTGAATCACTGTTGGGTGACGGAGTGACCCTTTCAACCTAGATCTCCGGGCTCTGCCGCTATGCCCTTTCCACCTCACCAGCGGGCATCTCAAGGAAAGGAGAAGCCAGGGCCACACCAGCTCTAAGGAATCTTCTGAGCCGGGGTGGGGGGGTGGCTTGAAAGACAGGAGAAGACAGAGGTCTGAAGGAAAGCACAGAGAGTTCCTTTGTGCCCTGGGTGACCGTCCACATGGCCACCCATCACGGGCGCTGCCTGCTCAGCTGCAGAAGAGCCCCCGGTAAGGGCCCCAGCACCAGCCCGGGAGCCAGCAAGGCACTCCCAAGGCCCGTCCCAGCTGGGGTTCCCCATCTCGACCCGCAATGTTCTCTGTACTGAACAAGAAGCAAATCTCCTGGGCTGGCAGGTTACACTGTCTTTGTCACAGCTTCTTGACGTTATCATTGTGCGGGGGGGGGGGGGGGGGAGCGGCCGCGACACGTGTAGGGCAGTGGGTCTTGCTATGTTCCGGTAAAATGCCCCAATCCCAGAAGAAGGGGGCGGCCCATCGGCTCTGGACGGCTGACCCCTGATGCACAGTAAGACTAGGACAAGGCCAAAATAAGACTGGGCTGGACACTCTGAGTGCTAGAAGGCTCGGGGCCGATGCTAGGGTTGCCTATCAGGGGACAACGGCCCATCTCCAGCGGATCCTTGTCTGGGGCCACGTCGAGCCCTCTGGGAACTCTCCCAGGCGGTAGACGAAGCTGATGAAAACGGACGTATTTTAACCAAAGGGGACACACTGAAGATGCCCCTGCTCCTAGTTGAGAATAATAAGAGGTCGGTGACATCCACCCCTCCGAGCGGCAATCAATCACTTCCATCGGTTGGGGACCAGGGCTTCCTGACTGTACACACACTCACACTCACATTCACACACACTCATACACGCTTACACACACACACACGCTCACACACGCACACGCACTCATGCACTTACACAAAAGAGAATCGGGCGCGATGCCAGCCTAGCAGATATTCCGAACGTTACAATTAGTATTTCCATCCAGTTTTTCCATCCAGTTAAATAGGATCCTCCATAAATGTACAAATGGCGTTTGGACAATAAAAGTGATGGGATTATAGAGTCAAGTCATCACCCTGCCCAGGTTCCCATTAAAAAGCTCTGTTACTTTGAGGCAGAGCTGTGGCCTCCTGCTTCTATTATATTACCCTCCCTCTCCCCTCTATCCATAATCATGCTTCATCTCCACATTACAACACCGAAAAGGCTTGGCTCGTAGGCATCCTGTATGACGAGAGCATTCATTTTATTTATTTAAAGCATGGCTTGCCCAGATGGTCTCCAGAGATAAAGCATCTTATATTCATGGGGGTCCAGGTACTGTTGGAAATGCATTCATCCCAATATCACTGCCATTGAGCCAAGGCTAAAAGCACTCTCTCAGACATAAGGATTCAGGAAATCTACAATGAGAGCATAATGTTAATATCGCCGTTAAAATAATATCCAATGGCTCTTTCAAACAAGTATATCAAATGGGTGCTCCTGGAGCCATGAGTCAACTAGCTTCATTCATCAATGGTCAGGGAGGGAGGGGAGCGAGAGAAGGCTGCATCGTTCCTTCTGCAACGTGCTGTTTGCAGTGGTGAGGGTGGACAAAACCAGGAAGCCCCACTTTCTCTCAGGTCCTGTTGCTTAAATAATTCATATGGTCATGCAAAGAAAGCTCAAAACACACAAAAAAGGAAAAATAAGGACTTACTTTTGGTAATTTCGCCTCGATGCTCCTTCAGCAAATACTGAAGGTGTGTAAATGGTGTGCTGGGAGCGGTCCAGCCCTGCGGAGGTAGAGAGAGAATGAAGATACAGCTTCTCCCCCGCCGTCTTTCTGGGGAAACAAGAGATAAACAAGTAGTTTTAATATAGAAAAAGATATGATAGAAGAGGTTCATTAAAAGAGGTGATGAAGATGGGGGAATATGGAATTGGCAGGCCGGCAGAGTTGATATTTGAGTTGGTTTTTGAAGCTTAAAGAAGAGTTTACAAAACGAAGAAGAAGGGGAAGTGAGGGAGGACTTTCCACGAAGAGAGTGGATGTTGCATACGGAGAACGAAGAGTGGTCTGCATGGGGATGTGACAAAGAAGCCGCTGGAAATGGGTCTGGAAGAGTGGTCTGCAGGGAAGTTGCAAAGGTTGCATTGGCCAAGCTAAAGGATTTGGACTTTCTCCCATGCACGAGCCAGGATCTACCAAAGTACGCTCCATGAAACAACAGTTTCCAACTGTTCCAAGGGGCCAACAGGTATTACAAAGCTAAGTTTGTAGAACCTCATGGTAGACACTACAGGACTTCTCAGAGCCTTTAGTGTTTGCATACACATCGGCACTTCCAAGAGGGAATACAAGTGATACACTGTGTCCCACCTATTTTAATCATAACATCTCTTTTCAATTTTAAGAGAGTTATCTCACAGAAATGGTTTTCCAAAGAACTTACATTATAAAGCAGCGTGACCTGTAGAGGGCTTGTTTTTGTTGTTTTTTTCCCAAGGTATAATTGACATATAACATTATAGTAGTTGCAGGTGTTGTCTGATGTAGTGATTCATGTGGGGTGGTCTTGAGTAGAGCAGTAATACATGGAGATTTTTAGGATGGAAGCAAGAAAATGTGGAGTGAGGATAAGGGGGAAGGGAAAGACTTGGGACCAGGTCCACATAAGGAAGGAGGGGCCAGAGATGACGTGTGGTTCTAACTTTGTCCCCAGGAGGATGCCGCAGCGAGGTGGGATAAGAAGGGGCCCCGGAGCAGAGGCAAAGCGAGGCAGGGTAGGTTGGGACGGGTTGATCTGACAGTGGCGCTTTCCAGCCTCACTCCGAAGACCAGTTACCGATCTACCACAACATTATTTTAAGCTCATTTTCTTTTGAAAAATCAAGAGGAGGGCTTAGTTTTTAATGGAATGCTATGAGGTGCATGTTAATTATTGCCAGGACTTGAGTCTTTTAGTGAAATACATATTTATAAACCTTTGTGGAGCATAGATCATTTACCTAATAGAGCAAGACCGCTCTGAAGTCGTCATCCTAATCTATCAGGTAAATATCCATTTATAATTGGTTATTTAATCCCCGCTCTTTTCCCAGTAGGTCAGCCTGGCCCTGGAAGGCCGCTCCCCTCCTCCGCGGAAGCCGCTATCAATCAGGATGTCAGTACAGACGTGCGCACCGAAGGAATTATGAAAGTTACTGCCGGGGACAAGAGCTAACATTTCGACGGCGAGAAATGCAAAACTTAATGAAACAGCTGCTGGGGAGTGAGGACAAGAGGATTTTTCATTTTAATAACCACTTACACTCCAGTTCAGAAGGGACAAAAAGGGGAGGCTCATAGGGCTGAGCTGGGCCGTCTGTCTGAAGCTTTCTGTCCATCCTGTTCAGGCCCCCAGAGAGAATCCCATCCCCTGAAGGGAGAGAGAGTATGTATTCCGCTCCCCGACACCTCACTTTGTAGCACCCAACACACGCACACACACACACACACACACACACACACACACACACACACACACATTTTATTCTCTGCACCTTAGGGGTCTCAAAAGCATTGCACTGACCTTTATTTAACACCTAAACCCGGCTAGGTGCTCCTGCTTCCTGGGCCTCATGTGCGATCCCAACAGTCTTATGCCCCCAACATCTGAGTGCTGTTCTCCTGATACAGAAATAGGAGCCTGGGGAACTGGAGGGGCCACCCCGAGTCCCACAACCAACAGCGACACAGCGGGGATGTGAACCCGTCTCCCACTCTCTTGCCTACAGCTGCTTCTCCCGCCGAGACTGGGGTTGGTCCAGGAGGCACTCCAGGGGCGTTGGTTAGGACGAGTCCCTGGAGCTGGGAGCGTTTCCCCGCCAAGGGGGAGCTGGGAGCAGAGCACGTGACAAAGAAGGGGCCAGAGGACTTCTGAGCTCCCAGATGGGAAACCACCCCCTCCCGCTCATGGCAGGTATCCTAGAGGGGGACGCTGGTGGGATATAACTGGCCCAGAAATTCAGCCTTGCAAATGTCTGTGTGTGTGTGTGTGTGTGTGTGTGTGTGTGTGTGTGTGTGTGTGTCTGCGTGTGCAGGAGCCATGCTGTCAATCAGACTCCCCTGTGGAATCCCATTAGAGAAGCACATTAGGCACAATTACTATGGCGAAAGTGGGATGGGGAAGCCTGGACTCTGGAGCCTGCCCCCCAGCACTCCACAGAGCCCCCCACCATCCTCCATGCCCCAGGTGGCCCCTGAGCCACTTCCATGACATCCTGGTGTAGGGGACCAGTGGTCGCCACCGCTGGAAACCACAGAGTGGGGCTTCCATGCAGGTCTGTGCCGGCTCTCCCCTGGGCTCTTGACCCTCGGGCAGGAAAGCCGTGAGAGGGGAGGGGATCCCAAATACATATAAGTCCAGTTGATGTCCACTCCCTTTTGATACAAAGGTTTCCAAAACTTGAAATCCCTAGCAGTATGCCCTGTGAGATTTATCGTAGAAAAGGATATTCTAAAGCGAAAGACCAGGCATGCAGAACAAAAGATTTCGTAACTGGCCTGGGAATGTAGCTCTGAATGCCATCAGTCAGACCCCTGCTAGAACCACCACTTTCCCAGGGTGCTGTGCAGTAGGAATTGTTCTCTTATTAGCGAGGGAGAAACTGAGGCACAGGGGTCCCCCACTCCTGCACCCAAGGTCGAGGTCGCAGAGCTACTGAGTGTGAGAGGCTCTAGACGATCGGAACCCCATCTGTTTGTCTACGCGGTCCTCTTCCCCTCAAGTCCCACTGTATAGAGAAAATACGGTAAAATCTTACTTCTCTGAGATCATGAGAAAATGAACTGTTTCAGCAAGTGGATTTTCCAGGTAACTGAAACATATACCTTTGAGCCCCAAAACGTTTTAAGATTTTAATTATTTTAATGGAAACATTTCCTCTTTTCTTAAAACAGCCTATTCAATGTGATTAACCTTGTCTCGCTGGCTCAGGGCCATCAGTAGGAACTGTGGCTTTGTACTGCGATATAACCCAGTGAGAGAGCATTCCAGAATCTTCCAGAGGCAGGTCATCCACGGCCTGGACCAGTGCAGCAGCTCTGGTCTGGATCCCTCCAGCCCATCCTCCCCCCAAGCACTTTCCCCCAGCAGCTGGAGTGCTCCTTCCCAGCCCCCGCTGCCCTCAGCCCCCGCTGCCCCTGCCCCGCCATGACTGACTAGCACCTGCTGGTTGAAAAATGGACCACCAGGTATCAGGATCTTCCCCCCATCACTGCAGGGGCCCTTCCTGCCATTCTCAGTCTTTCCCAGCATGCTCTGGTGCTGCTGAGCTGTGTGTAATTCATTCCTCCAACATTCTGTGCTGTGGCCTGCCTCCCTCTGCCTCGGGGGGGCAGGTCTCAGTATGTGGGCTGAGGATCGTTAGGGATCCACAAGAGCCTTTCGGGGGTCCCTGAGGTCCTCCCTTTTCCTGCTTCCTATGAGTGTGAGGTCAGATTCTCTCTCGCAGACATCAGCCAAAGCAACATATCTCAACAGACTGAATGTAGAGCCAGATGGGAAGGTCCGGCTATCTCCTACCAAGCGAGGCGTTAAAGACATTCCCAGAAATGTGAAACAAGGCCACTTTTCTGTGGTCCGCATTTTTCTTTTTTGGAATAATTTTTCATTAAAAAATTGTGTGTTTTTTGTGCTCACATGTACTGGGTTTATTACTGTTACTCTCCACAATTAGGAAATATTTTTTTAAGATTTTATTTACTTATTTTATTTGAGAAAGTGAGAGAGAGCAGGGGGAGCAGCAAAGGGAGAGAATCTCAAGCAGACTCCCCGCTGAGGGCTGAGCCCAATGCGGGACTCGATCCCAGGACCCTGAGATCATGACCCAAGCTGAAACCAAGAGCTGGACGCTTAACCGACTGCCAGCCAGGCACCCCCAAATTAGCAAATATTTTTATAGTTTCTGTTTCACGTTCTTGGAGAGTCAATATTGGTAGCTATAACCCACATGACAAAAGCTCTTTGGGGTCTAGAATAATTTATACCTGTATAAAGGGGTCCTGGGACCAAAAAGTTAGAATCACTGGCCTAGACCACACGGGCATGGCTCCCTCTCTCCCTTGCTAAATGTTGATCCTCTCTCAAGGCCATCACGCACCTCCCCTGGAGGAACCGCCGGCTGAGGCAGGTGCCCACTGACACCAACCCACACCTTCCCTCCACCCAGCGCCGACCCTGCACGGAGCCGATCTATCTTTGTCTGTAACACGAAATTATAGTCCCCTGGAGGGAAGGGCCTGGCTGTGTCTTCCATGCCTTGGTAGCCTGGTTCGCAGACGGCTCTCAACGCCTGCAGGTGGGACTTCACGAATCGGTGTCGGGGCATCACCGTTCGGGGCTCATATGCTCGTTCCTCTGATTTACCTGCCTGGATAAATCTCCTAAGCTTTTTAATCTTCAGTTTCTTGGGGAATAAAAATAATACCAATATCCATGGATTAGACGAGTCTTCGGATCTGCAAAGCAACGTGTCAACTTGAAAGCCCAGGACGGCAAGTTACTGTTGTGGTCCCGCATCTCTCGCCCCCGGGAGCTCTCGGGTTTGTGGAGAGCCTCCAGGCAGTTGTGCTTCCCCTTCCCAGGCCCGTGGCTTATGCAGGTGTCTCTAAACAGCCTTGCCGTTGAAGCGGCTGCTGGCCCGCGTCCTTGAGGCTCGGCCGCCTGCCTCCAGCAGCAATGAAGCCCCTCCCCGTACTACTGCTGCTCTCGCTAATATGGGCTGGGACACCAGAGAGGCCGGATTTCTAGAACTGGGGTGTGTTCTCCTGGGGCTGCCGTAGCAAGTTACCAAAATCTTGGTGGCTTGGAACAATAGAGATGTATTCTCCTACAGTTCAAGGAGGTCAGGTGCTGGCAAGGCTATGCTGCCTGTGAAGAAGTCTCTAGAAAATAAACCTCCTTTGCCTCTTCCTAGCTTCAGTGGCTCTGGGCAGTCCTGGGTGCTCCTTAGCTTATAGCCACATCACTACAATCTGTGTCCCCCCCCAATTGGGTGGCTTTTTTCCCTATGTCTGTGTCCTCTCCTCTTCTTAGGGGGACACCACTCGTTGGATGAGGGGTCCCCCTCTAATTCAGTATGACCTCATCTTAGAATAGCTCATTACTTCTGCAAAGACCATAATCCCAAATAGGTCCCATTCTGAAGAACGGGAGGTTAGGACTTGAACAAATCTTCGGGCGGGGGTTGGGTGGGGTGGGGAGACACAATTCACGGGCTTAAAACCGAAGGCTCTAAGTGAAAACCAGAAAAACGTCAGCAGTGAGGAAAAGTGCACGAGCTTCACAGCCCACCTTTACGGTTGCTTTTTCAGCTCTGGAAAGACTTTTTTACCTTGGGTTGGTGAGAGTGGTTTGCAGACCTGGGAGGGCAGAAGCCTGCCCCACAGGGAAGAAGCATGGGGCAGTGCTATGGAAGAAAAGCAGGGAACCCTGGGTGCAGACCAGAGGGACCCCCCACATTTATGAGTCCTATGTTTTGGGGAAGGGGTGTCTCAGTTTACTTATGGAAGAGATGGACAATTATACTTTCCTCTTAGCATTTTCTAATAATTAAATAAATCCTACAAAGTATGTATTCTAACCCACTCGATAAATGGAAGCTTTTGCTATAGTCATGTTACTATTATTCAGTAGATTTTCCAGTCCCATCAGTAAACTTCCTCCAATCGGATGAGATCTAAAAGTTAGTTTGCAAGTGTCACATGGAGAAACCGTGCCATATATTTTGGGGGTTTGTGGGCAGAAATGCAAAACCCAATACCTAGTGAACATTAACTCTGTCTTCCTCTCTCTAGGTACTGATTTTGAGAACTAATGAGCACCCTGAAAACAGGGCACATACTGCATTGCTCATTGCGTTCCTCCCCTTTATCCCATTTTGCAAGACTCCTACAGTCCCACGCGGCCCTTGGGATCCAGGTCCAGAAGAGGAAGGGGAGAGAACGCTCGGCAGGTGCCAAGTTTTGTTTGCAATCGTGGTATCATTTATTCAGCCACTTAGCAAATACTGATCACGGGTCAACTCTGTGCTGGATTTGGGCTGGATTCTGCCAGTTCAGCAATTAACAGAATGACATAGGCTCTGTGTTGGGGACTTCCCATTTTAAAGGGGAAAACAGACAAAACCAACCAAAAAGATAGGAAATACAAATTATATTTTATAAATGTTATGGAAGAACAATAATTTATCGACCACTGCGATTCCATGAAATAACACAAATCATTATTGTTGTACAGACAGCAAACTGAGGCTCAGAGGGGTGAAGTGAGTTGTCCAAGAAGACAGTGAGAATGGGTGGTGACAGAGGACATACGCCCAGGTCTATTTGACTCCAAATCTCCACCCTTCTACACATCCTGAAGGAGCTTCTGCTGATAGGAATCAGGAGCTGCAGGTACTGCCACTAAGTGGCTGTGTGACCTTGAGCAAGTGTCCTAACCTCTCTGATTTTTCATTTACTCAATTGTTAAGAAGGAAAAGACAAATGCTTGTGAAACCCTTATTTGGCACAATGTCTGTCACCTGGGAAACACCCAGAAATAATAGCTACAATTATCATTAGAGTAAGTTCCATGCAACCACTAAAGTGTCAATGAGTAGATTTCCAGAAGGGGTCTGCATCCAAGAATACATGATCCATGTGCCACTTACAAACGTGCCGATCTCAACCAGTGTCTCAAGTGAGCTTCTCATGCCGCCTGCAGACACATTCACACCACAGAAGAAAGGAAAGGTAAAATCCAGTGACTTACCAAATAAGGGCAAACATTCCGAGGGGCTCCAAAGAAAGAGTAGGGCAAAAAAAGGAGAGGTGATGAGGCAGGAGATTATGCTCAATGTGCTGAATCAGAAAGATCTCTTCAATAGGTGGAGCTGTCCGAGACGTGGGTGAGTTCCGTGGCTGGTAGTGAGTTCCCCATCATAGGAGACATTCAAGCAGAGGCTGGATATCCACCTGCTATGAGACATTATTCGAGAGTCCAAGCACCAGTCAGAGCCTGAGTAGCCATCTGAGTCCCTGACCAGGCCCGAAGGTCTGGATTGCACACGTCACAGGTGCTGATCCAGAAATGTTTACACTAAGGTCTAGTTCTTCTGTAGAGCAGAGAACATGGGTTTTAGAAGAAGAGAGCCATGGACATGGACCCTAGCTCTGCCACTTATTAGCTGTGTGCCTGTGGGCATGATACTGACCCTCTCTGAATCTCTTTCTGGTTTTGTAAAATGGGGATAACACTACCTACTTGACAGGGTTGTGAGAACTTTCATTTCTCACTACCACCATAAACTCAGTGGCTTAAAACAACTCACATTTATTATCCCACATTCTTAGATGTTCTGTACGTTAGACGTTCGGACACGTTCGGACCACGTTCTGTGGTCCAGGTGTTGCTTGAACACCATCAAGATGGTGGCAGACTTGTTCACCTTGTGGAGGCTCTAAAGGAGAATCTGTTTGCTTGCCTTTTCCAGCTTCTAGAAGGTACCACATTGCCCCACATACGGTCCCTCCATCTTCAAAGGCAGCAATGTTGCATGCATCCACCTGACCGTTATTCCCTTGTCCTATTCCCTCTGACTCTATTGTTCGACCTCCCCGCCCACACTTAAGGACCCTTGTGATTCCTCTGAGCCCACCGGATAACTCAGCATACTCTCCCTATTTTAAGACCCGCTGACTAGCAACCTCAATTCTCCCTTTGTGACATAAGGTAATAAATCCACAGGTTCAGGGGATTAGGACATGGACTTTAATAGGGGTCCTTATTCTGCCTCCAACAGCAATGGTCCATAGAAGGTGCTTATGTTGTGTAATTCATAAGGTGTAAGCAAATAGGCTTCTGGGGGTAGGGAGGCGCTGCCAGGTGCCCCCCACCATGTGTGCCCAGAGTGGGCCATGCAATAAGACAAGGGCCCAGTTCTGACTGTCATTCCTGGGGGGTTTATCATGACTCATATGAAGCCAAGGAACACTTAGTGCCTATCACTCCAGGACCCCCATACAAGACCTGTGGAAGGACAGAGCACACTGTGCCCTGGAGAGCATCGTCAGGAATTGATAGCCACTGGCCGCACCGTGCGTGGGAGCAGGGGCCAAGAAGAATCTATGCTGGCACAGGAGGAGCTGGCTTTCAGAGGTTCAGAATAACCCTCAAAATGGTTCAAATTACTGAGCACGTAGGTGACAGGGACGAGAATCTAACACAGGTTCTATGGCTTGGAAGGCGTTGCTCCCTACAACGGGCTGTGCAACTTGGGCAAGAGAGTATCGGAGCTTTTGTCTGGCGTCCTCAAGCTCATTCAGCAGGGGGCATGAGGAGGGCCTTCTGGAAGCTAAGGCCGCCCTGTACTGCACTGTCCCTAGGGGGCTCCCTCTAAAGAATGCTACTGTATTAATTCACGTTCAATGGGGGGAAAAATTGAAAAATAGAGAAGAGCAGAAAGAAAAAAATTTAAATGACCCATAGCGTAACCATCCAAAATTAGACACTACCATCATTTTGAATGCATCTTTCCAATATATTCTAATATAATATGTGATAAATTGAAATTTTTCTGTTCATAATAAGAAGTTTCGCTTGATGGTTTGTTTTTCACTTTACGGACCGCAGACATTTTCCTGCGTCATTACCTTTTCTTCAAGCACCTCATTTTATAGCATGACTTATGAAAACACCTCCTACCGTTGCAACCTTACATTTAGGGGGGTGGAGGTGGGGGTTGTTTGTATTATAACTTCACAATGAAATCCTGGAGGATAAAACTGCACATATAATCGAGAGTTTCCATAGGATCCATTTCTAGAAATAGAATGGACTGGCCAAAGCATAGGAACATTGATAAGGTCCTTGACATGTGCCAACAAAAGGCCTTCTGGAAAGAATGTACCAGCACTCCTCTGGGCTGTGTATGAAAGCTTTCTTCCCTACACTCATGGCAAGGTTGAATTTCACCTTTTCTTTTTTCTTTCTTTTCTTTTTTTTAGCCTTGTTTTGGGACTTGCTTTTATTTAATTTTTTTATGTTTTATTACCATGTTCAATTATCCAACATAGAGTACATCATTAGTTTTTGATGCAGTGTTCAATGTTCACCTTTTCTTTAAAAATCTTTGCTTCTTTGAGCCTGCTGGTTTTAAGCAGTTCTCATTTCACATCTTAGCGTGAAAAGAAGCTTCTCGCCATGGCTCTTTTGTCCTATGATTTAACATAAGGGTCCACGGCCTTTTTCTGTAAGGACCAGAGAGCAAATATGACCCGAGGCCTTATGGTCTGTGTTGCAAGTATCCACTTCTGCCGTTATAGAACCAAAGCAGCCACACACAATATGCAGATAAATGAACATGGCAGTGTGCCAATAAAACTTTATTTATGGACGCTGAAATTTGAATTTCGTATAACTTTCACGTATCATGAAATATTATTCTTCTTTTGAATCTCTTTCCAATCCTTTAAAAATGTAGAAACTATTCTTAGCGCACGCTCAGATAAGACTAGTGGCAAGCGCGGGGCGTATTTGGCCCACAGGCTTTCGTTTGCCAACCCTCCGATTTAACTGAAGGCCCCATCCACACAGGACCCTCATCCTTTTAAAATTCTTTGTGAGAGAGGCTTCTTTCTAAATCTAATAGTTTTCAACCCTGGCTGCACATTGTAATTACCCGGAAAGTAAGAAAGAAAGAAAGAAAGAAAGAAAGAAAGAAAGAAAGAAAGAAAGAAAGAAAGAAAGAAAGAAAGGAAGGAAGGAAGGAAGGAAGGAAGGAAGGAAGGAAGGAAGGAAGGAAGGAAGGAAGGAAGGAAGGAAGGAAGGAAGGAAGGAAGGGAGAGAAAGAAAGAAAGAAAGAAAAAAGAAAGCCGGTGCAGGGCCCCACCCCAGATGGACTCAATCCGGCTCTTTCGAAGGTGTGCACGGCCACGGCACGTGAAAATCTCTCCAGGTGACCCTGAGGCTCAGCTCAAAGAGCACTTCTATTACTCACAGACAAGCCCAGCTCAGTTCTGCCGGGACCCATGCCTGGGCCGCCTTAGCTTGGGATCCGAGGGGCTGCCAAGATGCTGGGAGATCTGGGAGGAGGAGACGAAACGCTCTGCACGACAGTCGCGGGTCTCTAAGTATCTTACTGAGGGGCTGACAAAGGGCTCCTGCTCTGGCTTTCTTCGGGACTCACTGCCAACCTGGCTAAAAAAACCGGCACAGAAAAGGTTTAAGAAAAAGTATCCTGGCCGCAGGTAGCCACACAGGCTCTGTGGTTGGAAGACCTGAGCCCATGAGTGGCTTAAGCCTGCAGGAGTCAGGGCACTGCCTGGGCTCCTGCCCTTCCCAGCAGAGTCACACTCTGGTCCCTCGCAAGAGACGGCAGCATCTCCTGCTTGCTTCCGCCCTGCCTCGATCCGCCACCCGCCAACGCAGGCACCGAGCGAGCGAGTGAGCGGATGTTCCGTCCTCACCCAGGCTCTCTCCTTGGGTCCTTCCTACTCTTTGCTTTTCTTTGCAGATTTCAAGGTGATGACAAAAAAGAGAACAGTCTTAGCATTTGTTAATACCCACTTGACCCACAAAAGAAAATTCACCAGCATTCCGCAGCTTCTAATTTAAAAACCATTAGACCGTTCCGCTTGGCGGACCAGATCTAAATATTCTTAAAGGGGTGGTTTAATTTAATGATTACCTTAACAAGCCCCCTTTTAAAATGATGATCCGCCAAATTCGGGGGATTTGTTTTGGAATCTGATCCAATAAGTGGCTTTGTACAAAGAGGAGCAGAACAGAATCTGATTTGGTTCAGAACGCAGTGAAAATCATGGAAATTACTTTGCATATTTAATCACTGTGGAAACACGAGTATAAACTACTTTCTAGAGATTACCTTAGGAAAAAAAACAGCTTCAGGCTTTGCAGCCAGCATGCCAAGTACTTTGATTTGCAGGGAATTATTTGGATTTTATAGAACACTCAGTGTTTCAAAGACTTCAGCCTTTTCAGCCACTGGCAGAAAGACACGTTTCAAATGGTCGAGCAGAAACTGGGCTTTGGGAATGTAGAAGTGACAGTGGCGGGACCCATTGTGGGGGCCCGAAGGGCAGCCTGGACTTCCCTGCTTTTTACAGCAGGAGGTGAGAGGTAGCTGACCAAGATCGGGTGGGGAGAAGAGAGGAGGGTGAGAAAAGAAAAGCCCTGGGCCCGTCGTCAGGGACTGAGGGCACATGGCCCGTGCCAGGGAAGACAGCCTTTCCCGCTGCCCCAGCAGCACAGAGCAGCCAGAAAGTTCCCTCTCCTGGACACTTGGAGGAGGAGGCGGTACAGGGAGGTAGGGCTTTGGTGTGATCATCGCCCTCGCGAACATTCCTTTTCGCACCTGACCTTCTCTTCCTCTGGGTTCCTGCTGCTTCTCACCATTTTGTCGTGAGGCCCTCTCTGACCACCCATCCAGAAGAAATATGCCCCTGACACTTGCTTCCCTGTTGCTGATCTTTAATTTCCCCCATTCCACACACTTGCACCTGCAGTATCTTCAGTTAACCGGTTCAGGCTCTGCCCCCTCCTAGTGGAAGGAGGCCAGTGTGTAGACTGCTCCGTTCACTGGCTGTTTCCCCAAAATGTAACACTTTGCCTGGCTAAGGACATATTTGAATGAAAGAATTCATAAGGCCTGCCTCGCCATTACTTATCTGAGGACAGAATGCAGTAATAGTTGTGTAAGTACTTAGCAAAGCAAAAAAGAGTTGTACACAGAAAAAAAGAAGAAAAAACGGCACTGTAGGTAGATTTTAGGGTGGAAGAGGCCTGTGTCGGACTCCAGCTACATTCTCCGTCTGTGGCCTTGGCCAAGTCAGAGAATTGCCTTTCTGAGCCTCAGTTTCCCATCTGTAAAGTGGGACAACACCTATTTCATGGGGTCACAGTGAAGGTTCAAGAGGACGCACGTACAAGGCCCAGCGCCGTGCCCGGCACATGGGGCGTGGTTCAGAACTAAGACTCGCTGAGGGGATTTCCTAGTTGTGGAGGTTCACCTGATCCTTCAACTTGACCGGGCTGCGGGTTGCCCAGATAGCTGGTTAAGCAGTTATTTCTGGGTGTCCACGAGGGTCCTTCCAGAAGAGGTCAGCATTTGGATCGGTGGACGGAATGGAGTAAATGGCCCTCCCCAGTGTGAGTGGGCAGCATCCAATCCAGTGAGGGCCTACATAGAACGAAGAGGTGGAGGAATGTTGCGTTCGCTCTCTGCCTGATGGTCTGAGCTAGAACACCCATCTCTCGGCTCTGCACTTGGTTCCCCGGCCTGCAACCTGAACTGGAGTCTACATTCCTGGCTCCCTGGCTCTCGGGCCTTCAGACTACCCACCACTGGCTTCCCTGGGTCTCCAGCTTGCAGATGGCAGGTGGGGGGACTTCGCTTCATACTCACGCGAGCCAATACTGTATAATAAATTTCTTTCTGGAGAGAGATATATACATATCCTATTGGCTCTGTTTCTCTGGAGAGCCCTGACGAAGAGATGGGTAAGGAGACAATTTAAGGGAAGTGACACAGGAGGACATCTGTCTGTCCATCACGGAGGACATTTGCCATCTTGAGTTTTCCTTCCTGACCGACATCTCCTCTTAGGGGAAGTCTGAGCCGTGTTCCGGAGGAATCAGAAAATAGATGGGTACTTTAAAAAGCTCTCCAAAAAGCGCAACGTTTTTAGATGGGTCCCAAGTTCCAACAGCTGGCAGCCGGTTCCCATTGTAAAACACTGGTACGCAAGCATCTGTCTCTATCAAGGCACAAACTTATGTAATCGCTACACAGTTTGCAAGATATATACATTCCTGTGAGTGTGGGTGTGTGTCTGCGTGTGTTTGGGTCTGTGGGTTTCTGAAATGGATTGTAGAGACCAGATGTGTGTGTTGCACGCGTGTGTAAACAAAGACAGTGAGATATACAAGCCAGCGTGCACGCACCTGTTCCGGGGCTTTCTCCTCGTGCATTCCTTGAAACTTCCCAAATTTCAGAGCTCAGCAGTCAAGAGGTTAATGAACGCTCTCTCTTTCCCATATGCACTGAACAGATAATTTTCTTTTACTCTTTATGATAAGTTGAAAAAGCATTTGAGTGACAGGACAATTTGTCAATCAACCGCAAAGTAGAAGGGGAATCTCTTCTGCATAATTTTACACCCAGAATCGAAAGTGACCTCTGGCTGTACGCCAAGCCGGGACAGCAAAGGGGGTGAGTCTGACAGCACCTGTCACATCCACACCTATTTCTAGCTCCCAGGCCCGCCTCCTTCCCGTACCCTCTGAACCCGTTCAAGAGGCTTTGCCGAAAGGCAGAAGAGTTCCCGTGGCCTCACTCTGTAAAATCTTTCCCTGCCTGCACCCTGCAAAGGTCCTTTCCCATCTGGACCTGCCCCATCTCCCTCCCTCCTCCGGTCCTGTGTCTCTCCCAAGCCCAACTGGCTACTGGCTGGACCTGGACACACGGGCCACCTTGCTAGTCCTCCTCCAAATCTTGGCTTCCTCTGTGCCTGCCACCTGGAGCTCATTCAGTCCTTCAGCAAAGCTTGTGTGGACAGCCTGCTGTGAATCAGGCCTGGTGGCAAGCATGGAGAGACAGACACAGCCCCTGACCTCAGAGAACAGCCATCCTCTGGAACGATGGCCGCCCCTCCTCCGTCGCCTGCTCACACGGGAAACCCTCACCTCCCAAGGTTGGACTCAAGTCCACCTACCGCCAGGTGGAACCCCAGCCACCACTTCCTTCCCACCTTCACTGTGTCCAGTAAAGAGCTGTCCCTGTCACCTCTGTGTCCCCAATAGACTGAATCCTATCGTCTCATTCAGCTTCAGACCCCAGTTCCTCGCCCAGAGCACATGGCATACACTCTGAAAATATTTGCAGACTAAAGGAGCCAGTCGACCCACGGATGGGAGAATGGAAGGATGAGTGAAGAGTGAGGGTGTTCAAACGGCCAGCGGGGCCCTGGAGAGGCACGGCCCGGGGATGGCCTCTGAGGACCTGCATTCTAGGCCCTGGATGTGGGAGTGGCAGAATCATTATTATTAATTCATTATAGTTCCATTTCGACTTTCCACTTCATCCCGGATATTTATAAATCTCGTTTCGACTTTTCATAACAACTCTACAGAGTGAGGATTATTATTACCCTTGAGTGTCAGCAAGGTTAGGCGACACCCCCCAGGGTCCCCCGCCGGAAAGAGGCAGAGCTGGGTTAGAGCTCCGGCTGTGCCCGACCCAGAGCCGCTGCATCTCCCCTCCCCCGTGCGCCCCTGTCTGCGTCTGTACTTGAACTCTGATGGTCATCTCGAGTCTCCATCAGGGACCCTGGGCTGGCTGCCCTCCTGGCTAGTGCGAGATGTCTCTCTCCAAGAACCCGGCTTCCCAGGCATTTGTCCTTTCAGGGGATGGCTCTGCTAAAACCTGAATTATGGAAATAGGTTGTCAATGACCCCGGGTGGCTGTGTAAAAGAATTAGCACAACAGTCACAGTGAAAAGAAAACTTTATTTTCACCACTTTCCAGTAAAAGCTAATTCAGAATAACTCCATTTAACAGTTATTTTATGCTGAAATACTGAATACCTCGGGGAGTCTTTTAGGGATTTTAAAGTCTCTTTATTTATAAATGATTCATGCTGCATTTTCAGAAAAACCTACAATTAGTGTGGGTAGCACAGAAGCTCCTTAGGGAAAGGTAAAAAAAAAAAAAAACAGAAAAAGAAAATATACATGCATTCTCTGCACCCTTTTATCCATTGTTGTTTTGCAGTGGACTATAAAAAGAGAACTGAAGGATAAAGGCAAGGAGATATTTTGTCTAACCTTTTAAATACATGCCCCGTTTGACAGTATTTGTACAGTAGTTGTTCCCGTGATCTGCTCAACCCACAAAATTCTTTTAATGCGCGTTTCAATTTGGCACACGCTCTCCCTGCCTGCAGAAGCTTAGAGGCATCAGCGATGCTGTGGGAAGACCCCCTCTTGGCAGCATCTGAAATGAGCCTCCTGGGAGAGAGCCGTGGCTTTAGGGGTCAGCCCAGTGGCCCAAAGGGATGGCAGAGGAGAGCCTCCCGATTCCCCATCTAAAGCCACCCAGGAAACAGCCTGTGCAAAGCAGCTCCGAACTCTCTGCCCTTTCTGAACCTCTATTTCCTCTCCCACCCAGTGGGGTGTATCATCCTCCCCTCATGGGGTTTTGCCATTCGGTCATTCATTGGATGCCCCCTTTGGGGACACCTGCTCTGTGCCATGTGCAAGACAGTCTCTGGATCTAGAAGCACGTGGTCTGATGGAGAAGATGGACAAAGAACAGTGTTGAGGGCAAGACAGAGGCTACAGGAAGCCCAGCAAGCACAGAAGGACATGGTACCCAGATGCAGGAGTCAAGGAAGGCTTCCTGGAGGAAGTGATGCCCAAATCAAAATGTGAAGGATGAGTAGACACAAAGGGGAACAAGGTTATGGGGCTGGAGGTAGCCACGTGTACAGCAATCCGGGGACCAGAGAGAAGGAAGCATGTGCAGGATCCTGTGAGCCATTCAGCCCTGCGGGAAGAAGCCAGCATCGGAAATAGGAAGGTGATAAAGATGAGCTTTAGAGGATCCACGGGATGATTATTTCAATAAGAGGATTTTGTAAACTCTGGGGCTATAGACCTCTGCACAATGTAAGTTATTATCTGACATTATTACCTTCTGGACAGATTTGGGGGGCGTAGGGAATGATCGAACTTGGAGATGAAACTGGAATTAGCCGATGTCACTAACAAAGGATCTGAATCCTCCTTTCTCCAAATGTTCTTGCCACGTGCACGACCGACAGAGGCTTACCTCAGCCACCCATGCATTCATTTGTATGTAAAATCAGATATTTTATTTTTGTGTGTGACTGATATTTGGGGGTTATTGGAAGTAAATCTAGCAGAACTCAGAGTTATTGAAAACCACAGAAAAAGAAGAGGAAACAATTTCCATCCCTAGCAGCCTGCAGAATCCATGCCCAGGATCCCTCTTCCCCCAACTGGAAATATCTCATCCCTGTCATTTATACCTGTCTCTCCTGAGTCAGCAAATACATGGCCGGTGCTGGGGAGAGAACGGTCTATGCATTTAGCTGAATGAATTATTTTCAATTAAATGAGTATTCTTTGAATCTCTGCTGTGTGCCAGGTAGGGTGAAAAATGTAGCAGTGGGGTGCCCGAGTGGCTCAGTCCATTAAGTGTCAGACTATTGGTGTCAGCTCAGGGCATGATCTCAGGGTCTTGAGATCGAGCCCCGCATCGGACTCCATGCCTAGCAGGGAGCCTGCTTCTCTCTCTCCCTCTCCCTCCGCCCCTCCCCTTGCTCGCACCCTCTCTCTCTCTCAAATAAATAAATAAATCTTAAAGAAAGAAAGAAAGAAAGAAAGAAAGAAAGAAAGAAAGAAAGAAAGAAAGAAAAAAAAAGAGAAGAAGAGAAAAATGTAGCAAGAAGGCAGAAATTAAAGAGAACCCATCCCTGCAGGGAGATGTCACATGAAGCTGAGACAGAATGCATGGCTGTCCATAGGGACAGGTGCAGAATAGGTCAAGGTCTGGAGGCCAGATCAGATAAGGGGCATGGCCTCAGGGGGAGGTGGGTTCTGGCGCTGAGCCAGAGTCGGCCAAAGTGCGAGGGACCTCACTTCACAGGCTCAGTTTCCTCATGTGTAAAATGGGGACAGCAACCCTACTATGCGCACCAATGAACCAATCAATACATGTAAAGTGCTTTGAACAGCATCTGGCACACAGTAAGTGCTCAGAAATAATTAATTAATCTCATTCTCATTCTCATCATTGTAATGACTATCATCATTATTCCAGACTGATTAGTAAATGATAAAAGAAAGGAGAAGACGAAAGTCAAGAAGTGGAGCCCCTTCTCACTCCATGCCCAAGGACATGCAAACACACAGCTACATGGAACCTTGTGCAGGAGTGCTCACAGCAGCATTGCTCCTAAGAGCCACAATCTGGAAGCAACCAAATGGCCACCAGCTGATGAGTGGGGACACAGAACGTGCCACAGCCACACCGTGGAAACCATACAGTAATAAAAAGTATCGAGGCACTGATACACATTACAATGTGGAGGAATCCCAGGAATACAATGCTGAGGGGAAGCAGCCAGTCACACAAGACCACGTGTGGTAGGATTCCATTTATATAAAGTGTCCAAAATAGGCCCATCTCTAGAGACAGAAAGTAGATGGGTGGTTGCCTAGGCCTGAGAGTCAGTGATTGTTCATGGGTGGGGGGCTTATTTTTCAGGTAATAAAAATGTTCTTAACTTCCATTGTGATGATAGTTGCACAAGTCTGTCAATATACTAAAACCATTGAATTGCACGCTTTTTTAATTTAAATTTTAGGTAGTTAAGGTACAGGGCAATGTTGGTTTCTGGAGTAGAATGTAATGATTCATCACTTCCATGCAACACCCAGTGTTCATCCCAACAAGTGCGCTCCTTAATGCCCATCACCCATCTGGCCCATCCCCCACCACTTCTTTCCATCAACCGTCAGCTTGTTCTCTATCATTAAGAATCTCTTGGGGCACCTGGGTAGCACAGTCATTAAGCGTCTGCCTTTGGCTCAGGGCGTGATCCCGGTGTTATGGGATCCAGCCCCACATCAGGCTCCTCCGCTGGAAGCCTGCTTCCTCCTCTCCCACTCCCCCTGCTTGTGTTCCCTCTCTCGCTGGCTGTCTCTGCCAAATAAATAAATAAAATCTTTAAAAAAAAAAAAAAGAATCTCTTTTGAGAAACAAACTGAGGGCTTCAGAGGGGAGGGGGGTGGGGGAATGGGATAGACTGGTGATGGGTAGTAAGGAGGGCACATGTTGCATGGTGCACTGGGTGTTATACGCAACTAATGAATCATCGAGCCTTACATCGGAAACCGGGGATGTACTGTATGGTGACTAACATAATATAATTAAAAAACATTAGAATAAAAAAAAAAGAATCTCTTATGACTTATTTCCCTCTCTCCTTTTTTCTTTTCCTCCTTCCCCTATG
Source organism: Ursus americanus (assembly GCF_024610735.1). NCBI lineage: Eukaryota > Metazoa > Chordata > Mammalia > Carnivora > Ursidae > Ursus > Ursus americanus. The sequence goes on along the minus strand of NC_142152.1, from coordinate 38,296,071 downwards.
TTCATCTGTTTTCTTTCTTAAATTCCACATATGAGTGAGATCATATGGTATTTGTCTTTCTCTGACTGATTTATTTTGCTTACCATAATACACTCTAGCTTCATCCACGTCATCGCAAATGGCGAGATTTCGTTCTTTTTTATGGCTGAGTAATATTCCATTATACCACAACTATGGGGGAATTTTTTGATGTGTGAATGATTTCTCAATAAAGGGAGAGGAGGAGGAGGAAGAGGAGATGTGGAGCCAGAAACCAAATCTTGCGTAAAATGAAGAGACCAGGAAGCGGCATGCCAGGAGGATGAACACAGAGATCCGTGGTCACATTCGTGGCATCAAACACCATGTATCAGTCCTTTAAAGAACTAAAAGTGGGAGGGCAGCAGGCAGGCTCAAAAGCTTTGACTGCCATTCAGTCAATATTTGAGTGAGCCTACTGATGTCCCCAGCTGCTCTGAGTGCTGGGAATGTAGCGGGACCCAACGCACGGAAGTCCAGGCCCTTGTGAAATTCACAACCAGTGGGGTTAACCAATACACCCATGTAAAAATACATAAGGTCATTTCAGAAAGTGCCACAGTCAATAAAGCAAAGAGATTTGGGGGAGAATGACTACGGGTGGGTGGTCAGAAAAGGCCTCTCTGAAGATGTGATATTCAAGCTGAGACTTAACAGTAATGAGCCCATTATGCAAAGACCCAGGGTAAGAGTGTTCTAGACAGGGGAACAGAAGTGTGAAAGCCCTAACAAGCTTGTAAAACAGAACCCAAGTAAATTCCCGATTGGAAGTATAGAGAGCTATGAAAATGAGAGGAGAGAGATCCATTTGTACCACAATCATCAGGGAAGGCTTCAGGGAAGAGGCAGCCTTGAGCTGAGATTTAAAGAATGGGTTAGATTATTCTTTAACCCCTTTGTCCATGCAAAAAGTAGAAGTTTCTTTGCACTGCAATGCAAAGGCGATGGGTGTATCAGTCAACTACTGCTGTGTAACAAACAACAACCATTTATTATTGCCCACACACCTGCCGGCAGCTGATCTTGGTTGGTCTTGACTGGGGAAGGTCTGCTCCACATGTCTTTCATCCTTCTTCCGAGACCAGAGGCCATATTCCTCCCAAGAAAATGGAAGAACTACAATGGGCAAGTAGACACACACAAGGCCTATTGAGACTTGGGCTCCGAAGTGACACACTGTCATATCTACCTCATTATATTGGATGAAATAAGTCAAATGGCTGAGCTAAAACTGGAGGAGGGGGATCCTCTCTGCTTTTGTCAAGGGTACATCAAAGGACATAATGAAGGGCAAGCATACTGAGAGGTGGAAAGACCTAGGAACAATAATGTCTCCCCTGAAACAATTAGGTCTGGTGAGTCCTTGGTGAGTACGTGTGGGATGGTTGGAGGCGGGGAGACCTGGAGAGCATCTAGGCATGCCATCAACATGCCAAGGGGAAACATGGCCCTTGAAATAACATCTTCACTGTGTGATAAACAAATCTCTTTTATATATGTTATGACATTGGAGCCAAAAGCCACTTAGTAAGATTTTCATGAAAAAATTCTCTCTCCTTCTTCAATGAGTAAACTGAGGCTCAGGGAAGGAAAATGCTGGCTCCCTTGTTTGTAAGTGGCAAGGGAGGGACTCAAATCCAGGATCCTGACACCAAGCAAGTATCTGTTTCTTCTCCTCTCTATGGCTTTCTTCCTGTCGACACACCACTGCTTTGGAGGAACCAAAACTACAGACGTGAGACGTAGAGGTGAATTTGAGCAATGACAGTGGGGACATGCTGGACTGGGATGGTGCTCGCCAACATGCTCTGGGCTTTCCGCAGTGACCAGGTGATTGGCGCAAGAGGGTATCAAACATCCGTGGCCCTTGCCCCCTCCACGAAATTAAGTCAAAACTGATCATAGATCTAAATGTAAAACTTAAAACAATAAAACTCAGAAGAAAACATAGGAGAGCCTCTTCGTAACCTCGGGTCAGGCAGAGGCTTCCCAGATATGACCCCTGAAAGCACGATCCGTGAAAGAAAAAACTTGAGACAGTGACTTCATCAAAACTAAGCCCTCTGTTCTTCAAAAGACAGTGTTATGAGAACGAAAAGACAAGACACAGAGCAGGAGAAAACATTTGCAAAGCACGTATCTGATAAAAGGCTTGCATTCAAAGTAGAAGGAGAACTCTTAAAATTTAATACTAAGAAAAATCAACAACCCAACTTTAAAAAAAATGGGCAGAAGATGTGAACAGACATCTCACCAAAGAAAATATAAAGATGACAAACAAATTATTACAAGAAAAGACGCTCAACATGGTTCATCACTAGGAAAACACACAGCAAAACCAAGGTGAGATGTCACTACACACCTGTCTGAATGGTGACGGTTAAAGGGGGAACATGATCCCAAGGGCCCACAAGGATGTGGAACACCTGGAACCCTCCAAGGTTGCTGGTAGGGCAGCAACATGGTGGAAAACACCTTGACAGCTTCTTCCGAAGTTAAACTTACACTTACCATACATACAACCCAGTGATCTGATTTCCAAGTATTTATCTGAACAAAATGAAAACCTATGTTCACATAAAAAGCCTGTAGGAGAATGTTTATAGCAGCTTTACTCATAAGCACCAAAACTTGGAAATAACCCAAATGTCTTTCAACTGGGGAATGAATAAACCAAGTAGTACATTCATACAACGGAACACTATCTATCAATAAAAAAGGAGCAAACTAGCTACTCGTACATACAACGACCTCAGTGAATCCCCAAGTCATTACACCAAGTGAAATAAGCCAGACTCAAAGGCAAAGTTCTGTATGATTCTGTGTGTTGTTACAAGGGTAAACGATAAGGATGGTAACAGATCAGAGGTCACCAGGGGCTAAGGAGGGAGGGGAGGGAGGGCAACAAAGGGACACAGGAAAATTTTTCACGTGGTAGAAACTGAGTTCCATGTCCTTGGGTGGTGTTGACACCACTATCTATATTGGCCAAAACTCACCGAACTATACCCCAAAAAGGATGAATTCTATAAATGTAATTATACATTCATGTTAAAGGAAGGGGAGAGGATGAGGTCACTATTAATGTTTTAAAAATCCAGAGGAAGGGGCGCCTGGGTGGCTCAGTCAGTTTAGCATCTGCCTTTGGCACAGGTCATGATCTCTGGGTCCTGGGATCGAGCCCCGCATCGGGCTCTCTGCTCCGCAGGGCGTCTGCGTCTCCCTCTGCCCCTCCCCCAGCTTATGCTCTCTGTCTCTCCCTCTCTCTCTGTAACAAATATACAAAATCTTTAAAATAAGATCCATAGGAAGATGCAAAATCACTCAGTTAACAGAGGAACCTCCCCTTCATAAAAGGGAATGGAGTGAGTCTTTGAACATGATGGCCTTTCATTTTTAACATTAGAACGAAAGTTGTAGAAAAACAATAATTTGTATTGAGACAAAAAAAAAAACCCAAACCTCAAAATGATGTCAGATTTTAATTTTTTATAAGGGAAAGAGAGAGAGGTCCGAATATTCCATCGCCACTCACTCTGGCCACACAGCGCTTTATGCCTGGACCTCCTTTAATTGCACAGGTGGAAATGAGGCCACCACTTAGACTAACTTTCTTCTCCTTGTTTCCTAAGTTTTGTTTCCAAAACTCCTTGTCAGGGAGCAGCACGATGCGAGTGTCCCTTCCCCTCACTCCCCTCCCCTAAAATGTTCATAATTCAGTCAGTCAAGTGGTCTACACGACAGCAAACCCTGGGTTGACTGATTTTTTTTCCTCCTAAATTGACAGAATCAAATGGTTATTTATTTATTTACTTACTAATAATTTATATCCTGTCTCCCTCCAAGAAGGATCTGAGTGCCTCACTCGATGTCTTGGCATTTCCTCCAAAAAGTGTAAGCATCTCGAGGAAGAAAATTACCACTGGAGAAGTGGTCTTTGGTTTCATTCCAGGATCCACGGAGTGGCACGGAAATGCGTAATGAGCCCATTACTGCAGAATATGAATAATGGAGAGTCCGACCCAGCCGCTATGTTCAAGTTGGATCTTAGATACAAAACCACATCTGCAAGCTGCCTGTACAGGTGAAGGGAGGAGATGGACTGGTTAATTGGGGCCCAAAGACTTGACACGTTGAAGAAATGGGCGCTTTCTTCCCTGAGCAAGTCAATTAAGCTAAAAAGTAGCTTCCAACCATTAAATGTCATCTATGGACCAGCGTTTCACATACACAATTTCAACAACTTGGCAGAGTAGACGTTGGAAGCCTACGGAAAGAGAGAGGCTCCTAAGGGCAGGTAACTTGCCTGGGGTCACAGAGTGGGTGAGTAATCAAGCTAGGATTTTGAATCCAGCTCTTTCTGAATCTGGAGTTCATGTTCACCTACTTCTCCAACTTGCCTCTGGGCATTCGTGTCCAACCTGCCTGGCTGGCCCTGGCTGTCTGTCATGATCCAGCTTATTAAATAGCGAGGACACCCTTTGCTCGCTTTTGGACACAGCAACCACGGATATTCACCGTAGCTGCTGTGGGTTGGGATGATCTCAGCCACGAGCAACAGCAAGGCCAAATTTAAACCAGCTTCAACAACGAGATGTTGGATTACCACCACCCCCCGCCCCCCGCCAGCAATAGAGGTCCAGAGGCAGGGAAGCTTCCAGGCACCACATATTGGGGGATCTGCTTTGCTACTCCAAGATTCCCTCTGCCTGGCCCTTTTCCATGGGTGTGTCTCTTCCTGAGCCGGGCAGGAACCAGGATGCCGCCGTTCTGGGGATTTCTCCAAAGGAAGAAATGGGCCCATCTCCTTAGGTGCAAGATAAGCTTTCCTAAAAGACCCAGCAGCTATCATCGCCTCCAGACTCACGGGCTGGGAGTGGGTTACAGATGCATGCACTGTGTCCCATACCCATTCTTCAGCCACCGACCAACAAGGAGAAGGGGTTGCACATGGACGTTGTAGGAGAAACCCGATAGATCCCTCCAAATCCACTTTGTTCCCCGGCATGCTCAGGAAGACAGCATTCCCCGGCTCTCCTCCAGTTCGGATCGGGCTGTGTGACTGGCTCCTTCCAAAAGTAGGTGAGAAAAGTGACTCCCCTTCCAGGCCCTTGCATTCAAGGCCCTGTGTGATCCTCCATGCTCTCTCATGAGCAGCTGGACGCAGAGGACCCAGCAAAAGCCCCAGCAGAGGACAGTACCATAGGCTGTAGAAATCTGCTCTCCCGAGTCACCTGCCTGAAAGCTCACCTCCCAGCCCAGATGTCGAGTATGTGCTGTCAGCCGCTGAGATTTTAGCGTTCTCTGTTTCTACAGCTAGCAGTGATTACCCTGACTAATCCAGGTGGCGGGGGTGGAATAGAAGTTGGGGAGCCAACCAGAAATAACCGTGACCTAGCTCAGGTTACGTGTGTCACGCATGGCAGTGAGGGGCGAGGTCCGGGGTCTCCCGAGGCCAGGGGGACAGAAAGAAATCATTAGCGAGCGCTTCTGAAAGTCAAAGGGGAATGATTATAGGAGAGTTCTGGAGAGTCACGTTACTCTCAGTGTGACCTTGAGCAAGTCACTCCCCAGCTCTGAGCCTCAATTTCTCCAGAACATGATGACAAAGGGGCTCTCCAGGCTCTTTGTGGTTTGAGAGAACTCAAGGGGCCCATTGGCACCGATCTGGGGTCAATGCAACTGAGGCAGACAGTCAGATAGAGAGACTTGGGAAGAGGGTCATTTTTAGAACCAGAACCCCAGTACCCACTTCTTAGAATCTGCATCGAGAAGCCTCAGGCCACCCAGCAACTGTGGGACCGGAACATCTGTGGGCATTTATCCGCAGGGCGGGAGCTTCTCTTATTGAAACAATTATCCTAGTGTATTTTATATAATTCCTACAAAACATGATTTTCATAACTCTGATCAGGGAGCCAATTAATATAACTATTATTTATTGTGACTGCCTAGGCATAAAACCCCACAAATCAAATTGATTCCCCAAACCCACTTGGATCCCTGCATTGCTAAGTAACATCCATTATACTGCTTTATAGTCACATTTGTATTTTTTATTATTAATGCTATCAATACAATATTTATTCACCATGAAATAGCCTTCCACTTAAGAGGGAAACATCTTTATTTGTAAGTGCTCCTAATGGTCTCATGCTGCATGCACACTGGCTGGGGTATTTATGACCGGGACACAAACTATTTGAGTAAAAATAATGTCTGCCAGTTCTTGAAGGCCTGCAGAGTGCGGGCTACACCAGAGCTCCGTCATCTATTCCATCTCTGCAGAGCCACGGTGCTCCCTCGCAACCCCATTTTACAGAAGGGGATACGACGCAGGAGGGAGAAGTAACTTGCCAAATACCCCACAAACCACCAGGGAGGAGCTAGGTCTTCTGCTCAAGGACTGTCTATTTTGACAAGATGCCGAACGCCTTCCAGTACTGGGAAAAAAATGTCTAAAGTAAGGCGCTCAAGACTAGGGCACAAAGAAGGATCTTGCCAGCTCAAACTGTGACCGTGTTCAGCTCTCCTCATTTACTCTTCACCCGGAAATTGCCGACATAGCCATTTCACTTTTGTGGGAGCTGATGGGGGACTTTGGACCACAGGAGCAACGGCAGAGTGACTCTACATGTTTGGTTGACTTGGGAGGACTTGCCATCCGTGATCTCGGGCCATGTTGGACGACACCAACGTAGGTCACTGAAAATGTGTTTTTTCCCCCTGTTGGGAAGAAATGAAAGCAGCCTATGCCATATCGCTCCCAAGAATTGGTAACACTTGAATAGAAAATGTCTTGGTATCTTTCAATTTCTCCATCTCTTACCCCTTCACACCTTGGCTCCTGCCCACAGTCAACTTCTCCAGCCATAACCACTCTTGGGCACGTCAAATAGCATTGGCAATGCTAGCCATAAGCAGGAAAAAAATAAACCAACAACTAGGGCTGCCGGATCAAATACAAGATGCCCAGTGTCTAGGTCTGCGTGGGCTGCCGTAACGAAATGCCCTAGATTGTGTGGCTGATACGACAGACACTCGTTTTCTCTGTTTTAGAGGCTAGAAGTCCAAGATCGGAACACTGGCATGGTCATTTTCTTGGGAGGGCACTCTTCCTGGCTACCTTCTCTCTGCGTCCTCACATGGTGGGGAGAGGGGGGCACTAGTCCCATCATGAGTGTCCGACTCTCAAGAGCTCCTCTAAACCTAATTATCTCTTAAAGGCTCTACATCCAAATACCATCACGTTCGGGGGTCTGGCTTCAGCCTATGAAACGGTGGGGACGGAGCTCAGTTCAGTCTATTGCAGCCAGTTGGATTTGAATTTCAAACAACAAATAATTTTTTTAATATAAATATGCCCCTAGTAAGTATGTCTCCAACTCAAATTTCACCAGGCATTCCGTAGTTTAATTTGCTAAATCTGGTAACCATACCAACAATGTCAGAGAGAAAATTTCTGCTGTCTTAATGCCACCTCCTCTTGTCCCCTCTGCAGAGCAGGGCCAGGCCTCAAAGAAAGAGAGATCTCTGACTCGATGAGTCGGACCACAGGACATCTGTGGTCCAAATGCCACGGGTGGGTCGGGTTGCTCTGTCCTAAAGGTCGGCATGCAGCCCCAGGCTTTCCTCTGGCATAGACCAAACCCCATTACGACCCCCTTACCTGCACTGCAATGGGTGAGACAGGCAGGCCTCTGGGGACACTGCTGTCTCAGACTTGCCGGCAGTAGTAAGGAGCAAAGATTGTGACCTCACCTGCAGTGTCCCTGCATTGTCGGATAGCCCACACCCCAGGGATAGCGGCGCCCCCCATCCTGGGCTTCCAGGCTTCCTCCACCGAACCACCTCAGGGACGAGGGACGTGGGAGCCGGCAGCCTGCACGCACTGCAGGGTCCTGGCCTTCCAGCATCATGCGAAGGGGCGTACCCCGTCCAGAAGCCTCAACACACAGGTGTTCCAGCTGCATAACCTCCAGCAGCCTGACAGGGAACAGCAATCACAGCTCCCTGATCCCTTCAGAGAGTCGGACTGTGTGGGCAAGATTAATAATCCGTGCTGATGGGGGGACCTAACACTGCTACGTTCTCGTCCTGAAACCCACCCAGACCAGCAACTCCCCCTCTTTTACACTGTGGACTGGTAATTCCTACATTACAATAGGGCCATTATTATTTTTATTATTTTGGGTCATTTTCTTTGTTTCTTATTGACATCCAACCCAAACTCTCTGCTAAGCACTGCAGAGGCAAAGACCTCTATCTGGTGGGTTTTTGTTTTGTTTTTTTTTTTAAAGAAACAGTTGCAGGGGCTACAGGGAAAAAGCATGGGGGTTCTTCAAAGTATTGAAAGTGCAACTACCGTATCTTTCCGCAGTCCCTCTTGTGGGCATTCATCCCAAAGAATTGAAATCAGGATCTCTAAGAGACACCCGCACTCCCATGCTCATGGCAGCGCCATGCACAACAGCCAAAACATGGAAACCCCCCGAGTGTCCCCTGATGGATGAATGCCTACGGGACATGTGGTGTAGACACGTGGGGCACTATTATACAACCTTCGCGGAGGAAGAAAATCCTGCGATATGCAACAGCGTAGAGGAACCTTGAGGACCCTACGCTGAGGGAGAGAAGCGTATCTCGTACCTCCCCTTATGTGGGTTATCTAAAATAGCGGCAATCATAGAAGCCAAGAATAGAAGGGTGGTGGCCCAGGGCTGGGGGGGTGGGGTGGGGAGCGGAGGGGAGGGCTGTTCAACAAGTATAACGTTGCAGTTCCCCAAGATACGAGTGAGTTCCAGAGATCAGCTGAAATCTCTGGGCCTGTAGACAGCAACACTGTATCTTGCTCTTAAATATCTGTGCCCCTGGAGTTAAGTGTTCTTACCACAGTAAAATAATTTTTTAAAAAAAGGGGGCTCAGCAGCCCCAGCTTCTTTCTTCTTTTTTAGAAGAAAGTCAAAATTATGCCTGTGTCTGGAGGACCCCAAAACATTGAAAAGCTAAAGAGAAAATATACAACTACTGTATAGGAATGGGGAAAAAAATCAGACCAGTGAGTTATTTTTAGATGCATTTGTCCTCACCACATAATGCAACTTTCAAGTATGGTTCCATTTCTTCAAGTAGAGTGGGTCCCCAGATACTCCCGTTCCATACTGTGTGCCTGTATCTTAGAAATATCTGCTTCTCGCAGATAACCAACCATCCTAATTAATAACACAAAGTCGCAGGGGGAGCTTTCTCACTGAAACCGCAGTGGGAAACAGATAAGAAAAATATACTGGAGGTGTGGGGTTGTGGGTTTTTTTTTTCCCCCTAATTCCCAAATTCCTGCCAGGATTCTACTGTGTCTTATGAATTCTAGAATAATGAAACATGACATGATATAACCCAACGTGAGTCATCAACGTGACATAAGCAAATGCGAAAGGATTCATTATCACCGAGCATGTCAGACATGCACGCGGAATGTTCTCCTCCCTGCCTCGACCCCTGGGTTACGGAGTTTGGAGATTTGGATCTGAGTCGTGATGATGACTGTAAATGAGAAGAACCGCCCCCATCTAGCTTGGGCACCTTCCCGTCTGAATGATGGTCAGGATGATTCATAGTTAAGAACCAGATAGTCACACCCTGAATACAAGGGTCATTTTTGCCTGCCAGGAACCACAGGTGCACACAGTGACATCTCCGTTTGCCAGCTATCACCACCCACATCCCATAATCAGGTGTGCCTTTTGAGCTAAAATTGCAACACGTTGAATTTTTCCAAGAAAATGAGTTACTTAAGATCATAGGAACTCCCCTGAAAACACGACCATTTTTATAGGGAATGGAGAGGCAACTGAGTTATTTGGACACAAAACAGCATTTGCCACGGCTCCCTAGTTGTTCAAGGTGCATTTTGCTTATAAAGAGTCCCTTCTGATCCTCACAAATTTCCCATGATGTGAGGTTAGGCCCATCTTGTGGATGGGAAGACTGAGACCCCGGGCAGGGTGTGGCGTGGCAAGGTCTCACGCCCTGTGAGCAGCACAGCCTAGAACACAGGCCCCGGGGCTGGGGACATGCACCCAGCTGTCACTCCAAGTTGGCTCTCATCCGTGCTGATGGTCCAGACACCATCCCTCTTCCATCAAGCTATCACAGCCCTCGGGAGCGGCAGTCCAGCTTTTGAAACACCACACTGCTTCTCTTGCTTGATTTCAGGATGGCGTGGAAGCTCATCAGAAAGAGAAGATTTGGAAATAGGAGAGAATCCCTACAGGCTTCAGTCCCAACCACAAAGAAGCCTGCTTCTCATCCCAGCAAGGTCCCTAACTGCAATTTGAGACTTCCAGCATTTGAAGGTGACCCACAGGCGTTGCTCTTGGGGGTCCATGGACGCAGGCTCCACTGGTCTGTCAGTCATTCTGTTGTCACCAGAAGCCATCAGTGACCAAAGAAGGTCCAAGATCGCTGAGTTTAGTTTTTATAGAGAAGCAATTTGGACATGTTGGCAGTGGGCAAAGTGCCCTGAAATCAATATATGTCCATTAATTGTCAAAGAAGTTTTCCCAAGACTCCTGGCCTCAAGTGTTGCTTTTCTACAGCCAGATGCTAGGCATGCCTTTGTCCAGAAAGGGAGCACACTACTGGGACCCCACTTCAGCAGAGCTGGGTGTCCTGAAAAAAAAGAAAGAAGGAAGGAAGGAAGGAAGGAAGGAAGGAAGGAAGGAAGGAAGGAAGGAGGGAGGGAGGAAGGAAGGAAGGAGGGAGGGAGGGAAGAAGGAGGGAGGAAGAAAGGAGGGAAGTAGGGAGGGAGGGAGAGAGAGAGGAGAAATTACCTCCAAAAGATAATAATATTAATTTTATGTATAGCTTCATAGTTTATAGACTGTTCATATGAATTATCTCATTCAATTTGGTTTCCCCGTCAGCCCTGTGTGCTAGTTACGATTTTAACCCACATTTTTCAAATGTTCAAAGTGAGGTTCAGAGAGATGAAGGGGCCTGCTAGAAACGCCCCACCCTGTGCCGTCAAAGTGGACCCCTCTGTGGTCATCCTTATAGGCCCTTCTGCTTCCTTGACTCTCAGGACCCCACACCTTCGGACTGAGGATGACGCCACCATTCCTTCAATTTTTCATCAGGTACAATCTTTGTCCTTCTACGTTCCTGATCTGGAAAGAAAAAGGAAGGTACTGAACAGTCAGTGCGAGAGCCTTCTGAGCAGGGCAACGCTGACTGCATGGGGGGCTGTGATTACATGGCCAGCCTTTGCACCTGCAAAGCCCTTGCGTTCGGCACGCACACCTCTCCGGTGCTCTGGAAGCTCACCCGGACTAAGTCGCATACGCTGGGTAGGGCTCTAAGTCCGCAGCCTCGAGGCTTTGAGCCAGGCGCACCACCTCACAGCTTCGTGATGGAAGGGGAACTGGAAGCCACCCCCTCCTCTCTGGGCACACAGGTCCCCGCTGGGTTTCCACACTGAGCGGCCTTGACCTTCCTCCTCCTGTGAGCTTACCCTGCCAGCACTAAAGCAGGACTGAACTTCCAGCTTGCAGATGAGACCAACCCAGTTGCAACCACGCTGCTGTGGAGTGGGGAGGGGGGATCCACAGGTAGGCTTTTCTTTGCGGGGGGGGGGGGGGGTCTTCAGTAACCCTTTACTATGTGACCTGCATTAGTTCCCTGGGGCCGCCCTAACTAGATCCACAAACTAGGTGCCTTAAAACGGTGGAAATTCATTCCCACACAGCTCTGGAGGTCAGAAGTCCAAAAATTAAGGTATCAGCTGGGCTACCCTCCCTCTGAAGGCTTTAGAGGAGAATGCTTCCTGGCCTCCTCTGGCTGCTGGGGGCCTCAGCCGTCCCATCTCTCCCATCTCTGCCCTCTCTCTCTCTCTCTCTCTCTGTCCTCTCCTGCTGTTATGAATGCATCAGACATTGGACCGAAGGCTCCCCCAAATCCAGAATCATCTCATTTCCAGCTCCTTAACTAATTACATCCGCAAAGGCCCTACTTCCAAATAAGGTCACATTCTAAGGTCTCAGATAAACACGAATTTGGGAACAGCAGTCAACCCACTGCACGATCTCCGTTCCTGGTCAAAGAGATTTCCAGCGGCAAGGACAGCAGTTTCATGACTCTAGGGACCCTAAGGCCCAGAAACATCCCAGCATGTAGCCAATTGTCTGTACAGCCAAAATGTATGCTAAGTCCCAGCACTAGCTACTTGCCACCAATGACACCCCCCACCCAGCCAGAGGCCAAGGAACACCCAGCCCTGTGGGGAGGCAGAACACCAGCCCATTTCTATGCAAATAACATTATGGAGCCATTCAGCCCCTGATTTCTTCAGGTGAATCTGTGCTTGCTAAGCGCCACCCGGAATTTTTCCACGGGAGAGACTCCACAAGATATCAAACAAGATCTGACAATACATTCATTTCTCATCGGCACAGAGCACCTTTCCTGGGCAAGGCATTTGCTTTGCGTGGCATCATATTATTTCCGATAAATTCTCCAAATTTGCAACCTCCGTCTAGATGGAGGAAAAAACCCAGCAGGCAGAGAGGAGAGTTGGGTGCTGATGGGGGCCGAGCCACTAGAGCGCGTGGAACTCCAACACGGACAGACAGTGAGCCCTAGAGCTGCTCCCGGGGAAGGCGGCCATGTGCACGCATTTTCACCCGGGGCTCCTGCCCCCCGCTGCAGCGGGGAGAAGCGCAGAGCTCCCCCACTCCCCACGCCGGAATGAATGCCTTGAAATAGAAACGAACCACAAAATCGCCTGCCTGTGCCCTCTCTCACAAAGGGGCCCTTTATATGGAAAGATGTAACCCTTGCTGGAAACCGGATAGAGCGTCCCTGGGTAGAGTATAAATAAAACCCTGCCTACTGTCGCTATGAGTTTGGTGCAGGGATGATCCAGGTTATAAATCCAATACTCAGTTCCCAAATAAGCTTGGGGGGGAACAAATCACATTGGGACATTAATGTCCAATTGACAAAAACTTTGCAGAAGACTCTATATGTGTGTATATATATACACACACATACACACGTATGAATCTATGCACACACGTGTGTGTGTGTGTGTGTGTGTGTGTATACAGATACATACATATCTATGGGGGGGATTCTAAATCCTCCACACCATACACCAATGTCACATTTTAATGTAATATCATGCCCAATGCATATTCATGAAATAGAATCTTGGCAGGGGCACAAGAAAAGTGGGATGAAGTGTGTTTGGCGGAGTGCGTCACGTTTCCAGGCCAGCGGATTTTTTGATTAAAGTCCCTTATCCGTTTTATCATGCATATCCACTCTCTGATTAAAGTGATCTGGGGCTGACACTCACAATGTCAGTATGCACTGAGACCCTTCACACAAAACATGGTTGGAATTTATATCCTTAAAAAAAAAAAAAATCCTGTACACCGAACAACAAAACTAACACAGGGCACTATTCATTTAGCTGTAAGTCTACACAGGATGGCTGGGAGGGTGGTCCGTCCCCAGCTCCAAAAGATCTAGCCGGGAAAATTCTTCAATGTCCGACTTCAGAGGCTAAGTGTTATTTCTTTTTTTTTTTTTTTCAAAGTTAAGTTTCTTCTTTCTGATTTGTTGGGCAAAATCAAATGTTTTCACTGGAGAAAAACATAACCACAGAGTCTCTCAGCAGAATATAAATAATGAATTTCCCCCAGATGCCGGCCTTTCAAACACTGTGGGAGTCAACATGTCCCATTTTTCCCCAAGGCACCTTCTAAAATGATTTTTCAGAAGGTGCCCCCTGCAACACACAGGACCGCTGTACATTTCACGGTGGCCGCAGACAGGGCTGAGCCCCCAGACAGAAGTCAGTGTCTCCGTAGAGTTATGGGACTGATCTTTCTAAAGCGAGTTGATGTCAGGGAGAGAAAATGGGAAGGGCAGCTGTGGAGTTCCAAGTGTTTGTAAGGAACTGTCCACTGTCAGAGAGCTGGTAGACCAGACCTAAAGTCTGGGGTCACGTCACCGCCGACTGGCCAGCTGGCCTTCAGCGAGACGTCTCATCTGTCCAAGTCCCTGGGTTCTCCGGTGTGGTGGAGGTAATGGTACCCACCTTGAGGGCCTGTCGTGTGGATCAGAGGAAATCAACTCTGAGAAGGAGCTCCATACCCAGAGAGGGACCTTCTGAATTCAGACCGCCTGTTACTGAGACCCTCAGAGAGGCATGACCTCCCCATCAGTTCTGCTCTAAGAAAGCCCCTCGTCTGTCTGTTGTTCCAAGAAATCTCACATTCACCTTGTCTCTGGTGTTTAAATTCCTGATCTCCTGGGGACTCTGTCCCCCAGGCTCCTGAGCATCTCCCATTGGGAGTCCGAAGGTCCTCCCCATCGGCTGGGTCGCACCCCTCCAGCACCCATATCCTGTGAATCCAGGCCCCACCTGGCCCGCTGACGCTCTGACCCCCAGCCTCACAGTGGCCCTTCCGCGTCGGCCTCAGGGACTCCAGTTGGCAGACGAGCACAGAAGTTCTGAGACGGGCGGCCACTTACACATTGTCACATCACTGGAAAGGAGCAGAGCAGGACAGCAAGGCCTCCTGGGCTGCCTCAGGTGTGGCCAGTTAGCACCCCCTGGAAGACACTAAGAGCTTCTAATTCACAGAACATCCTTGGGGTGAGTACAGAGCAGTGGAGCCCAGATCTCTGGGTGTCCCAGAGCAATACCTTTTAAAATTAAAGACAGATAGGTAAAGAGATAGATGATAGATGATAGATAGATAGATAGATAGATAGATAGATAAACAGATAGATGGATAATAGATAGACAGACAGATAGATGATTGACAGACACACACATTAGATAGAGAGACAGAAGAATCAACAGAGTTGCCAGCCTTCGGCCAAAACTTTATTTTTTTTTTAAGATTTTATTTATTTATTTGACAGAGATAGAGACAGCCAGCGAGAGAGGGAACACAAGCAGGGGGAGTGGGAGAGGAAGAAGCAGGCTCACAGCAGAGGAGCCTGATGTGGGGCTCGATCCCAGGACTCCGGGATCACGCCCTGAGCCGAAGGCAGACGCTCAACTGCTGTGCCACCCAGGCGCCCCTCGGCCAAAACTTTAAAACAAAACCCTAGTACCACCTATGATCTCTCTGCTTTCATAAAATAAAGGACTTTGCAGACCAAATTCTAAGTCAGGCATAAATTATCTCAGAATGAAGCCTGGTTCTTTAAAATGAAGACCTTTGGCCTCCCAGAGGACGCCTTTTCCATCTGCTCACTGTCCCTCACCCTGCGGGAGCCCTGAGGAGGCTTCGCCTCACTTGCCCTGTCCCAGGACCATCCCTGGGGACACACAGATGTGCAGCTCTGTGTTGCCGACCACACCCCGGCCAGACCCACGGAGTGACTCTCCAGCACTTGTTGGCCATTTTCTTGTTCAGGTTGAACCCATTCCGTGGGTGGGGGTTGAAGGTAGAGGTTTCCCCTCTGCAATCGAAGTAGAGGTGGGGATGGGTCAGCTGAGCTGCTGGGCTGGCCTCCTAGTTCTGACCCTCCTGCCACCCTGTGTGTCCACCCATATGGACCGTACGGTGGTGTGACCTCAAGCGTGTTATTTGCCCTTCTCAGCCCACTAAGAGTCCTTATCTGGAAAAACAAAATGAAGGACCCCTGAGGCTGCTGGGAGATCATGTGCCTGGGGCCCTGTCTCTGAGCGCCCCACCACTGTAGAGAATAGTCCCCGCACAAACCCCTCCTGGAGGGCTCCCTGGCCGCCCCACCCCGTGGCTGTGCCTGCCGCCCAGGCACGCACTACGCCCCAAACACTAGTGTGGCTTCTGGTGGAATGAGGCCCCCCAGAAACCCAGGGCTTCAGGAAAAATGAGAAGCTTCTCCATAGGATCTCATCTCTGACTCCCAAGGAGCAGGGCCAGCGCAGTCCTGCCCTGTTCTCTACCGTAAAGCTATGCCAACAACCCTTCTGTTATGCAGCTCTGCCTTGCGTGGCTGAGTGAGAAGAAGTTCCCATCCACATCACCAGGGGAAGCACTCGGGGAAGGGGACTTGGGGATGACATGTAACAACTTTGCAAGGCGTGTTCTATCAGCCCTGGTTTACAGACAACAAAGCCGCCTCTGAATGATGAGGTGACTTGCCCAAGAAAACAGTAACTAGAAGACAGAATTCATTCCCAAGTCTATACGACCTCAATAACACTACACCAGTAACTACTTGTCCCTGCCTCTCTTGTGTGCTCCTTTTCTATTACCATACTAATACTTGGTGGATGGATGGTTGGATGGATGGATGTATGGACAGACAGATGGACAGATGATGGATGGATGAATAGATGGTTGGATGGATGGACAGATGGACAGATGATGGATGAATGGATGGATGGATAGATGGTTGGATGGAGGGACAGATGATGGATGGATGGAAGGATGGATGGATGGATGGTTGGACGGACAGATGGACAGATGGGAGGATGAAAAGACAATTGATAGATAGATAGATAGATAGATAGATAGATAGATAGATAGATGATAGACTATAGAGCATTTTTGTTCCCTTTGGGCCAAGGCTGGGAGAAATCAGATGCTCGCCGGCCGAGTGCTGGGATTTACACTTGTGTCACAGCCATCCCAAGGCAGAAACAGAAATGAAGCCGGAGATGAGAGATGTTTAGGAGGATAGAATATTCTGTCTTTTGTCCTTTACAGACTTGCATGTCGTTTCAGGATTTAGAAACTGTACTGATATTTTAATCCTTTTCTGATTTGATCTCTTCTATTTTCCACACCCACATAGAACCCCACTGAGATCTTTCTTTTCTATCCTCCAGGTTCAGCCTTTGCTTCAACTCTATCTTTCTGAAATTGGTAGGGGGAAGAGAGAGAATTAGAGAAGACAGAGGAAGGAAGGGCAGGCGACAGGGAGGAAGGAAGGACTTCATGACACTTTCTTGGCCACAGGCTACTCGGCAGGGCGCCCCTCCACTTCCTCTTCTCGTGCATAGCCCCCGGTCTAGTGCACTGTCTACTTATGACCCCCACGTGTGCCCTGCATCTTCTCCTTGTGACCCTCTCTACATGCCGTCTGTTTCCCCATCCCTATTACTGTCCAGTTCCTTCTCTGACCATTGGAGTCCCCAACCATTCACAGCCAAGTCAAACCCCAGCTAGAAGGGATGGCACTGTCCCGTGAGCTCCAAGAGCTCCTGTCATCTGTACCAACCCTGTAGCCTTCACCACGGCTGTCTGGGGCACCAGGCATGGCAGATGCCACGAGGCAGGTGTTCAATATATGCTTGTGGATGTTGCCACAGGTGGTGACAGGCGAAGCATGGGGTTGAAAGATGGCTTAACAGGGCCTGAACTGTCTGAGTGAGGAAACTGAACTCTAACTCATAAATTGCAAAGGGAGGAAGAGAAGACTGACTCACATTGGGTTCTCCATGATGCAGCCACCGCTCTGACCACACACACCCCCATTTTGCATCGTCCCCATTTCATGGATGCAGAAACCGAGGCCCAGTGACTTGATGAAAGTTTTGGGACCAGCAGGCAGCCGAGGACGACCAGGCACATGTCTGCTCTGCCCTCCCACCTTTTCTGTTTCAATAGCTTCCCCCGGGGCCAACATGCTACTCGGGGTGGTCCACTCTGAGACCCACCTAGAATTCTCTGGATACACATATTTGACCAACCGCTGTGATGTTTAAGTTCATGTCTCAGTAAGAAGCTATGGCAATTGCAAATTACATCAACACAATAGCACAATATTACTTGCCGCCGTATTTTCCTAACATGATTTTGACAGGAAGAAATTTCCATGAATGATGCGACTTAGAGTTTGGGGAGCCATGGGAGAGCTTCGCGCTTCCTTCACATCTAACCCCTTTGTTTAATGTGCGCACAATTTATTCTTCCCTTCACTCACTCACCACGGATGTATCAAGCATCTGTCTGTGCCAGGTGTCATGCTAGATGCCAGGGATACAGGGGTAGGTAGACTTCTGCCCACCGCCAAGGATTCAGTACGTGGTTGGGTCAACGGCCGTTGCACAAAGAATTTGAATACAATGTGACCGGTGGGGGGAGGGACATGGGGTAAATCAGGGCAACCTGGAGGCCACAGAGCCCTAGGTTTGAAGCCTGTGACCTTGAAGGTCGGTGGCCTTGGACAAATCAATGTCTGTGGCCCTCAGTTTCCCCATGCATAAAACGGGGACGAGGACTCCCCTTGCAAGGCTTTAGGAGAGCCATAGGAAACAAAGTGCAGGAGCCGCAAACACTCGGGAGAGGCTCCACAGAGGACGTCCCGATAGCTGGAGGTTGGGGGATGACCACTAACTAGTCCCCCAGACTACCAATTCCGTCTGCTCATCTCTGCCAGGCAGAGATGAGAGCACTGCATTGCACAAGGAGCAAGGATCAGTGCAAGAATGGAGGCCATAGAACCAGGTGCAGATGGGGAGAAATCAGGGAGCTGGGATGGTCCAAGTTGAGGGGGCAGGGGTAGTGGGAAGGTGTAATGGAGAATTAACGTAACGATAATGGTAAGAACTATCAGACCATAGCTCTCGGTTCTTGAGCCGACACTGTGCAGAGTACTTTCTGTGTATTACATCTCTCGGGCTGCCCCACCACCCAGGAGATAGGTTCTAGTCGAAATCCCATTATACAGACGTGGAAACTGAGACACCGAGACCTTAAGGAGATTCTCCTCGAGCTGCACAGTCAGGAGGGGACGCATGCACTGGAGGCCAGGACAAGGGGGTGAGTGGACCCTCATGTGTCTGCCGGTGTGGTTAGGAATCACCATTATTTGCTGCTTTAACATCTCGCCAATTCTCAGGGAGCTCAAAAATTTCATCACAGCCAAAAAAAAAAAAAAAAGGATTCACATTGCAACCTAAGATCTGTTCCTGATCTCCTGAGCTAGATTACGCACACGGTGTCTTGCTTTCACACCTTTTTGATATTTGTGCTGCTTAATTAAGGAAGCGACTGGCTTCCCTAGCAAGCCTCTTATTTGTTCTACGGCGACAGAGGGAGAGGAGAAGGTCCTTGAAAGGCTCAGCTGTGGTCCCAAGGGCTCAGACAGGGGTTCACACCGCCAGGGGAGGCCATCTGCCCTTCAGCAAGCCATGCACCAGGCTGCAGTGCCCGCGGCTCATCCAGCCCAGAGCCGCCAGCCCCAGGGCCAGGGCCAGAAGAGGAGGGGCAGGTGTCGAGCCTGGGCCACCTGGTGCGAGAGCTATGAACAGTGCCCGCGAGTTAAGAGCTCATCCTGTGCTGCTTGCTGTGCTAAGAAAGCCCTCGGAGGGCATTCCCTCCTGGAAGCCACTCAGCGCCTCGAAGCACCGGGCACCACTGTTACTCACGCCACTGAAAGACAGAGACCCTGCAACTGTGGCTGAGCAGTCGTGCCGAGACCCCACGGCTAGCAAAGGACGGAGCCAAGCTGCAGACCCAGAGGTCTTTCTCGGAGCCTCTCCCCTTACCCGCCGCGCTGCTCTGGCATGGCGTTGACCAGGCTGCGCGCCCGGGGGCAGGCCACTTGACCCCCTCTCTGCCTCAATTCCTACATCTTACAGCTGGGGGTGATAAGGACCCGCCTTTCCAATTGCCGGGACATGCCACGAGATCTTTGCTATAACGCACTTCTCGCGGTGCCTTGAACGAGGTCAGGCTTCTAGAACCCGAGCTGGGTTGCTGCTGGAAAGGGGCTGTCCAGGGCTGCCATAACGAAGCGCCGTAGACTGGGGGGCTCACACAGCAGAAATTTCTTCTCGCAGTTCTAGAGCCTGGACCTCAGAGATCAAGGGGAAGCCAGGACTGGTTTCTCCGGAAGCCTCCTTCCTTGGTTTACAGATGGCCACCTCGTCCTCCTCTACAGGGACACCGGTCAGAGAGACTAGGGCCTGTCCCGTGTGACCCGCCTAACCTGAATCACCCTCTAAGGGCCCTGTCTCCAAACCAGTCCCGTTCTTGAGATCCTAGGGGTTAGCACCCCAGCATACAAATTTGGGGGGGGACACAATTCAGTCCACAACACTGGGGAAGCCGGACAGTCTCTCTTCCAGCCAATGATTCTTTCATTCTCAATTCTTTGGTGTTGGCTTAGATGGGCCCACACCCTCCTCCTACTCAACAGTGACTATGGAAAGTGAACAGAGAGGCTTCCACGTGGTAGAGGGACAAAGCTGAGCCTCCCCCGATCCCTGCCTTCCAGGCAGTCCCCAGACTGGGATGCTCTTTCTCCAACCACATATTCCGGTCACCTGGTCAAGAAGGATTTATTGAGCTCCTACTTTGTGCCAAGCTTTTACAGAGCGTACACGAAAGCAGAGGGTGACAGGATGTAGAGAGGGGACAAACCAAAGAATCACAAATTGTGCACATAAGCAGGACAATGTGATTAGAGAGGGAAAATGCCTTGAGACAGCACGAACTGGGCAGGTCTCACAGAAGAGGTGTCTTTTAAGGGAGGACCAAAGGAGGCAAAGAAGATAGTGCAAAGGCCCTGGGGTATCTTGGCATGAGCTGATGATGTTGACAGGGAGGTGGGGCCAACTCACACATGACCTTGGAAAATATTATTCTAAATATCATAAAAGTAAAAATAAGCTGGACTCGCACTAAGAGATTGAGAACTGTTTGTTTGATGATCATCAGTGCCCTCTCTGATGTTCCCTTTAATTTGCGGTAGGAAACGGGAATGGGCGTAAATGGTATTTAAAGCTTAGACTTTCCGAATCCACAGCCGATTTCCTCTTTGCGGGAGCACGAGGGGAGGCTGCTCGGAACATAAGGAATCCCAGTGGAAGCCTCATTTGGGTCAAACCAAGGACATTCTACTCTTCAAGTTGCATCTATAGGAGACCAGCAGTGACCTTGGCTTCCCACCACCCTCAGGGTGCGGATCAGTTTTTGGACTTCCTGGGGGGCTTCGGTGCCCTCTGGCTGTGGTTGGGGCTGGACGAGGCCCAGCTGAGGCCAGCAGAGGGGCAGAGCCATGGGAACCCGGTGCCCTCTGGGCCAGCGTCTGCAGGAGCTGGAAGAGAGAAATGGGAGCCGCAGTCCCGCCTCGCAGTGCCTGCTGACAACACGAGGCACATCACACCACCGTAAAACAGCGGGACTCGTTTCTGAGTCCTAACTGACGAACAGCTGTGCTTTAATGGGCTACACCGCCTAGCTCATGGGTCTCTCCTCAGGCCACCCCCGAAATGAAGGCTCCCCGGGGAACCGGGAAAAACAAAGTTTGCCTTTGTACGTGTTGGGAGAGGGCATGAAATTGTTAATAAATTAATAAACGGTAAATGAATAACTCAACCAAATGGGTCTTAGAACATTGGTTTCTTCCCTTTTTATTGGCCATTCCAAGATCGTCTCTGCAAAGAACGTCAGTGGGTCCCCTTAAAGAACCAAGAGGCGACGAAAGCTGGAAGGAGCGAACAGCCCGTGCTGACACTGTGTCATGATGTGGCCTTTATGGCGCCCGCCCCCCACAACACCGAGGGGTAGACAGATCAAGGATCGTGCTCTCCATTACGCAGTAAATATCTCGTTGATTTGTTGCACAGCTGCTCTGCACAGGAAATGCGCTGGGGATCCTGGGCAGAGCAAAATACTCCCGGTTCCTGCCCTCGAGGAAGTCCAGGAAAGGGCTTGGCAAACCACAGCCCATGGGCCCCGTCCAGCTTCCCACTACCTTGGTGTGGCCCGTGAGCCGAGAGTGCTTGCACATTTTTTAACAATTGAAAAAAATCAAAAGAACAGGATTTTATGATTCATGAAAATTATGTGGGTTAATTTTATATGTTAATTTTATGGTTTGGCCATGGTACCCAGAGATTTGGCCCAATACCAGTCTAGCTGTGGCTGTGAAGGTACTTTTTTAGATGGGATGAGTACATAAGTCAGTAGACTTTGAGTAAAGCAGAATTGTCCTTCATAATGCAGGTGGGCCACGTCTAATCAGTTGAAGACCTCAGGAGATAAAAGACTGAGCTCTGCTGAGCGAGAAGGAATTCTGCCAGCAGACGGCCTTCAGACTTGAACTGCAACATTAATTCTTCCCTGGGCCTGCAGCCTACTAGCTTACCCCATATATCTATCAGCTCATCCTATTTTTCTGTTTCGCCAGAAAACCCTGACTAACTTTGATTTTGGTAAGTAGGAGCTGGGAATTAGAGGCAAGTCCATCAGTGAAGCCACAGCTGGAATAGAAGTTTCCTGTTTCCTGTTCCAGAGAGCTTCTGACCCAAGACTGGTCCTTATGCAGGTCTAGCAACGGCTCAGTTTTGCCACCTGTAAGACATCATGGTGATGCCATGAGGATTTAATGAAATGGTACATGTAATAATGCACAGAAAGCCCTCAATAAATGTCAGCTGCCTGGTCATTAACATCACTAACTCTGGGCCCCAGTGCCCCCCAGGGGGCAAGGACCAAGTCTGCACCTCCAGTGGCCACTGGGTGCTCTCCGGGACGGCATCTCACGTCACTGAGTCCCAGGATCCAAGTCCCAGGCAACCTGTCGTCTGTGTGGGTCTGAGCCTCGAACACACACATCCTCCTCTCTGAAAACCCACGTTCTGTGTATAAAAGTGTAAGAAATAGTTAAATGTTTTCTATTGTTGTATCAGTGAACCAGTCCAGAGATTGCCGACTCAATTCAATCAAAATTAGTGACAAGAGAGCAATTTCCCATTCCGTTCAGCGTGGAGAGCTTTCTGTTTTGCTTTGTTTTTATTGGAGGTGATTCACTGTATCTTTCCTGGAGGTAAGCTGAGTAGCCCCGGCTGCTTCGTGTCTCCTTTTGTCTAGATAAGTGTTATCCAGTAAAATGAACACAATAAAACTATGTTTACCTTAATGCTGTTTAAAAATCACATCGCAATAAGAGATCAATAGCTCTCCACAACAATTTACCAAAGACTGGGCTAGGGAAGAGAAATTCAAATTGCATTGATTTTTTTTCCCATGAGTGTGTGTGTGCGTGCGACGATAATAGTCCATGAGCGGGAGTGCGGACAATATGGCGCATGAGCACCGACTCTAAAACACAAGGAGAAGGAGCCAGGAGGAGGGGCACTAAAGTGTTGCAGCTGTCACCTATTGCCCTGGGAACTGGTAGACAGTCAAGTAAGACAGGAGTGAGGGGTGATTTTTTTCACACACTTGCCATTTCTCCACAGGTCATGGAGTTGGAGCATGTGGGTCTAAAAGGATGGAAAGTGGAGACCCACAGCCAGCCACAGGGCTCCTGGGGTGTGCACACGGCAAAGAAGTTGGGTATCTGAAGGAAGACGTTGCATCTCACTCATTTTGGACCCGAGCACACAATAGATGCTCAGAAAATGTCTATTGAATAACTAGCCTGAGCCACAACAGGAAGGATGGAGGAAGGAAGAAAGACGAAGGAAGGAAGGAAGGAAGGAAGGAAGGAAGGAAGGAAGGAAGGAAGGAAGGAAGGAAGGGAGAAGGGAGGAGGAAGAAGGGAAAGAGGGAGAAGGAGGGAGGGAGGGAGGGAGGAAGGAAGGAAGGAAGGAAGGAAGGAAGGAAGGAAGGAAGGAAGGAAGGAAAGAAGGGAAGGAAAGGAAAGGAAAGCAGCTGAGACATCAAACCGATCGAAGCTGGACTCTGATCCATGTTCACACTTGACCTTGAGCTTGCTGCCTCACCTCTGTTGAACCACATCGATAGCAGAGTCGTGAGAAATAAGCAGAACCATCACATACACACTTTCTGATACGCAAGCAATGGCAAGACAGAGTTGAGACTAGATCGTGCTCTTTCTGCTGCAAACACTGGAGTCTAAATTCCCCAGAAGGAATGCGTTCTTGCCCTTGGCTAGTGAACAGGGTCCCCCAGGAGCAGCAGGACTGCCCCCGCCTCAATGGCCGCAGCCAGCAGAACCACAAGCAGGAGCTGTGGGTTTGCCTTCCTGGTAACCCTGCATTCCCGCTCAGGCCACTTGGAAATATGCTTCAGAAGAAGGAGAATTTTTTAAAAGGGTCGGGGGGAGGGGAAGGGGAAGGAATGTAAGTGGAGAAATTATTGGAACTGGAGAGGGGTTTTAATGGCAACGTTGGCATCCTGCAATTTCACACATTAAAACATATTTTTAAAGAAACGACTACAGTGCTGATTGTATAAGGGCAAAGCTTTCCACTCTTCAGACTATTAATAAGGGCTTCCCATAGAGAAGACAAATACATGCTTGATGCATTTTTAATCCTTTGCCAATACATTTGACTAAAGCTGTTTGCTGTTTCAATGACAGGATTTAACTTGCCCTTCTGTATTCAACGTTCCTGATTATTAATGACATTTAGGAAACACACAAGCTATAAAGTTACATTCTGGTCGAATTGCAGCATTTCCTCCACACCCTGCGGAAGGCGACGCACACGCCTCCAAATGGGCAGGAGCCCGCTTCCGAAGGAACCTACACCCTGGACCGGGCAAGGGGGCTCCCTGACAGCGCGCTGCCCTCATCTCTCAGCAGAGTCCTAGGTCAGCCCTGAGCAGCTGCACCTGACGCCCCGAGGCTCCGGCTCCCTTGGTCGCTTTTCCAGGTGCCATAACCTTGACCATCATTTCCATGAAATCAACCCCACGCTGCCCACTGGGTGAGAGGATCTCAACAACATTAAACCAGATTCATGGAGGGTATTTAGATTTCTCAGGACCACCCCCCCCCATTCAAATGCCAAATAATGAAGTCTTCCGAGAAGAAGAGGCAGCCAGGAACCTGAATGATTTCGAAATAGGGGGTCCAGGGATCAAGAGAAAGAACTTGGATCTTAACAGAACGCAAGCAGAGGGAAAAATCCTTACCCGGACACGGCTGATTCGTTAGTGCTTTCTTTATTATTATTTTAAGAGAGAAATTAATGCTCAGGTTAAAATGAAATTGCATATGCTGATACCCTCCAGGCCACCGCCTTTATTCAGCTGGGTGATGGCACGTTAATAAGACATTAACCAGGCAAACACACTAGGACATGGTCAAGAACCCACACGGATGAAAAACGCAGGGGCAGGGGGAGGGTTAGGGCACTTTGCTTTGGTCTTGAACTGTTCCTGTCCTGGGGGGGGGGGGGATGCAGGGGCTTGGGGGGAGCAGACAGGTCTGCAGGTAACAACCAGAAAGGAAAGGAAAGGAAAGGATAAGCTGGCTTTATAGACAGCATCCGAGTAGGACCCCCCTCTCCCCTCCACAAAGAGTCATTCACACAAAAGCCTTTCAGCCTCCCCGTATTATATGCTCAGGCCTGACCCCCTATTGTAATGAAAAGCAGATCCCCCTATGAATCACAGAAAATCAATACCGCATTTTACTAAGTTTGCGTTAATTTTACACCTTTCAGCCTCCGGATGGGAATTATTGCCTCGGAGATGAGAAATCCTCTTCGGCCCCACTCTGCAGTTGTCTGAGTTTCAGGTTTGGAAAACCCTATCACTATTTAAAAAGGGGGGTGGGGAAAGACCACGCTGAAGAAGAAGAAGAAGAAAGAAGGGGTGTTGAGGGGGTGCAGTTTGAGAGATTTTAATAGCTAATAATAGGAGAGAGCATAAAAGCACAGATCCAATTTAAGCGAAAGAGTCCCTATGTAAGCATGTCAGTCTCAGGGTTACTGTATAGGGGCCAGCTCCTGAGCATGGCAGCCCAGAAATATAAAGTCCAGATTTAATTCTGATACAGAGAAATACAATTTCAAAACCGGACGTCTTATCATCGGCATGTCCCACTGGAGAACTCATTTCCCTAGCAAAAGGCTGTCAATGCCATTATGTTGTACAAGGAAGCAATTTACCACTACAGCTAAACAGGGCTACCAGGACTGTGGGAACTTAAGCATTTGAAGTTATCGCTCCGAAAAAAAAATAGCATTTCAAATGTCAGTGAAATGGGAAGGAATAATTGAAAAGTATCAATCAGAGAAGCAACGGGGTTTTGAAGGCTGAGACTGCAGCCTGCCTGCCCTGCTTTGCTCCTTCTCCTTTCTTTCTTGCCCTTCCCCTACATGCTTGCCTTGCAGACCAGCCCCTCCCAGTTCTCTTCCCCTCCCCTCCCTCCGCCCCGAAATATCCCTCCGTCCTCCTCACGCAAGTTCAAATTCGACTCAAGGAAAGGAAAGATCACTCTTTGGTCCTCTTTCTATGCCATAGGCAAAGGGCGAGCTGATGACTTCCATGGGCTGACAGGTCATGATGAGAATGTGCTCCCCGACCAGAGTCCTGAACCACCACCACTAGGCTCAAGGTCTACAGGAGGCATGACCCTTCCGGTCCTGGGAACTCACTCAGCACGTCCACGAAGCATGCAAATGCTGGCCCTGAGTCCAGTGACTGTTGATGGCGACTGAGAACATTTCGATACAGCATGGGCTCTGAAGACCACAGAATCGGGTTTCTATCCTGGACCCACCACTGGTTTGCCCTGCTTCACCCTGATGAGGTCATTCTCTCTCTACTCAATATCTTTGTTAGCACAATGAGGACAATGGTGTCTACTTGCATGGTTGCTGGAGGGGTAAGACACAACATCCAGAGAGCAGCTAGACCCCCACCCGGCAGGGAGAAAGAATCAGCATTACTATCCTTATTCCACTGCAAGGGTAACATCAGATTTCTTACATTCTCAAAGGTCCTGTGTGAGCGATCCATTCGCCTCTGGGAGCTCATTGTCACCTGACTCCCTTCTGTTCTGCCAACACTCCGAGCCCATCCCCACCAGAGGGCCTTTGCATTTGCTCTTCTTCCTTCTGGAACATTCTACCCATTGGTCTTCACACAGTTGGGTCCTCTTGTTGTTCGCAGCCACATGTCACTTCCTCAAGAGGCCTTCCCTGATCAACTTTCTTGAGATGGTACCGGCAGCCAGTCATGGCTCTCCTCTCGCTGGGCTTTGTTTTCTTTATGGCACTTCGGGATGTCTGTCTCCCTGACTAAAATACAATATATATGAGAGATAGAGGTGTGTATATGAGAGAGAGATTTTAAGAATTTGGCTCATGTTCTGATGGGGGCTGACAAGACCAAACTCCACAGGCTGGAAATTCAGGTAAGAGTTAATGTTAGGTGTTGGCAGGGCAGGCCAAGAGGCAGAAAAGTCTGGTGGGGTTTCTGTGTGGCAATCTTGAGGTAGAATTGCTTCTTTTTTCAGGATACTGCAGTCTTCGCTCTTAAGGCCTTCAACTGATTGGGTGAGGCCCACCCACATTACCGAGGATAAACCTGCTTTACTAAAAGTCTACTGATCGAAGTGTTAATCTCATCTAAAAAATACCTTCACAGCAACATCTAGATGGGTGTTTGGATAAACAACTGGGTCCCGTAGCCTAGTCAGACTGACACAGAAAATGAAACCTCACACATAGATAGGTTAAAGAATTGGACAGAAAACACTGAGATACCACCTTACGCCAGTTAGAATGGCAAAAATAGACAAGGCAAGAAACAACAATTGTTGGAGAGGATGTGGAGAAGGGGATCCCTCCTACATTGTTGGTGGGAATGCAAGTTGGTACAGCCACTCTGGAAAACAGTGTGGAGGTCCCTTAAAAAGTTAAAAATTGAGCTACCCTATGATCCAGCCATTGCACTACTGGGTATTTACCCCAAAGATACAGACGTAGTGAAGAGAAGGGCCATATGCACCCCAATGTTCATAGCAGCAATGTCCACAATAGCTAAATTGTGGAAGGAGCCGAGATGCCCTTCAACAGATGACTGGATTAAGAAGTTGTGGTCCATATATACAATGGAATATTACTCAGCTATCAGAAAGAACGAGTTCTCAACATTTGCTACAACATGGACAGCACTGGAGGAGATAATGCTAAGTGAAATAAGTCAAGCAGAGAAAGACAACTATCATATGATTTCTCTCAGCTATGGAACATAAGAACTAGGATGATCGGTAGGGGAAGAAAGGGATAAAGAAAGGGGGGGTAATCAGAAGGGGGAATGAAACATGAGAGACTATGGACTATGAGAAACAAACTGAGGACTTCAGAGGGGAGGGGGGTGGGGGAATGGGATAGACCGGTGATGGGTAGTAAGGAGGGCACGTATTGCATGGTGCACTGGGTGTTATACACAACTAATGAATCATCGAGCCTTACATCGGAAACCGGGGATGTACTGTATGGTGACTAACATAATATAATAAAAAATCATTTAAAAAAAAATAAATAAATAAAATTAATAATTCCAACAAAAAAAAAAAGAAAAGAAAAAAAAGAATTGGACAGAAAATACTCTAGAAATCTCCATCTGATATGCAGCTCTGGACATTCTAGGTCTGCAAACCCACTGCCATGTGGCATCCCTTGATGCTGCGCGAGGTGTTGAGGCACGTGATTTTGTGTTCTGCCCCCTGGGTTTTCCAGAACTCCACTACACACGCCGAGTCTCGAGAGGCATTGCTGTTCAGCCCTGTGGCCACTGAGCTGCCTGCAGCGTTCTCCCACCAAACCCAGTTTCACTCTCCCAGTTACATCTCACTCTGGGCTCATCCTTCCCCAGGACCCAGAAACATTTGTCTTCACATTCCCTCTTTCACTTTCCTTCCCTTATTCAGAGAATCCTCAACTGTTCTCATGACCTCTTGGTGGGTCCCTTGAATCTTCCAAGGTCCTGCAGCAAAGCTCTGAGTTGTTGCTTTGTCACATCTCAAACACTCGTCCCAAGAGGTGTTACCAAACGCCCTACCTAGACGTATGAAGTCGTGAGTGTGGCAACGTCCACTCTGCTCTGTACCTGCTGTGTCTCTTGGTTTCTCTTACGTGGCTCAAGAGTCCCCAGATAAACAGAAGAATTGTTCTCAGAAACAGGTCTGTCAAGGACACCCCCAGCGCCCAGTCTCTTGACGGACACAGGGAAACATCTTCCCTCATCCTTCAGGCAGAACGCTGAGGGACACGTGTTGGTTCTTCACTCTGTTGGTGAATACAGCAGGACTGCACCCAGTTCCCTTGGCCCACAGCCAGAACCCCCGCCCCCGCCCACCTGTGCACTTTGGGACCAACTTGTCACATGGCCACTCTTCCAAAAGGAAACTCGGAAACGGGTTGTACTTAGGGTTGAGGTCTTTCGTTCTGGGTGACCATGGGCAAGCCGTTTACCCAATCTGCATCTCATTTCTTCAACTATAAAATGAGTGTGATCAGATTTACCCACTTGCTCCAGAGCATGCCATGCTGAGGATCAAAAGATGCTTGTGGGGGTATTGTACACATGGCCACACCGGTGAAAAATACAGGGAGAGCACAGCGTCTTCAAGAGTTTCCACAGAGTGATCGTATCAGATGCTTAAATCCCACTATCATGCCCCGGACTCCAGTTTGAGAACTTCACAAACACTGACTCACTTAATTCCCACAACCATCCTTTGTTGGCGGTACTATTACCTGCCATTCTAGAGGTAAAGAATCAGACGCCCAGAGAGGTTAGGGAACATTCCCACCAAGACTCAGAGCAGGTGAGGCTAAAATCCAGGCAGTCTGGCTCCGGAGTCTGGATTCTTAGCCATGACCCCTACACTGCTTCTCCCATCATACCACGCCCTGCATAGTGTCTTACACGGAGCTGATACCCCACAAATATTTGTCAAAGAAAGAAATCGTCAATATAAAAAAACAGCCCAAATCCTGAAAAGATATAAAGAATTGTAGCTTTTGCCAGTGCTTGCTTGTAACAAGCTCTCAGTAAATATTTGTTGTGTGAATGAGTGATCTACTCAGAGAACATTTCCTCCATCTCTTTATTAGTGAAAACTGTGAGATCTCAAATGTATCGCCATTGGAGTTTCTATGAAGAATTTCAGCAAGCCAGAGGCTTCTCGGTAACATGCAAATCTCAGAGAATCAGTCTGCCTGGCCAACTGCTAGCTCTTTTGACGTTAAAGCAAGACCTACGAGTCTCCTTTCTCTCATTATATTATCTCTAAGACATCACAGAGGGCTAAGAACAAAAACAACCCCCCCCCACACACACACACAAACCCTCCACTCTAGAAAGCTGAGGGCCTGGCTCGCGTTTGGGAAAATTATTCCTAACAACACTTAAGATATTTGACATCGCAGTTTGTGTTTGTGTCTTGCTAACTCTTCCTAAATCCCTCCACACTAAGTTAATAAATTGATGTAACCGCGTTTTTTCAGAAGAATTTCAAACGGAAATCCCAACGCCAGAATTAAACCCTTACCCTAGAACCCAGGCCGGTGACTCTGGTTCTAAAGCAACTTGACTGGATGGGGAAGGGACTCGAATCCATTCAACTTCGAATGAGATGCGCCAGATATTTTGGACCCAACAACAGAGGTCTGAACCTTCCTAGGACAACCCGTATTGGGTCTGCCACCCGTCTCCAGGAAGGGGCACTCCCTGGTCTGGCTGCCCATTTCATGGTTGCCTACTTTCAAGGGATGGAGTCTTGGGTCTAGGATACCAAAACACGCCCGTCTGTAGCTTCCACCTTTGGCGCCCAGAACCTAAGAACCCAGCTCAATCACTGTTCTGCTCCACAGCATTTGAAGTCTTTGGCTAACTCTCACGCCCATCGCCCTACCCCTCCCTCCAAGAGATCTCATATCCATTTCCCTTAATAGTTCCTCCTAGAAAAGAGTTTAGAGTTTTCTTTACCACCTGTCCACACCAGCCAAGAGATGCTTTGTCTACATTCTTTTTAAGAAACGTAGTGACTGCCATGAACACCGGTGTGGGCCAACCTGCAAGGCGGAGAATCAAACATCTACTCTCCTCTTGTTTGGGCTGATATACA
Organism: Ursus americanus; assembly: GCF_024610735.1. Classification (NCBI taxonomy): domain Eukaryota; kingdom Metazoa; phylum Chordata; class Mammalia; order Carnivora; family Ursidae; genus Ursus; species Ursus americanus. Next base: position 38,265,249 of record NC_142152.1, on the reverse strand, counting down.
ATTATTAATGCCGTTCGACATACCACTAGGAGAACTGGCAATGGGGACTCCAAAGGTTAGCTCAAAACCCATGTCCTCTGCATTAATTTGTACCCGAAATGCACAATTAAAGACTTAACCCAAATCTGGCTGCAACCGTAGATAATCTTACTATATACGGACAAGACTGAATCTAGCAACGAATGGATAGATTTGACTGAATGAGAAGAAGATGCAGACTATATGCCTCTGTCCGGACAATGAAAACACTAGTGTGGCAGAGCAGAGGTCGGCACACTTTTTCTGTAAAGTATTGTAGGCTCTGTGGGCCCTACGGTCTCCGTTCCCACCGCAGTACTTTACCCTGTAACACAAAAACAGCCACAGGTCACGTGCAAACAAAGGGATGCAGCTGTGTGCACAGGCGACATCTTTTCTGGGCACTGAAATTTGAATTCCATGGGATTTCATGTTCCCTTTGATCTCTCTTCCACCGTCGAAAACTGCAAACACTATGCTTAGCTTTTGGGCTCTACGAAAACCAGGCGGCGGGGACCGCTCCGCCAGCTCAGTCAGCTGAGCAGGTAACTCTTGATCTCAGGGTTGTGATTTCAAGCTCCACGTTGGGCGGTACAGCTCACAACAACGCAAAAAAACAACAAAAAAACAACAACAAAAACCCAACAACAAAAACAGGTGGCAGGTCAGATCTGACCCACCGGCTATAAGCCGCAGACCCTCCCACCTCTGTGGGGTCTAAATAGACAATCTTGGAAAAGAATGTCAATGACGTGGCTTGTCTCCTTTCAGCCTCTGACTCCCTGGAGACCTCAAGCGGGCCCTCTGCCCAGAGCCCTGCCTCCTCCACCAGTAAAGTGAAGGGTTGGAACACCTTGTTCTGATGTCACATTTCTCCCCCATAAGAGAGCTCTGGGGTTTCCAAGAAGGGAGAAATAATGGATAATAGAAGCATATCATAAAACACATTTACCTGAAATTCACTGCTCTGAAGCCCACTTAAAAGGAGGGCACGGTGGCGGAGGGAATCACCCTGGAAACCTTTCAACACAATGAAAGGCGGGACACATTTCTGCATAGAGGACACCAGGGTTCACCAAAAAATAAAAAAATACAAAAAAAATTAAAACAAAGGGCAAGGACAGTGCACTAAAAAACACAGTGTCCCACTTGCCTTTTCCAATAAAGAAAAAGAAAACCCATGCTTTTCTTCAGAGTGAACTAAAAACAGCAGGATTAATATTGATGCAGCAATGGGAAAAGCAAACAGACAGGCAGGGACAAGACTGCATCCAGCCTCCAAAACACATGTAAAGTTGGAGCTAAAATGTCATATGCATATGTAATTTATATGCAAAACTCTCCTATAACAGGGCCGCCGACTGCCAAGTCTCCTTTTGCTACTTGCCTGGTACCCGCTGAAATGCTCTGATTCCATATTATCAGTCACCTACCAAGGGCAAGTCTGTCTGAGGAGAACACCGAAACTTTCTTAAGGCCAGGGTCTTAAATTCTTCTCGCACATCGCTTTCCCGGTAGCTCAGCAGGTTTCGGCAGGAAGACCTATTTTTTGCTCCTGTGCGGGCTCTGTCCCTGGCAGTGAGTGACTGGAACAGACTGCAGCAGCTTTGCCAAGAATCTGAGGCTCTGATGATGTGAGCCAACCTCAGACTAATAATTTTATATCTCAATATAAGCAAAAGAGTTCCATAAAAATAGACCGTTTTTAACAGGATGGTATTCTGTGTTGAGAGGGCTGAAGAGCGCGGATGCCATGCGAACATCTTTCTCCTATCTGCCGTACCTAACTTTAGCATCTTCCATATGTCTATTTGTCTGATCGCTGAACTTGGGGAAAGAATGTGGAATGAGATGTGACTCTTCAAACTCCACGCCTGGGATCCTTCGGAGGTGAAATACCTATCAGTGTGTGTATAACACTTCCTTCTTTCGAGTTCCCAGGAAATGGAAAACAAACAAACCCAAGGCTCAGACTATCGGTATTCTCCATCCGATGTAGCCGTGCCCGAGCCCGTGTGCACGTGCTTCCGCTTATAAATTAGCAAGACAAATAGTGATGCCGTGGAAGGCTGGGTGGGAATGGCCTGGGAACTCGAATGCATATTTTTCGACGTTGGAAGCTGCGATGAACTCACCAGGACCTCTCAGGTGGCCAAATCCTAACTGCCCCGGCCAACGCAGGGGGGTTTCTCCGCTGCAAGTTCGCAGGTCTGGAAAGTGGGAGAGGTTCGTGTCTGGGTGGAGCTCCAAGACGGGCTGCTGCACAAGGAGAGGTAGAAATGAAAGAGGGGTCCATCTTTTCACTGGGTGGGGGAGGAAGCCTGAAAATTAGCATCTGGAGAACAAACGGGCTGATCTGAATACAGCAGAATTAAAGGCAGGGTACAATGTCTTTCATGACCTTGTGAATCAGTCGGAGTTCTCGAGAAACAGAACTGATATCATATTTATATAAAGAGATTTATTTGAAGGAGTTGACTCATGAGATTGTGGGCACCAGCAAGTCCCAACTCCACATGGCAGGCTGGAGACGCGTGAGGGCTGGAGTTTGAAATCCGAAGGGCAGGCCGGCAGGCTGGAAGCTCAGGCAGGAGATTCTGCAGCAGTCTGAAGGCCGAATTTCTTCTGGAAACCTCCATTTTTGATCTTACGGCCTTCCAAGTGCTTGAAAGAGGCCCACCCACATGCCTGAGGATAATTTCCTTTGCTCAAAGTCAACCAATGGGGGGGTTCCCCACGTCCACAACAGATCTCCACGGCAACACCTCCATTCCTATTTGCTTGAATAACTGGCTTCTCCAAGTTGACGCGTGAAACTCACCATCACACTTCCATGTAGAAATTGAATTAGGCATGGCTCAGGGAAAAGTTCTGTGCAACCGTAAGGAAAGGAGAACCTAATACCCCCGAGGTAGACCTGAACACGTGTTCTGAGGCTCCGTCAGGCAGACGAGGGCTGAGTTCTCCTTTGCTCGACATGAGGAAGTTCAACATGGGGCTTCTAGTCCAAGAGGAAGAAGACAGACAAGGAGACCGACCCTGGCCATCATTGGAGAAGACAACGATGAGAATGTTACTAATCATTGTAATTACTGATAACAAGTAATGAGCTCTCCCATCTGCATGATGCTTTACAATTTTATGTTTTTAAGATTTTATTTATTTGTTTGAGAGAGAGAATGAGTGTAAGAGAGAGAGAGAGGGCATGAAAGCCGGGAGAGGAGCAGAGGGAGAGGGAGAAGCAGACGCCCTACTGAGCAGGGACCCCCAATGCGGGACTCGACCCCAGGACCCTGGAATCATGACCTGAGCCAAAGGCAGACGCTTAACTGACTGAACCACCCGGGTGTCCCATGCTTTACAATTTTAAAGCGGCTTTGCAGCCACAGTCTCTGGATGCCCACGTCCCTGTCACACTGCTCTAGGGACTGAATATAGTGTTTTGAAGTTTCAAAGCATCTGATTGGAAGTAGTGGAGAACCTTAGGCTCTGTCACCTTGCAAATCGGCAGGGTAGCGAGTGAGGAGCAAAGGCCAAATGCAAGGACCTCTGGCAGACACAGGATCCTCGTCTTTCCTAAATATTCTCTGCAGTTTTTATGTATATGCGTGCGAAGGACAAAGAAGTGTTCTTTGGTCTAGGTCAGGAACGGGAAGGACATATTGGAGGTGACATATTGGAGGTAGGGAGTGAGGGTTACTTTCGGGTTCTGGAAAAGTCCTGGACAATGAATTTTTCCAGGGACATAAGTCCATACATCAAGGGCACCACTAACATAAGAACAAGACAAACATCCACAAGCATTTGCCTAAGACACAAAGCATTGTGCAATAAACGTCCATGGGAAGCTAACCATGAGGCTCGAAACCCCTCATACAAACCTAGGAGGCCTGTGGATAGAGGTGGGCCAGGAAAAAAGGAAAAAGGTTAATAGTACTTGAGGCTCATTCTACTTTTTCCTGCCTGGGCTGAAGGTTGTAATCCTTCCCCAGATTTTATTGTCCCGCCAGAACTTGGTCCTACTTTAAAAATGTATTTCTGTGAAATGTGATCCCAACATTTTTCCTGAGGCTTCAAATTAGACCCTATCCCCCACCAAATACATTAAATAATAGAACTAGGAGTGCCCACCCTCAGCTTGATCGTGGAAAGTTCATGGAGTAAAGAGAGGACAACAGACTTCCGAAGCAGAAGATCCAGGTCACAGTTCCAGCCCTGCCAGTAATGACCACCGTCCCCTGAGCAAGGCACTCAGAGGGTGCAGAAGGCAGTTGGGGGTGGGGATGGTCAATACTCGAAGCTCTGGAGTTGACCAAAGATCCAGTCCCAGGTCTGCCACTTGCCAGCTGTGTGACCCCAGGCAGATGGCTCTGACTCTCTGAAATCAGCTGCTTAGCTGTTAAATTGGGGAAAAAGGCAGTACCTATGTCTTGAGTCCCTGTAGAGAAGGAGGCATCTTGAAGGGGAAACAATTTCAATAGCACCTATTATACCGGTTTCTTAAACTTGTTGAAGAATCAAAATTAGATGACTTGAGCAAAGGCTAAAGAAAATGCAAGACAGGCACTGTGCAAACAGGTGTGCCGGTAACACCAGTGCGGTCCTGCCCCCTTGTCTCCTACCTTCTGCAGGAAAGGCTGCCGGAAACCTTCTCCCCCAGCCATTAGAAAGCCTAGGAGGCGCCTAAGGAGGAGTGGGCTAGGAAGCTTGGAATCCTGGTCCCCACACTATCTCCAATGCCAGTGTCAAGTGGTCTTGAAGAAGCTTGGACTATGTGTTTGGTTTGTTGATTGATCGATTGGTTGGTTGGTTGGTTGATTTTCTGTATATTATGATGTTTTGACATCTTAAAAAGCCTTTCTGACTGGCAAGAAACTGCTCCTCCCTGGGCTTGCCAGTACTTAGAAGTAGCAAAGGACCCAGCCTAGAGCATGCCTTTGATATGCAAACTAACCAGCCTAGAGCCCGACCTCCTCTCTGGGGTCAATGCGCACCTGGAGGCAATGGTTTAATGCCTTCATCATCCCAGGGGCCAGGTTTTAGACAACTGGAGACCACCCCCATAGCTGAGCCCGCCACGATTGTTCAAGCTAGCCAATCCTAACTGTTCACCCTGTCCCACCTTGTCTTTCCTGCAGGAAACCGCAATGAAAGGCCAGAGCCAAAATGCACCCCCTCCTCCTGTCTTATCTCCTGACCACCCTGATGTTTTTCCATGTGGTCCTGCATGCCATGCCTCCTGTCTCCAGAGGCTGTGAGTATAATAAATTGTGTTTTTTTCCTGAGCCCCTCCTAGGTCTCCTAACTGACCATCACACAGCAGAACACAAAACAAAGACACTTCCCCCAAGTGGGGCCTTTGCTTTCTCATTTCTGCTAAATAAAGATTTTGCCTCGATACTGGTTCTTGACCTTTTCCCTGACAACACACCCGCTGGGGTCAGGAGGAAGGTCCAGAGAACAAAGAAAGGGCTTCAGACAGACAGACCTGGAGTCCCAGCCCCAGCACTAGCTAGGAAACTCTTTTCCTTGTCTGTAAAATGGGGCTAATAATGGTGACCTATCTCCTAGGATTCGGTATGTGAAGATTAATGAGCCATGACAAGCAAAGCTCATAGAATCAAGTCTGGCACATAAGAAATACTTAATAAACATTAGCTAGCATAACTAATAATATTGAAAGTATTGCATATTGTCTCATTTTATGTCATATCCTTGAGCTCATTTAATTTTTGCAACAACCTGATGGGTAGGTTACTATTATTTTATAGATGAATAAACTGAGGTACAGAGAGGTCAAAAGATTTTCCCAAGGCCATATAGTCAGGAACCATACCATATAATTGGGCTCTAGAGTCTCTGATCTTCCACTCACAGTATATTGCCTTTTCGTTCTTTGCCATTACAAAGGGATAAGAACTACCCATGGAGAGGAATGAGTTCTGAGATCATTCCAGTCCCAGCACCCTATCACTGATCTACAAAGCAAAGTTTCTGAGGCTGGTTTTGCCATCTTAGCCTGGTTCCCCTCACCTCCCAGTACATTTCAAATGTTCTTTGCTTCCTAGATTGCTCGATGGGTGTCTATGCCATCAATTGGTAGTAGTCATGGGTATCTGCTATTTTGGACTCTCTGTACCATGTGGATGGACAATCTCAATGACCCTGAGTGTCTCCAAACAGAAGCCACGTAAAAATGGGCCAGATTTAACCTCAAGGATCTTGAAGTGGGTCAAGGTCATCCATCAGTGTCATCCTTTTCCCATTTGAATTCCCTTACACAGGAGACTGCCTCCTCACTACATACACTAACAAGGAAAGGCAGACTTGAGGTGATTGCTCAAGCTTTATTTTATAGAGGCCCCATGGAACAGAGAATGAACTGGAAGTGAAAATAAAACAAAGAAAAATCGTAACAGTCATAACAATAACTTCTAATTCTGACACGTATTGAGCTCCTACCCTCTTTCTGCATGTTACTGTATAAACTAAGCCAATGAGGAATAAACCAGGCCACCAAACCCCAAGAGAAGGGCAGGAGAATGGGGTCAAGTTGAACATTCCCATTCTACTCCCAAATTCATCCATCAGATAATACATTCTACCCACTTGAAAAGACTTGGAGTAAGGCAAGAGACCAAGAATATAACTCTAGTGGTTGCCTCTCTACTTGGAAGGAAATCTCCGAAGTAGAGAAAAAGAGGTAACCCTGAAAACCCATTCCTGCTAGCAATTTCTACCATGAAATCTTCCCTAGTACCTATTGTGGACTTCCCTAAGAATTTATCTCACCCCATCCCATCCCTCTGTCCTCTGCCTAAATATGACCAGAAAAAGGACATTGGCCAATTTATTTACAAGTGTGAATAATCACCACGCTCTTCTGGAAAAAGAAAATTGGACTTGAAAGTGGTTTACAATATTTAGTCACAGTTAAGAGAGGAGTGACAAAAATTCCACTTCCGACCACAATGGGGTACCTAGACCAAATTATCCCTACTGTTGAAAACAACTATAAAATTGGGGGGTGGATAGATGAGAGAGGTGATAGATAGATAGGTGATGATAGATAGATAGATAGATAGATGATAGATAGATGATAGATGATAGATATAGACATATAGATGATAGATAATAGAATATATATTTGGTGTGTGTGTGTATATATATGTAGAGAGAGAATATATAATATTTCTGCATATAGAAATATAGATGCGTATAGATGCAACTGTTTTCAGATATTGCACATGAGTCAGCATCTGATCATAATCCCCGAGAAAAAGAAACTATACGAGGTAAGTGCTATGATTTCTCTAGCTTTTTGCCTGAAGGCACTTTATGATCTGCAGTGCAGGAAGGTGGAGCTTTCTTCAAAACAACATGGTAGTATTGCTGAATCGAGGAAGCAGACATCAGAGTTCGGGGCCAGTGAGGAATTTGTGGTACTGGGTACCAGAGAGGAGGGAGCTGCACAGAAACAGAAACTCAAGAACCGGCATGGGGGTTCTTTTAAGTCTTTGGTCATACACTAAGCTGTGCATGTGCAGGGAAAACTCCACTGTGGGCTGGCAGGTAACAGCTACTGGAAAGCTGTAAGCTGAATAGAGACTTTAAAGATCACATAGTTCTGGTAGATGTTGACATTGTCGACAGCCAAGGTAGAGAGAATAAACCCTGCAGGCATTCAACTAAATCTCCAGAAAGACCACACTTAAGAAACAGGGCTACACTAGCCCTTAAGCAAAGTCTACATGATATGCACAATAACAAAGTTTAAAAACAATCCTCAAAGGGATTCAAACTGATCCACCAATAATTTCACTGACAGACAAAACTAAACCCAATAATCTTTAAAGGAAGACAACAAAATCCAGAGTCTCATCAATGTAACAGCCAGATACCCAGCATATAATCAAAATTGACTAGACATGAGAAGAAATAAGAAAATACAACCAATAACCAAGAGAAAAAAGTCAGTTGACACAGACACAGATATGAGATTTTGGAATTAGCAGAAGATAACAAAAAACAAATATATTTAAGAATTTAAAAGAGAAATTAGGAAATAGATATGAAATCTCAGTAGAAAAACAGAAACTAATTTTAAAAGAAGTAAATAGAAATTCTTGAGCTGAAATATAAAATACGTGAATTGAAAATTTTGCTGGGTGGTTTTATCAACAAACTGGACAATGAAGGGGGAAAAAGTAAAATTGAAAAAAGCAATATAAACTATTCAAACTGATACACAGAGATAAAGGGGGTGGGAATAAATGAAAAGAGACTAAGTGACCTGTGGAACAATATCAATTGATCTAATGTAAGTATAGTTAGAGTTCCCAAAAGAGAAGAGAGATTGGAGTAGAAAAAAAATGAAAATAAGATGGCACAAGTTGTCCAAATTTGATAAAAAAATAATCAACCCATACACCAAGAAGTTCAACAAACTCCAAGCAAAAGAAACTTAAAAAACAACAAAAAATAAAAATAAACACACTCCTGGGCATATCATAGTCAAATTGCTAGGGGGGATTTAAAAAAAAGATAAAGAGAAAATCTTAAAAGCAACCAGAGGAAAAACCCATTATATAGAGAAGGAAAATAGAATGAGCAAACTTGTCCTCATCAGACATAATATAAACTGGAATACGATGGAATCACATCATTAAAATGCTGGGGCAGGAGGTAAAATTTATCCATTTAGAATTCTATCTAGCAAAGATATATTTCAAAATGAAGGCAAAATAGAAGTATATTCAGATGAACAAAATCTGAAAAAATTCATCACTAGCAGAACTATGGAGAATTAAGACTCTAACAAATGTTAACAGGAATTCTTCATGTTAAAGGAAAATAATGCTAGATGGAAGCTTGAATCTACCCAAAGGAAGAGCCCCAGAAATGACAAATATGTGGATAATTCAAAAGACAGTTTTCTTGTTTCTGAATTTTCCTAAATGATAATTAATTGTTTCAAGCAAAATTAATAAGACTATATTATGTCATTTATAACATAAGAGGAGATACAATGCATGACAACAATACACAAAGTACAAAAGGGTGAGTGGAAGTTTACTGGTATAAGGTTCTAATACTATAGGTGAAGTGGTATAAATATTAATTCATGATAGATTGTGATAAGTTAAAGATACAAGTTGCAATCCCTAGAGCAATGATTTTCAAAATAACGTAAAGAGGTAAAGCTGAAGAATTAATGTAAGAAATAAATATCAAATACTAAAAAGTACTCAAACCAAAAAAATGAAAGAAAAAAGAGAAGAACAGCAAACAGATGAGACCAATGAAAAATTAATAGCAAAATGGTAGACTTAAACCCAACCACAATAATAATTGCATTAAATTTAAATGGACTAAGTATTCCAATTAAAAGACCGAGATTTTTAAACTAACCAACATTAAGAACCAACTAGATCCTTTTTACAAGAGATGCACCTTAAATAGAAAGGAAGAATATGCCCTAAATTTGGAGGAGCTTCGGGAGAATGCAGGGAACCATCCAAACACAGCCAACCCAGAACATGAAGTCCTAATGCAGAGATAAGGGAAGCTGAGACCTAGCTCTCAAAGCCAGCTGATTCTCTGCAAGGTCCCAGCAAGTGCCGGAGGTGGGGAGGACATAGGTCAGAATGAGCTGGGTCCAAGATCTGGGGAAAAATATTTAGCAAAACTTTGGCATCGCGACAAGCTGTGACCTGGTTGGATTAATGATAGCTCCTTGAACCAGAAAGAGACGGAACAGAAAGATGAGGCAAGGTAACTGGGCAGACAATAGAATGGGGATCTGAAGAGGGTACCTGGGTCAAAACTATGAGCTTTCATGGAGTAAAGTGGGGTGTGACTTAGACCCTTCCTGGCACCCAACAGTCACCTCTAGCCTACCCAATTCTAAGCATGGCTGGAAACCCAAGTTTCTATTTATACCTTTCCCATACTATTTCACAATGAATTTAGTGCACTGTATAAAAATACATTCGACACTAAAGAAGAAAATATGTTCTTGAGGCAATTGGGCAGAGGGAGGAAAAGAAAGCAAAAATCATAAAGCCTTGGTTCTACATCCTGAATAGACTCACAGAAGTTTTAAAAAGGAGCCAAAAAATTGCTTCTGAGATTCCACAGAGCCAAGGCAAGCAAAGAGACACAGCAGGACTCTCTGGGTGGCAGGCTGGGGACACAGCTGGACCAGCTCACAAGTCAAACAGGACGAAAACGGTAGATGGGTCTCATCTGCTAATGCATCTGTAAGGAGCTTCCCCCGGACATGAACGGAGAGAAACAGCAGGGGCTGATATTCTGCAAACTGTATGTATTCCTTTGAAAAGTTGCTGTGGGATATATTCTAGATGTCAGGCACTGGGCTAGACCCAAGGGGAACCATGGTGAACAAAACAAGAGATCCCTACCTTCATGGACATTAGAGACTATGAATGGGGCACATATTTATTTATTCTTTTCGGATATATATATCCTGTTCTAGATGCTGAATTAAAAGAGTGAACAAATAATCAAAAAATAAATGCCCTAAGTGTCATGAGGGAACAATGTAGACAAATCAGGAAGTGACTTGGAATCGGGGACCTGACCAAGCCTTGAGGGCACAGCACTGGAGATCAGGGTAGGCAAGAAGTGACATTTGAACTGCACCTCAAGGAATCTAGACAGGAGATTAACCAGGTAGAAGATGGGGGACTGTGCTCCAGACAGGGACAAGTGCACATGTGAAGGACATGGACCAGCAAGGCACAAGGTGTGTCTGAGGAGCAGAAGGGGTCAGTGGGGCTAGGGCACAGGCTGCAAGGATGGAGATGGTGACACTGGAAACAAGGACAGGGGACAGACCAGGAAGGGAAGCCGTCGAAGGATTTTAAGTTGGGGAATGGCACTACAATCAGATTTGTATTTCTGTAGGATCACCCCGGCCATGATGTGGGGGTTGGGTTGGAGGGAAGCAAGAGCGGAAGCAAGGAGAACAGACCGAAGTTGCTTGGAGTAATCCAGGAGGGACATAAGGCAGCCTGAAGCAGGGTAGGGGTGCTGGAGATGGAGACAAATGGATAAATGTGAAAGGTTTTCAGAAGCAGAGCAACAGGCTTCAACTATGCATTTTCAAACCTCCACTAAGGATGACTCAGATATCCTCAAATTGAACTCGGTGGATTCCACAGCATCAAAGGGATTTTTGGGATGGAGGAAGCAGGTGCGTGCCGACGTTAAGAGCATAGACTCTTGGTCAAGCTCCTCAACCTCACCCGAGCCTTGGTCTTCTCTACAATATACCTTATGGCGGGTTTCTGAAGAATACATATGCCCGTGTCGCCTCCTTCCTGTTCTCCAGACGTAAGTAGCACTTGCTCACCTCTGGCCCTTTGCACCTGCCGTTCCATCCACTCTTCCCCAGACATCCACAGATTTCTCTCTTACCACTTCAAATGCTCACCTCCTCACCTGCTTTGATAAGCCTGCGTGAAATGCAAACTACGCCTGACCACTCCTTCAGGTTTCCCTGCCCCCCCTTCTTTTCCTGCAACACCCCTCACATTCTGTAAAACCTACTTAGCCATATATCCTCCACCAAAATAAAAGCTCCGTGAAAGCAGGAATTTTTGCCGGCTTTGTTCACTCTACCCACAACCATATGGTGCCTAGCAGATATTCAGAACACAGTTCTCCAATGAATAGCCATATCACCCTTGAAAATCATGTAGCCCATATGCATTGCTCAAGAAATAAAAGCCATGAGTCTTTTGACAACACCAATACTAATTTGAAATGTAGCATATAAGTCCTCCACCACTGCAGTGTTGTGTTGGCACAATTTCTTTCATCACCACCATTCGTGTTAGCATTGGTGAGGATCGATCTTTCTTGGTGGCCTATGTTTTTTACTAGAAATCATGACTTGGCTTTTCCAATTAAAAAACAGAATCCAGAGGTGCCTGGCTCGCTCAGTCAGTAGGACATGCGACTCTTGATCTTGGGTTGTGAGTTCGAACCCCACATTGGGCATAGAGCTCACTGAAGAAAGAAAGAAAGAAAGAAAGAAAGAAAGAAAGAAAGAAAGAAAGAAAGAAAGAAAGAAAGAAAGAAAGAAAGAAAGAGGGAGGGAGGAAAGGAAGAAAGAAAAGAAAGAAAGAAGAAAGAAAGAAAGAAAGAAAGAAAGAAAGAAAGAAAGAAAGAAAGAAAGAAAGAAAGAAAGAAAGAAAGAAAACCCACAGCATTGTAAGTTTACAAAAGGGCCACGGGCTTTGACTTCATGTGTTCTCCCCTCTCAGGAAGATGGGCTCACAGGGGTCCGCGCTTTTGGTCAAACCTCCCCAAAGCCCACTTCGCCACCACTGGGTTTATCTAAGGGCAGCTCCTGTGTGCGGCATCTCCACTGTTCTCCAAAGCCATGTGTATTTATGTGTGCTGCCATTATGTGGAAGGAGCTGGAATTGGAAAGAAGGTAAATAGGACATCTTGATTCCGAGTTACATTTTCCTGCAGCGCAATTGAAACACCATTCATGCCATCCTTACTGCATTGATCGGTAATGTTCATTTTCTAATTTCAAATAAAACCTCTTGCCGCAGTCAGAGCGAGACGCTCCTGGATGTGACTTCACAGTTCATTTTAGCTTCATAGCTTAAAGACGTTCTGTTACCATCAGTCTTAAGTGGTAATTCCACTTTTCCAATTAGATTGTGGGAACGAACCAGATAAATGGACTCTTATCCCCCAAGCCATAATCTCAGCCTAACCATCAAGGCTGGGACAATGAACAACCCAGAAGCTCTTCCCTGTCATTCTGCTCCAAAGCCAAAACCCCCCACCCCGGAGCCCCTTCTAAATGAGCCACGCTTTGGGTGCGGTTGCCTTTTGGAAAGTTGGCTCAAGTAATGTGAACTCATTTCAAAGACTGCAACCACCCACCCCGATAAAGGTCTAGACCAAGTACGCCTGGGTGTGTTTTCAGCATCATCTAAAAGCTAGTCTTCTCTATCCTGCTTGACCCCCTTCATCAATACACCCCCACCTCCTCAAAGCCAATGGCAAAGAGGGAGTCAATGATGTCATAGTAGAGAGTAACAGATTTTGTATCAGCAGAAGTGAATTCGCGCCCCAGTTCCACCGCAGAGCCCTGAGTATATCATCTCCCCCTTTTGTGTGGCCGTTTTCTGTACCTGCAAAATGGGCAGACGTGAACCATATTGAGCACACCGAGCTATGGGCAGGGGTCAGACCACCCTGGACGTGACCCGTGGCTCTGCCACTGACAGGCTGCATGCCCTTGGGCTGCTTGCTTCATCCCTGGGGCACCAGTCCCCCCCGCCCCATGTGGGAATCACACCAGCCTCAGAAGATTCTAGTAAGGAACCAACGAGGTAATGAACGTAAGGTGCCTTGCAAGGAGCATCAAATACTAATTTCCTTCTTACCACTCTTCCTTGAAGTGTGGCAGGATAATTCCAGGAAAACAGAGGTTGAGAGTAAACCCATCACCGAAGAGGTAACAGCCTATAAAGGAGAGATGGAATTTGCTGAAAATAAACTTCAAGCCTTTGGAAGCAGCCTTTGGAGGCTTGCTTGCAGGTGGAACCCCACACGAAGCTGGGACCTCCCTGCCTTCCAATCTGCCTCACTGAATTCAGCCAGATCTCATGACCCCCTTGGCCTGGGGTCTCATGACCCCCCTGACCTTGAGAAGGGGCTGTGACTCCCATTTCACGTCGGCGCTATAATGACCCAATGAGGAAGGCGGTGCTGTTCACACTTGGAGCCACACATCCGACAGGTGCACACAGCAGCAAAGAGTTGAGGGGTCCGTGAGAATGATCATACAAAATATACCATTTAGAGAGTCAAAGCCTCCATCACAATAATGATGCATAACTTCAAACATTTTCAGAGAGTTAGACGATAAGTCCTTACAGTTCTCATTGCTTCTAGGGGTTCTTAAAATTGTTTTTGTTGTAACCACACAGAGACCTTTCTGTTGGAGTCAGGTTTAAGGAACACCGCAGGAAGAGGCAGAGGCCGGCGTGCCCAAGGCACTCGGTCTGAAGGTGGTTCCTTCCCCAGTGGCCTGCGCGCCCGCCCATGCCAGGGTCCTCCCTGGGAGGCCACCAGGGCGGATGGGCACAGGCCATCTGCCTCAGGCACAGTTGATCTCACTGCTCAGTGTCGCAACCTTGACAGTGCACTCCGGAATAAATCTTTTCCAGGGAACCTTTCTGGAGAAAGAACTCTTTGAAACGGCAAGGGTCTCCAGGCTGCTGGGAGGAGAGATCTGGGGGCCGGTGGGGGGCGGGGGGGGGGACAGGCAAAAGAGGAGAGAAAACCTGCCCCTCTTGCGCGTAGGAAGAGCTGACCGCTCCTTGGGAAATGCATCCCCTGCTGCAGAAGCCAAGATACAAAGTTTCTGTCGCCACTTGTTTCAGGGTACAGCCCAACGGGAGCTGGCCCCGGGGTGAAACCGCAGCAGCGGGCATGCATCTCAGCATGGACGCATGTTAATACGCAAACCGATGTGCCGGAGGGACCCTGCACGGGCCGCCGTCCCCCGAGCCCTTCCCATTAGCCCAGGATAAGTGGCCCTCCATGGGGATAACAGTCAGCCTCCTGGAGAAGTCTCAGAAAGAGGGGTCTGTGCTGAGGAGGTGATGTGAAGACCATTAGTGGGGTGTCCTTCCCGCACCCCCTTCCCTGCCCCTGCACAGGGCGTGCCCGTGGGCCCAGCCAGGGCATGCAGCAGGGAGCCCTGAGTCCACTGTGCTGTCTGGGAGGCGGGGCCCGTGAAGAACTTGGCCTGACTTGCAGCCTCTGAAATTTGGCGAGAGCTGCCAATACGGAGCAGCAGGCCCAGGCCGGAGCTGGCACGGGAGGCAGGTGCCGGGAGAGCAGCCGGCTCCTCCCCCGCCTGCATGGTGTGATTCCAAGGCAACACGGATTGGGCCACACCATGGGGACCGAGGAGGCCAACAGATGCCCACCACGCAGGCAGCCTGGATCACCAGCTGCTGGGCCAAGCCAGGGGGAGACGGAGAGCCTCCGCGCGAGGGGAGCCGAATGCCTCTGGACCGCAGGGAGCTGCTGACTTTGGGGTGCGGGAGAGGCCCGCCCGATGGGGGCCAGCGCCTTCTTATCCTTCATCAGGAAGGCAAGGGGTGGCTCACAGGATCCGTGCAGAGACGGAGGCCAGCCACCAGCACCAGGCCCTGGGCTCCGAGCTCATCCCCGGCGTTTCTGTGCACAGAGCAAGCTTTGCTGGGGAAGAGGCCTAGATTCACACACTGGGGCTACGGACGATCGCCCCCTCCCACAGTGACCCAAGGGTCAGGGAAAGATTCACACAGCAATGTGGTGGCCGGATGTGGCCCTTGTGAGACCCCAGGACCTGTGCCAGGCTTAGCCAATAGTTACGGAGCCAGCATCTGCTGAAGGTGGGCCCCCAGCTGGGCGCCCTGGGGACCGTCATCCTCAGAGCCCCACTTTCCAAGGCCACAGCCTGTTCTCAACGTCCCAACCCCAACGTCACATTCGCGGGGAGCCGTCCAACTCCCCAGATGGATCAGGTCACTGTTGATAAGCTTCCCTGCTCCCGGAGGGTGCCTCTGAGATAAAATTCCCATAACGTAAAATCCAGCATTTCAACCTTTTCCAAGTGTACAAATCAGCGGCTGTTCGTACCTTCATACTGTGGGGCAAGTCTAGTTCCAGGACATTGTCATCACCCCCAAAATACCCCCCTAGCCGTTAGCAGTCCCTCCCCACCCCTGCCCCACCTCCAGCCCCCAGCAACCACCATCTGCCTTCTGTTTCTCTGATCTGTCTCTCTGCACGTTTCCATCCACGGAACCCTACGTGTGGCCCTTTGATCTGCTGCTTGCGTGGAGCACATTGTTGTCAAGCTTCACCTATGTTGGGGCACCCATGGGTGTCATCCCTTTTTCAGGCCGCACAGTGTTCCAGCGTGTGGGTATCCGCCTTTCTGTTTATCCACGCATCGGCGTGCGGACATTTGGGTTGTTTCCACCCTGTGGCCGTTGCGAGTGGAGATGTGAACGTGTGTGTACAAGTGTGTGTCTGAGCACCCGTTTTCAGTTCTGGGGACAGAACGAGGAGCAGAATTGCTGGGTTACACGGTGACTCTGTTTAACTTACGGAAGAACTGCCAAACCGTTCTCACAGCGGCTGAGAACTTCAATAACATTTGCCATAGTGTGTGACCAGGCGTCTAAAGGATTCCTTGCTCAGTACTGGTCCCGGCTCCCTAGGACACAAGCTCCATGAGGCAAGGCCGTCATCTCATTGACTTCTGCCTCTCTAGCTCCTAACACAGTGGGCCCAGGAAGGGTGCCAGCAAATAACCACGAAAGGCAGGGAAGGAGGGGAAGTGGGGGGAGGGAAGGAGTTGGAGGAAGGAGGGAGTATTATTTGCAAAAATAGTCGCAATTATCCCCCTTCCTCTGTCTACTCCACTTCGCAACTACCAGGAGGTGACATCTGTCTCCCAACCATTTGAAGCCGGGTTGGCCTCATGACTTGCTTTAGCCTCTAGAATGAGCTGGAGATGACAGCGTGGGCATTCTAAGCTTAGGCTTCCAGAGGCTGGGGCCTAGATGTTTCTGTCCTCTGCCCATGATCAGCGATGGTTCTGAGGGACAGAAGAAGGACCCGGGAGGGGGGAAAGAGACTTCCCCTCTTGCTTCACACCTGTCAGAAATAACCTGTCCTCTCCACCTCCATCCTCACCCAGGAGCCTCAGGAAGCAGGAGTTTGCAAGGCATGGGATAGAGTCAGTCATCTCTGAGACCACAGAGACCAAGACAGTCACCTAGACGTGAGCTTCCTTATCCCCTTTCAGGGTCAAGGAAGCGAGGCTCAGGGAAAGCTGTTCTCCTGGGCCACCCTGAGAGGTGGGGCCTCCTTGGAGCCAGCCGCATGTCTCTCCTTTAATCCAAGGCCATTAAAATTGTCACGGCCCCACCACTGGCCCTTTGGTGTGTCGTATTTATCTTTGAGTTCCCAGCCGCAGACTGGCACTCACTAAGTCCTGGCTGGACTTGATCCTTATGTACCCACTGCACGTTTATTAAGGGCCTGCCTCCGTGGAGACTGGGGTACAAGGCCCGAACACAAGCAGTATCTGCTGTCTGACTCCATTGTTACCTTCAGCTCACCAGGGAAATCAGAGTTCCCCAAAGGAAAGGGACAAGCAGAGACCCCAAGGGGAGCGAGCCCCTGCAGCAGCCAGCCAGGCACCACAAGCCCCCGGCAGAAGTAGCTTCCCAGGCTCCGTTTTCAGATGGGGCTTCTCGGTCCCCTCGCATCCCCGCCTGAGCCAAGCCATCAGCAGGGAGCCAGGTGCGAGGTTCAAGGGCTGGCCATCGCCACGGACACCCAGGCTAATGGCAGCCTGGGCTGCTTACCCCTGCTCGGGGGAGCCAAGTGCTCCCTGGCTTCGGGATGTGGCCCACGCCATGTCTGTGTTAAATGCTCTTCGCCCTTCACTGGGTTTCAAGGTTAAACTCAAATCCATCGAGAGAGACAAAAGCCCTAACTGATGAACACCGTCTTTCTGTCCCTTTGCATGGAGATTACAGGTGCGCGACCCTCCCCGGCACAAAAAGCTGTTGCCATAGAAACCACATGGGATGCCAACTTGACAACAAGTGACATTCAAACCAAGAGGGACATTGACCTGACCCCCCTACACACACACACACACACACACACACACACGTGCGCACACTCACACACACTTAATTGCCAGGGGAGAAGGCACAAGAGTGTCCTTTCCTTTACTTAAAGCACTGGCCCATTCATATTCATTAAATGAGAGTGACAAAGACACAACTTTCATCACAATTTTCTACCAGAAGCAGAAAAAAAAGAAATCCACCAAGACGGGGTGTCATTGTTTTCAGCCTCCTTGAAGTTACGACAGTGTGATCGTCCCCCTCATTAGCGCTGGGCGAGCATGGGGATGGCTCTCTCAAAATGAGGCAGCCTCTATTCAATGGAGGAAAAGTCGGACAGTTCTTTCTCGGAGGATGGGTCTAGATGTTTGTATTTTTTTTTCCCGTTACTCAATCCAACTTCATAGAGGTTTTGCCCAGGAAACCCATGCGGCTGAGGGCAGGGGTCCCCACTCTGTTTCCATGGGGCCCCTTAGCCAAGAATAATTTTCACAGGGGTGAAAAAGAAATGAAAAGACTCTTTTGTGACACCTGAAAAGGATAGGAAATGTCCCTTCCAGCATGCGTCCAAGAGGTGTTATGCACCACAGCATGCCCCTTTATTCCTGCGTGGCCCATGGTGGCTCTGACATTGCAACAGAAGTGACTGGGTGGGACAGAGACCCAGGCATGGGCTGCGCAGGGAGATGCCTCCATGACGCCCGGCAGGTGCAGGGCCTGGGGGTCCCCATCACTTTCAGGGGCCACAAAAATGTTTTAATTTTACTTTACTTGAACAACAGAAGAAAACTATGAATGTAAGAATAATGAATCCAGCCTGGGATCTATCCGTCTCTATATCCACACGGTTATAAAATGTAATTTTTATTACTTTCCAGTGGAGGAGGAGACCCCAGGAGGCAAGGGTGCCTGAGCCCGTGGAGGTCCTCACGAGGCCCCGCAGCAAATGGCCCGGCAGAGGGAAGTCCCTGGCCACCTCTTGCGAACCCAGGATGCCGTCCCATCTCTGACCTGCCTGGTGACTCGGAACCGTGTGCTGTCCTCTCTGGACGTTGGAGGCTTGGTCCCTGCTCCAGCAATGCGCTGGCCGTGTGAACGTCCACACGTGATTTGATCCCCAGGCGTTCTGGAAAACAGGGAGGAGATAGCCTGCCTCCGAGGGTTGGTGTCAGACTGCGGGAGGATGACCCACAACACTCAGCCAGGACCTGGCACTTTGAATGCAGTTAATTCACGGTGCCCAGGAGGCACCCAAGCCCCCTGCCGTGTGCGGCACGTGGTGCCCGGCCTCTTCTCCCTTTGGAAAGCCTGCCTTGCAAAGGGATGGGGGCTGGGAAGTCTTCCCACTGTCAGGGGAGGCCGGGGACATCCCACCATAACTCCACAGGTTCAAGGGGAAACCCGGCGGGGGCAGGGAACGCCCACCATCGCCCACCCCAGTGGTGCAGCCGCCCCCCCACCCACTCCTCCGGAGGGTCTTTCTGCATCTAGAGCCGCCCGCCTGTAATCTCTATATAACCTTTGCAATGCGCCTGCATATTTCACCCTTCCAGGCGAGCACTCCCGGTTTTTTTTTGTCATTCCAATTTCATTTCCTGGGCTGTGTGGACTGCGGGCTCAGCAGTCGCTCCGGTCTGAAGTGACTCCTGGGACCTCCTCACTGTTCTATATGCAAATGGCCTTGCACCTGGGCAGCCGAGCGGGCTCGCAGACAGTTTAGTTATGCAAATCTGATTGATTGAGAGCATATTGCAGGAGCGCGAGCACAGGCCTGGGACACTGGCAGCTATATTTCACTGGCTAAATTCCCGAAGAAGGGGGGAAAAATTAAATGCCAGGCATTTTGATGCATATTCCCTTTCAACCCCTGTAGTGCAATAGTGTTTATTTCTGAATGTGTTCAACACTCGGGTTAGACGTTGCTAATACAATTTTTGCGTGCGGGGTGTGTTATTGCTGAATTAACAGAAGGCTTGTTTTCGGTGTAAAAAGCCAGTTGCTGTGATGTCACAAGCACAATAGGTCTGTCAGTTGATTTGAAATAATTCCCCAGGCAAATACAGTAAAGGCAGTGTTAAAAAATAATTAGGTCCTTCGGCCTCAAAATGCTCACCCAAGTGGAGGGAGTAGCGTAAGTTACTCCGACTTTATTCTCTTCTACAACAAAAGGTAAAATAAACCACAGGGATGCTGATTACATATCGTCATCCTATGTGGAAAGCGTTTGTCTGTTTCCGAAACAAGGGGGTTTGAAGAGGAGAAAAGGAACAGTAGCAGAAGCCCTGGAGGAAATAAAAAAAAAATTTTTTTAAACCTCAAATCTACTTTGAATCTGCTTGAAATAATAAATTCCACATCAGACACATTGCATTCATGCATGTTGAAGTCTGTAACTCTAGAGGCTTGGGAAGCCTGGCTTATCTTGCTTTTCTGCATTTTCCTTATTGATTTATAATCACTGATAAATAAGATACGCCTACATGGCAGACCACTGCTGCAGAAGGGAAAAAGAAAGGCATTTCTGCCCAAGTCTTTCCCTACTGCCCCACCAGCACCCGTGAGTCAAAATTACACATAAATCACTGTTGTGGGGGCGAGGGGAAGGCGTGGGGGAAGTAGAGAGAAAGAGTGAATTTCACCTTCTGCGTGTCTCCATCACTAGAAACCAGGCTGTGCCAAGCAGGTGCTGGAGGCTGCAAGCCCCTCAGAGAAGGGGCTGCAGTGTGCGAATTGATGCAGGGGTTAAACCCACGGTGCGTGCCAACATTCACGTCCACGGGAGCAAATGCTTGTGATCACTCACTCATTCCTTGATGTCCATTACACTGCCCTGCGCAGACCACCTTGTTGGCCTTGATGTGCATGCGTCTACGCCCACAGACCTGCCCCCAGGTAGTCAGGGGGACACATCCCATGCACAGGGATATTCACACACAAGAGGTTGGGGCTTGGCTGCAAAGAAGAGGAAGGAAAGCTGGAAAGGCTTACCTGCGGTCAGATTTTGTGGCCAATGCAAGAGCAGCAGCCCGAGGCCATTGTTTGCCCCCAGTGCCTGTTTTCCCACTGCCTGGCATTTACACACACACGCACACACACACACATTGCACACATACGTGTATGCACTCCCCACACATACACATGTGCACAGCTCGTGCTCACGTACACACGTGCATGCACACGCAAGCACGCGTGCATACACACGCATGTGCCCACATATGCGTGTGCACACACACGCATATGTGTTTTAGAAAACAGGCATCTGACAGGCAAAGCCCAGCCAGAGGGTCAAAAATGAAGAGCCTGGCAAAGGTCAAGTTTAATCTCTCCCCTCGACGGCCGGGCGCACCCCTCCCACGGCTGACTAACAAAAGGGCCTCGGCACTGTGACTGACAGAATTCTTAATTGTATCCACTCATTCATGACAATTTGATTAAAATATTACGCCAAAGTCTCACCCCCTGTTTGCTTCGATCCTCCAAATCTAATTTTGAATTTTCAGAAAGGAGATTACCTCCACAAGCATGACTGGGATGCTATTAACTTCTACTTAATCTTTATTACTGATGTGAATTTAACATATGTACAGCTTCGCTCTGCCCCTGTTGTTTTCCTCTCCAAAGTAACGTCTGGGCGGTATACAAGCGGTGGGCATTAATTTTCACTTTGCCATCCTGTCGCCGGTCGGCTCTCGCTTGTCTGTGCAGGAGAGGGGGCGTCGTCTCCGTGGCAGGACCCTGCTCAGGACACGGAACCTCCCCTGCCTCCCCCTCCTGAGGCCCGCCTCCCGGCTCGGCTCACAGGCCCTGCTGCAGAGCTCAAGGCTGGCTGCCTGCCCCTCTCGGCACTGGGGCAACGAGCAGATTCTCAGGAGCATCGGAGGGACTTGTGCAGAAGCGGCCAGAGGATCTAGAACTCTCCATAGAGCGGCTCCCACTGTCCAGCCCCGTGCATGGGAGCCGCCCTGGGGAAGAACATGCCGTTGGTCTCACAGGCCACAAAATGAAAGCAAATCAGCAAAGAAACAAAATAAGAGCAAGAGCATTGACATTGGCGTTCTGTGTTGTAAAGCTTTTCTCATTTTTTTCAGTTTTTCAATGTATTTTTTTCTGTATCTTGTTTCTCGTAAGATACGGGTATGTGCGGGTATCTAATCAAGGTTTGGGGAAACAGAGAAAAGTCTGGAATCCTGGCCTCCAAGGCATCAATAGCTATTGTTCCACACTGGGGCTGCAGAGAGGGAGCCGCGGAAGCTTCTTCTCTGATGCTTCTCACTATATGTAACGGGTAAAATTGTGTCCCTTATAGATTCATATGGTGACGTCCTAACTCCCAGTACCTCAGAAGGTGACCTTATTTGGAAAGAGGGTTGTTACAGATGTAATGCGTTCAGGTAGGATGAGTCATACCACGGCAGGGTGGGCCCTCATCCAAGGTGACTGGTGTCCTTATGAAAGGGGACACTTGTCCTTATAAAAGACGCACACTCAGGGAGAACACCACGTGAGGGTCAGACTCAAACTGTCACAAGCCAAGAAACGACCGAAGCTGGGAGGGAGGCCTGGAACAATCCTTCCCTAGAGCCTTCCGAGGGAGTGCCCTGTGCCAACACCTTGACCCCAGGCTTGTAGAACTGGGGGACGGTAATTTCTCTTGTTTGACCCGGGTGGTTGGTGGCACTTTGTTAGGGCCTCTCTAGGAATCTAATACACTGTCCGTTTCTGTTGTTTGAATCAGGTATCCCAGTATTGCTCTTGAAATCTTTAAAAAATAAATATGCCTATTTCAATTCCCATAAATTATAAACCTGTCTTCGTGTGTCTTGTATTTGAATCAGGAGGCCTCTGCTGGGAGCTCATATACAGAAGTACACAGCATTTCTTCCAGGGGCTTGAATTCAGGCCTCTGATCTGCCTCTTACGAAGCAGGTGAAAGGAGGGCCTTCCCTTGAACTCTGCGCTCCCTCCTGAAAACATGGATCAAAGCCTTGCCCTGCTTCCTCAGGCAGCCGCGGTGAGGGTCAGCAAATGCCACATGGAGCCCTCTACACATTCACAGTATTAATATTTCATTCCTTAACTCCACCAGTCTGCACCAAGCACTTGAAGACGCCAGGCCCTGCAGGCGCAGGGGTCTCCGGGAAATGCCGAATGTGCCTCCTGCCCGTAGGAGTCACTCTGGGGTCAAAGAAACCTGTAAACCACTCAGCTCGCAAGAGAGAACAAAGGCTCCTACGGGGCCTCCATGGGGAGACAGGGGCCCTTCCAGCAGGAGAGTCAGGGGGCTTCGTGGGCGGGGAGAGAGGTTTTCAGTGGAGAGAGGGTATATCCATCAAAGGTGGGACGGTGCAGGGGTGAGGGGAGGCAAGACAGTGCTGCACCTGGAAACAGAGAGGCAAGCGGTCGGGCTGGGGCCTGGGACCCCAGAATGCCGAGACCTTGCCCAGTTCAGCCGCTGTCTGATCTTCGGCCCTAGAACAATGACAAGCACACAGTCGGATTCTCTAAACATTTGCGGGGTAAATGAATGTTGGGAGAGGTTATCAAGAGGATACGATTGCCTGTTGACTTGCAAGCTGGACCTGGACAGTCAGGGACTCCTCTCCCCCTCCCCTGGTCCTTGGAACACGTGTCCTGCTTGCCTCCATGGTCCCAGAAGCTGCTCCAAGGACACAGCCTTGAGATGGAAAGGTGATCCTGAGACGACCTGGACGGTATATGCAACGGAACCCAGTTAAGGCCTCTACATAAGCTTGTAAGATGTGGTGGGCAGGTGCAGAGATGTTCTCGTCTTGCGGCTGCCCAAGACTCAAGACACGGGTCACCCACCCATCTGGAGTGGCTGCCTCTTTCCTTGGATCTTTCCCTGACCTCCGCTTAAGGGGGCCAGTTTCAATTAGTCTCAGGAGGCTCCTGAGGAAGCC
The DNA here is from genome assembly GCF_024610735.1 of Ursus americanus. NCBI lineage: Eukaryota > Metazoa > Chordata > Mammalia > Carnivora > Ursidae > Ursus > Ursus americanus. The sequence continues at coordinate 38,241,608 of NC_142152.1, read as the reverse complement.
GGAGGGAAGGGAGAAAGGGAAGGGAGGTGGGGAGGGAGGTGAGCTGTGGGAGCAGGACAGCAAGGAGTAAAGCTGGAGGGACAGGCAGGGGTGAAGTCACCCCTCCCCCCCAGCCTTGGAGACTCTGGAAAGGAACTACCCTCTGTCTTGAGCCACTGGAAGGGTTTGGTATCCTTGCTGGTCATGGCAGGAAACAGGCAGATACCTAAATCGATGAACTTGAAAAGAACTTGATCAACAGACTCCTTAGAAGAGTGTCAGCAGAGAAGCCAACAGGACAGGACGACACAGGAGCAAATTCCTGAAGGGGCGATGGAGGATGTGTTTCCGGAACCCGGGGCAGAGAGAACACTGAAGAGGCCAGCCTTAAGCTGTGACCTTTGGAGGGCATGGCAAGCCTGTCACACCCAGGAGGCGGCCAGAGACACGAAGCCCTCCCCTCCTCCGGTCTCCTCCAGGGCTCCCACTGACCCAGACCCAGCCAGGACCAGAGGACAGGGCAGCTCTTGATGAAGTTCACCAAAACATTCACTCAGGTTGGCTCCTGGGGCTCTGAGCAGGGACGAAAGGGAGACGGGGGGGCCTGATGGGGCAAAGGGAAGTCAGAGGATGCAAACTCAGAAGGGACAGGGTCCATTTGTCCACTTAGAAAAGCCACTTTGGCACTGAAGGCAACAGCAGGTAATTGTGCTACGGGACCCGAGCTGAGCGATGGAATGGGCGGTAGATCCAGGGTATTCATGGTCGGGGCAGAAAGAAGGTAAGGAGAAGACGGAATCTACCCCACCTTAAAAAGGGGCAATTCGCCTCTGGCTAATGTGGGCTCCGGGCTGCCGGCCGCATGAATACCCATTAAACATCTATTGATTAAAAATATCTGTGCAGGGCTCCTGGTGGCTCAGTCGTGAAGCGTCTGCCTTCAGCTCAGGTCATGATCTCAAGGTCCTGGGTTCGAGGCTCACATCAGGCGCCGTGCTCAGCGGGGAGCCTGCTTGAGGTTCTCTCTACCTCTCCCTCTGCCCCTCTCCCTACTCACACACTCTCTCCCTCCAAAACAAATAAATAAATCTTTTTAAAAAATGTATTTCTTATTTTGTATGCCTGTGATTTGCAGGAAACACTGCTGATGAAGGCTTTTTAATAGACTTTTTTAAAAAGTCTGTTTACAACAGTCCCCTTAAAATTAAAAGATCACAAAACTGTCCGTTCTTTCCCCCTTCCTAACCTTCTTCTACTTGGCAAACATTTGATTCATTTTGGTCCTGTGTTCGAGGCCTGAAGCTAAGAGTCAGTTGCCGGAAGTGTGCAGATCGTGAGTCCTTTGGCTCTGGGGGGAGGAGCAGAGCAGCCTGGGGTCCTGGGGCAGCCCAGCCCTGAGGGGCCGGGTGAGAGCTGACTGTGTCTGCCCTGGGCCTGCTGGGAAAAGCAGGGAAGGGGCCATCGCAAAAGATGCCTTATCCCAGAGGCAATACCCCAAACTCCAAAATACGTAGCAACAGGCAGAGCAGGACAGCGACAGGCCAGAACGAACCCCTGCCAGTGGTGTTACAGCGGGTTCCCAATCTCCCACCCAACCCCTCCCGCCTCGGTCAGGCATTAACCCCTGAGTCGATGGGTCAAGGGACACCCAGAGTGGGGTTTGGGGGCAGCCGGAACAGCGAGGACAGTGACCACAGGACCTATTTCCTGAACAGTAGGGGAAACCTTCAACACCGAAGAACCTATACGTTATACCAGGGCCTCTCAGCTGGACAGGACACTGCCTCGCCCCGGGGAAGTGACCAAAGCTGAGACAGAGAAGTGGGAATAATAGTCTGTTAAACAATACACAATCTTCTATTAACAAGTCTGAAGGTGGGGCGCCGGGGTGGCGCAGTCGTTAAGCATCTGCCTTCAGCTCAAGGCGTGATCCCGGCGTTCTGGGATCGAGCCCCGCATCAGGCTCCTCCGCTAGGAGCCTGCTTCTTCCTCTCCCACTCCCCCTGCTTCTGTTCCCTCTCTCTTGCTGGGTGTCTCTCTCTCTGTCAAATGAATAAATAAAATCTTAAAAAAAAAAAAAAAAAGAAAAGCCGGAAGGTCCACACGGCTTTGAGCACATGTATCCCCCGGTTTCTCCGTTAGAAGAATGGTGGTAACAGTGTTAGCTGGCCTCATAGCGTCAACCCACGTGAAGAACTTAGAAAGCCTGCCTTAGAGCAGACATACTTAATACAGGCTAGCTATTCTTATTACTAGATGAAAAAAGAGGTTTTTCGATCATACTTCCAAGTCATCTCTACACCCAACATGGGGCTTGAACTTACAACTTCCGAGACCCAGAGTCGCATGCTCCGCCGACCGAGCCAGCAAGGCGCCCCTACCTGAAACTTCTTTCCAGGGTTCTTCGGCTCCTCCCCCATAGGATTAGAGAGAGGCTGGTTTAGGGCCACCGTTCCTGACCTGCTGCCGTCCGGCTCTGATCTTCCCAGCCTGGCCCATCCGCGCGCCTCGGGCCACGAACACAATCAAACTCTTCCCTTCAGAGGCGCTGTCTTGATCCCCTTCAAGAGCAGTTTGCATTGAGGCTTAAGAAAGGTCAGTCCCTGTTCACTGTCACCAAGCTGGCAAACCTGAAACAGGCCTGTCTGACTTCAAGTTCCACTCCCCACCCCGACATGGGACCAGAGCCTGCTGCAGCCCGTTTCCCGTGGCTGGTGGCTGGACAGGCCCCTTGTCACGCGCCTTCCGTCTGGCTTCCAGGTCCAGGGCCTGTCAAAGCAGGGGGTCCGGGGCACCCACCATGTACAAGCGACCACCACTAGCTATGGGGGAGGGACGCGTGTGGCACAAACCCCAGCCACACCCCAGGCCTGGGGGGAATTCTGCAGGCTCATTGAAGGTACCAAAGACAGCAGCCAAGGAAAAAGATAGGGCATAGGCAAGCAAGTGCCAATGTCTGCCAGCCTGTGCGGCCCTCATCTGCCCTCCCAGAGATCGCAGGATGGGAAGAGAGACCAGCTGTGCGCCTGTAAACAGAGTGAGGGGTGTAGAGGTTCTCCTCCAATACGAGGCGTAGATGCTAGGTGGTGTCTCTTCTGGCTGCTTCGAGAAATTCCCTTCTCCCTGTTGCTGCAGAGGGGCCCAAAGAGGCCCTGGAGACAGAGAACGCAGAGGTCTTTGGGCTGCTAACAGCTGATCAAGTAGAATATTCAAGGTTTGGGGTGTCAGAAAAACCACCTACCAGCTCATTGATCCCCAGCAAGAGCTCCCGCCTTTCTGAGCCTCAGTGTTTTCATCAGAAAAGTGGGCATAAAAAACCCCGTGCCCTATAGGATTGCAGTGCCGCTTAGCAACAAGCGTTAGAGCTGACCCGGAATAAGCCATCGGTCAATGGTAGCTCTAGTGAGCTTCTTACTACGATCACTGCCCTGTGGGCCCCTGAAGAAATGGGTGGCATTTCATGTGTTTGCCTTTGTGTGAACGAAGCCCGCCCCCAGAACTTCTTTCAGTGTTGCACGTGTCCTGACTTGTTTGCATGTCTTTCTCAGCCTCCCACCGCCATCCCCCACTCATCTGGGGCTTTGGGTGAGAGAGACACTCTGCAAACGCCACCCTGGCACTTTGCAGTTTGCAAACCCACTGCCTGCCGTTTGTCCTTCTTGTCCTCCTCCAAAGCCTCCGAGAGAGGCAGGGAACAGTTTCTCAGCCCCCTTTTGCAGAGGAGAAAAATGAGAAGCAATGAGAGAGGAGTAAAGATGACTGAAATCCCACAGCCGGAAAGTGGCCAGGACTGGAAGAGATTCCGGGAGTCCCCGCAGAGGCCCCGGCTGAGCTCGTACAGGAGAGGAGCACAAACCCCGAGGGGAGCCATCAGGGGTGCAGGCGAGAGGGGGGCCCCGTGGCTGGTCAGATTCAGAAGCCTCACAGGCGTGCTCCCACCAGCCACAGCCTGCTCTGTGCAGCCCCGTGGTGGGGTGCACCCAAGCGCTGGGTTTATCCTTAATTCTTCTCTAACGATATACTTTAAAAAGGTCATTTTAGACCTTGATACATTATTAGGTGGAAAATGTAAGTTACAGAACAGTGAGCATAGAATCATGATATTTGTTTTAAATGATAAGTATATACGTGGACTTGTGAGGGCTCGTGGCAGGGGATACGCACCAACAATTAGTGACCCGCTGGGGAAACAGGTGTAAAGGAGCAGAGAAAGGGTTGGAGGAAAATTTTTATTTTTTACTCCATGTACTTCTGAACTATGGCTGAGGCAGGGAGGTCCCCACATGAGAGATGAGGAGTCCCCAGACCGAACGCCTGGTCATCGTTGGTGATACCAAGGAGAAGCTGCCAGCACCAAGCCCAGCGAGGGACGGACTGAAGACAGTGACAAATCCCTTATCATTCCTGCCACGGACAAGCGGGTTCTATGGCCACCCCCCTTGCATCAGAGCAGGCTCTCTGACAGCCGAGCTGGAGTCCCGGCCCAGGCCTTAGGAGACCAGCAGCTTCCACATCTTTTCCCCTGGACCCAGAGCTGTCATGCGACAAGTCCAAGACCACATGGAGACGGACCGACTGGGGTCTCTCTAAGCCCAGCTTTCCAGCCACCCCCCTTGAGGTGCCAAGTGCTTAGACCCTCCAAACCAACCTACCCATCAGCCGAGTACCACCAGGGGACCCCACCAAACACTCCACCAAGCTGACCAATTGCCCAGCTGAGCCCTGACCATGTTCCTGACCCACAGAATCATGAGATAAAATAAAGAAATCGTGGGGCACCTGGGGGGCTCAGTCGGTTAAGCGTCTGACTCTTGATTCTGGCTCAGATCATGATCTCAGGGTCATGGGATCAAGTGCCGTGCCAGGCTCTGTGCTCAGTGGGGAATCTGCTTGAGATTCTCTCTCTCTCTTCCCTCCCTCTGGAGAGGACCCAGCCAGCCTCCCACACCCTCCCACACCGTCCCTCCACAGGGACATCAAACCAAATTGTCACTCTAACTCTGAAGTATTTCCACCTATGCAGGCACTTAGGAAAGACAGCCTTTTTTCCTACCACTTTTTTTTTTTAACCATAGCTTTATTGAGATATAATTTACGTACCACAAAATTCACCTGTTTTAAGGATACTTTTCAACAATTCTTAGTATATTTGGCTCTATTCTCAACAATGCAATGATAGGGCATTTAAAGACCTCCAACATTGGTAGGATGTAGCAGACACGGCTGTCAAGGTCAAGGTCAGTTCAAAATGCCCTTTTGGAAGGGAGTTTGGCACTATGTATCAAAGCTCCCTTCCACGCCTCAGAAAACGAAAACTCTTCAAAATGAAAAGTTCTACGGAGATAAAACATTGCACACAGCAGGTCGTTCACTTTACAATTTGCTAGGAAGTGAAAAGATGCTAAACCCTGCCAAATCCAGAAATATTTGCCTCACTGTGGCACTTCCTCCTCCTAGAATATTATACTTTCACTAATAATAACAGTGATCATGTTACCAAGGTCTACGTAAAGATTTCTAGAACGTAAGGTTGGGAAAAGAATTTTATGATACAATAATGTCAAAAGGAAAACAGGATACCCCAAGTCAACAGAAGGACTAGAAGACCACATTCAGACCACACGTAGCTTGTCCCCAACTTTCACTCCTTCGTTCAGTGGGCTGTGAGTCAACATCTGCCACATGCCACCCACAGACAGTCTCGGCAGCACCCCCAACTCCCCCAAGGGCGATGCCCCATCCCCACCACATCCTGACCACTCGCCTCCCCTTCCTGGGTGATTTGAGGTTTCAATGACTATATCCAAATTTTGCTGAACAACTGGTCAGAAAATTAAGGAAAATAAAAGGTGTCTAATGAAGAATGGGAGGCAAGCACACACACTCCCCTCCCTCATCACATCTAGTGCTCGCTTACAGATGTCGTTCAAATGCCAGCAACAATGCTCAGCTTCCCACCCAAGGGATGTCCAATGGCTGGTAGTTATTTTAAACAGCGGCAATTTGGGGGGCCAGTTCACAAATTCCTCCTATTGTCAAGTGACAAGCCAACATAGATTTCAAGCCACTGGGGTCCACCTGCATTGTCTCGGACCTGGACACGGCGAGTGCAGGCACGGCCATGTGCGGTGTTCAGGGGAGAAACCACCACCCCGCCCCAGTGAAATGTCCCTCGGCCCTATCTCACCACTGGTCCCAAGACGGGCCTGCCTGCGCGACAGCCATTGTGAACTCCGCCAAACGCGGGGCTCAACTGTCAGCAGCCCCCACCGACACAAAGACCAGGGAAAGCCCCAGCCACGTGGTGTGAACGAGCCGCTGAGAAGGGACAGCTTCCAACCGGCCCCGCGATATTCTCAGCAGTGCACAGCCTCCTCCAACACAATTCCCAAGGAGCTGTTTTCCGCCCAGCCTTGGAGAAGGAAGGTGACAACTTGGAAAAGAAGTCCCCTCTGTGTCCAAGGAGGGAGCGTGCCATGATGAAAACGAGAGGCCGGCTGTGCCTGAGTTTCCCATGATTCATTTGCTTTTTCAGAAAGTGTATATTGAGACCTGATGTGTTTCAAAGCCTCCCGCTAGGTTTAAAGGAGCAGAAGACTCTGCCTTCATGGCATTGTTCTTGTCATGGCCCCAACAGTGGCTCTCCCTCCCGCTCACTTGTCCTTTGCACGGACATACTACACGCGCCAGCTACTGGGGACACGAGGGTGAGTGGCTGTGAATAGAGTCCCGAGCAGACCTTCCGGGGACCAGGAAGGCTCAGGGGTGCCACAGGCATCTGATTGCTACAGAGGAGATGGGAGAAGACGAGGTCAGGGGCTGGTCCTGGGGTAAGCAGCCCCTCCCACAGCAAGCCAGGCAAAGTCACCAATGATTTCCAACTCATGCCAGGCAGATTTGTATCGAGTAGCAGCTGTGACTTCTCCTCCATCCCTGTTAGTCTGAAGCACCTTCTGGGCAGAAAATAGGTGCTCGGTAAGAACTATAATGGTTCACTGAGCCGTGGGATTCATGCGGGCACCGAACGCATGTCTCCGAGACCTGTTATTTTTTTAGAGCAGGGAGTGTGTGCAGGAGTTTTGCTTTGAGACCATGAGGCAAGGCCAGTCCTCATTAAAAAGCAAAACTTCTTAAAAAGGAGCCTGGGCTTCTCTCGTTAGCAAATCCTCCAGTTCTGGGCCCTCAGCCTGGCTGCCCTCCTGTCCTTGGCTCATCCCCACACGCCTCGAGATGGAAGGTCAACTCCTGTCCTTCTAATTCCCGTAATGCAGCATTTGATGCCCTCCACCTGGGCAGGGCTGGGTGAGCCACGGAAGGAGGACAAAAATCCCTTTTGGGGCCACATCTGAGAATTTCCTCATTGGGGGTTTTGTCCTGATTCTGATGAGTGAGCCGTGCTGGGGAAAGATTTAAGGGGTGAATCTGAGAGCCAAAGAAACACCAGAAGGGAGACTAGAATTTTCCATCATGGCTGCAGTGGACCAAACCAGATAAGAGTCGTAACAGGTCCAGTTAGGGCTGAAAACAGAGATGAACCATTTGTGAAAGAAACGGAATACCTCATGTGGGACGGGATTTCCCAAGAAAGGAAAAAATCGGGAAGCAGAACCTGAAGAGCTCTTTACCACCATGCTTACTGTTTCCGTAATCACTACCGTGCACCCCACGTGCCCGGCACTGTGGAAGGTGCTCTTGATAAAGCAACAGGAGAGGTCTCGGTTTGAATAAAGCTTATGTGCCAGTGGGGGAGGCAGTCAACCTATCAATAAATGGGGAAGTGTTACAAAAGTATTCACATTCAGATCTGCCGATAGCACTTTATCACCTATCTTCCGATTGGTCAGTGGGTCTATCAATCAACCCCTTTAATTCTGAGCCACCTTGTTCAGAAGCACAGGAAGGGCCCTGCACAATTGTGAGTCAATCCGTTCTTATAGGTATAATTGGCCTCCCTTGGCCAACTGACCAGTCTTTCTGATTCCTGCCCTTCTCTTAACTCCTCTCCTCCAAATCACATCTGGGAACATTAAGAGGGGCCCAGGCTGGTCCCTGGCAAGTACATCCCCAAGGATGTTCCATCTGATTTCATCCCTGGGCAGTTTGTTGGCTTTATGGCTCACATCTGAGGCTGACGGACTGTGGTCTTTCTTGGTTGGATCAGAACCTGGTATCCCACTCTCTTGCCTCAGCACCCCCAGGCTCTTTCTGGAACTGCTAGAACCTTCCATATGGCCCATGCCGCAGCTGACTCAAGGCTCACACATGGACTTCCATCATCCCCCTGCCCCTTGTATGGCCGTGCTCCTCAGAATCCAGCCTCATTCTATTCAAACACACGCCTCCTGGGAGCTTACTGGTTCCCGCTGGCCATCTATCCGATAATGTCTTCTAAATCGAAGCCTGAATAGATAGACCCTCTACTGACCTCACATTCACGTGCCAAGTGCCTCTGGGACTCACGGGCCTAACAGACACCTCAGACCCATGCCCTGAAGGTGAATGCAGCCCTTTCCCTGAAAGCCTGCTCCCCTGCACTCCCTGCCGTCTGCCTGGGTGAATGGCGCCTTCATCCCATGGTCCAAGGCCCCATGTTCGGATGCCCCCCTCCCACATCCCACACATGCTAGCAGTCCTGAAGCCCTGCGAACCCTGCCTTCTTGATTTCTCTTAAATCTCATCTCAGACACTGCCTTCCCCAGTCAGCTTTCTTCCCCTGTTCTACCACCTGGATGGGATCTCCAAGTCTGGGGCATTTCTGTGCTCCTCCACGGGTCTATCCTTGACTCGGTGTGACCCAGGTGAGGGCGGGGGACCAAGGCTGTTCACAGGCTCAGCCCCAGTGCCCACCACTCACAGCTGGGCAGGGAGGATGCTCAAGGGCATGCCCCTGTTGAGTCCGTGGAGGAAATGGATGAGCAGGTCCTCTCAGGCTCTGGGCTCTCCACTCAATCTCGATTGTAAGTCAGAAATGTGTGGGTGCTGGTAGGGGTCTGCTTGCATCAGAAGTCCTCACCAAAGATTTCCCTTCTGCAGGAACAGCGGGCTTTGTTTCCCTTGGAAAGGTACTCTGCTATAGGAGAAAGTAAGGCGGGGGTAGGAGAGGGTGTGCGGACCCTCTACGCCTCCTGTTCTACGTGTAAATCTGAAACTGCTCTAATGATGAAGTCTGCTCATTTGTATAAATGCTACTGCGAGGACAAGAGCAATGAACCAGATTCTAAGCCATTCATCCCTTCACTTATACACACACGCGTGCACGCACACACACACCTGCACGTGCACACGTGTCGCACACGCACAAAGGAATCCCTTTCACTGGAAACATTCCTCTAATGAAGGAAAATCGGCCTCGTGGATTTGACTCTGTTCTCTCGAGGTCTCTGTTCTTTGTGTGCGGATCAAATCAGGGTCGGGCCCAGGGCCAGGGCCAGAGCACGTAAGCCTTGCCATGTTGAAGGCTTCAGGTGTACAGATGCCACCACAGGGAAGAGCAGAACAGTGTCTCCCCAAATCTCCTTCCTCCCACTCAGGACTCAGCCTCTGGACCAGAATATTCTTCCACATGGAACCCACCATTCCTGGGTCCTGGGTCGAAGCATTCTCTACTCCTGCAATTCCTTAGCAGCTCTCCTGAGCGCCTCCTTCGTGGCCATCACGGTCAGAGACGGCCGGGGCAGAAGCGGGTCACGCTCCACCCCCACCCTAGCAATCACGACCCTCTGTGCACAGGATGGCACAAAGCCCGCAGGGAGAGAGGGGTCCGCTCTGCCTGGGCAGGGGGCGTGGATACAATGCCCCCCACCCCAGGCACGGCGGCCTCCTTTGAGCCCTGCAGCAAGGAAGCTGACCCATTTTCCATGGGCTCCCCTGGTGTTGTGCACAGCCTGTCTGTCAGACCCGGGGCAGCCCTGCCAGCCTCGCTCCTCACCCAGATGAGAGCAGTTGGAGGAGAATGATTTCGGCCGTTCTTTCCCATCTGCAAAATGATGGACCGATGTGGAGTTGACAGAAGGCTACAGATACCCTCTCATGACTTCACTCCTATGCATCTCACACTCAGTGACTTCAAATCCCTAATAATTCCTGGGTGGATGCAAAGGAATGTTAGATATTGTATTTGGGTCCCAAAAGTTTTCTAGAAGTTCTGAGTACAGAAAAACCCCTTTCTCCCATTTCTGGGTATTTGTCCCCAAATTGTTGACCCATCCGACATTGACCCACATAGGGGTCTCTTTCCCTCAGCCGAGGCAGGCTTCACCCCACAGAAATGGGAATATTTCCCATTACTGTGCCGTGCTGTCATCTCAAGGGGGGGGGGGAGCTCTTTCGTGCCTCCTTCCAGAACAGGGCTCCCCCAATGGCAGATGAAATAGGCACCGGGACACGAGCTAAACAGGAGCCCCCAAAAAGTGAGGATAAAATTGTTCAGGAAGAATGTTAGACTCGATATTTGCCTCCAGTGTGATCAAAGTAAGCCTCTGAGGATAAATCAGGGCTTCCTGACATCTCTTACCCTTATTTTATGTATTTATTGTTTGTTTTTAATTACCTATGGGAGGGCGGTGAGGAGCCATCATCATCTTTTGATCCTTAAGGCCCCTAAAGCTTTTCTCCAATCCTCCAACCATCATGTCTCACAGAAAAGGCAAAGAAGACTTTGAAAGATTCAGGGCATCGGGGTGGGGAGGGAGCCATGAGATGAGCAGAGGGAAGAGAAGGGCAGCGGGAGGGGAGGCATGGGGGTGGCGGGAGCAGGGCTGAGGCAGCTCCACAGCTAGCTGAGGGGGCAGGGTAGCCAGCGGTGAAGCATGCGGACACTGGGTTCAAATCCCAGCTCTGTCGCTCCCTAGATGGGTGGCTTCGGGCACATCATACCTTGTCTCCCCAAGACCTCCTGGGGGCCAAGCTCTTGTGCTTGGAGAGCTATTCAGGTCCACGGTTGCCTTGGGGGTGTGAAACCTGGTCAGTCGCCTTCCCCTCTCCACCAGCGGTCCCGCCCCCCACCCCACCCCCGCTGCTCCACTACCCCTCCCCCTGCTCTGGGCTTTGGAGGCTCACCCCTATGACCACTGCCTTGCCCACCGGTTTCAGGTGGGGCTTGGACAACAGGTACCCACAGGCTGCAGTCTGCAGTGACTCTACGCCCTGCCAACAGCCCAGAGGACCAACTCTCCCCACCAGTTCTGATCATCACCCCTTCTTGCCCCTACAGGCTGGTGAGGGCACAGGGCTCCCAGCTGCCGCCCCCAGGATGCATCTCCAGCCCATGCTTCCCTCTGTGTTTGTAAACCGCCCCTTTACCGGACTCTGCTTGCTAACCCCACCCGATTGCAGCATCTTGTCCTGCCGGGACCCCCTTCACCCCCAACACACATTCCTGGCTATGTGACAGGATCCCACCAGGGATCCAAAGGCAAGATTGCTCAAAGGAGCGTGGTAAAACTCAAGGGAAAGAAACAATGGCTATGCCCCTGAGCCCAGGCCCGGCCACGGCTCTGCAGGAGCAAGGACTGGGCCAGCTGCTGGACCTAGAGGCAGATGCAAGGAGAGAGAACAGCTTCTCCCGGAGCTGCTCTGGCTGCCGTGGCCTTGAGCTGTGGGCACCATGAAGGAGCTCGGGCTGGGAGAGGGACTTCAAGGCTTGGAGGGAATCTGAGGGGTGGGGCCCTGGGGGTATGGGGTTGAAATGGCCAGGTTTGAGGGAAAGTTGACCCTTAACTTAGAATGAGAAGTAAAAGGTGATCTCTGGGGTCCAGACTTCGGGTGGTAGCCCTAAGCATGGGGAACTCTCCATCAGAAGAGGATAAATGTCCTTCTCAGGGCAGAGCAGGCACTGGATAAATGATTGGGCAGTTCTTCTAAGTCCTAAGGGAGGTATCTTGGTGGGGCGGGTGTCCTGGAGGAAGAAAGGGTGACCACGACCCAAAGCCAAGCTGCTCCTTTCCCATAAGCTCCAGTCCTGGACCATCCTGGGGTCATCTCACTGACAAGCTGGAGTGAAACAGCTCCCGCCCTTTGCATTACCCGTTCTCCTGCTTCTCCTCGTCCCCTCTGCCCTGCCTCCTGTCACCCAGCTGGTGGCTGCTTCTCCTATTTCCATGCAACTTGTCCTTCCCACAGTGGGAACTGTACTCCCAGCCTCTCTCCCTGACAAGTCTCATGCCCACCCCCACCCACATGGTCTGACCCAGGGCTCCTCCCTCACCTTTGAGCCTCCTCCCACCAGGCTGACCCCAGACACCCGAACAAAAAGCCAGACCAACTAGCCCCATCCTGTTTGTAAATTCCACTCCCAAATTGCTGAGTGATGAGTTAAAAGCCCGAGCGTGCTAAGCTACCCCCAAAGAATGACTCATTTGCTTCCATGTCCCGGGAAGGATCAGCCCATTATATTTAATGGACTTTGATTCTTCTTATTGTAGTACATAAAGGCTATTATTAAAATGAAAGATTGTTACAGTTAAGTATCCCATCCTTGGTACTTCTTTTTGAAGCTATCCAGAGCAATTGGTATCAGGACTCCTCGTAAGTTTCTCTATGGATGTTGTTGCATAAGGACTTGTTTTAAAAGATTTTATTGACCTCATTTATTCCCTGGGCTGAGAAGGTGCATGAGGCCCCGGAGCCTTAGCTGCGGGGGGGGGGGGGGCACGGGCGGGGGACAGGGGCTGACGGCCGGGGGGGGGGGGGGCGGCTAGCCCAGCCCTGCGATTAGAGTACCCTTATAAGCATATTTATGAAATAAGAGCACTGACTGGAGCCTGGCAGCTTGGAATCTAACACAGCGCCTGTGTCTACCTTATTTGCAGGATTAGAAGCCATTAATTCCTAGAATTGTTCTCCGGAGCGTAAGTGACAACAGCTGTACCTATCTGCTCGCTGTCTTTCCACTTGGGCTCCCCTGTACAAGGGACGCATGAACACACACAGTCAAATGGGGTGCTGCGGCCTCCGTGTGAGCTAGAGCCAAGACAGCCTGCCACACCAACAGACAGACAGACAGTCCCCGAGCTGTCACCTGGGTGCTCAAGAAAGCGGGCCCCATCCTGCTGTGCGAGGCTCCCTGGCCAGGTTCTCAGGCAGGCTGGGCTGGGCAGAGAAAGCCCTCCCATTGTCCTGATGGAGCGGAGGCTCGCTCCTCATGGCCCCGAGCATCACACCACCTCAATGTCCTCCCCCCAAACCAGGGGCTGCTCTGACCACCTCCAGGGGTCCCACAGGTCCTGAGAGCACACGGCAAACCCACAAACTAACAAAATCTCCTCTGTCGGCAGGACCAAGTTTTGCCAAGTTGTCAGAAAAGACATAAATTTCTATTAAAAGAGCAATGCTAAATGACTATGATGTTTAGGGGCGCCTGGGTGGCTCAGTCGTGAAGCATCTGCCTTCGGCTCAGGGCGTGATCCCAGCGTTCTGGGATCGAGCCCCACATCGGGCTCCCTGCTCCGCTGGGAGCCTGCTTCTTCCTCTCCTACTCGCCCTGCTTGTGTTCCCTCTCTCACTGGCTGTCTCTCTCTCTGTCAAATAAATAAATAAAATCTTTAAAAAAATGACTATTATGTTTAAGTAACATTGGCTAGGTAACTGATTAGAGAGATTGAAAGAATACAACAAAACAGCTTATACTCCTAACATCCAGATAACCCTTGGTGGGTATAGATACAGCCGTGGATGCATAGATGAGAAGTAGGTGCACACATTTTAAAATTTCCGAATAGTATAGAAAGAAATTAAGTGAAATGCAAAAATCTCTCTCTCTCCATCCCTCCCCCAACCTGACTCTTCATCTCCCCCTAAATCTATACTGTGCTAACAGTTCCATGTGTATCTCACCAGGAAAACAAAATTTCCTACACTGATACCAACATCTATACTAACATATGCTTACTCAAAAGGGAAACATAATATATTTGGCTTTCTGCAAAATTTTTTTAAACATACAGAAAATAATATAACAGACATCCATGCATGTACCATCCAGCTTTAAGATATGTTTGCCGTATTTATTTGCTTCAGATCCAAAAAAGAAAGAAGAAAGGAAATAAGGGGGGAAGGGAAGAAAGGGAGGGAGAGAGGGAGAGTGGGAGAGAGGGAGGAGAACAGCCCATCAGAGATAGAGGTAATAGCCCTAAGTCCCATCCTGTCCCCTCCACAGTAGGAGCCACTACCCTGCTGTTTGGTGTTTATGATCTCATGCACATCTTTGTAATTTTACTACATAGTTTTATATCCATAAACAATATATGGTGGGCTTATGTATATTTATTTAATGTTGCACGAACGGGATCATACTGCATATCTTCTTTGAGCTTGTTTTTTCTCAGCCAACATATTTCTAATCACTCTTCCATGTTGATGCAGATAAATTGGGGATATTCATTTCCGCTGCTTCATGAGATTCCATTGGATTTCTAAACCATGGTTCGTTAGTTCTTCCGCTCTTCCCCGGAAACTGGTAGACACGATGTTTCCCACTTTGTTTCTGTCTTTGGTTTTTTTTTTTTCCAATTACTAATGAAATACTCATTGTTTGAGCTCTTTGCGTAGTATCACCTGCATCTCTCTCATTCTATGATCACCTGGAGAGAACTGCACTGAGTGGATATACCACAATTCATTTCACAAACCCCCCATGATGCACATTGAGGTTGTTTTAAATTTTTTTTCTTATAGACAATGTCCCCAAAGAATGACTTTGTATCCATTTCTTGGTGTCCTCTTGAGATTACATCTTTAGGGAAAAGTTCTAAGAAAAGAAGAGCTGGGTCAATGAACATGTCCATTCAAAATCTAGATGGATCTAACCAAACTGTCCTCTGAAAAGTCTGCAGCAAATTGTATCCCCACCAACCAGGTAAGGGAGGCACTATTATCCCACAACCTCACCAACACTCTGTGATTTTGTCAGCCTGAATGTGAAAATGGCATCCCAAGTGACTTCCGAATCACATCTGATTTCTTATTTTCATTCCTCGTTCATAAGCAGGAGACACGTCGTGGTAGCATCTTGTTTCTTCAGACATTTGTGGGCACATTTGATGGAAGATCTTGTATTTTGAGACTGCTTCAAGTTCAGCAAGAGTCCAGACTGGGAGTGGGAGTCTCTGAGCCTACCCAAAACACATCTGTCAGAAATCAGGGCCCCAGAAGTGGTTGACTCCAATTACCACCATGGCGCCGAGGACGTGGGAGCATGGAGGGTGGGTGGATGAGAAGGGACAAGTAGGTGCATGAGGGAACAAGGCTTCTCCAGGCCAACGAGGCCAGCAGTGCAACCCCAGGAGCCCACTCCCTTAGGTTTTGTCCAAGCCTTTTTGAGGGAGGGTCTTACCCTGCCACAAAGTCATTCCCTCCACATTCTTGACCCTATCCACATGCAGGTTTGTTCTAGAAGATCTCTAGTACCCCCAGTCTCCAAATCTTGCAGCAGCCGGGGCACACTGAGCTGCCCATGTGTTCCCTGCAGACTGGCACGGTGAGGCTCAGCGGCACATGTCGGGGAGGAGTGGCTGAACGTTGGAGCATGGACCAAGCCCTACGAGAGTGGCCATCTGGCAGGAGGTAGAGAACTTTGCCGACTGCACTTCCAATTCTAAACTTAAGTTGTAAGACATTGTTTTGTCAACTGTGTTTATAGAGAAATGTTTCATGCCCCTATATTTTCTGTTTTCTCAAAGAGAGCTGGTCCTGATGGCTCCTCCCCAGCTGGACTCCTAACGGGACACCTTTCCAATGCAGACACTGTCCTGGCTGGGACTTGGTGGGACAACCACATGGATGCCAGCATTCTCACCTCTCCACCAGAGGAGAACACACCTCAGCAAAATCCAACCTGCGAAGTCTCGCCACGGAGGCTTCAGAGCGCTGCCATCACATTTGCTTAAGAGATTTGGCTGCATTTAAATTTCTAGGTGACAGACCATTGGAAGAGTCCTAAAATAGAACATTTCTTCCTCTTGCTTTACTCAGACCCGTTTTGGTTGCAAGTGACAGAATCTCAACTCAAATTAGCTTAAGGAAAAAGAAATTGGGTGATTCCACATGAGGGAAGCACCCAGACCTGATTGGATCTCAAAACATGGCCCCGGATCTTTCCCACTTGCTCTGTTCTCTTCTCTGTTTCGCTCCTCAAGCTGGTCTTACTCTTTCTTCCTTGAAAGACAGCTGCTGGCAGTCCCAACAGCATTAAAGATTATGTTCCATGGGGAAGAAGGAATGGCTTCCCACTACACTCAGCAGAAAAGCCCTGTGAAGGGCTCTAATTGTCCAGGTATATCCCTAAACCAGCCATTGTCTGTGTAGACGAGACGCCTTGGTTAGTCCCACAAAGATCAGGCTGCATACTTGTAGAAAGGGGGGGGCCCTAGGGTGGTCAGGTCCAGAGAGCCTACACAGAGTTGGAACATAATTCTCCAAAAAGAAACAGAAAGGACGGTGGAAAGATGTGCTGGGCTAGCCAGAAGGATAACTACGGCATCCACCCCAGCAGGTCCTACACCAGCGATGAGCCGGTGGCTTTGGAGAAGTGAGAAGTCCATCGCAGAGGGAGAAGGACGTTATCATAGGCCGTGGTCAGAAATGCAGGGCTTGGGGCGCCCGTGTAACTCAGTCGTTGGAGCATCTGACTCTTGATTTCAGCTCAGGTCATGATCTCAGGGTCGTGAGATCGAGCCCCACGTCGGGCTCCATGCTCAGTGAGAGTCTGCTTGAAGATTCTCTTTCTCCCTCTCCATCTGCCCCTCTCTAAAATAAATAAATAAAATAAATCTTTAAAAAGAAGAGAAAGAAAGAAAGAAAGAAAGGAAGAAAGGAAGAAAGAAAGAAAGAGAGGAAGAAAGAAAGAAAGAAAGAAAGAAAGAAAGAAAGAAAGAAAGAAAGAAGAAAAGAAAGAAAGAAAGAAGAAAGAAAGAAAGAAAGAAAGAAAGAAAGAAAGAAAGAAAGAAAGAAAGAAAGAAAGAGAAAGAAACAAAGAAAGAAATGCAGGGTATGGTGATGGCTTTGAGTTGCTTTTCTTTGTTGTTCTTCAGTCCTTGACAGAGAACGCATCCCTTGTTGGCACACCAAGGGGCCCTTCCCACCTCACCATGATTGCGGCTGCTCTCCCCCCAGTGTGGTCTAATGGTCCATCCACGGAGTCAGTGGTCAGTTTGTGCGGTGACTCTGACAGCCTTCGAAGACACGCCTCTGCTTCTAGGGAGCTCACATTTCTCGTAGCATCACATGTGCTATCATAGATGGGGAGAACTTGGTTTCTCTTTGGAGGAAGGGGAATGGCCCATTCAAAGGCTTCCCAGAAAAGGGACTTTTTATTTTTTTAAGATTTTATTTATTTATTTGACAGAGAGAGAGACAGCCAGCGAGAGAGGGAACACAAGCAGGGGAGTGGGAGAGGAAGAAGCAGGCTCCCAGCGGAGCAGGGAGCCTGATATGGGGCTCCATCCCAGGACTCTGCTATCACGCCCTGAGGGCCTTTGAGCCAGAACTCTGGGTGAAGTAGACATTTTCCAAGCTAGAAAAAAAAAGAAGAAATTTTGGACAGAAGGAAGGTCTTGTGCAAATTTCAAAGACTAGATGGCATAGCTGTTGATTGCATTTGGGAAGAAGCACGTTGTCTCTCACACCATAAATTGTGGCGTGCACACCCGGAAGATGCTACCCAATGCTGGGAACAATGAATATCCGTGGGTCCCCTTCCAAGAAAGGGCCATCATGACACCACAAAGAGGGCCAGGAAGCATGAGTCACTGCCCGAGGGGCCTCGGAGATGCTGGGGGCAACCAGATGTCAGGCTTTGATAGACCAGCAAATGCCTGGGGCTGGGAGAAGGCACACTGGACACGGGCCATCCCAGAGCTCCCCCTGCCCAAGGGTCTGAGCCCCCATCCTCCAGCTTGCCTGGGTTAGGGCTGCCTAGGCCTTGGCAGGACCAGATACACAGGGTGGAGGGGTGAAATCCTACAAGGCCCATGACCTGGCCCCTCTCCAACCTGTGCTCTTGCCACCCTCCCCTGGCTCAACATGGTCCAGCTCTAACAGTTTCCTTTCTAGTTCTTGAACTGTAATGCGGGATCCCTCCTCGAGGCCTCCACGTTTGCTGTTCCCCCACCCCAGATATTCCCTCCCCAGGTCTTTGCATGGCGGACATCCTCCCATCACTGAGACCTTGGCCCGATGTCATCTTTCAAAGAGACTTTCCTCGGCAACTCTACCTAAGGGCTCTTTCCATCCACAGTCACTTCCACACGGTCCAATTATTTGCTAGCCTGAAATTAGCTGCTCTGTGCATGTCACGGACTCACTTAACAATGCTAATTGAGCACTTACTGATTGTCAGTCCCCATTCTGAAATTGTGGATATGACAATAAGCCTGACAAAGTCACTGCCCTCAAAGGGCTTGCATTCCACTGGTGAACACAAATGAACAAACATGCACAATATAATATCCAGCAGTGCTAAGTGCCATGAAGAAACAATCCAGAGCGATGAGATCAGGGCCATGGAGGCTGCTATTTTGTTTCGATCAGTCAGAGAAAGTGTCTCCCAAAGGAAACTTCATAGCCGCGACGTGGGTGAGCCAAGGAAGCAAGCTGGGCAAGCACCTGGAGAAGGGCATTCCAGGCAGAGGTCATAGCCAGTGCAAAGGCCCTGAGGCAGGTGAGTTCAAAGAATAGCAAGTGCCAGGAGGGTCTGATAAGAGAAAGAATGGAAGGGGATGGGGTGGGGGTCTCACAGCCCATGGTAAGGACCTTAGATTGTATTGTGCGTGTGATAGGAAGATTTCGAGGGTTCCTTCGGGAACCTTCACTCTACCAAAATGCAAGTTCCATGAGAGTACCGTCTTGACTGTCCCTGGAGCCCCAGTGCAACACAAAGTCTGGCCCATAATAAATGTCACATGAGTCTCTGTGGGATGAATCAATTCATTAATGCAGCGTCCCTCCCCTGCCCCACAAATTCATAGTAGCAGAATGTTGACATTGCAATTTGAACATTCAAACTGCATTTTAACCTGTCAGACAAAATCCTTTCATTGCGGCTGATTCCGCTGACATTCAAGATGCCGGAGTCTTCGCAGAGGCAGGGACGCCTTTGCTCATTTTCACCAGATCAGATTCTTTGTGCAAACAGGAGGGAGGTGTGCATGCGCTTCTCCCTGAAGAATTCAGTGCAAAATCAAGTCTTAAAATGCAGCTCTGGCACCCGGGGCCCCTGTTTGGCAGTCCTCAAAACTCACGCACTTTCATTCACTTGGTGCAGAAGGAATCGGCTGTTTATTGCCACGTGGACCTCTTACTTCTTTAAAGATGATCGTCCCCTCCAGAGGGCCTCCCGCCAGGAATGGGAAAGCTGGATTATCTGGCCGTTTCTGACTATTAGATCCCACAAATGTCATTCCTACTGTTGGCACCTAAATGCCATTGAGTTCTTAGTAAACACGATAGGAAATAGTCTTTGCTAAATAAGCCTTGAATCACCACCAGCATTGTAAATGGAGCACTTAACTGGGTATTTTTAAAGAGGAGTAGAGAAAAAAAGAAAAAGAAAAAAAAACAAGGAAAAAAAAAACCAAGGCAACACAACAGCATCTTTCCAACCAATCAAAATCAAATTACACCTGAGCAACATAATTGGAGTTTAATGAGTAGTTTTATGTTTTGCTAATCAAATCACCATATTGATGGGGTTTATCAGCAGAAATACAATGTTAATTACTAAGGACTGATAAAAAATTAATGCAACTCCAAATGCAACATCCCACATTACATACGGAAAGGCCCGTGTGGACGGTCGGGAAGCTGGTCATTTTTCCTTTTAATGAGTCCAATAGCTGCCGGGCACGGGAGCTCTGGCTGGGCAATGTTTATTTGCCATTTTCAATTAAACATGGTTCAAGGGCTGGATGTCATCGGTGGGTGCTAACGGGAAGCATTCACAAGTGAACAGACTCTTCCCTGGGCTTTCATGTGAGGGAATAACGCCGTACGTTTGTAAAACATCGCCAAATCCCTTGCCTTCGCTGCTCAGGGTGGTAGAGAGCCTGTCAACGGAAAGCAAGATCAAGCCCAAAGCCAAAAAATAAATAAAATAAATGTGGATTTTAAAAGTCAACGACACGCATACTCCTCCAGCCAAAAGAGGCCTCTTGTTCAACAGAGTCGCGCAATCAGGGACAACTGACTTGGGGGCCTCCTGTTGCTCAGCTGTTTAAAGAAGGGGGTTGTGTTCCCATTTCACAGGACAGACTAAGAGAGTAGCCACGAGTCCCTCGCGCCCTCCTGCGTCCGGGCCGGCCTGAGACGCCCTCCCTGACCTGGAAACGTCCTGCCGGGGACGGGGCTCGGGGAGAACGGGCTTCTCTTCTGAGCTTTGCCCGAGGGAACATCATCATCAAGGATGAGAAGAAAAGTTGGTTAAATAAAGAAATAAAACAAAATGAAGTCACCTGGACCTTCTTAGACTCCCCTCCCCCCAAATATGTAGGCGTGTTCTTCTCTCATTCTCTGCAAAATACTTTGAGGTGTCAAAAGCCACGTGTGACCCCGACGTCGGAAGGTACTCAGGGCGCCCGGCTCCACCACCCATGCCCCGCCCTACTGACCACCTGCGCTCACCCCCCCTTCCCCTGCACTCTCCGCACAAGGGACTTCAGGGCCAGAGGGGATGGGGACCATGCCCAGTCCACCCTTCCGTTCCAATGACCAGGAACCGTCCTTCCAAGTTAACTGCACGTTTGCACGGGGCTCCGCGATGACGAGACAGGCTCGCATGCACTGGTTCATGTAAATCTCACACCAGCCCCATGCGGGGAGTATCGTTGTCTCCATCTTACTACTGAGGGAACTGAGTCTCAGAAAGTCAGGTGACTCACCTCAGGTGACACAGCGGGTGGGCGGGAGAGTCAGAACTTCCACGTTAGCCACCAGCCCCAGTGGGGAGAAAGGATTAGGGGTGGCAGCTATTGGCTTCCCAAATAAAGCCCATACTCAGCACCACATTTGAGATGCTGGACCACGTGCCTGACAGACCTCGGTGCCTCTGCCCACCCCAACACATCCCCTGCTCCCTTCCACAAGCTTCCTCAACAGACATCAAATGGGCCATTGGCTCTCCACCCCCCGCCCCCGCCCCCGGCTCTGTTTCTACTGCTCCCTCTCCTCAAAACACCTTGTCTGGTGTCCCTAAACCACACTCTATCCATCCTTCCTGGACCAGATCATGCTACCTCCTCCAAGAAGGCCACCTGGATTCCCCCGGGCAAAAATCAGATCTCTGACCTCCATATTCTCAGGACTGCCCAATTATAATTCATGCCTTAGTTATATAATTAGTTGTTTAATGATTGCTCCTCTTCCATGACTGCACATTCTGGGAGGCCAGGGAGTTAGCACAATGTCTGAGGAGGCACTCAAAAACATCCGGTACAATGAGCGAGTGAATGACTCGATGAATAAATAAATGAATGAATCACTTGTTGAACCTCTCCTGTGCGCCAACCGCGTTACATACGTGTACATGCTTCGGAGGGCTGTGGTAAGGGTGAAACGAAATAGAGCCAATAAATGCAGATCATCCGAAGCCTGGCATATAACGGATGCCTAATAATTTGTACCTGTTATAATTATCACCATCATTTTTATTATCATCATATTGTCCCAATTAAACACTTACAACAACAACCCTTTCTTACTTCAAATTTTATCTCCATTTTACAGATAAGGAAATGGGGGTTCAGAGAGGTTAGGCAACTTTCTTAATGTCACACAGCTGGTAAGGAGTGGAGCTGGGATCTGAGCTGGAATTCAAACCCAGGTTTGGCTAACAACTGCAAACCCACCCCTTTGACATCACACCATTCCACTCTCCAACATTGCAGCAAGCCCCGAATCACGTTGTGAGGGTGGCTCTGGGGCCCAGCACCTCGCCAGATCCCTCACCTCTCCCATCGGCCCACCAGCTCCAGACAAAGGTCTAAATAAGTCACGCTTATGTCAGTAGTCCTTGGGATGGAGAAGTGTCCTCTACAGGGACAGTCTGGGTCAGAACTGCATTCCGTAGCCAGAAACTGTTTTGCCCTTTGACCTTGCCCACCCCCACCCCGTCCCATCCCACTGAGCTCATGGGTGCCCATCTTTCCAGAAGCTGGAAACTGGGGACCAAAAGAGATAGCAAGGGAGTCGGGGGCCAGGCTCAGTCTCCTGCCTTACAGCCTAGTGCTTTTTCCACTATACATATAAAAGGAATCTTCCCAAAATACACCGCTCCTTATTTTTGCCACTAAAACGTAGCTCCTTGGAGGCAGGGACTAAAATGTGGTCTGGTCCAAAATCGGTATTCTCTCCCTGTCTGACCCTCTAGACTCTGCCCAGGGGAGTCCACCCGAACGCATGGGGCATCCAAGACCTCAGGACAGACCCCAGCAAAGATGTGGCCCAGACCCCAGGACCACTCAGCCACTGAGAGTCTGAGCTGACAACAATCATGGGGGTTCTCGGTCTTGCCTTGACCACAGACCCACTTGTCTCAAGCAAAGTCTTGAGACGTATAACTTGTAAGCAGGAGGGCGAGCATCCAGATCCTGCCGGCAGCCACCTCCCCCTCCAGCCCCGGGCAGGGCCTATGAGTGGGCTCCAAGAGCACAGCTGCGAGAGCTGTCATCTGGTCTACCCCATCTGTGCCCCTAAAATGCTAGCCCCCACGGCAAGTTATGTCCACATCACATCAGAGATTTATTTGTTATTGACATCATGGCCCAATGCAGCGGGGGCTCTGCTCCGCACAGTCATTCAGAAACCCAGGACCCTTCCATCAGTTGGTGCCACCATCCCCTGCATCCCTCCATGGAATCCCTACATCCCTCCAGCACAGAGAGGGTGTGTGTGAAGGATTGCACACAAGGTTTATGCCATCTCTACCCACACACCACAAGCCAGAAACCAATCCCACAGCCCCATTCCTTCCAAGGGTACAGGAAGCTGGAAATTGTAATCTGGACGCCCAAGAAGAAACGCAAGGGGGCCTGGGGAACACCCAGCACTCTCTGCCACTCCATCATTTTATACATGAGAACTCTGAGGTCCAGAGAGGTGCAGTGATTATCCCCAGGTCGCACAGCTGGCCAGCACCCAGATCTATTGACTTCCCATCCACAAAGTACAGTCTGTATCCATGGTAGGCAGGCAACGTGGTAAAACCACAAACAAACAGCAAAATGTACACCTTTACAGAGAACATAAGTTCAAATCCCAACTTTGGAACCTACCAGCTGATCCAGACTGGACAAGTCTCTGGCTCTCTCTGAATCTCAGTTTTTTCATCTGGAAAGTGGAGGTAGCAATGCCAACTTCAACAGAGATTAGGAGGATTTGGTGGGCACTGAATCCTAGTTCAGAAACAGAGACGTCTCAGAGGAAAGAGAATTGATAGCAATGGGCTTTTGCTGCTCACCCCTGGACACTCCCCACCCTCCTTCCCTGCTCTAATTTTTCTCCATAGCATTTATGACCTTCTAACTCGGTTTATCATTTACTAAGGTGTTATTTTTATTATTCATATCTGTCCTTCTCCCTGGACTGTCAGCTCCATAAGGAGAGGGATTTGAAGGTATTTTGTTAGTTAAATATATTCCAAGAGTCTAGAATAGTGCCTGGCACAAAGGGGGCAATCAGGAAGCATTTGATAAATCAAGAAATTTTTCATTCACTCACTCAGTCCCAGGGTGGCTCTTTATTGTCACCACAGCCATCCATTATCTTATGACCTGCCCTCTTAGGGCATCCACCCAGAGAGGTTCCCTCTCCTCTGGCCAGCTGCCAAATAGAAGGAGCAGAATGTGCAAGCAAACCCCCTTTGCATGAAGAATCTCCCAGAGAACAGATCTTGAATTGGTCATTCACCTCCATGGGGTGTTTGGAAGCATTTGGAATCACAGCTCATGGCATCAGAGTGCTTGGCAGAAAAGCCATCCAAACTAGAGAATGGTGGGTAAAAATACTCTGGATTCTCCCATCCTCTCACCTTCCAATCTTATCTCATTGGCTCCCATTGGCCGAATCTATCTGGAAACCCTGGGGCAAGCAATCCCTGGAAATGTAGTCTTGCAGTAGCAGGGCAGGAAACAGCAGAAAATGCTTTCAAAAGGAAACTGGCGGGGCACCTGGGTGGCACAGTGGTTAAGCGTCTGCCTTCGGCTCAGGGCGTGATCCTGGCATTATGGGATCAAGCCCCACATCAGGCTCCTCCGCTATGAGCCTGCTTCTTCCTCTCCCACTCCCCCTGCCTGTCTTCCCTCTCTCGCTGGCTGTCTCTATCTCTGTCAAATAAATAAATAAAATCTTAAAAAAAAAAAAAAAGGAAACTGGCACATGAATGTTTTTCTTTCCATCTCCAGTATCTGGACATACCCAGCACATAGGTTATTCTTAAGTGTATTAATTTAATACATGTGTGTATTAAATGTCTCTGTCGATGCTAGAAATTATATGTTCTATATATTGTGTGTCTTGCAGTTTTCTGAGGTTGAAATCTTACATAATCCATCTGTAACTGACCCCAGTGATTCCCACCTTCTGGTGTTCACCCGCTTGGCAAGTTCCCAGAACTTGAGCGTGGATGAAACCCGAAACTTTCTTCCTCCCAATAAAACATGGCAAAGTGATGAGATGTCACTCCTGTGGTTACATTAAATTAGTTAAGACTCTAGCAGAGTCATGCTACAAATGAAGTAACCAGCCATGTTGACAAAGTGCACATGTCAAGGGACTGCCAGAAGTTTCTAGAGGCTCCAGTGGCCTCTTGGAGCTGGGGAAGTCTCCCACTGACAGCCAGAAAGAAGCCAGGGCCCTCAGTCCATATGCAAGCAAATGAATTCTGCCAACAGCCTGAGCGAGCTTGGAGGCTGGTCCTTCCCCAGTCGAGCCTCCATATGAGAATGCAGTCCGGCCAACACCTGACTCTAGCAGAGGACCCAGCTCAGCTAACCTGCTTCTGGACTCCTGACCTGTAAAAAGTATGCAATAATAACTGTGTCCCTCTGACTCACTGCATGAAAGGCAGCCTGGCATGCAACCCTTCGAACTTTACCTGAATCAGATGCAGACTTCCACTGTGTTAAGCCACTAGGATTTTAAAGTTTATCTATTGCAGCTCCCACTGTATGCCTAAAAAATACAAACAAGAAGGTAAGTAATCTGTTTTGAGCACTCGCTCTGTACCAGGCACTTTACTAGACACTTTGTGTATAATATCTCATGCAATCATTTGGTCAACCTTACAACGTAGGTTTTGTTCTTCCATCGTAATGGTTTAGGAAGTTGGGTTTTTGAAAAGCCACACAATCTGCCCCTCATATGACTAATAAGTAATGGAGGCAGAATTAGAGGTAGGACTGTCTGATTCCAAAGCCAATGGAAATCTCTAAAAAAAAAGAACATAACATGTGCCAAGCAGGAACCAGAGAAAAGGTACTTCGGGACATCAAAGTAAACAACTCACATTTGATCAAAAAGATCAGTAAGTGATCCAGGAGGAGGGGGGTTTTGAGATAGGCTTTGAAGGATGGGCAGAATTGAAGTCAATTAAAGTAAGCAACACATTTGCTGTGGAGGAGCCAGCCTGAGCACGTGGATAGAGTTTGAAAAGTGTAGGAGCCACATGGAGGAGGGAGACAGGAGCCCCGTGGGTCCAGGACATGGGGTGCGATAGGAGATCTGGAGGTGCATGGAGGGTCCTCGATAACAAAATAAACCCATACACAAATGAAGGCATTTGGTACTCTCAATATTAAAGGTTTCTGAGTACAAAAATTGTATAATCTCCGCTGTCCCTGAGAAGCCTGACTTAGCATCGTCTTAAATAGGCAAAAAGACTCTCTTCTAATTCTTTTATTGGTGGACGTGATAACGCATAGTTTTCTTCCTTCGAGTGATTTACCAGAAGCAATTTCAGGAAGAAGTAACAGACCCCTTCTCGAGAGCACACAGAACTGGTTTCCCCGTATGGCAGGGCAAAGCTGCGTTGCCCCATGACTGCTGGTGGCCGAGCCATACCTGTGACACAGGCGTGTGCACATACGTCTGCGTATGTAACGTGGACAGAAATACAGGCAGCCTGTGTCGACAGGATGCTTTGTCTTCAGCCAGCATGACCACCAGCATACACAGGATGGATGCGGACACCTAAAGCCTCCCGAAAACCTGGTGTCTCTTTTTCATTTCATGTGAGGAGCAATGATATCCTTTACATTTCAAGCCCCTGTCATCCCTTTAGACGCATGGAAGATTTCCTTTTCATAAACAGAAGACCTGTTAGCCCAGCCATGACTGCAGCAGCCCAGCCATGACCACCTCCATCCTGCAATTTCCAGGCCTGAGAAGCAATGAAGCCAGAACTGAGAAAAGTTGTAAGGGGAACATCAGAAGGGCTGCTGAAGTGACCCCCAGACCTCTGTGACCCAGCCTCTCAGTCCCCTCCCAGCTCCACCTGGTCTAGCCCCGAGCAGGGAGAAGGAATCACAGCTGGGCTCATGAAGGCTCATGTCTGGGTTCAAATCCTGGTCCGGCTGCTCCAAAGCTCCCTTGACTTCAAGTAGGTGATTTGTTGCCTTTAACTCTAGAGAATACCGGGAGAATTAAAGGGGACTAATCAATTATAAAATGCCTGGCCCACCAAACGGATTTGGTAAGTAATGGCCGTTGTCAGGCAGAGCTCTTTTTCTCACTGAAAATTGTATTCTTAGAAGCTATTGCTGTGATATTTGGGATTGGGGACGGGTCTTTCAGGGAGCAGGGAACTTTGGATCGAGATGTGATCCGTTTTGATAATGTGGACCCGAGATGAAGCATCAGGATCATTTCAAGTCCGGAATCGTCAGCCAGTGCAAGAACATTTCCTCCCCACTTCGTACTGCAGATGTGGTGAGGAGCCTTCTATGCCCTCCTCTGAGTTGCCAAGGAGAACAATCAGCAGGACTGAGACTGAGACGGAGCCTCAGGCATAACCCAGGACACCTCCGTGTGTGCTGACGTCAGTCTGATCGCTGGTATCTTTCATACAGTTGTTGAGTTAACAACAACCCTACCGCCCACTCCAGGCTTGCCCCCATACCCTCATCCTGTCTGCCTGGGTATCCCAAAAGAAACTGGATAGGCTCCGTGGGGACGCCCACATGGAACCTGCCTCTGGTATCCCCCATTGAACCAGGCCATCAGGGCCCAAAAGAAGACAGGGTTTGCTCAACAGGCGTCCATGCGGCATTATAATTACAGGCCATGCTTGGAACCAGCTTGATAGAAATTCACATCTTGACTCCACCATTTCCCAGGTGGTCTGAGCTTGGGAATATTACTGAAGCTTTCTGAGCCCCCAGTTTCCTCTTTAGAAAAATGGGAGCAAGCCCAATACTTAACAAGATACAGCACGACTCCCACAGTGCCCCCCGGTTTAGCCCTTGTCAGACAGGAGCCCCTCTTTGTTCCATACACCAGAGTCTCTGGCCAAGAACTTGGAAGGGGGTAGGGGGTAGCAATGCCTTTGCCCTTTGAAGGCAGGTGCACCGGCTGATTGGCTCCCACACACCTCAGAAGAGGAGTAAAAAGACACCAGTCCTAGAGTACTCTCAACAAATCACTTACCAAATCACCTCTACTTTTTGGCAAAACATTCCTGCCTCTTTCCTATTCTTTTTAGGATGACATCTGCCAAAGGACATCAGGATGTTACCTATTAGTGTTTTCAAGACCTGGGATGATTCTGGCCAGGACCAGAGAGTCCTGCCTTCTCCCTAGGGGTTCCTTTCTGAATTAACAAAGGGGTGTCAGGGCTTCATTTGAATATTACAGCCATTAATCCTGGGCACTAGCTGCAGGGCTGTTCCAGCCCTTTGGGTGTTTTGAATACATTTTAAGGATCATTGCAAATTTGATTGCCATCAATAAAATTGCAAACAATATAATTATATTTGTTTGCTTATGTCTAAATAGGTGCACACACGTGAAATGTGAGTATGCTATTATAAGCAAATACACATGCACATACGTGTGCTTTCGAGGATGTACAGAGATTCATACCTGCACAGCACACAAACGCACTTATATAACTTGCAAAAATAATCGACCTCTTTCTTTTATGCTATACCGGAAAAAAAAAAAATCAAATCTAAGCACGGAGGAACTGAAAAAAAACTACATGTATCATTCACCTGATTTCAATTGTGCCTCCCTTTGAACCTCAGCCAAATCATTTTGTACATTAAAAATTGGTCAGGGATGATAAGATTCCATTTTCATGGTTGGTAATGCAGAACCAGGGAAAGAATACAATTACAGACCCCTGAGTAAACTCTGCGAATGTCAACTTGATGTAAATGATCAAGTGTCGACAAAGGGGCCGGGGAGGGAGGGCTCGGAGAGGGAAAGAGAGCTGAACTCCAACGGAGAGCGAGAGAGAGACAGACAGACGGAAGGAGAGAGAGATAAGCGATCACCCTCGTCAGACCTTCTTGGAGCAGAAACGTGGTGCTCCTGGGGTTTGGGCAGTTTCTCAAGCGCTCGCTCTCGGGCCAGTCTTGAGTGTGCCCAGGTGTGGCAGCTAAATGCATTTATTTCACTCCCCAAACATTTCCTAAGCACCCACTTGGGCCAGTAAATGCCAAACAAAAGGAGTAAAATAGGATTGACTTCAGGCTGCTTGGCTCAGCCCTGGAGGATTTCCCGCCCTGCCGGGATGGGAGTAGAAGCCCAGACAGACAGTTCCCTGGCACCCGAGGCTTTTGTGCAGGTGGACACACAGCCAAAAGTCCCTCCCAGAGAGAAAATACGATCAGCTCAGCCCACCCCTCGTACCGCCCCGTGGGTCACAAGAATGACGTGCAAGGTACAAGAAAAAGACTAGACAGCCACCGCCACCCCCACTCCACCCCCTGGCTTGAAGGCCACCCTTAGTGGACATCATGCCTCCGAGCAAATGGGAGAGAGCCAGGAGATGAAGAGTCGCAAGTTCACATCACACAGAAGACTATGGAAAGAACTGAGACTCTCTCTTAAGAAGCAAAGCTTTCGGGGGATGACATCTATTATCAAAGAGCTGCTGTGAACTGGGGCAGGGCAAACGAAGCTCCTGG
Source organism: Ursus americanus (assembly GCF_024610735.1). Classification (NCBI taxonomy): domain Eukaryota; kingdom Metazoa; phylum Chordata; class Mammalia; order Carnivora; family Ursidae; genus Ursus; species Ursus americanus. The sequence goes on along the minus strand of NC_142152.1, from coordinate 38,212,512 downwards.
AGGTTTTTGGACATCAGACTCCAGACCAGCAAGTAGAAATGGCCAGAACAGACTTCTGTGTGTCACAGAGAGCTATCCAACATTAAAGCTTCTTTGGACAGTAATGAGCTCCCTGTCACTGTAGGTATGACAGAAAGCTGGTCAACCACTTGTTTTAGAACATTGGAGGGAGAATTTCTGCACCGGAATGGGAGAGGTATTGACCGAAGGGTACTGAGAGGTGCTTAAAAGGAGAGATGGTTAATTAGAATCCAGGCAAGTATCGTCTTCAAAGGGGGAGAGAGAAAGACTCTGAAGTCAGAACCCACCCTCCATGTCTCTTCCATTTGGCCTCTGGCCACCATCTCTCACATCCTGTTACACACAGCCCCACAGCGACACCTGTACGGCCTCTTGTCTTAAGCTGTTTCTCCAACACTTCCCCCTAGCTGGCATGTGTGTTCTTTCTCTGATTCAACGATGCTAGGTACCCAAATGGTAGGCAGTCATCCAGGCTCTGAAGATACAATAGGGCATGAGACACTTGAACTCCCTGGTATTTGTCTCATCTATTGATGCTGGACTTGGGGGCGGTCACGCATGAACCCAAGTGTTCGCCATGAGACCAAGATGCCCAGTGTACTTCCATCCACCTGGAAACTCATCAGTGCTCATGAGGGATATTACATGGCAAGTGGTATTTGGAGAACAGCCAAAGATAAGCTTCACTAAACTAAAGGCAAAGGTCATACCTTCGGGCCTTCCTTCCACCTCTCCTGTCAGGGGACGCTGGCTGCTATGGTGATGGGAGCAGTAGCAGAAAGAAGGAGGTAGGAACTGACAAGGCATCGACTGATGAGGGTCAACCTGTGAAAGGCATTGTCCACATGGATCCTTTGGAGCCAGGCTTGGGAAGTCACAGTGCTGCTCCTAAGGCTCTGACCCTCTGCCATATTGGTTTCTGTCTTCTCCGTGACCGTGGGAATTCAGGGAGTTGGAGGTTGTTGCCCACTGGAGAGTCTATGTCTCCAGCTGCACCTTGGATTTCCCTTTTCCCACTTCTGGCATCTTCATGAGAGAGTCAACCATTTCTCCTTTGACTCCAGAAATGCAGACAGTACCACACGGGCTGCTTGCCAACTGTATCTCTGAGGTTGACCAATCAAGTCAAATGGAATTAGCTTGTGGTCCTACAGATGGACTCCCAGGCTCTCTCTCACCAACGGGAGGTTCTGGGAAGTGCTCCTTGTGCTCCTCCCTTTCCAGGGACCCTCCAGCTTGGTCACAGCCAGTAGGTTCCATATGAAGGGCTGGGGGATGAGCAGGGAGTTGGAAAAAGAAGACTCCAGATTAAGACATCAGGGGACCTTCAGGGTCTGGTTTGGTCACTTTTGAGGTCCTGTCTTCCTAGGGGACCCCAAACCACATCCACTGCCACACGTGATTATTTTTCTACCTCCCTAGAGCCTCCTGTGGCACCTGGGGAGCTCAGTTGTTGAACAGCGTGTTTGCTGATCAGGACTGAAATACATCTCTACCTTTTCCCACGGTTCCCTCAGGACCACCTCAGTACCAACGTGGGAGGTGGGGGCAATCTGAAAAATAGAGACTTGCAAACCCACCCTCCACTCCCCAAGAGCCGGTCCACCTCATCCACACAGGGGTCCTGAGTTGTTCCAGGAGAAGCCAGGTGGGCGCGGCTGGTCTGGGACCTTCAGAGGCACGCGGTGCGGCGACAGGGAAAGACAGGAGGACGGACCGCTGAGCAGGGGTGACCCCCACCCAGGCCTGAGGGCTGCATCCTGGGGGGAACCAAAAAGAACAAGCGTTTTCCAGGAGAAAGAACACACATCTCCCTACCATCCCATCATCATTCAAAAGCTGAGAGCAAGACTGATTTTTCCAATTTATTTTAGAATTATCAACCGAACTGATTAAAGCAGCTCTCAACTTGGGTTGCTCTTTATGTGTCGTCCTCGTTTCACATTTCCAATGTTTTTTCGTGAGCAGGCTGCATAAATTATTGAAACATTATTTTATTTATCCATCCCCCTGTGACAGAAATAGGTTTTCTGAAAGCAGATCTTTCCCTAATCAGTTTTGTTTTTCTTGGTTTTGCTTCCAAATAGCTCCATGAATTTTAGGCTGACAGATGTGTAGCACTGGTTTACTTCTTTAGTGTGAACCAAGCCATGGTGGGAAGAGAAAGAGAGAGGCTCTGGAAGCCAAGTCCCTGGACGTAGACGATCGGCACCTGGGAAATACGAGACTTCCGGAGTTGGTCCAGAGAGTGGGCAAGAGGAAGATGGCACCGTGAAATGACGGCTGGCGATGGTGGCCTTGGCTTCCTCGGGGTTCAGGGCATATGGGCCTATCTCCACTTCTCCAGCCCCTGGGTTACAGACCTCCCCCTCCCGATGGTGGGCCATCCACCGTGGGAGCCAAAGCAACCAAGTTCCATGGTGACCAGACAGTGAAACTGGCCTAGCGTCCACCCCCACTGGCATCACCTGAGAGGGGTCACTCTGATGAAGAGGCATGTTGAAAGGGTGGGTCTGTTGCATCTTTGCGGGAACAAGCCTTCAGTCTAAAATATTTGGGGTACAAGAAGTGATGTGTGTTGCCAAGAGAGGAGATACGCCGATGTAAAGCCCCGATGTACCAAGGAACACCTGGGAAGGCTCTCCATGCTTTGCAAGTCATCAGCCTTGTTCACAGGGATCAGCCCAGGTCACAGGGCTTTGTCCACATGGCCTTAAGAATTGGGGGCTGTGGGCTCGGCTCTCCGAGAGAGTCCCAGAGAATCATGTAAGACTGCACCTTGGGTCCCAGGCACTCCCCAGGGTATGGCCAGGGGAGTCTCTTGTGGAGTCCACACCACTCCTAACAGAGCCCCTCGACTACAAGCACCACCAGTGGTCAACCACTCCTACAGTAACAGCTGTTCAACTGTCAGACACACTGCCATTCCAGAAGCCATGAAGGGGGAGGGGGGTACGTTCATTGTACAATCAAGGAGGTGCGGTATCTTCGCACATGCTATTCCTTCTTCTTGGAATGCTTTTCCTTAGCTGGATCCCCACCACCGCCGCCACCACCACCAAACTCCTAATCATCATAAAGTTTAGGGGGAACCCAGAAAAGATTTTCGGGCCTCACGCAGGCAGCCTAAGACAGTCTTTCCAACAGGAACCCTGTAAGAAAAGGCTAAGTTTCCTTAAAATGGAGCCTAGAACAAGGATCCCGACCCAGGTCACATGATTCACCAGGACCGAGAGCTCTTCGAGAAAGATCCGTAATGGAGGGAGGGCTGCAGGACAGGGAAGGGAGGGAGCCAACAAGGCTGCGGCCTCAGGTCAAGGCTGGGCCTGACCTGGGGCCTCTGGAACACAAACACACTGAAAGAGTTATCTGCACCTTGAAGCCAAGGAACTGCCCCTCTTTCTCCCGAATCAGCCAGTCATCAGGTCTCTGCTGCCCCCGGGTCAAGTGGGCATGAGTAGACCAAGGGTGGTTCTCCAGAAGAGGGGGGCAGCTGAGAGCTGTTGCAGCCCACACTCACAGCAGTGGGGGCCAGGGTTACGTACATAAAGGCCATATGGGCAGGACACCAGAGGCATCCACGAAGACCCTCCCTCACGGACACGTTATGCCTGGCACCACCGTGATGGTGACAATCAGCGAGCTCCCACGGATGTTACAGTCTATACTGATGGCTGTGTTGGCGATCCCATTCAACCCTTGTGCACCCTGAAACAGAAAGCAAAATCCCCCTCGAACGGGAACATCACTGAGGGACTTGCTGACAGGCATACAGTTGGTCGACCATGGACCAAGTTCACAGCAAATGTTCATTTGAACCCCAGTTTATCAGACATAAGAGTCTGTGTTCTATTAACTATGTTCCTGGCTTCATTCTGTTAGGGCAATTACCATATCACATTAAGTTTGTTTGCACATCCCTCACCCCACTGAACTGTGGCCCCATTATGAATAAAGACTGCCTCCCTTTCTCCCTGCCTCCTCCTTTCTTTTACTCTCTGTTATGTCGGTGTGCATTGCCACCATTTACTGAATGCGTCCTAAGCCAGGCCCTTGCTGGGCCCTAGTAGCAAGCTCTGTTATTTACCCTTTCACCCTTACGAAGATGATGTAGCCACTCATTGTCGTCAGACTTCCCCCCTCACTGGCATCAGGCTTGGCATTATGACTGGCTTTGATCAAGGGAAGTGAATGAAGGGATAAGCCTCTGGGAGGAAAGATACATAATACCAGCAAGGAGGAAGACAGGAAGGTCTGACCTGGTCCCAGGAGTGGGGAAGGCACCAGTGAGGCCAATATCTGAAGGCATCAGATGGAACTAAGTGGAAAAGTAAAGGATGCCACTGTTCGTGCAAAGGCCCTGTGGTGGAAGGGAGGATGATGTCATCAAAGCTTTAAAACAAGGGCCATGGCTAGTGTACAGTGGGGTGGCTTAGGCAGATCACATGATTTCTCCAAGCTTCCTTCCTTGTTTATAAAATAATAGAGCAAGACCAAAAAGTGAATTCTCCTGCTTTCAAGGTTCCCTTTTCCGGGCTCTGATTCCAGATCTGGGCCGAGAACCCTCCCATAGGGAGACACCAGTGTCTCGGCCCACAGAATCTCATCGTGGACAGGGCTCACCTGACGCATGGGCACTGCTCTCATCCCCCAGCTCCCACATCACACCGTATTCCCAACCCCAGTCAATAACAAAATAAAAAATCAATTTGGTTAATCTTCTTCAAACAAAAGAAGAACACAGAAATCTCTTAATAAGAAGAAAATAGGCCTATTTATAATCAGACCAAGAAACTGCGCACGTAATGTGCTTTGCGCCTCAAAACTAATTTCTTCAAAAATTTTAATTTGGAGCACACAAAATAACTATTTTTAAAAATATGCAATTGCACGTCTAATTCCATATTAATGAAACTCAACATCTGTGGCTTTTCACATCTGATAGAGTTAAAATATTACCAAATTAAAGCAAGGGATTAATTTGTTTTGACTTAATATTGGTTAGCTGTTCAAGTTTATTTTCCTCCATTTTCTTAAATTTTTTTTTTTTGTCATTAAATATCTCTGTCCTGTCCTTCTAAGACTTTAGAATTACAGTAATCACCTTTGGCATCTTGCCACTCACGCGAGGTACCGTTATTCATAAGTAGACTCTGCTCCTTCTTAGCTGCACAAAGTCAATAGTCATAAAACACCATTTTTTTCATTCTACTCAGTTCCCAGCAACTCCCTCTCTCCATTTCCCTTGACTTAGAATCTCCGATGTCAAAACGAAATCAGAGCAACTGCCAACGCGAACACGACACTCTCCGTTATACACACATGGCTTTTCTTCTTTGTCTTCACCGCACGACATTCCAGACCTTTCCTGAATCTTTGTCTCCAACCACCCATGCTTCTAAATATCACCCCCACTGCCACCGACTGGTGCATGGGACACACCAGTTAGTTTGACTGACAACCGAGCCAGAGTGCTTTCGGTGGCTCTTTCATGTGAAGCTCAGAGCTCAGACCCAAGTGAAGGGGGCGGGGGGCAGAACTGGCCTCCTTGTGTCCTCCCGGACTCCAGTCCAGGACAGGACACCGTGAGAACACACGGGATTCGGAACTGACCTTTCACTGGAACGCCACTCTTCACAACCGGGGTGGGGGGGGCAGCAAAGAGTCGGGTTTAGCACTTTTCCTCCCGCTACCCTTCTGGCTCTCTGGTCCTCAGTTTCCCCAACTGTAAAACCTGGAGAACAGTAGTCTCTCCCTCATAGGGTCGTCCAGCCGAATGAGCCAAACAAGCGTGGGTTGTTGAGTGACCAGAGGAGAGAACACATTTCCAGCACGAAGCACAACGTTAAGCACCCGGTAAGCGCGCTGTAAGTATTTCCAGAATGGATACATAATTGTTGGGGATATCTTGTAGGGAAAATGTCGGGCTCCCCCATCTAGGGAGCTCCCACGATCTACAAGCTGCTGAAGCGATCGGTGGTTTTATCAAATTATCAGGCCGCAGGTGGGGGCGGGGAGCCATCGGGAAGGGGCGCAAATACATTTTGGGACTTGCCGCCACGTGACTACAACAGCTGCTCTGATAGCCGCATGCACCCCTCTCTACCAACCTCTGCAATGGTCCCGAGACATGAGCGGATGCGTGTGAATGTCCCTTGTAAACTGTAAAGTGCTTTCCAAGGCTTAGCAGGGAGCGCTTGTATCATCGAAGCAGCCGGACAGAACTCTTGCCTCTGGTACCTTACACCGTTTCATTCCAACTGCAATTTCTTAGGGCACAAAATTCCCTCCGGATTTCCATACCACGTCATGGCAAACAACATTATTGAGTTCTTTGTCTAAAGTTTGCTTAAAATTTAGTTAGCTTGCCTTGCTTTAAAGAAAAAAAACAAAAAAATCAAACCAGTTTTGTGGAAAATTCAGTGCTCAGATCTGTGGGGAATTCATAATTGGCATTTCCATAACCCAGCTGTCTGGCAGTTGAACGGAACCCCAGAATAAATAAACAAACTAACACATGACAAAGCAAACACTCAACTTCGGTGGTATTTACAAAAAGGGAAGACAATACAAAATAGAAATAAACTCTCTCACGAATGAGTGTACTTAAAATGGCTTGATTGAAAGCCTTCTAGTATTTTAAGGATTAAAGTGACTTTTACCGACCCAAAGCGATAGCAAATTCGGAAAGACACAAGATCTGCCCCGTACCATTATTTTAGAAAAGTCCTTTTTTTTTTCTTTTTTCTGCTGTGATTTAGGAAATATTCTGTGACTAAGAATTTTCCAGATTTCTTTCTTTCTTTTTTTTTTTTTTTCTTTTTCTGGACATTCTAAAATGGGCTGCCTTAGACTTGGAGTGAAAAGGGCATTTTATAAGAACAATTAGCAGGAAACAAAAGTGGGGTTCAATTTCCCATTTTATTCTGCATCACTGGAAAAAAGAGACAAAAGGGGGTCATGGAGGTCTGTGGCAGAGACTGCTAATAAATATTCAAAATCTGTTTTTTCTTTCCTTCTCACTAACAAAACCCCTATACTTTGGCAGGTGGCAATTTGCCAACTTATTTAAAAAAAAAAAAAAGAAGCACATTTTCCTTTTTCCCTTGCAATGATGTGGCCCATGACATGTAGATGGAAAGTCTTGAGTGAGGTTTTCTGGCAAATTTTTTAAACGAAGCTGACTAAGCTGGAAGGTATGTCCTTTAAACCTTTCCCCTGGTGACATAAACCTAATAGCTGGAGAGTCAGCAGCCATCTTGGCATCATGAGGAAAAGACCAAAAAAAAAAAAAAAAGTAAAAAGTAAACAACCTGATTCTGAAATCCTTAGGATGCTAAGCCCATGCTAACAGTCCCTTTTCCTAAATTTTTTAATTAAATGAGAAAAACCTTATTTGTTCAAACCACCATGGTCCAGCTTCTATTTTACAATTCCTAATACACAAGGTCCTTCGTTTCCAGTTTGCCTTTTCAATGGGAGACTGTGGATTTCCAACTAAGATTAATCCAGAAAACCACAAAGCAAAGATCAATAAGTATTTAACTTTGGATTTTTAGTAAGTGTGCTTCTTCTGAGTCTCAGATTCACTTAATTCTAGCCAAACACTCTGAAAGAGGGCTCCAAGTGCATAAGGATTTCATGTGGAACATGAACGTTTGCTCTGAAATATTTAACTTGTGTGGTTAGAGGTAGTAAAACGATCGTCATCTCTGTACTCACCTTACGGTTTAAGACATAACCCACCAGTGCAGCCGAAGCCCCTGTGTAGATCTCCCCATCAAATCCTCTTTCCCCCACCCCAAAGCACCTACTTTGCTAAACTGATTTTTCATTATTCGTTGATACTTTATACTCTCCAGCAACAAATAATATGTCAGGTGGATTTTTAAGTAAAGCTCTAGAGCCAACTTCCTACATTCAAATTCTAGCTCTGATATTTGCAAGCTGGGTGACCTTGAGCAAGTTACCTAACCTCTCTGTGGCTCAGTTTCCTCATCAGAAAATGAGAATACTCATGCTTACCCCATAGACTTATGATAAGGATAAATGACCCGATAAATGTAAAATCTGCCATCTCTTAGGTCTACATACGTATTTCTTGTTGTTCTTTCCAGGAGAATGCATATAGTTTTTAAAGTCTTTTACACCTCTTTTATGTATTTTTAATTTTAATTATAAACCATCATCTAATACAAAGATTATTGCATTTGTAATAAGCTATATGCAGTCTATAATTTTAATATATGATACTACATATGATAAAAAAATGTTTTTCACAAACAGAATTTGGCTCACCCACCCTGGTTCCAGTGCTACCTTGCTGGATAACACCAGTGTCCACTTGGGACCCAAGCCAGAAACCCAGGCACCGTCAGTGTCATCTGACTCTCCCTAGGACACCTGTCTCCCATGCATCCCTGCTCTGCATGCCACTGCCAGCCCCTGCTCTCGGCCACTGATTGTCTCCTGCCTGGGCCACCTCCTGCCTTGTTTCCAGATCGCCTCCCCCCACCCTTATAGTTCCCAATTCACTCTCCACAAAGCAGCCAGAGTGCTCCTGCAGGGGGGAAGGATAAACCAATCAGCCGCTGGGTACAGACCCCTGGCGGTTTCATGCTATCCAGTGGGACTGTCCAGCCTCCCCCCATCCATTTTGCTTCAGCCATAATAGACCTGTGGTGCTCTCTCCTCCAGTCCTGTCCCCGGTCACTCCCCTCCCCACCACCCTGCATGCCTTTCTCCTAACTAACTCCCCCCCCGAAATCTGGGAGGGGGGCCTCAGCTCGCACGTTACTCCCTCCCTTCTGGAAGACATCACTTGCCCCCAAACCCAGGCAGATGCCATGCTGTGAGCACTCATGGCACCTAGGACTTCCCTGTTCAAGCCACACAGCCCTCTGGGATTGCCTCCTGATTACCCGACTCGCCTCCTAGACTCCAGTCCCTGAGGGCAGGAGGGAGCAGGTGCTGGTCCCATTGCATGTCCCACAGCAGAAGTAGAGGGAACACTTGTGTTCCATCCTCATCTACTCTGATTCACGTGGGTTTTTATTTCTTTGTTGCCGGTTAGAGTCCACCTTTCTTCTGACCCCATAGCCTAATATACTTGTCCTCCCGGAGAGTGGTAAGGACAAACATTTCAAAGGTAAATGAACTCCATTGTTGATGAAGGAAGGGGAAATTAGCGCTCTGAGAAAGTGTTAATGAAACTCTTAAGTGCAGCTTTTGGGGGGAAGAAGATTGAGTCATATCCAACTGCATTATCAATTTAATAATATTTTGACCCCCAAATTCTCCTTCTTGGACAATATCCTGCAGAAATATAAAAAATGCATCCCTAGGAACATTTATAAGAGGTGCACATAAGCATTATCTATAATAGGAAGTCTAGGACCCACCTAAATACCTTTTAATATAGAAATAATTAAAAGAACGGAGTGATATTCGTCCTATGAAATATTATGCAGTAGTTGCAAAAAAGGAGACAGGTGCATACGTCTTGTTATAGAAAGACTCTTCAAACACTTTATTAAGTGAGAACATTTGGAATGTATTATGTATAATGGGTTACAATTTATATAAAGAACAAGGTAGATACAAGCATGTAAATGAATAGAGACAGGTCTAAAGGAGGCATTATTAGCAGTGATTGCCTCTCAGCTCGTATGAGCTTACAGGGGAACTGGAGGGATTAAACAGGGTTTTTCATTTTCTTAATATATTTTCTATACTGTTTAAATCCCACTTTGGCATATACTTGGATATTACCTGCTGTTATCCCAAAATAACACATTTTAATTTAAAAAGATAATATAAGATGCCAGCGCCACGAAACTCTAAAGTTAATGGCCACAGAGTCAAAAAATGAAGCAGGGTGAAAGGGACCAGAGTTCTACTTTTTTCCCACTTCCTTTCTCACCAATGTAAACAATCCTATGAGGTGAGAAGGACTGGTTTTTATCATTCTCATTTAAAACCAGAGGGAACAAAATTAAGCTCCAAAAAGATAAATGACCACACATGACCCCTAATAGGCCCTAGAGCAACATCTTCCTTCAGCAAAGATTTACTGCACGCTTAGCACGTCTTAAATTCTCTGACACCCAGTTTTCTCATCTTTAAAATGGAAAAACTAATGAGTGTGGTTTAGGAGATGAAATGAAAACAAACAGGAAAAGCTCTCAGCACAGCACTTGGACGGAAAACACTTATAACTGTCCCAAGCTGACAGCGCCAACTTTTTCTTTTTGCTTATTTCCCTTTATCTTTACCATTCTGTAATTCCACTATGCTGTGTCTACATGGGGATTTTTTGTACACTGCTTCAGACCTTCCAGGCTTCCCTCTCCATGGCTCCACACCTCCTTCATGTTATCTGTTTGTATCACTCTGCGTCACTTTCAGGGGGTTCGGGGGACACCACTCACTTGTGGCTTCCAATTCACTAATTCTCTCTCCAGCTGTCTCTAATCTCTTATCTACTCCATTCGACTTTTTAAAAAGATAACTCTTTTATTTCCAATATTTCCTGTAGCTTATTTCTGGTCTTTAACAAGATTTTCTTTACTTTAAGGATGATATTCTGATCTTAATCTAGTTGGGAATTAGAAACATATGTATTTTAATTCTTTTCAGATTTATCAACAGCAGTTTTGGCAAAAGAGCAGTTAAGCATGAGGGATTCAGAGCCAGACTGTCTGGGTCAATTCCAGCTCTGTCATGTACTAGTTATGTAATCTTGGGGTAAGCTGACTATACCTCTATTTCTTTTTACTTAAAAATTATGATAATTATAATGGATACTTACTAGAGCTTTTTGGTAGCTTAAATGGGTCAATACATGTAAATCATCTGGAACAGTGCCTAGCATATACTCAGCGTTCAATACATGTTCACCATTGTCATGATTTCTATTTCCTTGGGTTTGAATTCTTCCATGTGACAGATATACTGTCTCTTGTTGCATTGAATTTCTTCATGTGCTTTTAAATTTTTGCTTAAGAGCTCAAGATGCATGGAAGTTCTTCCACAAGGCCCTCTCTGCCCATTAGTTTCATGGATGTTTCAGCCAAGACCCCCCAACTGTCCAACCCTAAAACAGGTCTTACATCAGGAGTCTGGGTCCTTCAAATTCTAGATGCTGTTGCTATAAGCCCACAACATGCAGGCCTGTAGAAATGACTGTTAGGCCCAGTTCTTTTGGTTCCAAGTGCTAAGCTCCTGTCCTCCAAACTGCCTCCTTCATAAGCATCCCAAGGATGCAAACCAGCACCAGCTGGTGGGGGATTAAGGAAGGTAATGAGTGGGAAGTAACAAGTAAAATGGTCACTAGTGGTCCTCCAAGGCATGATTCTTGTCTTAATCATTTCTAGATTTCTAGCATCCCACACAATGCACTTAGTAAATGTCTGTTGCGTAATCACGGAATGAATAAATGCATAAATGAAAGAAAATATACCAGATGAGGCTTGAGGGCCCCTAGTAAATTACCACCTATTGTTGGGAAAGCTAAGGTGTTGGGACCAAGGGATGAAATTGATGTGAAATTGCCATTCTCATCGCTCTAACTCCCTCCCAAGTACTGAAACTGGCATTTGAGGACAGCTGTAGTTCCCCAACCAAGTTAGGTATATGGGTGGGAACACCGTCTGATCATAGAATCTCAGAGTTGGAAGGAACCATAGTTGCCAAAAGGTGAAGCGTGGTCATTCATTCGATGCCATCAGCTCACCAAGGTCCTGGTGGAGTTTGCCACTGTATTGCCTCAGATCTGGAAGGCGGTGGCCACCCTGAATCCAATTACTGCAACCTCCTTGGGTCACCGGCTTTCTGCACAAGAAAGGGGCCCCAAACACACTGTTTTTGTGCTTGCTAGTCAAAAGATCCCTGTCACGGTCATTAATTCAATTATTTCACCAAAAGTGGGGGACATATCTTTCTGGGGTAGCATGAGATGATTTTGGGTGGTTTCCAGACACAGCATACCAACATTAACTCATGTGCTGGTTTTCTTTTATCCTTTTTAATTATCTCCAGCAGAAAGTCTCTGTTAAGTGCTGGCATGACTTTAACACCTTTCTAATGTCTGCAGATCTCCCTGTTTAACAAAGAGCAGGCTTGGAGCTTAACCCCTAGAGCAGAGGAAAGTATGTAACGTCGTGTTTTCCTTGTACATCTTGGAGTTACCTTCCATTTATGGTGTGGGTTCCTGGTTTTTCACCTCTGATAGTGATCTCAAAGTTCCTTTTTAGGTAAGTATATTGCTGTGTAAAATTAAAAAATAATATTGAATAGATAAAAGTACAGGTGACACTTGACTGCGGTAAAGACCAGTGACGTTAGTACAGGGATGAATGATGGAAGCCTGGAAAACGAGTTAATTGAACAGTGCGTGCTAAGGGTAAGGCGGGTGGGAAAGAGGGAAAGGAACTAGCATTCATAGAGCCCACTATGCACCTAGGAATGGGGTGATGCATTTTTTATACCTTGTTCATTCAACCGATACAGATGGGGGATTTACAGAAGCAGTATAGCAGAGCGGTTTAAAAGTGTGGACTCAAAACCACTTACTAGCTGTGGGATTTGGAATAAGTGACCAAACCTCTCTGGGCCTCAGTTTATAGTTAGCATATTTAGCAAATTAAAATACAGGATGCCCAGATATATTTAAACTTCAGATAAATGATTTAATACATATATAAATACATAAAAAGTGTATATATTTAAAAATAGTATAAGTATGCCCCATGTATATAGTGCATATATTATACTATGCCCCAATATTTGCAACATACTTACACTAAAGAAAGGTATTATTTATCCAAGATCCAGACTTAATTGGGAAGCCTGAATTCAATCTGGTAGCCCTTCCTCCATGTCCTCCTCGGCAATATGGGCCAATACTAGTCTCTACCAAGTCAATGACTTAATACAGGCGAAGTATTTAGAACAGTGCCTCAGACACTGTGAATGCTTGATAACTGTGTTGTTACCTATTTAATCCTTTCAAGAGGTGGCCGTTGAAATTCTGTCCCTGAGGGGCACCTGGGTGACTCAGTTAAACATGACTCTTGATTCTGGCTCAGGTCATGATCTTAGGATTGTGAGATCGAGGCCTGTGTCAGGCTCCAGGCTTGGCAGGGAGTCTGCCTGGGATTCTCTCTCTCTCTCTCTCTCTCCCTCTCCCCCTCTGCCCCTCCTGCTCGTGCTCTCTCTCTCTATCTCTCAAATAAATACATCTTTTAAAAAAAGAAAAAATTCTGTCCCTGAGACACTTCCAGGGAACCCCAGGGCTCCGTGGCACACACTGTGGAAAACGACTCATCTCAACCCAGACCCTATTTTGAGCAAAACCAGGAAGCTCCCTGAGGTCAGGGACCAGGCCTGTTCTCACCCACAAAGGCAAGGTGCCTGCACAGTTACAACTTGGTCGATATTGATTGAGTAAGCATTAAAAGATCACCTTGCAGATTAAAAAAAAAACAAAAACAATCAAAATAGATCAAGATTGTGTAGCAAGTGTCTGCCCTGACACTTGAATTTGCCAACGACTACGTATTGAGGACAGTGTTTGGGTCTTAATGAGCTCATAGTCTGGCTACAAAGGTAAGTGCTGGAAACCTCCAGAAAACAAGAAAGGACAGTGTGAAAGAGGTACCCAATTCATGTTTTCTTTCTGGAGCCTTTAAGAATAGGGCTGTCTGGTTCGGGGCGAGTCCCAGCCCGTTTCCATGAGGCTGCGTCCTAACTCTGCCTGTTCCCAATGTCCTTTTGAATTCCCCGGATTGGCTTTTGCAACGAATTTGTGTTAGTGCTTAAGTAACAGCCAGCAATTGTTGTTTTAGCACCTCCTGTGAGAGGAGCCCCGCACAAGGCACAGGTGATTCAGAAAAGCATAAGCCGGTGCATGACCCCGAGGGCCACGTGGTCTGGCTAAAAAGATAAAGTCTATAAACCTCCAGAAATCAAGAAGCAAACATAGCATCGAATGGCAAAAGCCGGGAGGAAAACAGGGTCAGTGGGGAGAAATGATACGAAAGCATATTTGAGAATGATTTCCCACAAGCAGAATTATCTCAAGACAGAGTGGATTGCACGGGGAAGCAATGAGTCCCCCGTCACTAGAGGTATGCAAGGGAAATTTGGACATTTCTTCATGGGAATACTGTACAAAGAAACCCAGCAGAAGCTGGACAAGCCGGGCTTTGAGATCTGTGCTAACGCAGAGGCTCCATGAGTCTGCACCTAGTATAAGGCATATCTGGTCTGGGAGGTGATGGAACGGAACTGCATCCTCCAATTGGGGTCCCACCCATGGCCCAAGGATCGGGCCCGCATGTAAGATGCGATAATGTGCTTGGCAGGGAGCGTAGGGGTCCTCATCACCGGCTGTGCTTGAGCTCCTGTGCGCTGCGCTTCCTGTATGTGCTGCGGGGAGAGGGGGTCGGGGGCAGGGGGGAAGGCCCAGGAGATGTTCCTGCAGGCAGGAAGTCATAGGTCCCCCCTCCGCACGCTCCAGCTATATGGCCCCATGCTAAGGGGCTGCCAGCAAAGCCAAGCTGAGTGCAGACCCCACCGCTCACAGGGATTGTTTCATACCGGAGTTACAACAAGATGGTACAAAGCTTTTAATTCTTATTTTTTTACACCATTAGACGATATTATCTGCCTTACGCCTGAACCATCTGGAAAGGCAGGAAGGCACACGGCCTGCTGCCTGGATGCTCTGCTCAGCTCGGCAGTCCTGGTGTGGAAAATAAAATGCCATAGCCCTCACCACCGCGACTGTCTGGTCCCCGGAGCCGGAGCCTCTCTCCAACTCCACAGCCGGACCCCAGCCCAGCCCACTTCTGCAGCTGCTCTTGGGCCTTCTGGCAACCTTGCCTGGGAGACAGGTACCCTCTGGCCAGGTCTCATCAGGGTTGTTATTTTGGTTCGGTTTGGTTTGGTTTGGTTGATTTTTCAAGTAAGAGGCTTGCAGAGTTTGCGTCCTTGTCTGTGGATAGGAGAGACGTGACCGGCTAGAACGCGCCTCGAGCGTCTCTCCCTTTGGACACGTGCTACCTTGCCTGCACTCCGCTCCCCACCACCACCGGCCGCCACACGCATCGCGGCCACCCGGCTAGAACAGAAACCTGTCGGGCAGACCGGATGCCCCCGATGGCCACATGCACGGAGGTGTGGCCAGCCACAGGCCTGAATACCATCCCGAGAAGCCCCAGTCCTGAGTCCCCGTGGACGCACAGAAAGTCGCCATCTTCCTGAAAGGCTGCAAATGCAAGCATTGGTGGGTTGTTTTTGTTTTTTTTTTTTTTAAGAGAAAAAAATACGTACTCCTTGTTTGTGAACGGCCAAGAAAATGAGACAAAATACCTGGAAAATATATATTTACAAAAAAAAAAAAACAACCACAGATCCCGGTGATTCTTTTTAATTGGGTTGGAAGGGGTTACCTCATTATGCAGCAAATTAGAAAATTCATAATTTATCATTGCACCCAGTCGAAATGCCACCCAACTGAGTCGCACCCCTGTGAAAACCATCACATAGTAGCAAACTGTCAAGCCTGCTGCAGCCGACGGGCAAAATTAATATGCAAATGTATGCAAGAAATTAAAAAGCAGAATTACCCAGGCAAATGAGGTAGCTATACTTGAATTGTTAGAATTATGAATAATTACTGCGAATTTTCTGCTCCTAATATAACTTGTTTTTTGATAAACAAAGACTTAATTATCGAGATGCGCTGGAGAATTTCCGTGGCGCTCATTAATCTTGCAAAAAAAACAAGTCCCTGGTGCCCAAGCCGTAATGAAGAGCGCGTGCCCTGAATCTTCAGAAAGATCACAGGCACCAGGGTGCCAGGGCTGGAGAAAAAAAATGACAGTGCCAATGTCCCCTCCTGTACCCTGGAGTGTCATAACGTCTTCCACTAACTATCAAAGGGACTTATTTATGCCAGCAGCTGAGCTATAAGTCCAATTTACGATGCCTTCAGCAGTGGCGAAATGATCCGTTGATGTGCGGTGGAAATGCCATCTCGCAGTGGCGTGCGCTGGTCCCAATGATACCAACATCATGAGGACCCTGCGCTCGGCGCTAATGGATGCCGCGTGACAGACCGTAATCCACAAGAGGGACCATCTTTTAGGACCGGTCTCGATGGTTCGCCATTAATCTTGGTTGTGCAGTTCACTGGTGTCCATGGGAACAAGGGCATTATCATAAACACGGGTTTTAAATTTTCGCACGAAGAGTGGAAACTCCGAGGATCCAGCCTGGGCACCCGGCGCCCCGGCCAGGGGCCCACGCAGCCTTGGCCTCCTCGGGTGACCACGGCCCACGGCCGGTGGGTGGACCCGGGAGCGGTCCTCGCTCCGGCTTCAGGACCGGTAGGCAGAGGACGGGTCCCGGGGAGACTGGAGACCGTTTCCCCAGCCACAGAGAAGCCGCCCGCCCCGGTGGGAGCCGAGCTCATTTACCAGAAGCAGGCAGAGGGGCAATCACCCCAGGCCCTCCCAGCGCACAGCCGAGGGGCCTGCTGAGCGCCTATGATTACTTAAAACCTGGCATCTAAGTGGGAATGACTGAGTTCCCGTCATCATTAGGCCGATTAGCGCCGTGATAAACCCTCACAGATCATAAGGCAGAATTACAAAACATCACTTCTGGAGCTCTGAGGCGGCCAAAGGAGCTCCCGGCTGCCTGCATTTTCAAACACCTCCTTTCCGAATGCAAGTCCCCAAATACCCTGATGTCTTGACAGCACCATTTCACTGTGTAGGCAAATTGTCACCTTTTACACCAGGGCATCTGTCATGTTTATACTCAAGGCCGTCTCTCCTTCCTGGCGCGAGCTCGCTGCCCCTCTCTGCCCCCCGTTCCGGCGCGAGCCCCCCGGGGAGCCCAGCACCCTGCCCAGGATCGGGCTCGTAGATCTCCTGTGCGCTGCTCACATGGAGAGCAAAACCTTCTGCACGTCAGATAGAAATGATGTATCCCCAGCTTCATTCAATCCCACATTTTATTTTTATGCAGAACTCCGAGCAGCTTGTCTTGCGTGCTCTCACCTTCCCTGAGATTAATTCTCACCGCGGGCCTGCCATCGGATGGCGAGGTGAGAACACATCGGAGCTCTACGAGAAATAAAAAAGCAACTCCACCTGCATCTTCGGCGGCTCCCCCAGAAAGCCGGGCGGGAGGCGAGCACCCGCTGCCTGGCCTTTCCTGCTGGACGCGTCACCAGCAAGTGAAACTGAGCAGCTGCCAGCCTCCGAGGGACACACGGGGTAGGAGCGGCCAGAGAGGGACCCGAGCTTCCCTGAAACCCTGCCTCCTACAGAGCTGTGTGGCCTTGTGCAAAGCACTTCCTGTCTCTGAGCCCAATAGCCCTAACCACAACATGGAGGAGTTGACGCAACAATTAAACGCCACGTGTACAAAAGCCTCATTGCCCTGCCAAGCGCATGATAGGTAATTGGTGTTTTTATTACTGAGCTAACAAAAGGATTCAGGCATAGTTCCGCCCAGTGCTGAAAGCCTCCTGTCCCCGGATCGCCCCCCAGCTCTGTGCAAACCAGGAAGGTTGGTCAGCCTCCCCCCGCAGAGACCCCAGCGCCACCAGGCCGCGCCCACTCCTCGGTCATGTAAATGCTGATATTCCGCCATCTACCTGGTCACCAGGGGACTGCTTCCCAATCCCACGACACCTTAGCGTGCTCTTTCCAGGGGTCGAGTAATGATCTCAGCCATTAGCACTTTTCTATTTCTAATTGTGCTGAAATACATATGACAAAATTTACCATCGTAGCCATTTTTTTTTAAAGATTTTATTTATTTATGTGACAGAGACACAGCCAGCGAGAGAGGGAACACAGCAGGGGGAGTGGGAGAGGAAGAAGCAGGCTCATAGCGGAGGAGCCCGATGTGGGACTCGATCCCGGTACGCTGGGATCACGCCCTGAGCCGAAGGCAGACGCTTTAACGACTGTGCTACCCAGGCGCCCCCCATCGAAGCCATTTTTAAGGGCACCGTTCAGCGGCATTAGATACACTCACATCGCTGTGCAACCACTGCCACCATGGCTCGTCCCCTGAGCCTTTCCTTCGTGCAGAAGTGAAACTCAGTCTCCATTAAACGCTAACTCCCCAACCCGTCCGCCAGCTTCTGGTGACCACCATTCACTTTCTGTCTCTGTGAATCCGACAATTCTACGCACGTCATGTAAGTGGGATCATACAGTGTTTGTCCTTCAGTGACTGGCTTATTTCACTCAGCCTCGGGGTCTCGAGGTTCATCCACGCTGTAGCAGGTGTCAGAAGATCCTTCCTTTTTAAGCCTGAATAATATTCCACCGTCTGGATGGACCACTTTTGTTGATCCGTTCACCCGTTGATGGACGCTGGCTTTGCTTCCACCCTCTGGCTCCTCGTGGACGGTGCTGTACACATTGGCAGGAGTCCCTGCTCTCATTTCTTTTGCATGGATACCCAGAAGTGGAGTCGCGGGATCACGTGGTGAGCCTATGTTTAATTTCTTGGACCCACCATAACATTTTCCACGGCGGCTGCACTCTGTGGCGTCCCGACCAGCGACGCACGAGGGTTCCAGTCTCTCCACAGGCTCGCCAACACCTGTTTTCTGTTTTGCGGATGACAGCCATGCTAATGCGGTGGCGTGGAATGCTTGTTTATGCTCGGGCTGCTCTCCGGGAATGACCGGTGGGGTTCCAGCTCCTGGTTGGCCCCTGGCTGACACATGCTTCCTGGGGGAGATGGAATTGGACTGAGACCTTGGGGGTCTGAGGCCTAGGGAGGGGTGCTGGGACGGAGGGCCACCAGGTAGGGCTCACGGGGCAGGACAGAGGCTGCAGCGGGGACAGGCAGGGAGTCCTGGGCTTGGGCCCTTGCTGGGGCGCCGATGAGGGCGGGTGTCACTGGGCTGGATTCTGTCCTCCCAGGAACCTGTCCCTGTAGCTAGAGCACCCGTGCTCCCCCTGAAAACCCACAGTGTGTTCCTAGACCAGTGCCCCTCTAGGTGCCCAAGGAGATCCTCAGATGAAGCCAGCTGCCCACTGAGCAGAGGAGCAAACTGAGACCTGCGGGGCGATGAGGGGCAGGGACTCAGCCCAAACAGCCCATGAGAACTCAGCCCTCCTGGCTCCTCCCTGTCTCACAGCACTGGTCTCAGAGCCTCTCCTCCGTGGCACCCTCGGCACAGAGAGAGCCCCTCCACGCCTCCCCAGACCCAAGCACAGTGATAATAAGGGTAACCAGCTTCCACTGAGCCTCCCCTGCCCTGCCCCAGGTCCTCCAGCGCTGCTCCCACTTTCCTGATGAGGCAGCCAAGGCTCCAAAAGCACAAATGAGCAGCCCGGGCTAGCAGGGGAAGCAGGGCAGGATTCTAGCCTGGGGGGCTGACACCAAAGCCCACGTGCTCTAACCACCCGGCCCCCCCACCCACTGCCCCCAAATGGGGACCTTCCTGAGAAGGACCTGGCTCCGAAGAAGTCCGAGGAGAGCCCAGGGGCGCCAAGAGGGGGTGCTGAGAACTTTCCAGCAGCAGCGGGTGACGGTGAGTTGACTTAGCGCTCCTGTGGCAACATGTGGCAGGCAGAGGCCGTAACTGGCAGAGACAGAGAGCGCCCAGAGCTGGCAGAGCAGGCCTGTCAAAAGTCCTGAGCAAGGTGAGCGCTTCGATATTATTTTTGCTGCCTGTGTTTCTTATTTATTTAGGAATGTGTTTCCCCCAAGCTCTTGCGGGGGAGGTGGGCAGGCAGCGGGCAATCTGTGGCAACCCGCACTCACCCTGCTTGGGGCCCCACACCTGCTCCCGGGGTTGGGCCCGGGGTCCAAGGGGCCCCCCGACAGCGCTTATGCCGGCTCAGCCCACCTGCCGCCTGCTCTGTGTTCCAGCCAGTGAGCTCGACGAGAGGCCTGGCCCTCTGAGGCTGCCAGGCCCACAGTGACTCAGCGCAGCTCCCCTCCCTGTCTTGGGGCCTCCCTGGCTCTTCAGATGACTGTCGGCCTGAGAATCCAGTGAAAACCCTCGGCCCAGAAAAACACGCTTCCTTCCTTCCTTCCTGTGGGCTCCGTTGGGCCCTCAAGCCCATTGTGGAAAAGCACCTCTGGGCTCAACTCCAGGCTTCCTAGGGATGGGGGTCAGGCCCTTCCTCAGGACTGAACCCCTAACACCCAGCTAAGGACTCTGTCCCATCACACACTTCCACCTTCAGTTTCATGCTCATGAGACAGTCGAGGAAACTGAGGCTCAGAGAAGCTAAGGCCTTGGTGCAGTGCCACGGTCCCCAAAACCCAGCCCCGTCCTCCACCCGAAAGCTTAGCTGGGCGTGAGCGCTCCGGCACCGGGCACGTCAGCATGTGGTCTCTTCCAAGCCCTGTCACATCTGTAGCCACAGAGTCTAGCAGTGCACCCATTTCATAGCCGAGGAAACTGAGACACAGCTCAGGCACCTTGCCCGAGGCTCTCCACGGGTCAGTGGCAGAGCTGGCATTGGCCCCAGGCTGGCTGCCTCCAGGGCCCATGGGCCCCTCACTGGACTGCCCTGTCTTCCCCAGGGCTTGGCTTTGGTCTTGGAAAGGAGGAACTTTCCAGACTCCCCGCTCCACGGAAAGGGCTTTGAGAGGCCGCGGGGTGCAGAGCCAGGCGCCAGGCACTGAAGCCAGCTTCCCCCAGCAAGTCTTGGCTCTGTCACTCGCTAGCTCTGACAGTCTTAAGCCTTAGCTTACTGCTCAGGAAAAGAAAAAAGGGGAGGGGGGAGGAGGGAGGGGGGAGAGAGAGAAACACACTTACTTCGAGATGTGTGCAGAGCACCTGACACAGAGTTGCACACACGTGAGCTGATCTACCGAACGAGCCTAGACCTGTGTCGGCCAGAGCGTGGCCTCTGTCCTAGATCCGGCTGTCAGATTATTGTTACTGGTGACCACGCCTCCCCGCCCTCCCCCACAGCGATCCTGGAAAACCTGACCCATCAGAGGGTGAGTGGGCCTTGACGGAAAGTGCTCCCGGGGCAGGGTCTCAGCCTGCCCTCACGCCATCCATGGACCAGGGCGGCAGTAACAGCTTTCAGCTCAGAGCGCGTTGCAAGCGTTAAATGAGATAGCCCACGGCACAGTTAGAGCAGGCTCTCTGAGCCGGCGAGGCCGGCTTGCTCTCACAGCTTCATTAGAAATGCCGTGTTCAGCCAAGCCTGTGCACTTTCTCCAGGCCCCAGGCTGGCACTGGGGATGCGGAGAAAAATCAGACGGCCTCCAGACTCAAGTGCACAGTTCTGCGTGGACAGGAACTGACCCACACAGTTCTTAAATAAGAATGATCGGCGGAGCCCAGTGAGGGACACAAGGAAGCTCCAGCGCTTCCCGCTAGCCTGAAGAGGTGAAGAGATTAGAGCCAGACTTCAAAGAATGGGGACGAAATGCTAAGGAAAGTACAGCCCATGTGGAAGGAACGCACAGGCCGAGGCCTAGACACGGGATAGTCACGGGCCAGTAGGAGCACGTGTGCCTCTGTGCAAACTGGACCAAAGGTACCCTGGGCGCATGTGTCCTCAGCCCAAGGTGCACGGCTTGGTGAGTGGACATCGGGCTGGATGTGCTGCCCTGCTCACCACTTGCCTGGGAGCCCCTGCACAGTGAACAACCTGCCCAACCACACATAGCGCCCCTGGGTGTTCAAGAAAATGAAGAATCATTTGATGCTGCTGGAATGTGAAGTCCACAGAGGAGGCAACAGTGAGAAGTAAAGCTGCAAAGATCAGATGGGGCCATGTCCTAGAGCAGGGATAGCAAACTGGGGGTAGCTGGGGGCTGTCTCCAGTCCACTGGAGCAGCAGAGAAGGACTAGCATAGAAGCCACCTCACAGAGAGAGCGGAGATGGACTACTGATGCCTGCCCTGGGCGGGAGGGAGGAAGGAGCTGCAGAGACTCCAGCTCACAGGTGCTCTCCTCGTCTCAGAAGGGGCAAAAGCTAAGGAGTCCCATTCGTTCTGGCGGCGTGGCCAGGAGAATTCTCCTCTCGGGGGTTCGTGTGGGGCACAGATAGGCTGTGGCTACATGAACCCCTATTGTCCCTTACATTTAACTCCCTCTCACATTGACAAAGCAAAATGAAGACTGGGAAAAAGAGAAAATCCACCGGCTTTGGTGGCACGAAGCCACAGCGGCAACACGGAGCCGGGCCTGCTCTGCCTCGTGCACACTGAGCCCTGGGCACAGACACTTGCCCGGGAGGAGTTTGCGAGATGGGAGCAACTCTAAAAATTAATTTTTAATTGGCACACCCTCAACCACAGAGAGGAACAAAGATGGGCAGGAGCGGGTGGGGGGAAGGCTCCCTTTCCTCCCAGAGCTCAACACGCCGGCTCCCCCAGATTATTCTATGGCCTTCTGAGCTGTGCTGTCCACGGTGGGAGCCACGGGCCACAGGCTGTTCCTGAGCACTTGGCCAGCCCCGGTCGAGATGTCAGTGTGAAATACCAGATTTCAAAGACTTAGTACCCCCCCAAAAAGAATGTAAAATATCTAATAATTTTATTACATGCTGAAATGATATTATTCTGGACAACTGGGTTACAGAAAATATACAACTGAAGATTATTTCTCTTTATTTAATGGGGCTACCAGACAATTGATAGTCACATCATCTGGCTCGCTGATGTGTCTAGTGGTCGAGGCAGCTCTATACCCTCCACAAAGGACTAGTTCTACCCCCCCACCCCGACACTGGCTCCAGCCACAAACATAGGGAGAAGGGTGTGTACGGTCCCAGGCCCCCACTGGACCCCCCTTCCTCTCCAGCTTCAGAATTCCAACCTGAAATCCCACTGGAGCGTTCTCAGTATGTCATTACGTGGAATTTGTATTCTTCCAAGGGAATCTCTCTTTTTTTTCTCTTTTAAATTTTATCAATAGACTATTTTCGAGAGTGTTTTTAGGTTTGCAGAAAAATTGAGTGCAAAGTACAGTGGGTTCCCGCGTATCCCCGGCCTCTCACACTCAGCGTTTCCCTGTTACTAGCATTTTGCATTAGTGTTACAAGCACATGTGATCGGTGAACCGGTCTTGATACATTATTAACGGAAGTCCATAGTTTACATTACGGTCCACCCTTGCTGGGGTATATTCTTTGGGTTTGGACAAATGTGTAATGACATGTATCTACCATTATAGTGTCACACAGAATAGTTTCACTAGCCTAAAATCCCCTGTGGTCCATCTACTCATCCCTCCCTCCCACAACCCCTGGCAACCACGGATCTTTTTACTGTCTCTGTAATTCTGCCTTTTCCAGAATGTCATGGAGTTCGAACCCTACAGTATATGGCCTCCTCTGACTGGTCTCTAGACTTAGCAATGTGCATTCAAACTTCTCCATGTCCTTGTGGCTTGATTGCTCAGTTCTTTTTTTTTTTTTTTGTAAGATTTTATTTATTTGCTTGAGAGAGAGTTAGAGAGAGAGCACAGAGGGAGAGGGAGAAGCAGACGCCCCACTGAGCAGGGAGCCCCACACAGGGCCCGATCCCAGGACTCTGAGATCATGAGCTGAAGGCAGACGCTTCACCGACGGAGCCCCCAGGTGCCCCTGCTCATTTCTTCTTATCACTGACGAGTATTCCATCATAGAGAAGAAACAATCTGTGTATCCATTCACCTAAAAAAGGACACCTCAGTCACTTCTATTTGTTGGGCATTCGTTTCCATGGATTTTTAAAAACCAGATTGTTCTGTTCTCACCTTACCAGTAATTTAGTGGAATAATAAAGCACAGTTTGGGAAACGGTGGGAGGACCTAGGCAATCAGTACATCGATGGCAGGTGTGCAAATTGCCACACTATCCTCAGGAGTGTGACTCAGACCCCCCCCATGGGGGGATCGGTGCAGAAGACCCAGGGGGCTGGGGCTCAGGAACGCGTGTGAGCACCTGCTCCCTCCCAACCAAACGGGAGGCGCGCAGCTGGATGAACGACCAAGCTCAGAGCGTGGTGGGAGGGGCAGTGAAGGGTCCTTGGTCCGTGGAACACCAGCCACGTGCCAGGCAACCACTCACAGTTTAGTCCCCGCCACAATCCTACAGAGGCTGAATCTTTAACCTTGTTGTGCAGCTCAGGGAAGCTGTGTTACCTGCCCAAGGACACACAGCAAGTTAGGTGCCAGAGCTGATTTGGAGACCGGACTCCCTGACCCCAAGGCCATACACGTATGCTCGGAAGTGACACAGGCTCTCGCCCTGGGAACAACACCCTCTTGCCCAGCCTCTGTGGGACGTAGTATCTATTTCAGCTTGGGATCTTGCTCAGAATTTCCATTTCCACATCTTGCTACAAAGGTAATTTCCATAAGGGGGTGGTCTGGTCTGTTCTTGTGCCTAGCATGGCACCTGTCACATAGGTGTTCAACGGGTATCTGTTGCATGAGTAAATGGGACACAGTTCATTCCATCTGAGAACTCACAGTGCGGGGGGAGGGGAGAAAGATGAGGGACATGGCTGTTTGGAGAGAGTCATGATGGAGAGTAGATGTATTTGGTGCCGGTGAAACATTCTGGTGGGACCCCTCCGATCCAACCTGGGGTGTGAGGGAGGGCTTCCTGGAAGAGGTGGTGCTTAGGCTAAGTCTTGAGGAAGAACAAGAATCAGAAGAGGCGAGGGGAGGAAACCCTAGGAAGGCAGGAAACAGGACAAGTAGAGGGGAAGGGCAGAAGGCCGGAGACAGAAGCCTGAGCTGACCATGAATGGCCTTGGAAGCCACAGGAGGAGTGCTGGACCCTGTCCTACAGGTCCCGGGCACTTACTCCCTAAAGGAATGCGGTGTATGTGTGCAGGAGGGGTCCCGCCCCCCCACCTAGGGGAGCCCCAGTCCCCTGAGAGGGGTCAGAGTATGGAGGGCAGGCAGAAGTGTCCATAGAGAGGCTGCCTCCTGTCTCACGGGACAGTCACAGTCCTACCCGGGTCCGGGCCAGCTGCATGACACCCCCTGCGGCACTGGGGCTTCTGCGAACGGGAGGCACGCGAGGATTATGGAGAGGTTAGCAGATTAGTACAGACACAGGGCCGGGCACACAGGGGGTGCTGAATAAATAGGGATCCTCGCTATTAATAAATAGTAGCTTATCAGTACTTATCAAACTGGTACATGGGGTTTTTCTTTAAAAGGTTGAAAAACACTGCCCTAGGGACCAACTAAAATGGTTTTCAGGAGGACCCTGATGGGACCTTATTTGCAATTTGGAAAGATTACACAGGCTGTCTCTTGCAAGACGGATGCAGAGAGCAGAGAGCGTCAGACCAGCAAGGAGACCATGTCAGGTGTCGGCAGCTGCGGGCAAGGCGCCCCTATGGACACAGCGGGCAGGGGACCTAGAGCCCTGGGTGACCGAGAAGCCTCGGACGAGGGATGGCGGTGAGGACCAGGGGGCGCGTAATGGAATGTTGGCTGACAAAGCCAGGCCAGCACCCATTTTCAAGGGAAAGGCAAAGCAAGGCGAGGGGTCAAGCTGCCCCGGGCCGGCCCTCTCCAGAAGAGTCAGCTGGAAGCCCTCGACCCCTGGAGGCCTAGCGACCCACAGGGCACATTTCCTAAGGAGCTCACTCGGGAGACAAAGTGGATGCAACCAATTACTGGCTCTTAATTCCTGACCCAGGGACCCCTTGGAGTCGGTCACAACACCCCCCAGGGTTGGCGAGGCCAAGGGCTATGTTCAAGGTTTCCCCAAAGCATTTGGGGTCCTTTTGTTTGGGGCTGGGGAAAGCTCATCCAGCATCACCCCTCCCCCGCCGGAACGGTCAGTCCCAGCACGATTCACGGTGGGGCACCGTCCTTGCCTTCCTGGAGACCAAACACAGTATGGCTGATTTCTGGGTGTCTTTCGTAAGATCCGGATCAGGCGACACTCCCAGCCGGGTTGTCACCCCTCCCCGGGCACCGACACTTTTCATTTTGTGGTTTCTGTCGCTCTGCATTCAGTGGTAACTACTCCGTCCCTCCACATTTCTCGAACTCTCTGCACTCTGCCATCCTCCTTACCAGCGTAGGGCTGCCTTCACGTCCCCCGTATCATTCTTCAGAACTGTTCTTGCACAATTAGTCTCTTTTTTGGCACCTCCCCTAGCCTCTCTCAGTGGTGTGTGTCCAATGTCCAAGGGACACGCCCTGGATTTAAGATCCAAGCTCACAGAAGTGCGGCGCGCGCGAGAAACCGTTAGTGACAGCAGAACGAGGTCCCTCAAGCCCCGTAGCTCGAGGCTCAGGAACAGATGAGAGCACAAAATATCTTCAGGATAGAGTATTTACAAAACTACTTGAAAGGAACTGCTTCTCATTAATCACAAGTTCTTAAAGATCCGTCTCCTCTTATTTGTTCTAATCTAGCGAAATGGGCCTGGAAATACAGCCCGTGGTTTGCTCGATAAATACAAGTTGCAAATCATAATGTTCCCATCCAATTTCCAACTCATACATCGTGTTATGGATTTTTTTTCTTTTGCTAGCATTTCTCCAGTCCACTAAATATTCCAGACATACGAGAGTCTTCATCTGATTCATTCGAATAACTTTTTCATCAATATGACTTTTGTGAACGCGCTGGCATAGCAAATTAAATATTATTTATGACTTTAATTTGTGTCCTATTTGGATTTTTACATTCACGGGGCCAACTTGGCTATCATCATTATCATATTGTTTTAGACTACTCCTAAAATTAAAATCCACTCTCGTCTTTAAATGTTTTATTGTGCTTGTCGTTCTTGTTTTGTGCCATACCGAACATGATTAATTCTGTTAGCCAAGTGCATATGGTCCGCCTGGCCACCATCCATTATCTTCATCATGGCTGCCTGCGAAATGAGCACTTTATTATTACTTTTTCATCTTTTCAATTACCAGATGTGCTTCCCCATTCTCGGGGTTTCTGCACTGTACAAGCCCAGAACTTCCCAGTGCTGCTGGGTCTGGGCGATCTGGTCTCACGGCTGTGTCTCTTGCCCCTCACCCACCGCCTGCCTCCCTGACTTCCTGTCCGTTGCTGGGACGCTTGGAGTCCTCCCTGCCTCTGGGCATCCCCACGTGCTCTTCCTTCTACTTGCTGTGCTCTTCCCTCACTTTCCCCGAGGCTCCTTCTCTAAATTAAGCTGCATCTCCACCACCACCGTGTCCCCCACTTTTCTGCATCACGGGTTGCACCCTTTCCCCTGCAGCAGGCATCTCTGTTTGTAATATTTGTTTACTAATTACTTGGGGATTGTCTGTGTCCCCAGCTGGAATGTCAGTCACTTCAGGGAAAGGATTTCATCTGCCCTGTTCATTGCTGTGTCCCAGGGACCAGTACAGTCCAGAAAACTTAGGGCCCAAAGGGAGGTGGGGAAGGGAGGGAGGGAAGGAGCTGGCAGCAAAACATCCAAGACCAGAAGATGCTGCTGGCTCACATCAAGCCCAGACATTCTTCAGGAATCTTCTGTCCCTTGCCTCTCCCTTCCAGAATGGCGAGGGTCTCACTGGGCAGCTCGAAGCAGAGGATAGGCATTTGCTCACACTCTTTGCAGAGACTTGAACACGGAGAAACGTGTCAAGGGGATTGAGGGGGTCTTCGGGTTCCTTGGCCCCGACAAATTTTTTTTTTTCGATGGGAGAATTAAAATTGCACCATATTGAGAGTTGTCAACGCCAGAAAGGATTCTGGAGTTGGAATATTTAGAAATGGGTTGAGAAAGCACATGCACCCTCGGATCTTGGTCCCCAGACACTGTCCTCCACTAAAAGGATCCAAGGCTCCTTGGAAAACTGGCTGCTCCCAGGGCTTGGGCAGGAAAATATAAGATGAGCCTGGAATGTCTTATTGTGCTGAAAGGGAAGAAAGCACTCAAGGATAGACAGAAAGATGTCAAAAGGACACAGGAAGTGGCTTGAAAGGGCTCCCACTGGTCAAATCTGGGATATGGGAGCAATGACACAAATTCTGATAGTAACGGGTTATAAACTCTTGGAAGCAATCATTCAGATTCATGGTCCATTCTGACATGAGAAATGAATGAATACACAAAATAGACCAGAAGTAAAAGAAAAAATTGCCTTGTGGTCAGAAACCTGCATTTTAATGCCACTTCTACCAAGGGGTGGCTGACAGGCTTTACGAATCGCTGCCTGTGATCACAGCACCTCAAGGTGACTGTCTGCAAACGGGGACCACCCCGGAACCTCTGCCTCGGGGCCGGTGTGAGCGGGAAAGGTGCGGGTCAGCGTGTTTGAAGCCCTAAGCCCAGCGCTTGGCGCCTGGTCAACAAGGCATGATCACCGTCATTACTACCACGATCGTGAGCATCTGATCACTGACCTGGTCACTGACAGCAGGGGGACAGTCACCAAATGATCTTCCCTGTGCTATAGGTTCTGGGAGCACCCCTCACCTCTCTGCCTGGATTCCTATGCATCTCCATTGGGGAAAAGGCCCAGGGCCGAGATACTTCTACTGCTCATATAAGTTCTTTCCTTCCAAATTGGACCCTCTTGGATGCTGTGCTAAGAAGCCTCGTCACTCACGGAGGCAGAGACGGCACCAACTGTGAGGTCCCCAGAGCCAACAGGGACCCCAGGTAGCAGCAGAGCACTGTAACTTTAAGTTGCCAACGAGCTGGCTGCCCTTTGTTTTGTGTCCTTCACTAGGAAGCGTGCGGGGACCACAGAAGAGGAAGCTATGGCTTCTATGTCTGCGACGTGCCCAATGTCCTGGGGCAGCATCGGAACAAGCTCCCCTGTTTGGGAGTCCCGTCTTCAGTATTATGAAATCTGCACAGTAGCCTTGAGTGTGCATTGGATGAAGGACCAGGTTTGCCCAACACTCTGCAGAAAGTAAGTGGCAGAACCGGCTGCCCTGAGCCTGGGTCCTCTGAATGCGAGGCAAGCCCAGAGGAGCCTTGAGAGAGAGGCAGGTCCAGGGGGAGGAAGACAGGGTAGCGCCCTGCAGAGCCAGGTCACAGGTGGGAAAGGGAAGGCAAAGGCACCCAGCCTGGCTGCCTGAAGAGTGCTTTGAACTCTGACGGGCACGGGTTCGAATGGTTGCTCCGATACTGAGGAATATGTGATCTTGGGCAACCTCTGTCACTCGCTTAACCTCTGTGAACCTCTGTTTCCCCATCTGTAAAATGGGCTCCTCTTAGTCCCACCATGAAGGATTTGGTGAGTGCTGTTCTTGGTCCCTCTTGCTGCTCGTACGAAGGACCATGGTTACACAAGGAAAGATAACTAAGGACTAACACCTACAAACCACCTGCAAGGATCACGTCCCTTCAGTCCACAAACCAGCATCAACGCAGAGAGGCCGTGCAGAGCAGCCAGTAAGAATAAGAATGAGATGCATGATTCTAATGGCTTGTTCGTTTTAGCTTCTCTGGGAGTCAGAACGCATCTCCCAGTTGAAATGTACTTAAGACTAAGTGACACCGTTTTTTTTTCTTTCTTAGCAGCACATAAGCCGGGCACCGAACAAGTGAGGGTTACCTTAGGAGGGAATATGGTCGTGACTATTAAAATGTTTTTATTTAGTACTTTTTTATGTTCCAGGCACCGTGAGGGGTGTTTCATGGGCACAATCTCATTTAATTCTCAAATCAATTCCATGAGACAAATTCTGCTACAGCCATTCATTCCATCAAGGAAGAAACAAAAGCCCAAAATGATCAAGAAGCTTGCCCAAAGTCACATAAGAAGTGTCAGTCAGGGTTCTGCAGGGAAATAGAACCAATAAGATGATAGACGACTGATGACAGATGATAGATAAAGATAGATAGGCAGACAGATAGATAGACGACAGATAGTTATGGACTGAATGTATCCTTCCAAAATTCATACATTGACATCTAAGCCCAGTGTGATGGTGATAGGAGGTGGGGGCCTTTGGGAAGTGATTAAATCATGGGAGTGGAGCCCTCTCGATGGCGTTAGTGCCCTCATGGAAAGAGGCCAAGGGGCTAGCTTCTGTCTCTCTGCCATGGAGAGGAGAGGTCAGCAGTCTGCACCCAGAAGAGGCTCCCCACCAGAACCTGATCACCCTGCACCTTGATCTCCATCTTCTAGCCTCTGGAAGTGTGAGAAATAAATTCCTGTTATCTATAAGCCCCAGTCCATGGTACTCTGTTATAATAGCCCCAACTGACTGTTGCTTTCCATTGTGAGCCGTATAGAATGATATGATTTTTAAATGAATGCACGTATCACAAAAGTAAAAATTAGAAGAACAAGAATAAAAAAGCTCCAGCAAGATGACAGTCTGGGGGGCAATCACCAGCGTAACTTCCCTAACTCACTTCAGATTCTTCCTGCTCCACTGAATCCAGTTTCTTCAAGCCTGGGGTCTCTGTCTTCTCATCGAGAAAACAGGACAGCAAAGTCACTGGGAATGCTGCAAAGCTGACCCGTGGGATAGAGACTTCCGCTCTTTCTTGTTCCTTAAATCCTGCAGGAATAAGATTCATGATGCCCTCCCCAGAGACGGAGGATAGACCAGACCAGGCAGGACACAGCCGCTGCTCCCCTCTCCCGGGGCACCTCACGCCATGTCCCTCCCCAGCCAGACACCTGCCTGCCAGGTGTCTTCCCAGGCTGCGGTCACCCCCGGGGCTGGCTCCACCCTCACTTGCAATTTAATCTGTAGGTTTGACCTTTCCCATCACCCCACTTCATTAGGCCCCACATCCCATTTTCTCCTATCACTTATCAGGGCATCATGGTTACCAGCACTTTTTAATTGTGCATTCTTTGCTGGTTTGCTTGTTTCTTACCTGTCATTATCTGATAGACTGTAAGCTCCGTGGGGAGAGGAGCATGACTATTTAATTCTCTAGTTTCAGCCCCAGGACCCTTGCACAGTGCCTGGCAAGCAGTGGACCCTCAACTGAGTGAATGAAGAGTTTTGTCTACGAATGCAGCAGGAGGCCACTGTCCCTACACCAAGCCCCTGTACTCCTCGGTTAGTATTGACCAGGTCTCCCCTTGACCGAGTCCCCAGGCATAAATGTCTAATTTAGGCATTAAAACGGAGGCAGGACATGGACTATTTCTTAGCGTTCTGGAGCTGTCGGTGGTCCACACGTCCATGTAGCGCTCACACAGCACCCAGCCCCATTCCCAGCGACTTAGACGCACTTCACTGTGGTCACCACTCCGCTTAGTGGCTGCAGTGTTTAAGCCCCATTTTAGAGCTGTGGAAACTGAGGCACAGAGCCCCTAAGCAGGTTTCCCAAGGTCACACGGGGAGGTGGGGGCTGAGATCCTGCCCACAGCACTGTCCCACATCGGCTTGGACCCCCAGGATGTGCGGGACACACTCCTAACAGCGGGAGTGAAGCCAGAAAGTCCACCATGGCCGTACTGGCGGCCATCCTGGCAGAAGGGGCAAGCCCTTCCAACCTTTCCAGACCAGGCTTCGGCATAACCCCAGGGAACATTCTTAACACTCTCATGCAAGGAAGATTATTTTGAAATAAAAATCTTATTTTTTTCATTCACTTATTTGCAAGGATGCTTTCCATGCAAGCAGGTGATTGAGGCCTCCCTTGACTGAGCCCCCAGATGATTTCTGAGCTGGTAAATCAGCCTCGATCTCTCACTTTCTTTCCATTTTCCTAGAATTTTCTTTTTTTCTTTTTCTTTTCTTTTTTTTTCCTTTTTTTTTTTTTTTTTTTTGAGAGAGAGAGCAACAGCAGGGAGGAGAGGCAGAGGGAGAGAGAGAATCTCAAGCCACCCCACACTGAGCCCGACACAGGGCTTGATCTCACAACTCTAAGATCATGCACTGAGCCAAAATCAAGAGTCGGAGGCTCTCCAGACTGAGCCACGCATGTGCCCCCCAACTAGAATTTTCCGCTTCTACCAATAAGCTGAGAACTCTGTGAGAACCAAGGGTCATATCTTTCTACTTCCTGTTAGGAGTTGAGTTGTGTCCCCATCCCCAAAATAGTATGTCGAAGTCGCAACCTCTAGTCCCTGTGACTGTGACTTCATTCGGGGATGGAAATTTTGCACATGGTCAAGTGAAAATGAGGTCGTGACGATGGGCCTTACGCCAGGATGACTGTGTGCTTATCAAAGGGGGAGATTTGTCCGCAGAGAAACACACAGAGAATATGGGTCATGAGCACGAGGGCAGAGGTCGGGGTGATGCCTCGACAAGCCAAGAGACACCACCGATCTCCGGAACACAGGAGGCCTGCGGAGGAACACGGAGCAGACTCTGCCTCCCGGCCCCTGAAGCAAGCAACCCACCAACACCTTGATGTTGGGCCTGCAGCCTCCAGACTGTGGGACAACAGCTTTGTCGTTTGTGGTGACAGCTGCCCAGGGAACAAACACACATTCCTGTTCAGGGTCCCGCACGGCGCTCGGTGCTTGGCAGTTGCCCCGTGAATGTTGGTGACGTCCAGAAACACACACACGGTGCAAGTTTCCATGCACCAAGCGTCCTTGCCTGCGGCGCTGGCTCTCCTGTCCCCTCCCACATGCATTATCCCTCAAGGTCAAGGTAAGCTGGGGTTCTTCCCCACACGTGAAGACCGAATGATTTCTCCAGCCTCAGGCTGTGGTGCTGGCACAGAAGCACATGGTGTCCTCTGACATCCCCTTTGCTTGATGGGTCCGTGGGTCACACACCATGGCTCTGATGGCCAGCTCGGTCACCATGGCTCCCGTCCCCACTCTGAAGCTTCCCAGGGAAGCTTTGGGTCTTGCCCGCCATTTCTCTTTGGCCCATCTTACTTCCTGGTCTTCCAGAAACCAGGCTGGGCAGGCTCCCCCCCCAATTGCCCACTCACACCTCTGGCCTCCTCAGCATCCCACACCCAAGATGTGACGTTACATCTTGAAGACCATGAGGGATCACTTCTCAAAGCTTATTTGGAAGGAAACTCAAGGTAACAGTTCACATTTGAATGGCTCTTGAAAGAAATGATTTGAATTCCAGTACCTGAGTTGTCATCGAACCCCTGGAAAGTAGACGCCAGGGGTTGAGTTGTGTCCCCACCACAGGGTCATTGCAGATGGAATTAGTCATGATAGAAGGAGGGCACACTGGAGTAGGGAGGGCCCCCGATCCGATCTGACGGGTGTCGTGATGAAGTGGGAAATCTTGCCCTCAGAGACAGACGTGCACACGGAGAACCCAAGGTGAAGAGGGGAGGTATGTTGCCGCAAGCCAAGAATCCGCCAGAAGCCGGGAGAGAGGCCTGGAACACACCAGTCCTGAGCGCCCTCATGGGGAGTGCACCTTGCTGACACTTTGACCTCGGCCTTCCAGCCCGCAGAACCGTTACGACAACAGGGTCTCGTGGTTGAAAGCACCAGCCCAAGGTACTATGTTACAGCAACGAGAGATAATGCAGCAGGGAATGTCGTCTCCATGTCTTGGATGAGAAATAGAGGCTCACAGGAAAGGGGTTGCCCAAGGCTCATGGCTGGTCGGAGGCAGAGTGGAGCCTGAACCCAGCTCAGACGGACCCTAAGCCCCCAGTGACCCGAGGTGGTGGGAACCTGGGGCTTTGTTTGTGGTTTTCTGGGCACGGATTTAACAAAGGGCCATGGAGGCCCAGCTCAGAGACTCCCTCCCGCCAAGCCCTGGTTAGGGGAGCAGAGGCCTGGGAAGCCGCTGGCCGCTGTAATTAGCTGGTAATTAGCCTCGGAGAGAGCCCACCTTGCTTGTGGTTTGGTGCCCTGCATCACATGCCTCGCTCAGGAAAGTGAAGGCCCCTCTTGTGACTCCTCTTGTTAGATCTGCTCTGAGCAAATCCCGACGGAAAACATAAGCCGGAATGTGGGAGGTCCTGGTCCTGGCAAGAACCAGCCCTCGGAAGGCTGCTGTCTGCGGCCGCACACACAGGAGCCGTAGTACCAGGGCCTGGGGGCTGGGGGCAGGAGGTTGGTTCCGGCACGTGGTGGAAAACTGTTCCATCCCAAAGGCTTGGGGCAGCCCTGGGTGAGGTTGAGTCAGGGGACCTCTCCCGGAAAAATGGAAGGGTGGAGAAACCTGCCCCAGGAAAGGCATCTATTTGGGCATCGGTCCGCCCGGTGGGGTGACAGCCCTCCCCCTGCTGCAGGTGCATTGGAATCGGGGGAGTGCCCCCGACCCCCTCACACCAGACCACACGCTCTTTCCCCCGCTCCCTTGACTCATCCTAGTGAGACACTGGCTCATGCTCTCGGTCCCCATCCTCTTGTAGTCCCACCAGACTAAGTCACAGGCGGTCAGGAGGGAGTTCTGGTCTTCTGAGGAGGAAGGAGTCTCCGGGTGGGATGGAACGGGCTGCAGGGGTGAGTCAGGAGTGCCGCGCTCTCATCCCTACAGGCCCTAGTTAGCTGTGAGCCTTGCCTCCAGCCAGACATTGCCCCCTCCTGGGCCCCCAGCCACCAAGCACAGCTGGGCCAGGAGCCCCAAGGCCCAGGGCGTCCTCTGTCTGTTTATCCCTCTGGATCACACACATCTGAGTGCTCTTCCCCCAACAGACTGAGAGCTGTAAGCAGGAGGCATAGCAAGAGGCTTCTTTTTGCTGGGGTGACCCAAGGCAGAGCGCCTGGGTGGTTTAGTCAGTTGAGCATCCGACTCTTGGCTTCAGCTCAGGCTCATGGTCTCAGGGTCATGGCCTCAAGGTCATGAGATCCAGGCCTGTGTCAGGCTCCACGCTCAGCATAGAGTTTGCTTGAGATTCTCTCTCTCTGCCTCTCCCCCCATGCATGCTCTCTCTCTCTCTTCTCTCAAATGAATAAATAAATCTCTTAAAAAAAAAAAAGAAGAAGTGACCCAAGGGACAGTTCTGTGGGCCATCTGCCTGGTGGCCACAACCCCTTCGCCAGCTGTGTGGTGCTTGGGTAGGGTGGGGCAGGGCACGAGGGTGCTGCATAATAATTGGGGCCACTAGTCATGGGTTCAAATCTTGGCTCTGCTACTTCATAGCTATGTAGAAACTTAACTATGTTGCTTAAAGTCTCTGTGCCTCAGTTTCCTCATCTGTAAAATGGAGAGACTAAGGGTAAGTGTCACATGGGGCATCATGTGGCTCAGAGCCACATAAAGCACTCGGAACAAGGTCAGAGGCACAGCGAGTGCTCAGTACATGGCAGCTCTTCCCAGCACCCCTCATGCCTCGCCCTGCCCAGCTCCCCAGGGCAGACTGCCTAGTGCCCAACTCTGAACAAATGATTTCACCTCCATGGAGGAGCCTCCTTATTTAGGACACAAGGGGAACTGGATGAACAGACCACCAGGCTCTCATCCACTCTAAATTGCCCAGTTCTGTGGTGCATTTCAGACCTGCATGTGGACAAAGCCCCCTACCCCCGTGCACAGGACTGTCCCGAGTCACCTCCAGTGCTAGACAAGGAACCCACCAGCGTGAAAAGGAGGGGGCGGGGGCAAAACCCTTGTGCTCAGGTTTAAAACTTTCAGAAAACCTTCAAGCAGGTCTGCTTCCCCACACCCAGGTGAGCATTTTATTTACGCCCAGAAAGCTGCGTGGGGACAATTAGGACCAGCTCTATAACGATGTCCCCTCCAACCAGTTGAGTCCCATTCTCCCTGCTCATTAAGGTGACTCTCTTGTTAGTGGCTTTGCAAGTTGGGGATGAAAAATAATCAGAAGCAGGTGGGTGGGCGCCTGCTCGCTCCCCTGTCTCAGGCCTGCAAGTGTAGACGTTTCACTTCCTCCCGAAGCCTCCCCACGGCCCCCTCCCCTCCACCTCCCTCATGCCAGGCTTACCTCCTGTCCCTGGGCAGGCGGGGCAAACGCTTATCATCTGCCTAATTGTTCAACAGGCTAATATGCTGGATTTCAAAATAATTAGGCTGATGGTAATGAAGGTCTGGTGGTTCCTGTGCAATTAGATGGATGGACACAAACACTTTGTTTTTAACCTATGCTGAGACTAATGACCTCAGGTGGGAATATGGCAGCACCGGATTTTGAAAGGAGGAAAAAAAATATCCTGGGAACCTCAGAGAAAATAAATCACAGGGTGGACTCCTTCCCGCAGATTTGTTGCTCTGGATACCTGACCAGATGTTCCCCAGACATCAGTAATGAGGGATTCAGGCCAAAGAGAAGGGAGTGTCACAGGAGGCAACGTGGTCCCAGTTTGAATCCATTCTGCAACATTTATTGGCTCTGACCTGGAGCAAGTCACTTAACCAAGCTGTGCTTAAATCTTCATCTGTAAAGTGAGGGCAAAATGTCTGCTTCACCGGACTGTTGTGAGTTCCCGGCATACAACAAATGTGCAGTAAAGATTTTGGAGGGGGTCACAGGAGAGGGGAAGCTCAGGGTGGGGGTATGAAGAAGCTAGAACATGGCGGAGGCCAAAATGGGCAGTGAGTCCTTTCCAGCCAGCAAAGTAGAATTGGCATCTTCCAAGGTCCAGACAACAGTGGCTTCTTAGAACTCCCCACCAAAAAGAAAAAAAAAGAAGAAAAGAAAAGAAAAGAAAGAAAAGAAAAGAAAAGAAAAGAAAAGAAAAGAAAAGAAAAGAAAAGAAAAGAAAAGAAAAGAAAAGAAACCACTGGCTTAATTGAAAAGACTTGAGTCACAGTTGTATCATCGCAGGGCCATGGGGCCTTGGGAAGACTTCCAGCCCCTCTATGCACCTCGGGTTTCCAGTTCAGTCAGGCAAAGTAGAGCTTCGCAAGAGTCTACAAGGCCGATAAATGGATCAGGGTCGTCACACGGTGTGGTGGCCGCTGGTGGGTCTGCATGGGCTGTTCTCTTTGATGCAAGTGGCAGAGTAGATAGGGAGATGATGACCCCAGGGCCTGGGCAAGTGAACAGTACTGGGGAAGGGCTTATCCACCCAGCACACATCTTTGGTCTGTTCAGGGCACAGTGCTCATGCTTGGGGCACAGAGATAAAAAAAAACAGCCATCCCCCTGCCAAGCACATTGTCACAATAGAAAGTGACCAGCAATTTAAGTAAAATTTTTAGGAAGCATAGGACAGAATGATCAGCTCTTCCTGGATGCAGGGAGACCTTTCTGGGGAGATTCAGGCTGGGCCTTGAAGGACGAATCAGCACGGCTGGAGCATGAGAGCCTCACATCAGGCTGGGGGTCAAGAGAACACTCCACTCTACTATGTATAGTTTGTAAGTGAGCCAGGGCAACACATTTCCCCTTAATTCTCAGAGAGAGGGGGAGAGAGAGAGAGACAACTGTCTTGGCAACTGCAATCATATGAAAGGCAGTTTTCTCTGCCTCACATTTCTTTATGGCTAGACTACTCCAACGTTCTCTGCCCAGTTGTCTCCTCACCTCACATTTCTTTATGGCTAGACTACTCCAATGTTCTCTGCCCAGTTGTCTCCTCATCTTTACACCCTGCTTCACTGCCTTTCCACCAGACTAGAAATTCCTGGAAAGTTGGGTCAGGAGTCACCAGCAATGAGAAAGGTGTAATGGAACCTAAGGCTGGTGATGGGTCAGTACCATGGACAGAGACATGGAGGCCCATCCAGCTCTTCCCTTGGCCACTTGGGCTTCTGTGAACTGTCTTCCTTATCCATGTATACAGGATATTCAGAGCCACTTTCTCCTTTTACGACATTTTACATCATTATTAGCAAACCAGGGTCTGAATTTTGCTGGAATCCACTCAAATTTATAGGAGTGCATTTGGAGACTTTCCTGGTGCCATTTTGATCAAAATTGGCAGAAGCTTCACAGATAAAATTGTACTCTGGCATCGTCTCTGGGTGTGTGGGAGTGGAAGGTGGAGCCCACCAGGACTCTGAGCCTGGGGCTGGGAGGGGAGAAAAGATGCAGATGTTTAATTGAAGGCAAGGATCTCAGGGCTCCCCTGGGCCTCGGTCCCAGGCTGATGCTGCCTGTAATCTCCCCATTATAGGACAGAAGCCCAAGGGGGCTTGCTCTGTCAGCTCTGACTCCTTTCTGTCCCTGGGGAGCCACTTCTCCCACAGGAAGACTGAGGTGGCTGCAGAGAAAGTCCTGATACACGGCCATGCCTAAGGTAATCCCATGGAAGAATTCAAGTCCACTAGTGGAAACTCAAGGTCAGTCTGAGGAAGTGAGATGAGGGGACACCCTGAAACACCAAATCAATCTTGTCTGAGCCAGGCACCCAGTTCACGGGTTTCTCTTAGGATAGCCAACAGGCAATGTTGGAGTTCTGCACTGAAGCCAAGATTTCATTAAGAGCCCTGAATTCCTGCTTATGAGCAGGGCTTCCTTCAAGAATCACCAGGCCAGAAGAGACAGCAGGAAAAGCCAATCTGATGCTGCAGGAATCCCTAAAAGTCTACTGCTGCCAAGATGAAGCTCAAGGGATTGGGGTCCAGAGTTGCTCAGCTCCCAGGCACAGAGGCTAAGACCTCATGAAGCAGCCGTTGGCTGAAGAGTCAGAGGCCCATTCGATATGGTTGCCACTTTCCTGATAACCCCCTGTCACTCCATAAGACACTCTGAGAACTTAATGCTCTGGGCTCCTGACATCTGCCTGTCTCGCAGGGTGTCTCAACAGACTGTGAAATCTTACTGACCCTACACCCACACTTCCCTATCCCCTTGTGCCTCATGAGAAAAAGCAGCTCATCATCCTCTCAAGACATTCCTTACACACCCACTTGTCTTTAATTTGGACATATCGCATAGCTTCCAGGAAATAGTATTTTAATTATAGCACCTGCTATGTGCCAGGCACTGTGCTAAACACTGAGGCTGTAATGGTGGGTATGGGACTCCCAGACAGTCAGTCGTCAAATGCCTATAATTTATCATAAATATCTGATGCTCCATCTGCCTCACCTGTTAGACAGTGGCTTTTCAGGGTTCTAACTCTGTGGCATAGCATGGCTAACGCACAGTAGGTGTTCCATCTTACTAATTGAAGACAATTAAAATTATTTTGAAAATACTCTTAAGTGGGGCACCTGGGTGGTACAGTTGGTTTCAGTTTAGGTCATGATCTCATGGGTCATGGGATTGAGCCCTGCATTGGGCTCCACGCTCAGCAGGAAGTCTGCTTGAGATTCTCTCTCTACCCCTCCCCCCACTTGTACACTCCTTCTCTCTCTCTCTCTAAAATGAATAAATAAATCTTTTTTTTTTTTAAAGAAAACACTCTAAAGTACGGTAAAAATGTAAACTGTTGTCAACAGAAACAACACAAAACGTCCTAGCCATTCAGCCAGGGGAGAAAATCAGAAAATACAATAGAAAAGCAAGATGGTCGGTTAATAGAGAGAGAGGCATCCTGACAACAACGAAAAGTCTCATACAAGACTTTGAAGGGCTATGGGAGTTGGGGAAAGAAAGGGGTTCTTTTTCGCTGGGTTAGTCAGAGAGCCCCTCTCAGTGGAGGGGGCATTCCAGCTTGGAGATGGGGTGATGGGCTGAGTGGTGGCATAGGGAGGGCCAAGGGACCGGGGTGTGAGCAGCCCAGCAGGTCTGTAGGTCCACAAAATCAGATCACACTTGTTCTTCCCAGCATGCAGCCTCCCAGACCCCTCCAGAGTCAGGACCTGCACGGGAGCAGGCTCATGAATCTCTGACCAATTCCTGCACAAGATCCAGCTGCAGAAGCAGACCTCTGGAGGGTCCCACAAGTTCATCCAAAGATGGGAGGGGAGGGGGTAAGGACAGACCATGGTGGCCCTTGAATACTGGACTGTGGTCTGAAGGCCTGAGGGAGCCACAGAAGGCTTTGGAGTAGAGGCATGGTGCCACCACCCCTGTGAATGCAGAGGAAGGATGGGAAGGGGAGACACCAGAAACAGGAAGTCCTCCTGAAGAACTGTTGTGATAAGCCAGGCACGAAGTCATGACAGCTTAAAGCAGGACACAGGCAGCAGTGGTGGAAAGAAGGGAATTAAGAAACATGGAGTAGAGTTGACAGGACACAGCAACTGATTGGATGTGGGGGAAATGGGGGGGGTCAAAGGTGACTTACTCAAGATGCCTTTGGTGTTTTTAATATAAAATAGAAATATAAACACACAAGATCTTATATTCTTTAATACTTATCTGATTTGAAGACACAGCCCCCTATCTCTCAGCTCCCAAGGACTTACGATGGCCCAAGACAATATTAATAATGATGTATTTTATAGTATATGAACTTTGCCATCTGTGGTGCAGGCATCAAGAAGTCAATATGAGTAAATTGACAAGCTTGTCAATGAATGAAATTAATATTCTTTTTCTGCTGCATCACTAAACATAATTTCAGAATGGGGGCATGGTAATATTCAGTGTCCATTATCCTGGGCACGCAACAGAGCAACGGGTAAGTTACAATCAGGGAAGAAATGGTGGCATCTAAACCACGGGGTGCATGACTTGTTCTGGTGGGCACGCAGCCCCCCAGTATCTGCTCGCAGAATTTGTCACATTTGCAGCCGGCAGACCTCTGCCCTTTAAGCGTGAGAAAATGGGTTTTAACATGTTGCCCAGTTTAACCTAAACCCAAGTGTTCTCTAGCAGAACAGATGGTCAGGCCAAGAAGGAGGCCATAGGGGATCAGAAAGTCCGGCCTCCTTGTTCAAAAACACAGGCAGAAAGAGGTTTACAGAGGATGCCGCTCAGACAAGCCACAACTGGCACCCAAGGCTTCCAACTCGGCAGTCCAGCCGTAATGGTGGGCCCCAGGGGCGCAAAGGAGAAGGGAGGAGGTCCTCAGGGCAGCAGCAGGCACCCGTGCTGAGCGTGCAGCGACTGTTTCATGGAAAGAAAGCAACGATGCTTGGTTGGTCAAGAACTTGCAGGAAGGATGCTGGTTCATTCATCTGGTCACGGGACAATTATCACTGAGCGCTGACCATGCCAAACGCTGTTGTAAGCCTTGGGGACGCCACAGAGAAGCAAACACACACTGCCCTGCCCTCGCAGGGAGAAGCCAACACACATAGTGAACAAATGCACAAGGAAAGTACAGGCTGCAGTCAATACTCTGAAGGTAATAGACAGGGTGATGAGGCCTGGTGTGGATGCAGGGCCTCCCTCTAACGAGGGGCTCCCACTTTCAGGTCCCTTGAACCACTCTTTCCAGAACAACAGAGAAGGAAGAACAGCTTTTACCATTTCCAGGCTGCTTCTTGAGTTCCCTTTGCTGAGCATGACCTTGTTTAGACCTCACACAACCCAACGGGGCAGGTCCTGCTACCCCCACTGTGCTCGAAGAAGGCCTGTGACAGTCCAGGTGGGTCCAGGGCCCACAACCGGCCGGCCGGGCCCCAGAGCCTCTGTCCTCGCCCTGCCTTGCTCAGCGAACTTTGCGGATCAGTTCACGTGTCTTTGGGGCGTGCTTTCCTCCCGACACTCAGCCTTCCAGAACACAGGCTTCCTGAAAGGGAGCTCCCGAGTCTGTGTGGAACATCAGAATCAGAGTGGGGGGGCTTCAGAACCTGGTAAAAGCACCACTATGACCTCATGATGTGAGGATCAAGGCTTGGGGGGGGGGTCACATCTTGAGTGAACCCATGGCCCTTACTGGGCCTCACTCCCTTCACTTCTGAAATGGGAATAATGGGCTCTTGGGACAATGGAATGAATGGGAAAGTGTATACACGTGTCAGCTTTCCATTACTTTTGCCCCAGCATGCTCTTGGGGAGGGTGTGTGTGTGTGTGTGTGTGTGTGTGTGTGTGTGTGTGTGTGAATGCACCTGTGTGTATTCAGTGCCTACAGGACACCAGCCACTAAAAGCATCAATGTCCCTATTCTGAACACGGGCATGTGGGGACTCAGAATGGCTACAGTCAAAGGTCCAAGCCCATGCTCTGCCTCCCTCGGGAGAAATAGCCCCTTTCCCGGCCAAGGCAAGCGCCACGCTTGCCGGAGATGGTGGGAGGAGTCAGCCTTCCCCAGGTGCCCCCGAGGGCTTTCTTGGGGTGCTCGGGCAGACACAGGCAGGAGCCCACATGCAAAATGCTTACATGACACAGCTTATCCCACAACTGGGGTCCCACGGCTTCCCACACCACACAAAAAGACATCGTGCTGGGGCACACCCAACTGGCTTTTTCTCTCCTCGTTCAGGGAAGAAATTGCCTCGTGAAAGCCAGTGGCCTTTCTGATTTTCTCTAAATGGTTGGAAGGGTTTTTTGCCTTCTGGTTGACAACGTGGACGATGGAGATGGATTTTCAGAGCATGTATTCGTGTTGTTTGGGACCGTGTTTGTGCAGCAGGGAGCAGGCAGCTGGATAATGGAGCCCCTTTGGGAGAGGGGCTGAGAACCGTGTTTTTTGCACCTTGGTCCTTTTGGGCCATGCCACTAATTGGAACTTACTGTCCCATTAATGAGTTCTCTCTCCAGAGATTCATCTGGCCATTTTGACTCTCAGGTCCCTGCCTAATGGACTATTGAACGACAGAAAACCCACACAGCTTTGT
Organism: Ursus americanus; assembly: GCF_024610735.1. Lineage (NCBI taxonomy): Eukaryota > Metazoa > Chordata > Mammalia > Carnivora > Ursidae > Ursus > Ursus americanus. The sequence goes on along the minus strand of NC_142152.1, from coordinate 38,170,097 downwards.
CTCAGAAGCTCTCCATTAAATATACAGCAGTCCCCAATTAACCCCAGGCTTAAAAAACAGAGTGGCAAAGCAACTCTCAGGCCAGCTCTTGGAAAGAGGGCTAAATTGGCGTGATGTAATCACTCTCCCTCCCTGGAAAAGGCCAGTGTGGCCACCATCTGAGCAGTGGACACCAGGCCCCTCAGTGGCCAAGAATCAATTTCCATCCTCAAGATGCCACCTGTCCCTTCCAAGTCACTCGGGGCCCTGATGGTGACCCTGGAGGGTGAGGCTCACAGGACCAGAGTCTTCAGACAGTCCCCTGGCTGGCTGGCTAGAAAGTGGGTCTATGGTAAGAGTGGGGCCAAGCCAAAAAAGGGTCCCCAGGGATACCCACGGAGAGATGCAAAGAAATGAGCCCCTCCCGGCAGGGCTGGCATAAGGGTTACTTTTCCTGAACACCCTTGTTACATCATGAGTGCAGGGCAACAATTCCTAAGACCTCTCAGGCTAGCTAAATGCACATCTGATGGCAGCCTTCCCTGCTCACAGTCCTTCAATGACTCCCTATTGCCCTCGGCATAAAGCTCAAGCTCCTCCAGCTGTAATAGAGGCCTCAGTCTCCACGCCCAGTCTCAGCACCCCCACGTGCCTCCTAAAACTTGATCTCAGGAAATGCTGAGCTGTGGTGATCCTCACCTCCCTTCCCCTTTCACACGCTTGGCCTTGGCTCGGCCACACCCTCTCTCATATCCTTCTGCTCCTTTCTCCCCAGTCCCCAGGTCTCACTGCAGATTCAGCCCCTTAAGGAAAGCTTCCCCCACTGAACCTTCTCCCCCCCAAGTACAGCCCCAGGCCGGGGTTTAAGTCCCTTCACTCCGTCCCCACAACAGCCCATACTGACACCACGTCCACTGCAGAGACCTGACCTCCTTGTTGTGGGGTCTCTCTAGCAGGAACTGGGTTTCTCCACCTTGGCTCTACTGACATTCTGGGCTGCATGTTCATTTGCTGTGAGTGTGCTTCCCGGGCATTATGACCACCAAAATGTCCCCCTCCATTGCCACACGTCCCCCCGAGGGCAGAATGGCTCCTGAGCGAGCATCACTGGGCTAGACTGTTAGCATCTTGAGGGTGCACTGAACAAGGGCAGGAGACCATGGAGCCAGAGACAGGAGGGTGAGATCCTTGCTGCCCCCCCTTGCCAGCTGAGTGTGCCCAAGCAAGCTGCTTCCCCTCCTGAGCCTCAGTTTCTTTGCCTGTGAAATGGGGATCCTGGCACCCAGTATGTACAGCAGCTTGCTGTAGTGGCTGATGTTCGCAACCAGTGCATACTGCTCTGCCATTGGACTGGACGCCATATTTCAAATACATAGAAGGTTTAGTGTTAGATTCAGGCTCCCCTGACTATCACTGAGCCCTGCCATATACCAGGTTCTTTGTCACCTGTGCCATCCCGTTCAGCTCTTACCATTATTCCTGTCATCATTCTACAGATAAGGAAACTGAGGCCCCAGTGTCAGCTGACTCACTCAGGATCAGCTACGTTTTAGAGTTCAGATTGGAAGCCTGTCTTCTGTCACCAAGATTGTCAGGGTCCCTTTCCTCTCCAGAACCTGGGAGATGCTCTCCTCTCCACCTGCCAAGATCCCATCCCACCCTGTCTGGTGACCCCTGTGTGTCCTGAGGCTTCAGTTTCGTGTCAATTCCTCTAGGATTTTGTGCCCACAGTATCTGTATTTCTTATTATGACACCATCACATACCTGCACTAAGATGTAAGCTTCAGGAAGGCTCAGTTAGTGACCGAGTATCAACCACTAGCCTAGCACAGCACTGGCACTTTCTATGTGATGAATGAATGAATGAATGAATGAATGAATGAATGAATGAATGAATTAATAAAAAATAGTTAAGAAAGGTGAGCTTACAGGACTGAACAACCAGGAACATGGCGGCCAGCAGACCAGGGAGAGCCCCTCAGCTCTTGAATTGTCTTTTTCCTTGCAGGTGTCTCCAACTTCTTCCAGGACATTGCTTCTTTATGATGAACCCAACACACCACATAAAATGGGGACAGTCATATACAGGTGATACCAGAGCCGGCATTTTTTAGAAGTGTGGCTTAGGCTCATTGACATATAGTCAAGGAGAGGCCTGCCAGTGGTCAACTCCATTGGTAAAGCCTCCCACAGCCCGTGAGGTCAGTGGATATGGGGGAGCTTCGCCTGAATGCCTGGTCCCTCTTACCTCATCCAGTTTCTCTACTACCCCTGTGGACACCGAGCACCTAGCCTTGCCTCCTACTGTTCCAGCTTATCCCAAACACCCCAGGTGTTTTCATACATCTGTGCTCTCCTACCTATGCTTGAAGTCTCCATCTAGATGTGGCTTCCTGGAAATGCTGTCCTGCCCTCCTACTCTGACTGGGCTCCCATAATGCCTTGCACTTCCCTGGCATCAAACTCCTTCATCTGCCGAACGACACCAACCCTACTCAGTTCTCAGCCCTTTCCTGCAGCATCCCCAGCACTCTGCACTGCACAGGTGCTCACCACATATTTGGTGCATGAATAAATGCATTTTGCACAGGTACTCTCATTTGGGCTGTGGTGCTCTGATGCCACTGGACATTGAATTTCTGTAGGTCCCTTGCTTGGTTCCATGATCACCAAGCAACCCTCTGATGATGATTCTGCCTCTCCCATGAGGTCTGCCCATGAGAGAGAACATCTTGGTCAGAACCCAAGAATTCTGATCCACATGGCTGTTTATGATTCTTACTGTAAACTAGCAAATTGGATTCTGGCTTCCTAAAAACAGAACCAAGTACAGAGGGACCCTCTTGCAGGGCATTGTCTCCTTGTTTGCCTGCTATGATCCTCTCTCCCAGGACAAATATGGAAATTGTTCTCCCTTTGTCTCCTCCCATTCCCAAGAAAGGCAGGCCAGGTGGGAAGGAGAGAAAATCTGCACTAACCTTCCATCTCGTTCTCATCTCTTTTGCAATAGGAAAGCAGTGTTTTTAAAATATTGTACAAAAGGAACTCTCCCCACAGGAAAGAAAATATAATCATCTCTTTGGGGGGAAAAATACAGTTCCTTAAAAACCCAACCATACCCTGCATATGTTCTGTTTAAGTGCATTTTATTAAGTTTTATACCATTTAATGATGGCTTAAAGAAGCACTACATAAACAATACTATTTTAGTGCGAGAGGGTTGGAATATTTCTAATTCAAGCCAGTAAAACCTCACTCCTCGGTGGTTTATAAAACTCGAGTACATTGATGTGGCAGCGCTCAATTAATGTCAGGCCGTATGGATTTCAATCTGGCTTGAAATATATTTAAACAAATGAAGTAGATACAAATGTTGGCTCTTTGGCCAGCCAGAGCTGAAAAATCCATTTTCTATCTCATTTATAATAAGAACTAATTTGAATGTAATTTATCTAAAGCACAATGTTTCCTAATTTTTACATGCGACCATTACTTATAGTTTAAGTAATAGTTATATCCATGGATCTTAGTGCACTTAATTGAAAATGCATGTTATTAAAACGCAAGACTTAATCCTTCAAAAATAAAAGCATTATCCTAAAGAATAATGGAATACTCAGACTCAGAGCAAGAGAGAAGAGGGGGCAAAAAGCTTTAAAAAAAAAAAACCCTCCCCTTTAAATACAGCACTTCTCTCTCTTTACATGGTATTAGAATTATGTCAGAGTGAAATTAGCCACTCTCGACCCGTTATTTCAATTCAGATTACTACTGCCTCTCATCCGAGTGTCAGACTTGGCATCGGAGTCAAATCCGTCTGCCGAGGAGTGACATGTCAAGGGTGACAGTGACAAATTGTCACTAAGTGAGGAATAACACATGACAGGGCATGTGTCCGTAATGAGGCATATGCATGCCAGTAAGCCTCGGGACGCGCGAGGCTGAGGGCGGAATGCTGGGAGCGCTCCTGATGCTGGGAGTTCTCATTAGGGCTCCTTGGATGGGGGTTTCCATCATTAAAATAAATAAATAATAAATAAGCTTAAAATAAAATGAGGCCTTTCTTTGTGACCTCTTCTTCCACATTCATGATTTGCTTCTTTCTTTCTCTTTCTTTCTTTCTTTCTTTCTTTCTTTCTTTCTTTCTTTCTTTCTTTCTTTCTTTCTTTTCTTTCTTTCTCTTCACCAAGATCAAGGAAAGCCACACTGCAGAATGAAATGATTCTACCTCTGTGTGTTTGTACAAATATTTCTATGAGCACTTTGAGAGACGGTCCGATTTACCAAGCGGAGGCCATCACACAGACGTTTCACGAGAGCACCAAAAGAGCAGATTTCATATTGGTCTCCAGTGCAAATGACTGTATTTTTACCCCAAGCAAAATGCAAACTGTTAGAGAGAGAGTGGGTAAGAAGTATCATTATGAAAAATTAACTCAAGAGGCCACAAAAATAGGAAGCATTAAGAAAGGGAGAGAGAATCCCATAATTGTTTCGTTTTGTTGTCTTTAATTTCACACATGGGATTTCCAGAATTGTTTGTCCGGATGAACAGTGATGTTTTTATACCCCAAGTCATGTGGTTACATAAAGACATGCTATTGGATTTTATTGGATAGTTGGATAGATGGGAGGGATGTGAATGGGGATCCAGTGATCCAGATGGGGGGATGCATGAATGAGGGAATGGGGGATGAGGGGATGGATGGGGGGATGGGTGGGGGGATGGAGGGATGGGGAAATGGATGGATGGTGAGATGGATGGGGGATGGATGGATGTGGGGGGATGAAGGATGGGGGATGGATGGATAGTTGGATGGATGGGGGGATGGATGGGTGGCACAGAGGTAAGATAAGAAGCGATGAGTCCACAGGTATGGCTGGGGCAGCTCAAATGACATGTAAGAGCTTGGACTGTCCAAGGTGGTCAATAACTATTGGAAGGTTTCAAGCTGAGAGTGAGTGGCCAGGTCTGCATCGTGGTTTCAGTGTGTGCAATCAATGGGGGCAGATGAGAATGGAGGCAGGTGACCAGAGAGGGAGCTGCTGCACTCTTCCAGGTATGAAACAGTAAGTAGGGGCCAAGATAAGGTGGTGAAAGTGATCCAGAGCAGGAACAGATACAAGCAATGTTAGAGAGAAATAACCACAGAATATACTCAGAAATAACCACAGAAATTGGCTAACTGGTTAGATTTACAAAATGGAGAGACCCTGGATGATTCCCAGGTGTTGGTGGAATCGTGGAACCAGTGGCCAAAGCAGTAGCACAGAGAAGGAGCAGGTGTGAGAAGGCAGTGATCGAGTGACCACTTGGCAAATGCTGAAATCTTAGCGAGGAGCCCGGGTGGGGAGCCCTCAGCACATTGGTGGGAATTGAAGCTGCAAGAGAGGAAGAGAACTGTAATCAAAGACTTTATTTCAGCAAAACTGGAGAGGACCCAAGGGGCAGGGTTCGCACGTTCCTAGAGTACACATTTTCTACACACAGATCTATATTTGTAAGTGGGATTACACGTTAAGTCCTAGTTTGTAATTGCTTTATTTTTTCTCTTAATAAAACTATCATGGACCCATTCCTTTATTTTTTTTCTTTGACCTCATTTTTAGTGGCTGTTTCAACTCATGTCATAAATTCCTGAATATATTCCCTATTGTGGGCATTCAGATTATTTCTGGGTTTTCGCGATTATATACACTCTCCTGTGATTTTGACTCTAATACAACTGATCATCTTGGCAAGAGCTCAGAGCTCCACTGTAATCAAAGGGAGAGAGAGGACGAGAACAGGGGTGCGCGACACGTAGGTGCTCTCAGTGAGGCCGGGGATCAGAGGTCTGGTGGTGAGGGGTCATTTAGGCACCATACTCCCCCTGGGTGGAGTAGGAAGGGGGAAGAAGCAGATGCCCAGGGGCAGCTCTAAGAATTCCTGTCTGCATCCACAGCTCCCTGGGTTCCATGGAACCTTTCTAGAAAACTTCTTGATAAACCATTCATTTAAAAGTCACTTACTAAATTCGACATCACCAATACCTGTATACTGATCCTCGCTGTGAATCAGGCCAGAGCAAACTACCTAAATGCCTAGTGTCTGAGTACCACACAGTTTACTTTCTGCTCATGCAAAATACGACCATGTTCACTGTGGGTCTGCAGGAGACTCTGCTCCACAGGGTCTCTCAGGGGCCCAGGCTGACAGAGCCTCCACCCTCGTGTCATTTCACCATCTAGAACATTCCACGTTTTCAGTCGCCGTGGTGGAGGGAAAGAGATTACGGAATCCCACGTGGGCTTTCCAGGGCTCCTGCTCCAAGTTGTGCACATGGCTCTACTCACAGCCCCTGGGACAGAATGGTCACGTGACCACACCCAACTACAGGGAGCTCGGGCGGGTGGGAAGACCAGCAGATTATCAGGTGAGTTTCGCCAGCTCTGCCACAGCCTACCCTGTAATGACAAAATAAGGCCCCTCTTCTGTTCAATGCCCACTGTATCATGACAAAAGATGAGGAAGAGCCTAAATGCTGCCACAGGGAACTGATGAAGCTGATTGCTAGACTCACCAACAGATTCTTTTTTAATCAGAAAAAAAGAGAAAGCACTTACACATCAATATGAGATCATCTCAAAATATATGATGGAGACATTAAAGCGCCGAGCAGAAGGTACGGAACACTGCCATCAGGTAGAGGGGATCTATACAGCTGACTGTATATTCGTCAAACGTTTCTGACGCAGGAAGCTGGGGACATTGCTTGACTTTAAGAAGAGGCTGCATGGCCAACAAATCGGAGAGGGGAGGGCAAACTTCCCTCTACCCTTCTCCAGCTTTTGAATGTGGAACCACTGGAAACACATGACCTGTTCCAAAACAATCTCTAAATTATTTTATAAAAATCGTCATTAAAATCGACTTTGGGCCCACATATACACATGCGGGAACTTGTACACACACCATGAGCATGCCCCAGCAATTCTGACAAGCTCCCAGCTGCTATGTCATGCATCTTTGGCGTGCACGGGAAGCCACCATGTCACCGCTGTGACTGCCAATAGCACTAAGGAGGTCACTTTCCTCCAGGCAGATGTTTTCCCCTGGTGGCCACTGCTCACAGTGCCCTCTGGCCTCGGGGAGGGGCTCCTGTCTTCATTCCATCTGACACAGCTAATTCCAGGTTTTCGGCTCTTTCGAGGTGTCAGGGAAGCCCCAGGCAAAACAGAGACAACTGAACATCTGCTACGAGATAGCGGGACCTTGGTGCCACAGACCCTGCTGAGTGCTGCTCCCATCTGCAAGCCCAGGGGCCACTCAGCCCACACAAGGGGAGTGCACGCCGGACCTCCAAGGCCAGCCCAACCTCCCAGAAAACCCAGGGAGAGCCAACACCTCAGTGGGCAGCCCACTTCTCCAGCCCTCATGTCCTCCCCAAGGCGAGGGGGAACATCTCAGCAGGATTGCCTGGCTGTGGGAATAGCCACTCCCACCAGGGACACAGCCCTGCCCTCTGGCCCCAGAAGGACGGGAGCCCAGAATCGCCCAACATCTGTACATCTGGCAGGTGTGCGCACACAGGAAGCCTTCCATAGAAGGCTCTCTCCAGCTCCGCAGAAGTGTGGCGAGGAGCCGGCAGACTCACAAGACAGACCAGGGCAGTGTGAGAAATCCCGGGACTCCTGCAGTAGGCTTGCCAAACTCAACCCTGGCAGGGGTGAGACTCCAACCGAGAGAGGCTCGCAGAGGCTCCAGTCCACCTAATTAATTTCAAGTGTTTGGGGAAATCAGAGAAAATTTGCTGAAGACAAATCCCAGACCTCCAATTGGACAACTGCTCCCCCTGCTCATTTCCCCCTTATGCCTAGTTCTCATGCAAATGTACCCCCAGCCAGCCCGTCTCCTCCTGTGGGGGGGCACTCAATCTCCCCTCCCTGCCACCAGCCCGCCCCTGGAGGAGGTCTCCCCTGCCAGGCCTCAGACGTGAAAAGCACAGGGCCCCGGGCTACCCATTCCTCCCCCTCGGCAACAAGGGAGTTGATGTATTTCTGTTGTGTGCCCTGGGGTGGGATGGGATTTACTGGCTTGGAGGCTGAGAACCCGGCAGGACACTGGGGCGTGGGGCTGCCCCTGGGCAACTGGTCCCAGTGGTGATGGGGGATGGGGCGGGCTGTGCCAGGGGCCCAGGGCAAACACAAGCTGCATGCTGGGCACTCTTCTGGGCACTGGGGAAAGAGCAGTGGGCAGACAAAATGGTCCCTTATCCTGGAGCTGGTGGAGGAGACACGCTTTGGAAAACAAGTAACAAGCAACACTAATCACGAGGATGGTGACAAACTATGATGACAGAGAGGCCAGGAGTCACCAGGGGCTGCAGTGGAGGGTAAAGGGCCAAGAGGGTTAGGAGGAGGGTGTGGGCAGAGGTGAGCTCCCAGGAGGAGCGGACCCAGGGGAGAGGGAGCAGGGGAGGAAGGTGGGGAGGAGGGGGGTGCATTGTGCAGGGGCCATAGATGAAAGTGGGCTGGGGCTTCCAGAAACTGAACAAGCCCAGCATGCCCAGGGCAGAGCGAGCCATAGGAGGGAGGAACCGGAGAGATGGGAGAGGTGAGGAGAGTCAGCACAGAGGGGCTTTAGCACGGGACAACCTGATCACGGGGGCAAGTGTGGGCAGAGCGAACTCAGACTGCATTCGGATTTGACATTGCCGGCCATGGAAACATGAAAAGACAAAGCAGACTGGGAGAAGGTATTTGCCACGCATACGACCAGCAAAGGCGAGAATCAGAACTTATATAAAGAACACCTTCAGATCAGTAAGGAAAAGACAGAAACAATCCAAGAGGGAAGACTTTGAACAGGCTTTCCACGAAAGAAGAAACACCAAGAAGCTGCAAGCCTATCAAAAGATGTTCTGCCTCGCTAATAATTAGGCGATGCAAATTTGGTGCCCACGGGGCTTGGCACATGGTGCGGGGAGGACAGGCACACAGTCCGTTAGGAAGCATTTGTGATTATTTAAGAATAAAATAAGAATATATATATATATTTTTTTAATTTACATGTATTATTTCTTTCAAATGATTACTAAGTCGTTAGGACATGAATATGTATCAGGTCGTCTGGACCTAATACTTAATAACCAGAACGGTGGGGTGTTTCTTTGGTGGAAGGGTCTGTGAAGGAGTCCTGAGACACGGAGGGTGCCATGAGCTGAGGCAGTCTGGGGACCTCAGGGTGAGAGAAGGCGGGGCTGTCCCAGAACTGGTCTAAGAGGCTGCCCCTGAATCATGGAGGTGCGGGGAAGGCAGGTGGAGCGCTGTGGAGGGGGCCTCTCGGAAGCGCAGTCTTTTCCCTCGGGGGCCATAAGAGTTCCTCTAAATGATTTGCGTCCCACACCTTCTTGTCCCTGTTTCAGGAGGGTGTGGTGGTATGATTGGACATCGGATGGGCTCAGGAGCAAGGGTCCACGCCCTGTGTGGTGGACTGAATTGTGTCCCCAAAGGGATGTCCAAGTCCTAACCCCCAGAACCCATGAATAGGACCTTGCTTAGAATTAGGGGTCCTCACAGATGTAATTAGGTTGAGACTCTCAATGTGAGAGCATCCTGGATTTGGGGCCCAGCCTAAATCCAGGATTGGGGTCCTTATAAGAGAAAGGCTGAGGGAGAGGCCTGAGACCCAGTGAGGCATGGGGAGAGGGCCATCCTGCGCGGACAGAGACAGATTGGAGAGATGCCACTCTAAGCTGGGGAAGGCCGGGAGCTCCCAGAGTCTGGAAGACATAAGGTGGCCCTCCCCCAGAGCCCTTGTTAGGGAGCTTGGCCCCTGCTGACACCTCAATTTAGGACTTGTAGCCTCCAGGGCCGTGAGAACAAATTCTTGTCGTTTAAAGCCACCCAGTCTGTGGTAAGTTGTGGTGGAAGCCACGGGAAATGAATACACCCTGTCCGACCATTGCAGCGGGCCAGCCAACACGGGACCCACCTGCCACCCAGAAGTGGGGACTGGGCTTTGCCCACCATTCAGAGCTGGCTGTCACGTCGTAACTGCCAGGAAGAGGAAAACCCACCCACTGGACCCAGCCGTTTCTGTGCACCACCGACTCTGACCTTGGCATAGTGGCCTCCCCATGCGGCTTCCCCCTCACGGGAGGGAGGAAGGGGCAGACACACAGCCCGTGAGGCACCAGGAGACAAACAGCGGCCGCTGGGGAGAGCGAGGCTGGTTCCCACCCAGGTCCCCCCATTCTGTGCTGTGCAGTCATGGGTCTGTCATTTCCCCCTCTGGGTGCCTGTTGGCCACGTGTCAGACATCCTGTTGAGAAATGAGTTAGCGTTGGGCCCTTAAAAACCATCTACGAAGGGCCTGTGTGTGTGTGTGTGTGTGTGTTCGGCAAGACGCTCTGAGTCAAGCCACCACTGGGACGACGTTTCCCTCCTTGGCGGGTGGGGCAGGTCCCCGGATGTCCTGGTCAGTTCGCACTGCTCTAGCCACGTCCCACACACCGCGGCTTCAACAACAGAAATGTATTGTCTCCCGGTCCTGGAGGCCAGAGGTGGGAGGTCCAGGTGTCAGTAGGGCTGGTTCCTTCTGAAAGCGGTGGAGGGAGAAAGTATTCCAGGCCTCTCTCCCAGCTTCTGGAAGCCTCCCATCCCTTGGTTTATGGACAGCTGTCTTCTCTATGTGTCTTCACATTGTCTTCCCTCTGTGGACATCTCTCAGTTCGACCTTCTCCTTTTTATAAGGACACCAGTCATATTGGATGAGGGGCCACTGGAAGGACCTCATTTCAGCTCAGTTACTTCTGTAAAGACCCTATCTCCAAACGAAGCTGCCTCCGAGGTCCAGGAGGTTCAGATTTGAGGGGACACAATTCAACCCACACACTGGAACAGCAACCGGAGGGCATGGATCCTTCCAGAAGGCAGTCACCCATTTATCGTTGGGGTGGGTGGTGCGGGATAAAGCGGAATCGGCGGTGGCATTTGTTGGGAGGTCAAGTGCACGGATACTCGGCCTGGGGTTGAAGCGCCAGCTTTGTTCTTTACTTACTCTGTGAACTTAGGTGATTGTCTTAAACCCTGTGAGCCCCAGTTGCTTCCTCTATAAAATGAGAATAAAATCTCAGTAGTTGGCCCACAGGGTGTCCGCGACAATTAAAGGAGACAACCCGTGAAGTGTGTGTGCACATGCCCTCGGCAAGCAGTGCGCGTTATGACTGTCTTATGTCCCCACTTTCTGGCACATCGTGGGCATTTAATTCATGTGTGGGGAGTGAGTGAGGGAATCAGAATATATAAAAACAAACCAATAAGTGAGCATACTTTTGACAGACTTAGGAATAACCACTAAGCTTCCCCCTTTTGGAAAAAAAAAAGTGCCCAGTGAGTTGAAAAGCCAGCCAATGTCCCTGCGTGTCCCCACCAGGGCGTCTTCCATGGGAGAAGGCAGCTTCACAGTTTCTCCCACTGTCGAGACTGGTAAATGTTTTATACTTATTTACAAGGCAGAGCAATTATGTATAATTATTCCATAATGCAAACACATTATGAATACTTACAGCACCATTTTCCCCCCTCCTCCTAAGGAATCTGGCGGAACTGTGTGTTAAAGATATTTTGTGTAATTGAAATTTGGAACAGGTGTAGAAAGGAAAAAAGAGCCTTCCTGACAGAGGTGAGGGAAAGTGCCAGACGCTCTCTTGTTAGAGTAAGAAAGCCATTCCAGGAAGGACTGCGGAGGCGCTCTGCTGCGGGAGGTCCCACAGATTAGACATCAGACTCCCCAGAAGAGGCCAGGTGCCAGCCCTCTCTAACGCAGCACCATTTCTCACCCCCCCAGCCCTCACCACCTCCAAGTACCCTCACCTGCTCACTTGTCCCTGGCCTGCCTCCCCCACGGAAGGGGAGAATTTTTGGTCTTGTGCACCGGTGTGTCCCTGCAGTCAGGCACACAGTTGGCACGTGATAAATTCCTGTTGAATAAGCAAGTGCAAACATGAATACATCACTCCCCGAGGGGAAGGAGTGGGGGGAAAAGGAATTAGCATTCGATGAGCACTTACTATCTGGGACAGTCACAGGACAGCACTTAGCCCTCAGGAGCTCCCGGGGCTCGGTGTTTTACCCCCCAAAGCCCAGATGGCGAGATCACGCAGGGACAGAGCTGTGGAGACGAGCTTGTCGCTCAGGCCCCGCTCCCAGCCCTCCAGGACAGAGGCCGTCTTCTGCATTGAACACCAGCACCCTGATAAAAGGAGCATTTTGTATGGGCAGCCGGGACATCATAAATCACCCCACTGAACAGTGCCGCTGTGATCAAAAAGGAGCCATCAGACACAAAAACTGTTTTTAAAAAATGAAAAGAGAAACCTAGTGGCCGGCGGGGGGGGGGGGGGACCATTCATTAGGCAAGTTCATTTTCCTGACAGCTGAATGGAAACTTGAACCACAGTCTCTCAACCTGAACTTCGACTTGGCCTAATTCCGTATCAAGTGACAAGTTTGCCACCTGCCCTGGGTCTGGCCCGCGGAAGACCTCAAAGGGCACCTCTCCCCTCACTTGGCCTTGACGTACAAATCCTATCTGTTCTTATTTAAGAAACAATAACAGCATTTATACCCCATCCCCGCACAGATGGCTGGACAGTCCCCGGCTCCCATGTCTGCCCCTCCATCTGCGAGAGTCAGCGGTGGCGACGGCCACTTTAACGTGCGGGTGAGGCTGACAAAACCACTGGCAGGCAGAGAAACCACTTTAATGGGAAAAACAGATAAGTGTCGCCCACCTTGGCCCTGAGTGCCAACTTGACACAACGTGAACCTGGGAGTCAGACAGACTGTGGTCAGGACCCTGGTCCCTCACGTACTCGCTGTGTGACCTTGGGCAGGTCACTGGACTTCTCTGCTCGTCTGTCTTAGCCATAAAAAGAACCCCTTTGCTGTGGAGTGATTGTGACAGTGTAATTGAATGGGATAATGTATGGAGATCACTGCAGATCTGACACGAAACAAGCTCCTCAAACAGTAGGTGTCGTTCTCAGATCACGGAGACTCTTGGCAAACGCCTCCTGAGCGAACCAGGTCTCCAGGAACACGGCTGCAAATCTGGTTCCCTGTTGAACTCACTCCTTCCCAGAGCTCACCCCGAAAGTCAGGGCTTCACAGGCCTGTGAGAGACCTTACACGTCATTGGATGGGCCCATTTTACAGATAGGGACAGCAAGTCCCCCAGAGGAGAAGAGAACCGGCCAAGGCCACCCAGAGAGGTGGTGGCAGAGCCAGGAGCAGAGACCCAGGTCGCCGAGTGTTTCCCTGTAGCTCCTCGTGCTCTATACATTTTGTGTTAGTAACTGTTGCTGTGTAACAAACGCCCCCACAATGTAGCAGCCTAAAATGACGACAGTCACCTCCTTGCCTCCGTTAGTTTGCTCAGGCTGCTGAGGGTGGCTTAACTAACAGAAATCTGTTTCTCACAGTCCTGGAGGGTAGAGTCCAAGTTCAAGGTGTTGGCAAGGTTGGTTTCTCCCAAGCCCACTCCGTGGCTTGCAGACAGCTACCTTCCCTCTGTGACGGCCTTTCTCCTGTGTCTCGGCACCCCTGGTGTCTCTCCCCTTCTTATCAAGACACCAACCAGATTGGGTTAGGGCCCACCCACCCTTATGATCTCATTTAACCTTAATTTTCTCCTTAAAGGCCCTAACTCCAAGACCCTCACATTCTAAAGTCCTGGGGGTCAGGGCTGCCACAGACACATTTGGAGGAAGGGGCAAAATTCAGCCCCTGACATTATCTGCCACTGGCTGTGCAGGCCAGGAATTTGGGGGTGCTCAGCTGGACGGTCGGGCTAAGGGTCTCTCATGCAGTTGTAGTCAGATGGTGGCGGCTGGAGTTGGAATGGCAGAAGGCTGGAGCCTCTGGGGGCCAGCAGGACATTTCTCTCTCTCTTCATAGTCTCAGGCCTTCTCCGGGAGGTCTGTCCATGTGGACAGGTCTGGGTTTGCGTGGCCAGTGGGGCTGGTCCCACGACAGCGCAGGGCTCCAGCACGAGTGATCCAGCCAGCACGTGGGCAGGTGGGCGAGCAGGCAGCACATAACTTCCACCGTCTCCTTCGAGTCATGAACTGTACCGGGTTGAAGAGGGTCCCCGCAAAAGCCATGTTGACACAGAGCCTCCGAAGTTCACCTTATGTAGAAATAGGGTCGTTGCAGAATCAGGTAAATGAGGTCCTATGGGAATAGGTTGGGCCCTGGGGCCAGAATGACTGGCGTCCGTAAACAAGAAGGAGAATCAGACACAAGGACAGAGGAGACACAGCGGGAGAAGGCCATGTGAACGTGGAGGCAGAGCTGGGAGCAAGGCAGCTATGAGGAAGGTCAAGGACTGCTGGCAGCCACCAGAAGCTAGGAAGAGGCAAGGAAGGCTCCTCCCCTGGGCCGTGCAGAGGGAGCACGGTCCTGCCAACACCTTGAGTTGTAAGAGAATAAATTTCTGTTGTTTTAAGTCACCCAGTTTATGGTAATTTTGATGGTGGCCCTAGGAAACTAAGACACAAGCCTAGCCAGATTCGAGGGGAAGGGAATTAGACTTCGCCTCTGGAAGGAAAGTGGCAACGTTCTAGAAGAGCACAGGGACAGGAGAAACTGCAGTGACCACCTATGGAAAGTGCAATCTGCCACAAACTCTGAGTTGATGAGAAGAGGGACCTGAAGTCACAGGCCTCCAGACCCTCCCAAGCCAATCCACGCCCTCTGGGGTTGACCACCTCAGCCTGGAGAGCCCCTGCAGGGTTTAAGATGCGCTGGACCTGCAGCAGGAACAGAGCTGGCTCAGGGGGCCAGAGAAGCTGGGGAGGAATGGCTCCTGCCCCAGCAGGAAACAAACTAACGCCTCATTGCCCTTGAAGCCTGAATAGGGATGTTTACCAGGCAATGCCAGGAATCTGTCTGAGCTTTAAGGAAGTCTTGAGTTTCCTAGGTTGACTGGGGCTTGAGGGGACAGTCCTTCCTTTGTTTGTTTTTTAAGATTTTATTTATTTATTTGAGAGAAAGAACAAGCACACGTGTGTGCAGTAGGGAGAGGGTGGGGCAGAGGGAGAGGGAGAGAATCTCAAGCAGACTCCCCACTGAGCATGGAGCCCAACACAAGATTCAATCTCACCACCCTGAGATCGTGACCTGAGCGGAAATCAAGAGTTGGACGCTTAATCGACTAAGCCACCCAGGTGACCCGAGGGGACAGTCCTTCTGATTCTAGAGGCACTCTGCCAGCTGCTCTGCCAGCTACTCCAGGCCACCTAGCCCAAGCCTGCTGTCCTGCCCTCTTGTTGTCATGCCCTTCACTGAGACTACAAGGACTTGTGTCTGGCTTTTCAGATACCAAACTTGAGTCAGAGTGTTAGGGTCGAGGTGCAGGGAGGGTGGTGGGGGACCTCCAGTTTCCCAGGACAGCTTGCTAAGATCACTTCCCATGGATCTTAATGGAAGATCCTAAGAAGCCAATCATTTGGGGTGCTAGGGGTTGCAATAAACCAAAGCTCCACCTTGAACTGCCTTGATCTCAAAGGAAATACTTTACTTCCTTCAAGTAAAGACTGGAAATAAGGTAAACTCCAGGAAGACTCTATTGTTAAAGAAATCCTAGCAGTAAGCAGAAGCAAACTCTCAAGTGACTCATGGCTCCAAGTATAATAGTGGTTTATTGCTCATTCCTGTAAAGCCCAAAGCAGGGTTCTGTGTAGCAGGTGTCTCCTCTCCAAAGTATGACTTAGGGACCCAGGCTCCTTCCACACTGTGGCTACTCTGCCTTCAATGTGAGGCTTCCAATGTTTCCATGTTCAACTGCATCACATTTACAGAAAAGGGAAAGTCTCAGATGATGGGTGAAGGGACTGCTTACTTCCCATTTCCCCTACAAGGACGCATGCAACTTCCATGAGGGCAGAAATTTAGGAGGCATGTCTACCCCAAGCATGGGATTCAGCACACTCAGTGAATTGGCTCTTGTTTTTAGACTTATTCCTCATGGTTGCAAGACGGCTACCATAGCCCCAACCACTACACTACATCTTCACACTGCAGCATCCATAGAAAGAAGCAAAAAAGGAGACTCTAGCAAAAGGAACTCCTCGTACGTACCTCTCTCTTCTTGTCAGAGAGGAAAATATTTCCCGGAAGCTTTCTTGCTCATGTCATAATCCCAAACTGGAACACAGGACTACTCCCTTACATATGATACAAGGGAGTCTGGCAAAGGGAACAACAGGATTTTTGAGCCTCTCGCATAGAAGGTGAGCAAGGGTGCAGGATAGAATAGTATAGAATAGGCTTTGCCGGGGCGCCTGGGTGACTCAGTGGTTAAGTGTCTGCCTTGGGCTCAGGGCATGATCCCGGCATTCTGGGATCGAGCCCCACATCAGGCTCCTCCGCTGGGAGCCTGCTTCTTCCTCTCCCACTCCCCCTGCTTGTGTTCCCCCTCTTGCTGGCTGTCTCTCGGTCAAACAAATAAAATCTTTAAAAAAAAAAATAGGCTTTGCCACACAGCCTTACTTAAAACCAGCCCCACAGTGGGGCACCCTGGGGGCTGCATGATGGAGATGTCCAGGCCGACATGGGAGGGGCACTAAGCAAGGCCAGAAGTGACATGTGCAGCACGAGGCTTGTCGGGAACTAGAGATGGGACCTGTGCCCCAGCCTCCCCCAGCCCCGGACAGCACCGCCAGCCCAGCCATGAGAGGAGTGAGCTGGAAGGTCCCAGAGCCAGCCCATGAGGTCGGGTTAGAGATGCTCCCCTCGCCGTCAGAAGTGCGAGGGAGCAGATGAAGCAGGTGGCTGTGAATACAAACCGTTCCTCTGGATCGAACCCTGCATTTCTGCAGTGGCTTCTGTCTGAAATCAGCAATGCATGGACCCAGGCACAAGGCTCCGTCCACCCACCCGCCATATCCCTGTCCTCCCGAAGCTGTTTTCCTCCTATTTAATTTCCCCCTCTTTGGACCACTTGATAAAATACAGTACAATATTTTCCCCCTCGGAAAGGACAGCTATTTTATCAGTATTACAAAGCACCTTCAATTTGAACTCAACTTGTAACCTCAGCTGAAGACTATTTTGCTTTTAGTCACTATTATGTGGAATGTTATTCATTACTTTCTTTTTATTCCCAGCAATGTGTTTTCTATCAATGTGTATCTTTTGGAACTTTTTTTTCTTTAACATGAATGAATTTTTCTCTTCCACGATATTACAGGAGGAGACGGCATGCATGCTAAACTCCAGAGTGTCTGACTTCTTGGAAAAGAAAACTAACATGGGATGGAGTTCATTCTTTCTCCTGGGCCTGTCCCCAGACCTGCCAGGCCCCTAGTTCTCCGCCGCTCACCTGTCTAATGAGAACGTGCCCCTGCTGCCGCCACTGGGGCCACAGTGCAGGCTTGGTCTTCATGGTCATCCCAAGCATGGGGGCTTGTGGTCTGTGCATGCTCATGTTCAGGACAGACAGGGGTTTGGTGACTCTGGACCTCAGCACCAGTTGTCACCCCCATTTAAGAGAAGGCCTGGTCTGGCCAAGAGAGCAGGGGTGGCTGGGTGGGTGCTGAGGGTATATTTTCTGAGTGAGTGACCTTAGGAAAGTCACTGATCCCCAGAGAGCCCTGGTGAGCCTCAGTGCTATCTCTGCAGAGTCGGGGTCATCCCTCAGGGCTGGGCGTGGGGTTCAGTCTCTCCTGTCCTTGTGCTTGGCCACCTCTGAAGGGTAGGGCTCTCTCTGCATGGGAGTCATTGTTGTTCTTCAGAAGAAGCGGAACTGCTCCACATGGTCACTGACCTCAGGACTTCACAGTTTGGGAAAGAAGAAGGTCAAGAAATGCCTCCAATACTCGAGGCACCAATACTGCCTCCTCCAGGAAGCCTTCCTGGTCCCCCTACCCCTGCTCTGTGCCCTGGGAGCAGATGGTGAGCAGCTTCTTTCACATTATTCTTGGTGCATCTGCAAGCTTCTATCATGCCTGAGCTCCCCCTCCTTTGTCCCTGAAAGCCAGAGCCTAATTTCTACTCAAAGACGCTCAGAAAATACTAGCTGACTTAATTGAGATACCCAGGGGTGCAGACAGAGGTAACTGCAAAAGTTAAATAGCATCATTCTCTGCATTTGCAAGTGGGTCTCATGA
Organism: Ursus americanus; assembly: GCF_024610735.1. Taxonomy (NCBI): domain Eukaryota; kingdom Metazoa; phylum Chordata; class Mammalia; order Carnivora; family Ursidae; genus Ursus; species Ursus americanus. Next base: position 38,151,959 of record NC_142152.1, on the reverse strand, counting down.
GCATTCCCTCAAAACACAGCTCCTGGAAGAACTGACATAGAGGGAGGGGAGGTGCACTGAAGGGCCAGGTCATGGCCAAGGGGTCATTTGGAAAGCTGAGTGTCATCATTTCCACATGTGGAAATTACAGTGAGGACCTGTAATTGACTATGCATGCCACCATTTCCAAAGAGCTCCAGGGGACAGGTGGAAAACTACATTCGTAAGGTCTAAGCCTGTAATGGGTTAGTAGCTAGAAGGGGCAAGAGACTCCTGAAGATCGAGAAGAAAAAGAGAGCAGACCCAATAGAAAATCGGGCAAAAGGAAAGAACAGGCAACATACACAGGAAGAAAACAAAAGGACCAACAAGTATGTGAAGAGATGCTGGAACGTACTAGTCATCCGAGAAGTGCTATTTAAAACAGCACACTGCACATACTGGACTGGCAAAAATTAGAAAGCCAAGTTACGTCAGGTGTTGGTGAAGATGTGGGCTGTGGCACCACTTATCAGATTACGGGCCTCACAACTCGAACACACCCCGTGAGGGCACCAGCCAAGGCCTCACAGTATTTTCCTGAAGCCAAGCCTCACTACACCATGAGGAGCACCAGTCTTGTGTCTAAGAAAGGGCAAATGGCTGCCATTGATGACAAAATGCTTTCTTATCACTTGGGATTTTTATCCTCATTGAAAGAGTTCTTTTCGATTTGTTTAGACACCGCTCTTTTTAAAAATCATTTTCTGCTCTTAGGCTCACATAAGAAGATTAGTGAAACAAAGGGAGTGGAGTCTTCCCAGCTCTCCTTCCTGCCGGGGCCCAGCAATTACGCACCAGCTTTTGGTGTTGGCAGAGCCCATCCTTCCCAAACCGCGTTGCCCTCATGGCATTAATCATGGGCGTTTCTTGAAAGAGTGCTTGGCCATCAGCCCCTGACATTCTTCCAGGCTACAGTCGCCCTGCACAGGTTGTCCCAGAGCCCGTGCTGTGACGTCAGTGGAGGGCAGGCAGGGGCAACATGTCACAACAGTCAACAGCAGGCACAAGGGGCCAGCCAACTTCAAGATGTAAGAATAACTAAGAACACGTCTGTTAGGATCCCTGAGCCATGGTATTTGTGGACTGGGAACCCATTTGGGAACGACGGGGAAAATGAGGCAAAGACACCACAGAGCACCACATGCCTAGAAGCATCAGACAGGGTGTGCACACGCACCTGCTTATGTAAATCAAAGCAGTGATTCTCATTAAACCTATGGGAACAGTTGTCTACGTGGAGGGAAGGACAAAGGGAGCAGGGAGAAAGTGGAGCAGCGAACTAAATACATAACGTGAGCAAGAGTGAAAAAGCGAGAGGGGTCTTGAAAACAGACAGGTCACATGTTCAGCTCTTTTAATCCTCACAGCTCCGACCATTTCCAGGAGGCTCTGAGAAAGTGGGAAGGAGAACGGGGCCCAGCAGAGGGAGAATTTCCATTTACTGAGCACCTAGTGTGCACCAGGCACTCACTCACTCAACCTCGTAACAACCTGCCAAGGCAGGCATGATTGCCCTTGCTTTACAGATGCAGAAGCTGAGGCCCAGAGAGGGAGCTCTCTTGCTTGGGGACACACAGCTGAGAAGGACCAGGCTGAGACTCCAGAACTTAGTCTTCCCACAATTTGCCTATATCCCCGAGTGCCCATGAAAGGCTCAGGCTAAAAGAGGGAGGCAGAAGAAATTCCAAGGACTTGGAGCTCAAGGCCAAGCCAGCTCTGCACATCGGTGAGGAGGGGAAGGGGTGCACCTGCGGGGGAGGAGGCAAATCCCTTCTCACACGGTGAAACTCTGGGGCTATCAGATGGCATCACTCGCCCAGGCTAAACAGGAATGGCCACATGAGCAGGCTTGGTGCACAGACCAACGGGAGCGTCTTTGCCACATTCATCCTTTGCCTGGACCTCCAGGCAGGGCTCCAAGCATCCGTACCTGAGCCCTCATCCATCCTTCCTTCCAGCCACCTGGACACGAGTCTGTGCCCCGTCTAGGGGGAAAGATGGGGCAGAGTAACCACTGGGGCCAAGGTGGCTGTCCCAAAGGCAAGCAGTCTGGGAGAACCTCAGACCTCCCTCTGGCTGGAGCTCAGAGGACAGAGGGAAGAGGGTGGAAGTGAGGCCATGGCGGGCAGGGGTTGTGTTCAAGGCTCTGACAAGGCCCCTGCCCACCCCACAGGAACTACAGCCCATCTCCCCTCCTGGCGTCTCTGGCTCCACTTGCAGGCAGTGGGGTGGTGAGGTCCCGACTCCCGCCATGAAACCATATGGCAATCAGACAGTTTCACTCACCCTTGGCATCTCTCTCCTTCCAAAGTACTATTTGCTCCACCCCAGCCAACTGTAAGCTCCATGGGGGCGGGGGCTTTGCCTGCTTTATACTCTGCTGCACCCCCGGTTCCCAGAACAGGGTTTGCATACCGCAGACCCCAGTAAAAGCGTTGCCGAATGAATGAAATCGAGAACGTCTTACATCCCACGTCAAGGAGTGCAGTGGCTTCCTCCCTAGGGTTCTGGAGTGGCCACTGGAGAGTCTGAGCAGGGCAGTGATGGGCTCTGGATCTGCAGGGGAGCAGCAGGGGGGATAACGGTCAGGACAAGACTCGGGCCAGGCCACCAGGGTGTGACTCCCGCTCCTGAATGGGCCGGCTGTGTAATCTTGTGCAAGCCACTTAACCTCAGCTCCCTCGTGCGCAAAATGGGGATGACAACAGCACCTCCTTCATAGGGTTTTGTGAGGATGAAAGGTGTTTGTGCCTGCGGTGTTCAGAGCAGTGCCTGGAACGTAATATGTGTTCTGTGCTAGCCACGTACCAGGTAGTTTGTGCTGTGTAACAAAGCCACCACAATCAGGGACTTACAAAGTGTCCATCATTGATCCAACTCATGACACTGTTGTTTGGCAATCTGGGCTGACCTCCACTACAAGGTTCTCCTTCTGGTGGTAGCTGGGCTCACTCTTGCGTGTGCTCTCAGTCAATGACCTCACTCACATGCCAGACAGTTAGCTGGATGTAGCTGGTGACAGGGTTACGGGGACCATGTGTCCCCCCTCTTTCAGCAGACCAGCTCAGATCTGTTTGTATTGGTGGCAGTCGCAGTGACCCCAAAGCAGAGAGGGAAAGCAACCCCAACGAGCAAGCACTCGTCAAGCTTCTGCCTGCATGGTTTTGCTCATAGCCTACTGGCCACAAGTGGCCACACTGCCAGCCCAACTTCAAGGAGAAGAGAGGTGGACTCCACCTCTTGGTGAGAGGGGAAGAATTTGTGGCCATTTGCATAATCTACTGCAGCCCTGGTGTTTTTCAGAAATGCTGAAGACATCTCAAGAGAATTCAGAAAGCCTCTGCCAATGGCTGGATTTGATGGAAGACGGGAAGCCCTCCCGGGGTGAGAAATGGAAAACCAGCCTGTCCCAGCCCATATTCCTGCCTCCAGCCCTCTATGATAAAAACCAGTCGTTTCGAGCAGGAAGTGAACTGATGCCAGGAATTCCATCTCAAATGGTCCTTGAACTTTTAAGGATGGGGAGGGAGCCCAGGCTTAGGGTGTGGGCAGAGCTCTGTCTGCCTGAGGCATCCTTCTGAGGGTGGCGTTCCCACCCCTCAGCCTCCACAATCCTGGCGGTAAAAGCCTGATCTCACTTGCTGCCTCCTCAAACAATAATTTGAAATCAACGAATTCTGCTCAGACGTCCTCCTCCCCCATGATTACTGAGCTCTAGACATGGGGAAACGGACATTTCTCAACTGAGCCCTCGATCAGTGATTACCATTATTGCATAATTGGGGACATCAGAAGCAAGAGTGCCGCGAGCTGCCAGGCCCAAGCTCCCGCTCAAATGACACTCCGAGTTCAGCTGCTGGAAGACGGGGAAATGTGGCTAATTGAGACTAAAGACTGCTCTGCATAGCTTTCTAATTTTCCACGGTTAGTTCTTTTTTATTCTGCAGTGGTATCCTTTTGGTAATTGACTTTCAAATACTACTTGTTACATATCGCACTTAAATGGGAGTATTTCTGGCAGGGTTGAGCTGCACGTCACATCTAGAGGTGGATTTCATTAGAGGAACCAGCGCTGTAGACCTAAGGCACCCCCCAGAGTGCCTGCCACACATCAGTGCTCAAGAAACACAAGGATCAGTGTAAAGAAATCATGGTGTCACGTGCGTGTGCACACAGCAACCACACACGTGACCACAGAATTCCCACATCTCTTCTCTCATTTTATAAGATCCTGTGAGTTTAGAAGGACACGTGAGAAATGAGGCAACGCGTTCATCCAAGTTGGAGCGGTCATTCGGAAAGCATTTTATTGCACATCTACTATAGGCCAAGCATTGGAAATAGACTTGAATAAGGCAGCCCTGCCTGCCTTCTGATGTCCAAGGTGTGGGGGTGGGGGTGCGGGGAGACAAAAGGCAGACAATTGTAACAATGCCCTGGGAAAGTCTACATAACGAAGATCTACGCAAATGCAAAATGAGGCAAAGAGGAGACTAACTCTGTGCAGGTTGAGGAAGGGAAAGTCGAGTCTTGAAGCATGTGTAGGAACCAACCTGGTGGCAAGGGGGTTAAAGCACCCCGGTGAGAGCGAACGGTAGGCTGCAGGGGAGGAGATTTTCCAGGACCATGTGCCAGGGCCATGGCAGAGTGTAGACTGACCACAAGACCCTGGCCGCGACTCGCCATCCACCAGTTTTGTGGTTGTGGGCTACCTAACCGCCTGGCAAATACATCCCCCTCTGCCTACATGGGACCTTTTATGATGGCCCCTGGGGAAGCCACATTCCCATTTGATTGGGACTGTCACTGCTCCAACCTCATTTGGACTCTTATATTGGAATTGCCACTGGAGCCCGTTTGTAAACCATATAATGGCTTTGTTTTTATGGCCATACATTGTTTTTGATTCTCCAGAGCTGTACTCCTCAGTGACTGCCCATTCCATTGCCAGATCTGCCTCCACAGCATCCGAACTATCCCCAAACATCCAATCTGCCCCAAAGGTCAGTGATGGCCTCTGCACTGTGTTCAAAGAAACCCCCTCTTATAGACAAGGTGTCCCTGTGTGCCACCCTCTTCATCCCTGCCTGGGGGAAGGAGGCTCTGTCTGACCAGTCAGCTCCAGGACACGGGCTGGGCTACTATGGGCAGGGGACCCAGGGCCTAGAGGCCAAGGACCTTGAGTACACATGGGTCGCACCCTGTCCCCAACCCCACAATGGACCCTGGGATTTGGAATATAGAAGGCTCCGCTAGGGCATCTGGGTGGCTCAGTCAGTTACGTGTCTGCCTTTGGCTCAGGTCAGGATCTCAGGGTCCTGGGATGAGCCCCACATCAGGCTCCCTGCTCAGCGGGGAGTCTGCTTCTCCTTCTCCCACTGCCCCTCCCCCTGTTCATGTGCTCTCTCTCCCTCTCTTGCTCACTCTAATGAATAAAATCTTAAAAAAAAAAAAAAGGCTCTGCTTGTTTTGATAGACAACATACTCATTAAGATACAAATAATGTGGAATGTTTGTTTCAAAACTTCAGATGATTAATTAAAAGCCACACCTCACCCACAGTCAATGCTAGGGAGGGTAGCAAAGCATTTTCCATTAAAAATGTCTGCAAAATCCTTTTCAAGGGAGCATGACTCTGAATCCAGACAGACAATGGGAACCAAGAGTCCATTCTGTAGACCAGTGTGCCAGTCACAAGGTTCTCCTCCGGGGCATCGGGTGCCGGTCTTCATGCCCGGAGCCCCTCCCCCCAGCTGCTGGGAGCCCCCAGCCCGCATCCATCACCTCAAGGCGGACACTGTGGTCCAACAACACCCACCTTGGCTCTTGGAATTACATGCTGTGAACTATTGAAAACAAAACCCCGGACCCGCACAGGGCATCTGAGAGAAGGGCTGGCATTTCTGGGCTGGGAGTTACAGACGGAGGTGCCCTGGCAGGGTCTGTGGTTCCTGCTCCTGAGAGCGACCAGGGCAGCTGGCTGCCCTGCTTTCCACGGGAGCTGGCGAGCAGTGTGACACCGTCACTCACCAAGAAAAGTTCACTTCCCAAAATACCACACGCTGCAGGTAAACGGAAGAAAGGTCAGAATGATGTAGGTGTGTGTGTTATAAACCACCTCGTACATAAAAATTGCCTAATTACTGAGAAGATATGGAAGAGCATATATTACTCTGAGCAGCGAGCCCCCAGGGCTGTGTGTGAGGGGGAGCACGCCTCGGAGCTGTGTAGACCCACCAGACCTCAGCTTGCTCCAGTGGCATAGAAAATAGCAAAATTTTTTAGCTCCCACCCCCACCACAGTATTACATATAAAGCAATCTCTGTAAAAATAGCATGAAAACGTCATGTATATTAGAATCTTCTGTATTCCTTTCATACTTAAATAATGTGATTAATCATTGTTTTTTACTCTTTGTCCTTGAATTTCATTATGAAAATTCAGAAGGCATAACTTTCACCCATTTGGTTTGGAAGCATACATATTATGTTATTTGAATGAATTAAATTTTGTTGATTTCTATTTCATCAGATTTTGAAATAAGAGATGGGTAAACATCGTGTCCACCATCATGTCCTTCTGTGTTGCTTGGTATCCAATCTCTCTGTGCCCCAAACTCTGCAAATAGGGGTTCTTTATCATTCAAGGATCAAATGATTTTGGAAGCAATCGATTACGATTCCCTTAAAATAACCATAATTCATTTACCCCACTAAAAATTAATTTGTTGGGTGTCCCTTATGTTCTAGACATTGGGCATTAAGGATTAAGTCAGTAGACAATTATTGCTCCAGTATGTCTGTAAGCTTTTAAGAAAAAGACAACCTACAGATATTTAATTATAAAAATAACTATTTAACAGAGAGCAAACCAGCGGGATATCTAAGCCAGGTTCGTGGTATCAGGGAAGGCTTCCTGAAGGAAGGGGAATCGACTCTTAAAGGATTAATAGGAATTAGTTAAAGGGGAAAGAGGATAAAGGGCTTTCAGGGCACAGGCAGTTCTTCTCGAGTCTTCCTTCTTTTTCCCTCGGTATAATCAGTGTCGTAAGTCTATACTTTTTTAGAAGATAGCCAGTAGGAGAGAGAATCCCGAAGCCAGGGTAACAGAGATTTCTAGAGAGATGGATGGGGAATGAGGGCAGTGAGGCTCTAGGACATCCTGGTGAAATACGGACCCACAGGCCACAGGAAGCAACTCTGATCATCACAGGCAGAAACGGTAGACGCCAAGTCAACCTCTAAAAAGGGATGGACTCTGCACACCTCCCTGTGTGCACGTGCATATGCACAGACGTGTGCACGCACACACACACACACACAACCAGAGGTTGTCTGGGATGGCCCTGGGTCATTTATTTGGGTTGATCGGACCAGCAATAGTGATTGCGTGGCCTGGAGGAGAAAACCCAGAAATAAAGGCAGACACTCGGTCAGAAAGGAATGACTGCAGAGCAGAGACGGAATTGTCCATGTCCCAGGAACCACCAGTCACAGACTCAAGAGTATCCCCAAGATCCCACATGTCCACTCAGGAAAGAAAGTGTCTGCAGGGGCAGATGACTTTGACCTCTCGAGGCCTTCCAGAAACGCTGCTTTGCCCACCGACACAACAGACAACGCAAATATCCTCCAGGGCTTTCCATTCACTGGAATTCCGTAACCCTGTAGTAACTTGGAACTGTTTTCTTAACTTCTTAATTTCCCAATCTTTTTCCAAAGGGAAATACAAAACCACGCTTCCAAAAAGTCAGTTTGCCCAAAGGCAATTCCTTATCCAGTGTATTGATCCCGCCAAGCCACCGGTTCCCACACTCAGCCAGTCTCTCCTGAGAGTGAGCGCTTACGGACTGCTCTGTGGATCACAGAAGAAGGCAGAGGGCTCGGGTCCAGTGCCAGGGGCTCACGGTCTCTGGTCGGGGAGCAAGATTTTGCACAGGAGACAAGACAACATGACAGAATCCAGCCAGGAGCCTGGAGGCTGTGCTGAACACATCTAGTCAGCAGACCTTTACCGAATGCTCACCGGATCATACATTCCCCCCATCTATCTGTCACCCAGTATTTGCCAAGCGCCATCCAGGTGTCACAAAATGTGGGGAAAACAAGGGTGAATCAGAAGCCAGGTGTTTCTTGCCAACAAAAGGCAAGAAGAGAGTCGGACATGACTGCCACGAGCCTTGGAGCTCGCGGGGGCCACAGGTGCGGCACTGTGGGCACCTAGAGGAAGAGCGCCCCGGCCTCGCCCAGTAAGCACTGTGGGCAGCCCGAACCCAGTAGCAGGCTGACGGAGGAGAAGGGCATACAGAGGCGCAGCCCTTCCCCTGAGTGTGGGACTGCGCTGCAGAACAGTCCCCACTTCCCTCCATGGTGCCTGCACCTAGCTGAACGTCCCCTCTGGCCCTTCAGTGTCCCTCACTCCCCCCCACACAGTGGAGTACTGAAGCCTGTGGCCACCAGCTACCAGGAGCCAATTCTGGTCCCCTTTTCCCAACTTGGGTGTCAGGGCAGGTTGGTAGCGAGGAATCGGCCACCGTGGGGAACTGACACCATGGAAATTGGCAAACCACAAGTCAAGACTCTCTTCCCCACCAGGAAATTGCTAGGAAACATTCACCAGCACCCTGCTGCCCATGCGGCCGATCCCACGACACGCTCCCGTCAGCTTCCTGAACTCAAGACTCCTTTCCATCTCAGGGTCTGTTTCTTGGGGACCCAACTGAAGACTCTAGCTGAACTCAGACGGGGCCCCTCTTCAAACCAGCCCTGCCTCCACCATGGGGACTGGGTATCCCACCTAATCTCACTGAGCCTTAGTTTCTGCATCTCAAGTGAGAGACTTGGCCTGCATCTGTGAGTCTGGGCTGTGTTACATGGACCATGGGTGCGCAGGGTGCCGTCGGTTAAACGTTATCTCATCCCGGCATGACCAGAGACGTCAGCCCTAGGGTCCTCATCTATATGATGGGGACCCGTCTCGGGTTGTCACAGGGAATGAATGAGACCAGTGAACAAAGGCTCCAAGCTGGTACCCAGCCTGAGACGGTCTCTCTGCATAAGAACAGAGGGCTCCCGGACCGTGTTCCCACGAGAACAAGGTTCCTTACTCACCCAGAGCCTGGTGGCTCAACAGTGTGTCCAGTGAGCACACGACACAGCCAGAGCCCGTTGTCTGTCCGATGAGCACACAGCATGGAGAGAAAGGACAGCCAGGCACCCACGCGGTAAGGTCTTCATTCACACTGCTCTTCTCTGATGCCTCCAGAAACAGAGGACAATCAAGAATTAGGAGCAGCTTGTACCAGACAAATAGTTAAACTAAACCACGTCCTTAGAACCACTGTCAGGCTGCCGGCTGATGCACCGGGAAAGGTCTGCCTCGGGTTTGGGCGTCACACTCGGGCTTCGTTAAAGAGATTCACTCTGCCCCGTCTACCTTCGTCCAGCGTCGGGGGAGGGCTGGGTGTCACCTTGCAGTGCGTTTGCTACGGACTTCTCTCCTTGTGGAGGGTCATCAGGAGGATTTCCAGTAACCCAAGAAGCAGAATCATGCCTTCTTGGAAGCAGATGAAAGCCATTTGTCTTTAGGTTTCTGTTGTGTGCCTTACCGATTCCCAAATTACGTGCATCGGAAATGCCACCAGAAACACTGCTTCCATGTAGCTCTTTGGCAATGTGCTTTCCTGAGCTGTCTCAGATTATTTAAAAATTAGCAACACTTGCGTTTCAGGTGGGGTTTAGCAAGCAGAAATATAGGACACCCAGTTACACTTGAATTTCAGATAAATCATAAATAATGTTTTTAGGATAAGCATGTCCCAGCAGTATTTGGGACATAGTTATACTACAAAATTATTTACTGTTTATCTGAAATTCAAATTTAGCTGGGCATCCTGTGTTTTTACCTGGCAACCCAAATTTTACAGAACTTTCAGAAATCAGAGAGAGTAAGAAAAATCTGTGAGCTTAAACTCAAAGCTGTGTCAGTCTTACTTTGTGTCACCAGAGATGCGCATTATTGTTCGCGGTCTCCCTGGCCGACCCAAATCCCTGTACATAGCAGCTGGCGGAGGCCCATCGGTGAGAGGGGATGGAGTATAGCAATATTCTAAAGACTTGAAATTGAACTTCCCAGCTTTGAATCATAAATTTTGAAGGAATCGCTGAGCAGGGGGAAAAACAAAGGAAGAAGTTCCCCCAACTCCATGCAGTGAACACAGCTTGGGCCATCTGGAATGTCCTCTAACTGACCTCAGCTCCTGCCCCATGAGTAGTTAGTTCCTGCCCTTGTGTGCACCTTATTTTTAACTTCCTACAGGCCTACGTGAGAGCCTCTTGTTGGTCACCAAGTATCTCCAGATCTCCTTTCCAGTGCAGCCTGAGTCCTAAAACATGGGAAAGGACAAATCCCTGTGATTTTTAAGCCACCGGGATTCTAGAAGGATTTGCTGCTGCAGGATAACCTATCCCGCACTGACACAAGCAGGGTTGAAAATATTTGGGGGGTGCAAGGCCAGGGTGCAATGGCTGAACATGGGCTATCAAGTTACAGAGAGTGTGGCCACCAGGGGCAACAGCAAAAAGGGTGGCTCTGAACAAGGTTCACCTCCTACCCCATTGTAGGAGTCCTACCTGTGACTTTGGGTGCCACCTGACCTACGCATCAAATTCCTGGAAGATCACACCACCCCTGTCACCGCCTCTTCAGGAGGATCACACGGGATAATGCATGTACATAGAGCACTGTGCCTGGAGTACCGGACACACTCAATTCCTCAAAGTGAGTTAATATTAGTATGTTTTTATACTTACTATTTCGAGATGGAGGGTCTAACAATAAACCGCTCCCCTCCCACAATACAAGTGGCGGGCGTTAGGGGACACGCCTGAGGGCTGCTGGTTCTAGTTGAACTGCGTTCTCTCAGTTGTCTCTCTGCCCTGGGCCAGCTCCGTTTAACTTCCACCTCCTCAGCCTCATTCTGCTTCTCTGGTGACTCAGTGAAGCCTTATTCTTCATTCACAGGACAGATTTTCAAATATTCGCCCACACAGAAGTCCACCACACTCCAATGACCACCACTGTCCTCTTGTCCAGACTAAACAGTCCTGGTTTTTCCAGTGTTTCCTCATATGACATGGCTCCTTAACCATCCTCCATCCCTCCCACCCTCCCCTGGAAGCCCCTCCATTTGTCCAGGTCCATGCAGGTGGGGGCACCAAGATGGGTTCTACTGGACGCAGACTAGTGAGTCATAAAGCAGCCTCCCTATGGCCATCCCCCTCTGCTGACCAAGCCCAGGAGATGGTGACCAACCCAAACCCCCGGCCCTTCCCCTTGATCTGCTACTGGGCCATGTCTCCTTCAACCTCTTCTTAGGTAACTGGTATTTCTTTCCCTTAATACAAATGCTTGGCAGATTAACTTCACTTCCCAGTTTTCCTTGTCTTCCAACCACTCATTCATTCATTCAACAAACATCTCTTCCACATCAACCACGTGCTAGACACTGTGCTCGGTATTGAGACCTCAAAGACCGAGACGACAAGACGCTCACAGGCAGCTGAGGGAGACTACTGAGTAATCAACAAGACTGCGCAGACTCTTGTCCTAGTAAATGATTTCATCTGTAAATATGATAAGCAGATTTTTATGTCTTTATATAACACACAATAAAAATGTGGAGAGAAGGAGAGAATCGCAGCAGGCCAGTGGGGACTCTGGGTGAGCTCCATCAGCCAGCTATGACTCTTTCTGACGGTACAAGGCCCATCTTTCTGCACTTTTTTCCAGGACCCTCTCCCTTGCTAAAATAAAGTTCCACTCTGTTTATTCCTCCTAAATGCTAGCAAAGTCAGTAAAGAAGGAAGGAAGGAGGGAAGGAGGGACAGAAAGCAAAGAAAACTTTTTAAAAAAGAAAATGACAGTTTAGCATCATCAATTTGAATAACTAAAACCAAATTCGAAGATTTGCCCATTCCAGGTTTCTGACATTTTTCACTTTTTCCATTTCTCAAAAAATCACCAACAGTGTTTCTGCCACCATGCATGAATACATCCTAACTGGCCCCTGGGGGGCAAGAGGTCAGTGCCTGGGCACCTAGATTCAGCTGAAGGGTATCCTCCCAAGTCTACACTTCTCTTCAGCTTGGAGCATCCCTTAAGAAAAGTTTTCCTCCTAGGAAAACTGAAATGAATTAACACACAAACAATTCTGCTTATCCTTCCATTGGAAAAGACAGTGGGTACCAAAGAAGCATTTGTTAAGTAAGTGAAGTTTTTGAAGAGAGGATGATGGGTGGTAACTGACCTAGCAGAGCAGGGGGGCCCCTGGTCAGCACAGGACAGGTGCCTGTGGAGAGAGGGGCTGGGCTGGAAACAAGGGTGCTCACTGGGACTCTGGCCTTCCTTCCCCACTCAGCACAGCCCAACGGCTCCAAAAAAATTTAAAGACATCTCTCAACACGATGAAGGCTAAAACAAACTTCTCAAAAAATAGAGTGAAAAAGTAGAGAAAAAAATAAAACAGATGTCTAACAACATAAGTGCTAAGACATCCAGAAACACAAAACAGAGAAATATCAGAAGGGAGGAAACAATCAAAGCTATAATGCAAGAACATTTCTCAGAACTAAGAAAAAAGTCCTCTGGTCTAAAAGGGCCACCAGGCCACGCCAGGTAGAAGTCTGAGACAGTCCACTCTTGTTCCTCTCCGGCCTGTCCTTCCGGGGCAGCTGGGGTGTCTTATAAAGGGTAAAGTAGAGCCTATCACCCTCTGCATGTGACCCTGCCAGGGTTTCTCCCTGCAAATCAGATAGAACACTAACTCCCTTCCACAGCCCTGAATGCGAGCTACGGCTTCTGACCTCTGGGACTTCACTTAGCACCCCTGCTTCCTCTGTCCACCGCTCCCCAGCCACAATCCGCTCCCCGCTCCTCCTCAAAGGACCTCTACGCTTGCTTTTGCCTCTGCCTGGAACTCTCTTTCCCAGGTGGCTTCCTCCTTGCCCTCTAGGCCTCAGCTCCAACATTACCTCTTCACAGAGAGCTGCCCTGGGCACCTAACATAGCACCCACTGTCCAACAGACATCCTTCAACATCCTTTTTCTGTGTTGTATTCTTCATTGTACTTGTCACTATCAGAAATTATTGAGTTATTTTCCCTCTGCTGGATTATAAGCTCCATAAAGGTGAAAACCCTGTCTTATTCACTGCAGAATCTCCAGGGTTTAGAACAGCACCTGGGACAAAGTAGTGTTTAGTATTTGCCAAATAATTGAGTTCCCAGTACATCAAATGACAAGAAGCCTCACCAAGGCAAGGATAAAGAGAAGATCCTAAGAGTTTCATAGAGCAAAGGGAATCGGAATGCGTCACACATCCCCTCAGCGACATTAAATGCTAGAAGATAGTGGTGCAACACTAAAAAAATCTGAAGGAAAAGAATTTTCAGCCTAGGCTTCTATACCCAGCCAAACTTTCTCTTAGATGGGAAGTAGATTAAAGATGACATTTTCAGACATGCCAGGATTAAAAAAATTAATAATAACCTCCCACGCATGTTTTTAAGGAAGCTTCTGGAGGATGTACTAGTGGGAAACAAGAGAGAAAATCAAGAAAAGAAGCTACAGAACTAAGGAACAGGAGACACAATACAAAGTGGTAAAGAGGAGCCAGTGGTACAGGGAGGGGAGCTCTGGGTGGAGAGCCATTGGGGAGCCCAGGGACTCACTGACATTCGAGGGAGCAGGAAGGAAGCCTCCAATTTAAAAGAGGAAAATAAAGAAATTGACAGATTTTCTAATATGATTGAGCATATAAAACAAAAAAGCTACTAATGGATCTTATAATTGATCGATGGAATAACTAAAGAATCAAAACTATGCAGGAAAGTTTGAAAATAACAAAAAATTAGAGAGGTCCTTTTTAATGCCAGGAGAAACAAAAAGTTTTACCAAAAAAAAAAAAAAAAAAGGAACTATCCCAGTACGTTGAAATAAACAATACCTACCTAGTCAGAATAATGTAAACACCAAGTACCAACTTATGTAAAAACACATAACTGTGTTGAGAGGATGGAAAAGAGAAAAGAACGAAGATCTCACCTACCACAACAAGAACTCAATACTTGAGCGTTAAATTTGACAATGAGTTCATCAATGTCACAAGATTCAAGATGAATGCACAAAACTCAACTGCACTTCTTTATACTCACCATAAACATGTGGAAACCAAAAGTAAAAACACAACACCACTTACAATTGCTTCGAGGGAAAAAAGAAGACCTAGGTATGCCCTTAAGAAAATAAGTAGAGGATCTGTATTCTGGAACTTACAAAATACTAATGAAAAAATCAAAGAAGACTTAAGTAAACGGAGAGACATATTGTGTTGAAAGAGCAGTAGAATCAACATACCAGAGACGGCAATTCTCCCAAATTGATCTATAGTTTTAATGCAATTTCTATCAAAATTCCAGCAAATTATTTTTGAAGATACAAATGAGTTTATTCTGAAATTTACAGGGGTGCCTGTGTGGCTCAGTCAGTTGAGTGTTCAACTCTTGGTTTCTGCTCAGGTCCCATGGGTTGTGGGACTGAGCCATACAACGGGCTCCTTGCTCATCAAGGAGTCTGCTTAAGGACTCTCTCCCTTTGCCCCTCCCCCAACTTGTACACACTCGCCCTCTTGCTCTCTCTCTCTCAAATAAATCTTTAATAAATAAATTTTACATAGAAAAGCGTAAGATAGCTAAAACAATCTTAAAAGAAAAAGGACAAAGTGGAAGGAATCACTCTACCTAATGCTAAGACAGACATACGGCTACAAGAATCAATAGTCTGCAGCTGTGAAGGGATGGACATATAGATCAATTGAACAGAAGATCCAGACACAGATGCACCTACAAATACGTCCAACTAATTTCTGACAGAAGTGCAAAAGCAATTTAATGGGAAAAGGGTAGCCTTTTCAAAAACTCGTCCTGGAACAAATGGATGTCTATAGGCAAAAAAATTGAAACCTGACTTAAAAGTCAGACCTTACACAAAAATTAACAAAATGGATGACAGATGTACATATAAAACACAAAACTATAAAACTGCTAGGAAAAACAAAATCTTTTCCATCTAGGGCTGAGTTCTTACACTTGACACCAACAGCACAATCCATTCAAGGCAAAAATGGATACACTGGGTGGGTGTTAAGGGTGAATGCTTGTGTCCCCCCAAATTCATGTTGAACTCTACCTGGCACACAAATCTCACAGGCCCTCTTAATTACCCCCAATGAAATGTATCTCACAACACCCTTTGTGACAGTATTAGGAGGTAGGGCCTTGGGGAGGAAATGAGGGATAGATGAAGTCAAGGGTGGAACCTTCATGAATGGGATTAGTGCCCTTCTAAGAGTCGTGAGAGAGCTTATTTTCCCCTCTCTGCTCTCCACTATGTGAGGATACAAGTCAGCAGTCTACAAGCCAGAAGGGGGCCCTCACCAGAACCTGACCATGCTGGCCCTCTGATCTCAGACTTCCAGCCTCCAGAACAATGTACATTTCTGTTATTTATAAGCCACTCAAGTCTACGGGATTTTTGTTACAGCAGCCTAAGGTAAGACAATTGGGCTCTCTTAACAATTCAACCTTCTGGGCAAGGGATAGGAAGAATCTCTAGGGAAACTGACCAGTCCAAGAGGAAAGACTGAGATAACCAGACGGCAGGGCATGGAGTACCTCTTGTACACTGCTTCAATCCTCTCATTCCAGCCCAAGCCACAGAGACGGACTCTGCACAGGCTTCCACCCGCTCCCGACTGTAACCTCTTATTTCCTTCTCTGGAATTTGCATGGAACAACTGCCAGGAACAGTGGGCATTTTACATGCGCAACTCAGAATTGTGGGGAAGTTAGCACTCAAAGAAAGGCCGTGAGATGCATCTCACTGGGTTATTTAGAAGGTCCTGAAGGTCCTGCAAGATTTGAGTGCCAGTCATTCTTGTTCACGGCCAACTTGATGATGCATCCCTGTAACTGTGTTCCCTTCTTCCCTGTCCCTCACTTCTCCCAGGGACCACATTCCCAATAAACCACTTGCACATAAGCCTTTATCTCTGGCTTGGCTTTCTGAAGGTACCAGGTTAAGAGACAGGGTTCTTCTAAAAACAACCCATGCTACAGGGAAGCCAAAAAAATGACAGCTCCAAACCCCTCCCCATCACACAGACTCAGACTCCCAATCATCTTTTTAGTGGCTTCTGCATAAACAGACAACCAAGAAAACCAGACATTTGAGAAAACCAACTCAAATGAAAGACAAAGACCAAAACAAACAAACAAGACAGGGGAGTGGGAATGTAACTTGGGAGAACACGTAGGGACAAGAAAGCTTCCAGATCTTAAAATTATTGTCCTCAGAGACAGAAGATCCTGCATCCATAAATGAAGACCAAAATGACATTTTAAAGAAATGAGGATAACTAAGGAGCTCCTGGAAAAAAAAATTAAGAACCAGAAGAACAGAAGAAACACTGAAGAAATCTCCCAGGGAGTAGAGGGAAAAAAGACAAAAGCGACAGAAAGCAGGTGGGGAGGGAGGGCGGCGGGAGAAGGAAAAAGGGCTGAGATCAGCCCAGGATTCCCAACATCTGAATAACAGAAGTTCCAGAAGGAGACAAGTGCTCAACAGCAATTCTGGAACCCAGAGGTCACCAGAGTGATGCCTTCAACATATCAAAGGAAAACGATTTCCAATCTGTAATTCCATGTGAGTCAAACCATCAGTCGAGAGGAAGGGGAGAACAAAGACATTTTTAGACCTGAAGATTTCAAAACAATTACCTCCCATACAACTTTTTCCTTAAGCGACTAATGGAGGATGTGCTCTACCAGCTAAGAGGAGTAAACCCAGAAAGAGGAACACACTGGACCAGGAAACCAGAGATCCCACACGGGATACGCAGAGGAGGCCCCAGGGTGGGGGAGAAGGGGACCAAGAAGACTGGTGCAAACAGATGTGGCTCTGCAAATCTATGCCCGAGGTCTGTGCTGGGCTCCAGAGCCAGAGCCACTTGTCTCCAGTGTGAACAGGCAAAGCCAATCACCTCTGTTGATGGGTCATCAAGAGATCTTCAAAGATAATGATGTAAAACGGAGACCAAATGATGAGACAAATATGTCCCCTAACCTCATGAAGAGTTACATTAAAATCTGGCATTTGGTCCCATACCCTCACTTGAGGCTTTATCCAATAAACCACAACACAGAAAATTTAAGAACTTTCCATGTTCCCCCAACCCTGCTTTGCTCTCTTCCACTCTGTCTCTGTCTCCCTCTCTGTCTCCCTCACACACACAGATATATAGACAGTGGCTTTGGAAAGCTATCTAAACCTGTAACGGAGGGGAACTGGCACTAGGGGGAAGGAAAGGGTCTGAATTTTTCTGCCATAGATTCTTTCACAGTTTATAATGCAACAAATAAAACAGGATTATTCTCCATCCAGATGCCTTGGAAGCCTACGATCTTCAACTGAAAACTTCTATTTGCTCTCTCCCTACTGATTTCTGTATCATGTGCCATGTACACGTACTATTATTCAAAAAATGGGAATTTCCTAACGATTAGTTTCAAATGATGTATGGGCGGGTGAGGTTTGACTCAATACATTGCAGACATTCACTTAAAGCCATCAAGGTTCACCCATCAATAGCGAGAGGGGTCCCTGAAAAGCCACGGCAGGGCTGGCCCTGCCCTCAGTCTTCCATGGGAGAGGCCCTCAGGCCCTGACCTTTTAGAGAGTTTGTGATCTGATCTTCAGAGCCAGTTCCATCTTTATGAAAGGCCAATTAGTCACATACACCTTTTTAACAGTATGTTAATTTTCACTTTAACGTATAATCTAACCCTGGAGAAAATGGCCTCTCTTGCCCTCTTCCATCAGCTCCTGGCAAAGAACAAAAATCACCAGAGAGAGCCTCCAGCATTTCTGGTCTGTCCTTTGCTCAGACAAGCGAAGTTCTTCACCTCTGTCACTGAGGCCACCCTTTCACTGATGGCGCCTCAGCCATGTAGCCAAAGGCTGGAGAGGCAAGTCAGGACGAAAGTTGTTACGTGAGCCTGGGCTACTAGACCTTTTCATGCAGAAGCCTAAGTGTAAGGAGCCTAGACTTCACTAGAATGGGCCTGTCAGGCGGCCTTCGGTGAGGAAGACGTACCATCAAAGCGGAAGCTGGACAGCGGTCCCTAGGGCCTCAGAGAAGGCCAAGGAGAAGAATGGCCAGACACTGCGAAAGGAAAAGTACTCAAACCCACTCACCGCTTTAAAAATTTACAGTTAAACTACAACTCCCAGTATCTTCTGAATGGGGAAATAGAGTCGCTATTGGGAGTTGCTGGGTGTTTTTTAATACATATTTCTGAAGCAGAAAAACTACCTGTTCATTTCACAACAGGGCAGTGGCTGCATGGGCAGGGTGGGGATGGGAAGCATTCAAACACATCGGCTCAGTCAAGGTGACAGACTCATTTGCTTGCTGGTTTCTCTCCACATCCTCATTCCCAGGGTTCCAAGGATTCAGAGATGAAATGTCAACTGAACACGCCCCATACCAGTCTAATTTCTCTTGACAGCCTGCCTCACAAATTACACAAATTTTTGAAATCAAGTATCTTTGAACATGGAACACAGACCCAGCGTCCCGATCTGCAAGAAGGAAGACTCCACGTAGAAACTAAAACCACGATGAACTAATCTGCAAAGGGCGGGGGTGTTAGCGTTAGAAATGGTCTTCTGAATTTAAAAATAATGACAATGGGGACTATCAATTAGGCAACGGGTGCTCGGAGCCTATGTGCTGGCTCGGCTACAATTTTTTTTTTTTTAATGTCTGGCAGAATGTTTTACAAACTAAACCCAGCAAGACTACAATTCTACCAGAAGGTGCCTCAGATGGTTTTGCTAATAATTTTGATCAGCTGAAATGGAGAAAAACATCATTTCAATTATTCACTTTCAAAAACCGTCAATTTTAAGTTGGAATACTAAATGCCCCTTTCTTCCCCCCCTCTGTCGCCACCAAGCAAATAAAGCCCAACCCCAAAAGAACCCTCCCCAAAAGGAGCCAGGTGTAAGCGATGACATTTGTGAATATGCGAACGTAACAAAAGTCTTGTCGACATTAATTTCTTGCCACTCGGAAGTTCAGTCCAGCTTGTGTGTAACTTTGCGCGAGGAGAGTGACTTCCTTCAGAGAACTGGCGGGAGGCTGGCGGGGCTGCGGCTGCGGAGATGCAAGTGCGAACCACCATATATTGGCTTTTGTTTTAATAGCCTTTTAACCAACTTTGTTAATGGACTGAATGCAATTTAGATATGGAACTTGGCTAAAACGTAGCTTCAATTGGCTATTAAAATTTAAGAGCCAACTAAGATAGCTAATTACAAAAAAAGCTCCAGTGATAATGCTAAGCAGAATTAGTAATAGCAAATGACAGTCTGTCTAGTCTTATTCCCATAGGGAAAGAAACTCTTAACTGAGAAGTCAACCAGACAATGTGCAGCAAACCTAATTGCATTACTGGTATTATGGCATACAAATCTGGCAGCTCCCTGGGACAAAACCGGGAGGAAAGTCTGTCAAACTCGAGTCAGAAAGCAACTGACCCTCTTTTACATCCCAGTTAGAGCAGATTCCGGGAAATTTTATTTTTATTCACAGTAGATGGGTAAGTGCTGTTTTACTGAGGAAAGTTCCTGTATAGCCCTGGCAGGGGCTGAGGACGGAGGATGGAAGGAAGAGGCCCCCCAAAAAGCAGAGCTCGAAGAGAAAAGATCCTCCCCCTAGCCAGAATGAGAGTGTCCCTATAGATAGTCAGGTCTGAAAAAGACAACAATAAATATCTGACTGCTAAAAAGTTGAGCTTAGGGAAACAAATGTTCTACTTCTTTGCTTCATTACAGACACCCTCATTATGGCATCAGCTGAAGTGCAGACTAGCTCTCCTGTGAAGATTTATCATGTGTGGTGGCCACTTTGAATCGGAGGTACTGGAGTCTTTAACATTCCCTAGTCAAGTATCTCCCTGCTGTGCCTGTAAATGTCAGTCCAGTTTTTTCACGGCTGTGCGCACAGATTAGAAACAGCGGGAGAGCTTGGGAGTATGACTACAATACCAGTAAGGACACTTGTCTTCGTGGCACTGCTCAAGTGATTCTTGGAATGTAGGACCCTGCTGTTTTCTAATATTTACACACAACTGGAGTCATCAAGAGCAGTAAATGCAGTCTAAAGGCAGCTTGCTTCTTTTGTTAGGGACTTTACATTCAAATAGGGATATCAACAATAACACCAAAAAAAAATTTTTTAAAAACCCACCATTTTAAAAAGTTTCATATTTCCCCCCAATTTTGCTGCTAAAAGACCAACCAGGTATTATCATGACTGTTCACTTAGCTCAACCCTCGCTTCCAAACATTTTCTATGTGCATCACACAGTTCACTGGGAACAGCAGGTGTCTGGGATTCTTGACCTCGAATTGTGTTTCTGCAGGCTGTGCTTTCTCTGACCTCTACAGGAACAGACAGGGCCTTGGAAGCCATTTTCATGTAATTTCAGCCACCTTTGCTTTCTGAACACTTTGCATGGCATAGCAAAGACTTACTTGGGGGCTGCAGCACCTGGAATACAGACAACTTCTTTCAAAAACCTGGTTAGGAACTTGTAAAAAAAGGAAGAAAAAAAACCCCACCATGACTATATGTGTATCTTAAGAAATGTCTAAATGATCCTTCTTTAAATTACAAATGGTAGGGCAAAATACATATCTTTGTCATAACCTTTTCAATCGCTGCCAAGGACTTTTGGACTAGAAACCTGGAGGGGCAGGGGCTGGGGGAGGCTGCTGCAGGGGGGACCAGATCGCACAGCTTTGCAACCAGTGTTAAACCCATTAGGATGAGCACAGTACTTCTCCAGCTGAATGGACTCACGCCTTAGCACCAAAATGTTCTGTATGAGTTAATGAAACAAAAGAAGACAAAAGAACATAGCTTTCCTTCCCCTCTTTGGGGTGGGGGTGAGCTCTCCTTAGGGATCTTAGGCACACTTCTGTATCTAGGAGAGTGCAAGAACTAGTCCTCTCTTTTCTCTTCACCAGGCAATGGAACAGAATCAATAGAATCAATGTGTACTACCCCACTATAACACTCCCTGTAATCTACTGCCCTGGAACTTTCCAGTGTTCAGAGTTAGCAGACCCTTCAGTGGCTCAACTCTGACATTTATACAGTGCTGGCACATACTGAACCCTCATGAAGAAAGTTTGGGAAAGCGTGTAGGAGCATCGCTCCCATCTGAGAAGTATACCAAGAAGGATCAGTGTGAACTTCTGTACTAAGATACTTGTGTCAAGGTCAGAAAGAATACTGAATGAGCAATTTTTCAGTTTTTAAACAAAGTAGCCTGGCTGTTACAAGGTTTTCATTTATATGACTGTGATCATGCCCCACTCACTTCTGAAAGATATTAGCAGCAGAAAGACAACCTATAGAGAAGCAGGAAGAGATTCAGACTACTGTCCCCTCTCCTTCCCCTGCAAACTCTGGACTGGCCTTTAGAACTCTTCCCACCCCCAAGTACCAGGCACAAAAGTTATCTTACAGATCATCTCCAGTCATCCTTCTGAGAGTTCAGACTTCTAAACGAGTGCTGCACTTTAAATCAAAAAGATGAAAGAATTTTTCAAAGATCATTTATGGCGACTCACTTAAATAAAACCATAATTTGCTCAATGCAGAAATTTTACAGGTGAACATGAGCCAAAATTACAAAAATTCAGGAACGTCACTCACAAATTGCAAAACACTACTGTCATAATAAAAGAAAACTCACCACTATATGAATAATACATGCTTAGTACAGTGGCAATGTTAAGTATTTTATTTGCAAACCACACCCAAGGAATACAGAGTTGCCTAAACCACCCAGCCAGCGGTAAAGAATCACTGATGCAGTGTGTGAGGCTGTTGCTCTGTTTCCAAAGACCCTCTTCCGGTATTGATTCTTCAGTGTGCCTTGTCCTCCTCATACCAGCACAGCTTAATGAATGAGGGGTATAGAATACCTGTGGAACTTTAAAATAAACCAAAATTCACAAAACCATATCTATGCGATGTTAAGAGAAATTACGAAGGCATGAAAACAGGACTTAAAAAATAACATAGCCAAAGAACAAGAGTTTGATTTTTGTAGTGTAGTAAGCTCATAAGTGAATTTTTTCTTTCATTTTGATTTCTGTTAATGTAGTCTGGGCAACAAATAAGAATTAATAAGTAAAACGGCATTAATTAAATCAGTGTGGTGCTGGCATAAGGACAGATCAATGAAAACGAACAGACAGTCCAGAAACAGACCCTGGTATAATAACTTAATATATAATAAAGCAGGTATCACAAGCCAAGGTATAAGGGGCCGGGGAAGAAGATTTATTCAACAAAGGTACTAGCGCTACCAGTTAGCTATTTGGGGAAAAAGTACATCATGATCCCTACCTCCTGGCATAGATAGGCCAAAATTAATTCCATATTGGATGAAAAATTTAGGAGCATTTTAAAAAGCCTAGAAAAAGCCATGGTAAATATTTCTGATTTCAGGATGGAGAATATTTTAAAACAGTGGTGGAAATTACAATGAAAAAGATCAAAAGATTAAAGCCACAAATACTAAATTTCACAAAAATAAACAATATTACCATCAGCAAAAAACAAGTGGGAAAAAGTCAGCAAAAAACATAAGCAAGGGTTAAGATCGTCACTATACAAACACTACAAACAAATACACCAGGGAGAAAACAGAGAGATTAGTTCACAAATAAAAAATTGCTCAGGTTCACTAGCAATTTAAAAAAATTTACCTTATCAAATTATAAAAATAAGTAATACTCAAGGATGACAAATCTAAGCTGTGCGCTCTGATTTGCTGGGCAAAGTGTTGGCTGGTGAATTTTTGCAAAGCAACCTGATAATATGCAACAGTAACCTTCCATTTTCATAGTCTTTGACCCAGTGGTTCCTTTCTGAAAATCTAAGGAAATATTCATACGTGTAGACAAAGATTTCTGCCTAGTTTCATCAAGAATATTACTTATAGGAGCTCCTGGCTCAGTTGGCATAGCATGGCAACTCATGACCACAAGTCGTGAGTCTGAGCCCCATGTTTTGGGTGTAGAGATCACTTGAATGAATTAAAAAAAAAAAAAGGGGGGGCGCCTGGGTGGCACAGCGGTTAAGCGTCTGCCTTCGGCTCAGGGCGTGATCCCGGCGATCCGGGATCGAGCCCCACATCAGGCTCTTCCGCTGTGAGCCTGCTTCTTCCTCTCCCACTCCCCCTGCTTGTGTTCCCTCTCTCGCTGGCTGTCTCTATCTCTGTTGAATAAATAAATAAATAAATAAAATCTTTAAAAAAAAAAAAAAAAGCCTTAAAAAAATATTACTTATAATATCCCAATACCAAAGACAACTTGAACGTCCACTATTAGGGAAATGGTCGGGAAGTGTCATAAATCCACAAGAAAAAATATTATAGAAATATAAAAATTATATTCATGAAGTATCTATAATAACATGGAAAGTATTTAATTCTAGCTTTAAAAAGCAACATATGAAGTTTTATATGAAGTGTAATAATTATTTGAAGATAAAAATGCAAAGAAAAGCCTGGAAGAAAATGTGTCAAGACATTCACAGTGGTTGCCTGTGGGTGGGAGCAGTATGGCTAATTTGTCTTTTGATACTTTTCTGTGTGTTCCAGATGTCCTACCGCGACCAGGTATTATTAATAAACTTTGGTAATCACAAGGATATAGCCAACAAAATAGCATTTTAAGGGATAATCAAGCACATATTGCTCAACCAAATATAAACACATACACAGAAATATATATAGTTTATTTGTATTTCCACCACTAATTTATTGCTATGTAACGTAGGCCTTTATATGCACATTTAATTCAGTAATTCAAAAAAATAACTGGGGTTTTTATAGCTCTGGCCTATTAGCATTTTATTTGTCTTAAGGGATCACTACTGAAGAATACCTAGAAGCTACTTTACTTAAGGGCTGATTTGGTTACCAAAGATGTATTGGCTGCTTTCTAGAACATCTAGACCATGTATTGCCGCCACGGCATGAAGGACAAGAGCCTGGCACAGGTGTCGATCCTCAAAGACCAGAGCATCTCAGCTCACTAACGACCGAGGAAAACAGCAGAGAAGGCAGGACCACACGGTGCCAGGAACACCTGTCAGGACACGGACGCTGGGTTATGAAGGAACAGAGACTGGCAAAGTCCACTGAAACACGGACTGGAAAGGAAACAGAAACGATGCAAGATAAAAACAGTAAGTACAGAACTGAAAAGGGTAAGAAAAAAAAAAAAAGCATAACTCTGAATGACAAGGCTATTTGATCACGGTTTCAAATAAAGGGAGCCAAAGAAAACCAGTGTAAGGTAGGAAGAAGAGCAGCAGAATAAGGAGATGGAGCCAATGACTCCAACTGGCTACTATGGCTACTAGTTTTTAATTTCTGCAGCCCTGCCAACAGAGTAACATTCGAGAAAATGCCAGCACTTGTTAAAAACAATATGTGAGGAAATATTTGTTTTCTTAATATTTAACCAACAGGTTTTGCTATGTTTTTGTGTTTTGAAAAATAAAAAAGGCTAAGGCATATACACAAAAACACACCACACACATTTTATCCTATTTTAAGCATCAATGTGTTTGAAACAGAACTTGAGAGTTGATTTAGGTGTTAAATAAACTTGGGGCCATAACACTGATGAGCACGAAAATCCAACATTCTACAGAAAACAGGAGGAGACTCTGCCCAAAATCTAGTTCTCTCTTCAGCAAAGACACACAGCTCAAGAACTTCGGAGGCATTTAAAAGATGAACTTTCAAAAGAAAGTCTGCAGATCTAGTCTCCACTTTTCAACATCTGACCACCACAGTGATACGCGTTCCAAGTGACAACTAAACACCCACATTAGGGGGAAAGTTTTAGAGTCTCAGTGTTGGCTCGGAGCTGCTGCAACGTGGTACCACCTTGACAATCTGGGGTATGTCGACATTCCACCTGTACTATTACTTAACATTTTCTTTAAATCAACTCACTTTTTTAAAAACAGAAATACCTACTTGAGGCTTGTCCTAGGCAACAGAGAAATCACCAGCTTCATGTGCTACTTATGTTCTGAATACGTATTAAAATACATGCTTAATGCTTAAATGCTGAAATAAAAGTGTGTCTCTATGCCATCTACAAACATGGGACACGCCATTAAGCGGTAAGGTGTACCACCCTTTAGGAAATCCAACCCAATTCCAATTTCTTTTTTTTTTTTTTAAAGATTTTATTTATTTATTTGGCAGAGAGACAGCCAGTGAGAGAGGGAACACAAGCAGGAGGAGTGGGAGAGGAAGAAGCAGGCTCCCAGTGGAGGAGACTGATGTGGGGCTCGATCCCAGAGCACCGGGATCACGCCCTGAGCCGAAGGCAGACGCTTAATGACTGCGCCACCCAGGCACCCCCCAATTCCAATTTCTGCAACAAAGTAAACCCTGAAATTGTTCATAAAGGTTTAAATCCCAAGCTTTTATTGCCAGGGCAACTATGAAAAGTCCAAATCTGAAAATGTCTGATCACTAAAACTCTCGTTTGCTTGGTTTACTGCACAGACATCATAGGCCACAAAAAAACATACTTATAAGAAAAATAATCTGTGAACGAGCAATAAGCTTGCTTTGTTTTGTTTCACAGGATCTCCTTAAAAGAAGCTAGTCTATAAATCTGTAATCAGGCTACCACTTGATACTTTATCACCTGTTTTCTTTACCACTTGCATGCTTAGGGAGTCCTTCTGCAATCTAACTTTCAAATACATGTGTTTGGTCTCCCACAGACCTACTCAGTACCCCACTTTTGCTTTCATAATCCTCTCCCTTTATTGCTCCTCTTGCTTCATACAGCAGGTGCTCAATAAATGCTTGTGGAACTGAACAGTACCAATGAAATCCAAATCTTACGGCCACAACAAATGGTGTATTTGCATCACGCAAAAAGAGACTTTTATTTTAAGGTTTGTGTAACTGCCTAGAAGTGAGGAATTTGCCAAGCATTTCTATACACTCAGGGCAACGGACAATGATTAGAAAGTAACATCATGGTGGTGTTTCTTACAGCTACTTCAGACCCTCAAACACATACAGCTCGGGATGAGCTTAAAGAGTATGACCTAAAGATTTTCAAGTTTATAAATTAGCCTTTAATAAATTGTACAAAGTATTTACTTAATAAAAAAGTTTGTATTTTTCAAAGACATAGGTATTTCATGGTTAGCCCCATCCTCAAAGACTCACATGAAAATATAACATTTAAAATAGAAAAAGAGGAAAAAATCAAATGACAGGAAGAAAAGAAAAGTCGGTTGACAGCATTTGATTTACTTCTGGACTCTCTTTCTGGTTTTTGAACCTTGAAGAGAAAAAACAAAGAAATTCAAATCATTAACTTACAAAAACTGAAGAACAGAAATATAAGCATTTCCATATATACTTATTTGTATTTAAAAATCTAATTGACTATGAATACTTGTGGAAATAAAATTCATACACAAGGGTAATGGTTAATAGCCTGAAAATCTTAAGAAATTGTGTCAACTTCTTAATATGTCCAAAAATATGCTAACATCTACCTTTCAGTCTTAAGTCACCACAGAACTCTCCCACTGGTAAAACACATCCAATTTACAAGGGCACTGAAATATTTCTCCCCCAAATTTTTATTGTGTGATGTAAAACAATAACTCCTAATGTAAGCTATAGCAACAAGACAGGCATTCACTTCTTGGAGGGAAGTGATGAAGTAATGCATATTCTCAAAAGCAAGGAATAAAATGTGTTGTTTTTTAAAGCCTGTTACCTATACTCTTTAGGCAGGAAAGCACTGGGCCATTCCAAAACACGAAGTCTTTTCCACTAGGAATTAGAGCCCCAACTGAGCAGCCTTCTAAAAAGGCACCACATCTGACGCTGGACTAAGTACCTTATGACAGGTTCTATCCACTACTCCTGAGCTGGAATAAATCAGTGATTCTTTACTGGGGGCAGAAATCTTCATGGGAATCCCACCTCACCAAGCAGACTCCTGGCAACCCCACCTGGCACGCCCACTCTACCTCCAAGGCAAGCACAGCAGTCGGGAGGGTATAAAGCCTGATCACGGCTGCCTAGCGCAGGCAAACGAAGTGTGCCTTCCTACTGCCTCATGCCTCCCCCGGCCAGGAAAAGAGCAACAGTACCAGGGTGCGGGACAGCGGGGTCGCCCATAATTAATCAATGAATGCACTAAACAACAGATCAATACTTCTTTTCTGAAATGTACAAAACATTCTTCAAATCTAGGACAAAATATTTACCACACAATAAATTCTAAAGGTTTTCTGTTTACGGGCTTAGTTAAGTTACTTAATGTGGAAGATCAGTTTAAAAATTGTTTTTTATTTTTCCAAAAATAAATTGCTATATACTTCAATTAAAGCCAACTTCAAATTTACATGGGTATCTTTTTTTTTCCTGCCATTGATAATGCATAGCCTACACTATGGCTGGTTTAAACTTTTGAGCTTTTTCTTCAATTTTTGTGATAGATAAAAAATATCCCATGGTAGATTTTTAATTTTTTATTTCAAGAATTTTGAAATTAATTTTGCACAGAAAACTAAGAATGTTGTGATGGAATGAGATGGGGTGTAATAGGGTATCACAAAATCCAGGTCAATAATCAGTACTATAGTACATCTTCCTTTCAATAAATTTGGAATCTATGGTCACATTACAAAGGACACCTAACAATAGTTATCACTATGTTCAAGTAGTGTTATTCTCATTAACATCCCAATTTGTCATTTTACTCTTAAATACCACTGCTGCTTATCCCCTTCAACCTAGATATAAAATTTTTCACTGTAACTAAAAACACTACCTGGAATTTATTATATAATCAGGATTCTGCAATGCAGAGTCTCTGCTGCAGGTATCAATTCAGTATTTTCCCTAATAATAAATTCTAACTGTGGCAGAAAAAATATTTTTCCTCTTCTCATTCTCTTTAAAAAAACATACCCATTTTAATAATACATTACCACTGGTAAAAGGTGCAATCCTAAGATTAATGTGTAAAATTTAATATCTGGAAAAGGAAAAATAAAAGTCTGGGTACTCTTCTATGATTCTATTAATGCAAAAATTTAAAACAAGTGGAACTTTCTTTGTAGTGTGCCCTCAAAAATATCCCCCTTTTTTTTTTTACTAGATCATAGATATTTAAGAGGTAACTGTAAATCCTGCTTCCCTCAGATTTCTCAAGAATGGACCAAAATTCAAGGTTACTTTAAATATAACACTAACAAGAGAGGGTTGTAGAGTACTGTCCATTTCATGAAAGGGAGGGACAAAGCAGCTAGCCATAAATATCATGGCTACATTAACTAATTTTTAGTACAATTCTGAAGTACTGGGACAGTTCTGAAATGCCAGAATATGCATGGTTTTTTAAGGCTTATCATTTTGTGGGGGAAAAAATTACTTGCAGCAAATAACCAAATTTTCTCAATTGGTAAAAATTATGCCTTGCATAAAAATAAAAGGATTAGAGGCCTCTGTTCTTCTTGAAAACCACCCCGTCACCCCCTCTCTTTCTTTGCGAAAACCTACACAATACACATTTTGAAAGCTTTCAGAATGTGTTCTTACACAATAGACCCCCAACTACTCAAAATGAGTTTAGGTGTATCAAGAAAATTATACACGTTTTTAAAATGGTCTAAATAGATATTAAAGGAAAGTTGCTCCCATTTTGCCAGGCACAGCATTCTGAAAGATCACACAGTGAGAAAAATCTCTTACCATATTGTAAACCATAAATTGTGTTTGAAAATAAAATTGTTAATGAAGAAACTGACATTTCTAAAGCTGCTGTTAGAGGTAACCATTCTTGACACACGTTTATGACACAAAATCTTAAAGCTCTAGAACACAGAAGTCACTGAATTGTATTATATATTTCTTTAAAACAAAATTCAAATGTAATAATGTGCCTCCTCCTTCAAGTTACTTTAAAATGATGAATACAAATATATATTTTCATGAACACTTGGCCTTCTTTTTTTGGGGGGGGAGGGCCAGAAGCAGTATCATTTTACCATCTCAGGTAATTTTTCTCTCATTTAGGAATATTTAGACAGTAAAATACGTCAACTAGCCCTATACTTTAGGAGAAAGGATAAATTACAGTAAGAAGAGAAACAGCGTTTAAATAAAGCAATTTGGAGTTTATATAAATAAGGGAGAATGTGATTATTTTCTAACTTATTTTTTTTAACTAAAACAAAAAATCTGGATTGTTCTCCCTAAATATGCAATCGGGT
The DNA here is from genome assembly GCF_024610735.1 of Ursus americanus. Taxonomy (NCBI): domain Eukaryota; kingdom Metazoa; phylum Chordata; class Mammalia; order Carnivora; family Ursidae; genus Ursus; species Ursus americanus. The sequence continues at coordinate 38,122,452 of NC_142152.1, read as the reverse complement.
CCACACTCTTCTTTTGTTATTAATAAATAAAACAAATATACTAATATATTTTCTCCCAGTAAAAACCAGCAGTGTTAAGGACCTTAAATTAAAATTTTAGGTATAAAAAACATTTTTGCATAATTATAGTCCAATGTAAAATCATTGATGTATCAAAACAAATAACTCTGATGCTCATTAAGCAAAGTCCAGGTAACAAATGACCTTCAGGCAGTCAAAAGAGGCATGAGTCTTCTCCATGCACGGCTGTGAATTCACTCTGCTCTAAATGAGTTGATACCCTGTGTATCAACCTTACTATCACAACGTGAGCCCTTCGCTGAACTAAAACTGCCCGTTTTAAAATTTAAGGGATTTTTAAAAGGAAGAATATTGCTCTATCTTTACAAATGCTCCTTAATTTTGCTCCCACTCACTGTCATAGCTGCTGCTGCTAGCCTCTGGCTGAGACAGGCTTCCATGCACTGCTCCTCGGGACTCCTCACTTCCTAATAACAAAATGAACAAGACGGGAGGCGGGGAGAACAGTAGGGATCGGAAAATGGCTGCAGAAGAGAAAGGAACTTCTTCAAAACCTTTAGCCTCCAGGCTAAAGTTCTATCCTCCCTCTCCAGACACCCCCAGTATTCTCTTGGGTGAATTCACGTAAGCCTAAGGATGTTCTATCCATACTATTCAAGAAAGACCATGTTAACAGAATCGAGTGCAGAAGATTCTCTTTGAAGGTCAAATGTTTGCCTTCCACAAACGTGCACAGGCAACACTATCAAAGGAAAGGTAAAATACCTCCCTGGCCTGACTCAACAGGACACTTGGGCTTTAACAAAAAATGCGCCTTTTTACCAAATGAGCATTTTACCAAAAATGAGCCTTTTCTATTAAAAAGTGAGAAATGTTTCAGAACCAACAAAATAATAAATAAACAAAAGGTAGCAAGATAGGAGAGAAATCTGGAAAAAGAAAAACATGGTACTGTAGCCAGCACCGAATCTCTTCACTGCATCAAAGAAACCATCTCTTGTGAAACCTGGAATCTGTTTTCCCTTTTCTGAGGCACCCAGAGGCGTGCCTACACATCCCGCACTGGCCGTCTACGAAGCGGAGCACACGGAAGGCCATCCCTGTTGTGCCCTTTGCAGACGCGGCCCTGCTAATGTCAGTGCTGGCTCGGCTCCATACTGGAAGAGCCTTCAGGCCCAGTTTACGAGCCATCTCAGAAATGACTTTATACTCTGCTTTTTGCTTCAAGAGCTTTGAAAAGTGATGATTGAGGCTTTAATTCCTTATGTCCCAAATTGTTGAGAGAAAAGAAGAGTTGACAGACTTTGTGGGGAGCACTCGGGCAGCTCAGGCCAGTGGACCTTGGCAGCCGCGGTAAACCCAGGTACTACTTGCCTGATCCGGACCTTCCCTTGTATCCCGTGACGTAGATCAATGTGCGGGAATGGAAAGACAGTAGCCTGAGAGGTAAGAGTCTGCTCTGCCATTGAAGTGCTCCATGTCCTGGGCTCCCTGGATGCAATATGAGAGCAGCTCCCCACCCCAACTTCGTGATGTTGTACAATGTACAATGTATGTCCAAAGGACACTGTGATAGTACTATACAAATAGAAGATCTTCTCGTATGATATTTTATTATAAAATCAAAATACTACAACCATAAGTTAACCTCTTACTTAGTGGAAGGAAATGAAATCTGTGTTTATATATGGAAAAAGCTAATAGCAAGACTGTTCAACTTACGAGTTTTTATGGCCTCTTCTGTCTGGATCTCTGAGCATTCCATATCTTCAACACTGGATTCAGTGCTCTCCTCAATTCCTTTCTTGCGCTTGTTACATATAAAGATTTTTTAAAAGAGAGAGATGTGGTCTGACGGTCAGATAAGTAAATACACAGACTTACCAAATACTAGTATATATGCGCATTTATCCAGGTGTGGGTGTATCAAAACATACAGTAAGAATATACACAACTTCAGGGTGGTTGTTACCTGAGGGGAAGGGGCTGAGGATGGAAGAAAATGGGATTAAGAGAATCTTCAGTGAGTCTGAAAATCAGTCTGAATGTCGGCTTGTTTGTTCTAACCACCTCAAACTTTTTATGCTTCTTATAGCTCATCATTGAAAGTCTAACCAACAAGATTGGTGATACAGAAACTCTATTGTAAAAGCAAAGCATTTAACAAATTTGGTTTTACCACTCAGGCCAATAACACTTATTCTCCCCATTTTACAATGTGTGTGGCGTACGTGGGGGGTGGGACGGTAATCCACTTGATAAATGGGAAAATAGACACCTTGTCCGTACAGTATATCACTGGTTATACCCTATCAACCAGTGGTAAAATCTCATTCAAACTTCCAATAAATGTTTTCTTTTGGTATACTTTTCATTAAAAGTTTAAGGGGGACACCTGTCTGTAAAGGAAGAGTCTTAAAAGACAGCTCTCCTAAAATGTCAAAAATAGGTTGGATTTTCCACCGTCCCCTCAAGCTTTTCCAACTTCCTATTTATTTTTCTAGTTGAGGGTTACTTAGGAGTTAATGCTTATATTCTGTCACCAGCCGGTCTTCCCAAATGTTCGTTCAGTTTCTTTTTATTATTTTCTATCACTATGACATTTTCTAACTAGTTCAGTCCTATGTGAAGTTTTTAAATTACTCAACACGTCCACATGTAGGAAAGACTATGGAAGGACTTAGTAATAACTTTATAACTTGGTATTTCTCCTATAACTTTATCCCACGTAGTCTCAAATGTAAATGCGTTAAAATCCAAATGATAATTCAAAGCTTCCCTGCGTTGCCTGGATTTCGTTTAGGAAATCCTCTCACCTGCCCCCAATTTCAGATTCACAATGCATCACAATGCCCTCGCTTATATTTCCTAACAATTAATATTAAGGTAAACTTCATCTGAGAATTTCCCTTCCTTCGGGCCGTTCTGCACACTGCATGCTGACAGCACACCGCTCTCCTGCCTGATGGCAACCACGGGTTCTGTTCCACAGAGAGCCGCATGGGAAAGCTCCACTCAACTCAAACCACATTACCTTAAAACCCCCAAATGGTCAGAACTGTTATTATCTACATATTACAAATAATCCCACTGTTTCAAAATATTCTTAAGGTGGCCGTGGGAAGATCAGAACTCTGAGATCCCCGCATGATCCTAAAGAAAACGCTTCCCACAGACAAAAATAACTTGACTAAACCTTAAGAAACTTCCAAAGGCATTCATTTAGCAGATTTGTATATGGAGGTATTGCCTCTCAAAAACAGCTGTTAAGAGTGGCTGTAACTTCATATAACTGATGAGAGAAGGGGAGCGTGCCTTACATCTTTCTTTTCCAAAGTGTTGCTTCATGATTACCATCTAGACCCTGCTGGGCTGAACAGATTGGTTCGATAATTACATACAATAACTGCAGTGGGCAGGTAACCCTCAGCTGGCACGGGCAGCTCCCCTGTGAGGACTTCCATATGCAAACTGCACTGATGGACTGCATTAGGTACATCTTTCCTGCCGGCGCACAGGCCTGATTAACGCCAGCCAAGACTCCAAGGTTAGCATGTCAGCAGATCTGTGATGCATTAGGCAGGAATAAACACAGACACTTTTGTTCGTTCGGACCAAAATTAAGGAGGAATATTTCACTACTATATTGCTTTCCATACAGGAAAGAATGCATTTTCTGATTTTAAGGAGGCAGATTTGTAAATGCTCATTATAAAGGGAGCTATCCAATACATTCTACCCAAGAACCTAGTGCATTCATCTTGTTCTCAAGCTTATGTAATAAAAAAGAGCTTTCTTAATCTCCATGCAAGTAAATTACATAGGAATGAAAATCAGCCAGTATTCAACCAACAACAACAAAAAAAACCCTGTATTTTAAGCATCATGCGATAGGTAAAGCACTGAATTTCATTAGTCCACACTTCAGCTGGTTATCTCCCGCCCAACTTTTCTGAGACTGTATTTAGTTTTGACAGGAGGGGCCAATGGTCTACGGAAAAGACCAATTCAAAAAAAAACAAAAAACAAAAAAACAAAAACAAAAACCACCAAACCTTCACGCTTAACAGCATCTAAGTGTGTTATTGATTCTATAAGGCAATGAGTAAAACTCCAAACTATCCACTGGCAGCTTCTTTCTCCTGAGTATCTCCAAATGCCTCATTTTGTTATTTGTCAACATCTTGGGCTTCAGATAGGGCAATTTTGGTTCTCCCTGAACAGACAACGACTTCACAAAGGGACCACGCTAATCTCTGATTCTGTCATATTCCACACCAGGTCCCACAAAGTGCCTCTGCATTTATAAATGATATCAAAATATTGTACGACACACCAGAATGATTTATAAACTTAAAATAGAGTTTTCTTTTAATTCAGCACAGCTAAAATATCTGCAGAAAATTAGGTTTATTTCAAAGGGCATTAGCGTATGTATTACACATTGTATTTTTGAAGTGTTCAGATATGCTAGGCTAAAATTTAGTTAATTAGCAGCTTCTCACTTCCAGCTTAGAAACGGGAAGACAAATCAGCTAGATGCATTTGGACTGATAATTTACTAATAGTCTAAACACTGACTAGAGACCACTTAGAGACTTAAAGCTGTTTTAACAGGACAAAGAATAAAAATCTTGCCAGGCAAAAACTAAAGACCCATTCATTCTTTGCTTCCCAGGTCACACATCAAAAGATCACCTCTAGATGCTTTCAACAGCCTCTAAGAAAAGCCAGTCAGATCCACGGCTATTATCAAAGGTGAGGAGTATTCAGGACTGTTGTTGGTTTTTAACTCTTTATTACAAAAATCACAAATGTTTATTACAGGAACTTAGAATATACAGCCTAGAATTTCTAAATGTTTGGTACTGTACTTGTGTCCATGAACAAAGAACTCTAAATACAATTATTTAGAGACTGACTGCACCAATCAGTTCATCTTACTTATTTCCTTAAGGCCACCTGAAGTCACTGTGCAAATGGTACATACTTTATAAACTAAGAGCATTATTTATTTATGCTCCTACATTCATTAATAGCAACCCAAAAAATAGGTTATCTGTTACTCAACAGTAAAAAACACAGAACACATATCTTCTATGAAAGCAAAGCGGACACGTGTGTTACACAATACTTATAAAACCAGTGGAGTTAGTTAAAATTCACAATACAGACAGAAAACGCTGAGGCTGGAGACAGAAGAAGGCTAAGAGAACTGGCTCAGTGTTTCTCAGCTGGGGGTGGGAAAGACTAGAACTCAGAGCTCCTTGTTCCTACTCCACTTTCCGTCCCGGGAGCTACACTGGCTCCCTGACAGTTCCCGGCTGCTACGCTCTCACATGAGCGCGCCCCCTCCTAAAGCGTGAGAGTCCGCAGAGCTGTGTGCCCGGGAAAGCCTCGTCCACACCTCTGTTGCTCCCTTCTGCACGTGCTCCCAGAGGGCAGGGACTATGGCTCCTCATCTGGGGAGCTCCCGTGGAGCCTAGCATGGTATTTTACACAGAAATATCTACGGGTCTGCACCTGTCGAGTAACTATTTAACTAGTGTTGTAATAATAAAGAGCTGACTTCCTATTTTACTCCAAGCCCTTTATAAACTATGTAATGTTTAAGTGGACATTAAGTAATTACAGATATATTTTGAGAAAAAGCAGGAAAAGGTCAGATATAATCAGAAAAAGAAGAAATGAAAAGATGGGAAGTGGGTCAGGAAGTGAGTGACTTAAAAAGAGGGGCAGATTAATTTGAAGAATAATCTAAAAATATTCTGCCAGAATGCATTAAAGTGATTTATTATTTTAAATGAGTTCCAGTGATAAAGGCTGTAACAAGAATCATGAATATTACAATTTCCTTCTGCAATAACACAGGCCTTCACTTTATCTAGGGCAGAGAACCCACCACATATCTACTAAGCACCTACTGTGTGCCTGGCACTGTTACAGGCTGCACCCTCAAGTAGAAAAATACATGCTAAAAAATAGATTAAAGAAAAGAGTAATCTTAGCTTTTACCAAACATTAAACACATACATGTTAAGCTTCTAAAACTGTAAGTCCTAGAATAAACCACTTCAGGGTTCTGTAAACTGTCTTAAGTAAGTGTCCAATGTAACCCCATGTGCACGAATACCATTTGGTGAAGTACTGCTGCACTGTAAATGGAGCTCATGCAGTTCTTCGTTTTATTGTAGTTGCTGTTGTTATTTGCTTACGTTCAGATGTCCTGTCGACACATCTAGCTATCTACTTCAGAGATACGAAAACCAAGTACAACTCGTGAATTTTGCTAATTATTAACAGGTCTGGGGGAAAGGGTTTAGCAAAAGAAAATGTTTCAACATATGACTAACAAAGTTTGGAATACTGTGTTCTTCACTAGTTCAAGTTCTCCACTCTTAAGATACCATAATGAAGAACTTAATATCATTAACCGAAGATGAGTTAATGCTACCACGTGTACAAAAACTGAAATGTCAGGTGACTATAATGTGAGAGACGGTCTATGAGGAGCTGAGAGGGTGACAGCACAACCCATGTGATCTACTCTTGTGGAGGAAGGGCAAAGATTTTGATGACCCCGAAATGTTCACACCCACAAACAAGCTAAACTGTGAGTAAAAATAAGGGACATTTTGGGGGTAATATTTCAACCTCTGCCCCATCTAAACTCTGAAGAAATAAACACAAAATAACAATTAAGAACCATTTCAACAGCAACAGTGACAGAGCCTCTCACCATAACCATTGGGAAGTGGTGGCCAAGAAGAGTCAGATGCTTCTAGAAAGCAACATGCGGCTCCTACACACCACTGAACCATACTGGGGAAAAGAACATAGGTGAACACCATTCAGAAATTTTTCACCACTGACTTTCAATTTATAAAATATAAATAGGAAGACTGAAAAGACAGACTGGAACAGCCCCTGGAAGGGACCTTCCCTACTCCCACAGTCCCTCACTGAAAGCAGGACATAGGATTCTGTTCCTTCCCTGAAGAAGAAACCTGGAGAAAGAGGGCAGAATAGCCACAATCATTCAAGACTAATTATTTTCAACAATAAACAATGATTGACCAAAATAGATGACAAAAGAGAAAATGAGTAAAACATTGCTAAAGACATAGAGAAGAATCACCGTGGATTTAGATTTTACCAAATTTTTGCCTCATTCCCAGGAAGGGAATGGAGCAGGTACTAAATAAAGACAGGTAATCTGACCTACAGTACCAGCTGAGCTATGGCCCTCCAGATCCTCCCAGAGTGTGAGCTGCAGGCAAAGAAAGTCCCCTAACAACGCCAAACTCTCAAATCTAAACTCTGAAGAAAAGCAAAACAGTTTCATCTAATGGGAAAGCCAAGGATTTATGAATACAATAATCTGTTAAGCCCAGGTAAAGCTATTCTATTCAATATTAATACAATCCAGAGAAGAAGCATGCCAACAAAGTTAGAATCCTTGGGGACAAAAAGAGAAGATGAAATAAATGGTCATAGCCTGCAAAAGACAGCAGAAGATTCCACTCTGAAAGAAAACACAGTCCTCCCAAAAGAAGAAAATTTTATGACATGCACTAGAGGCTTAAAAAAAAAAAAAAAAAAAGATTTAAAAAACTGAGTAAATGAGAAATAATTTATGAAAGAAAATAACAGATAACAAGGAAACTGCACAATCAATAAATAGAACAATAATCACTACAGAACTTATAAATACATTAGAAACATAAAAAATAGCAGAAAGAGCCGACAACCAAATGACATGAAGGAAGTTCTGTGGTAATTACAGATGATACAAAAGAAACAGATGAAGAATTAAGCACTGAGAAGAAAATAGACATGGAAGATGCATATGATCTCTACACAGCCAGAGATAACTGCAAACATGACTGAGATAAATGAAAGACCACCTAAATAAATACAAGGGTGTACCATATTCATGGACAGAAAAGAATATTGTGAAGATGTCAATTCTCCCCAAAATGATAGAGTCAATGCAATCTCTATCAAAATCCCAGAAATATTTGTGTAGAAATTAATAGGCTGATTCTGATATTTATATGTAAAGCTGAAGGGCCAAGAATAGCTAAGACAAAAAGAAGAAGAACAAAATTGGAGGACTCCCAAACAGTGTGGCTTGGCAAAAAAGATAAATGGGCCAATGGCACACAACAGAGTTTCTAGAAGCAGACCCAAACATATATGGTTACCTGAAAGTCGGCTACATGCTGTGGGGACATTACAGACTTTTCAATAAATGGTTCAAATCAACTAGTTATCCACAGGAGGTAAATAAACACAGACTTACACATGCACAAAATCAGTTGCTGTTGAATCATAGACCTAAATACAAAAGGTAATATTTCTTGATAATAACAGAGTATCTTCATGATCTTGGTAGACAAAATTTTCCCAAAACAGAATACAAAAAGCACTAACCATAAACAAGAAGACTGATAAATTAGGCTTCATTAAAATGAAGAACTTTCTGTTCATCAAGAGATATTACCACATTAACAGAATGAAAAGATAAACTACCAATTGTTTAAAAAAAAATGTGTGCAATACATAGATTGCACATATACAAAGTAAGTAGTCAAGTCTGCCAAATCAAAAGAAAGCTGACAACCTCCCCGCTTTTTAATAAACAAAAGATCTGAAATGCACCTCACAGAAAAAGGGCAATGGAGACTGACAGGCATATGAAAAAGTGTTCAAAATCAATATTCTAAAGGAGATTAAATTAAAACCACAAAGAAACATCAGTACACATCTACCAAAAGAGATAAAATTAAATATAATGTAACAGCTAGTGTCGATAAGCAACTGGACCTCTTGTAAGCTGCTGGTGAGAGCATCAACTGGGAGAGCTGCTGGAAGAAACTGCCTGGCAGCACCTACTACAGCTAATCATAAGTAAGCCCTCTACCCAGTACTCCCACTATGTATATACCCCACTTGAAATAAATATATGCAGTTCCCAAAAGAAATTACAAGAACATTCTTAACCAGCATTTCTACAACTGCCAAAAGCCGGAAACAGTATAAACGTCCATCAATAGAAGAGATAAAGGAATTATGATGTACTCATATAATAGCCATACTATACAGTAAAAAGAAATAGAAAACTTCTGTTGCACACAACAGCATGGAAATTCAGACATATAATGAATAAAAGACAGACACAAAAAAGTATACATTTCATGGTGCTATTACTATGAACTTTCTTTAAATGGCAAAATTAATTTATGGTGTTATAAGTCAAAACACTGGTTATTCTTAATGAAGGGATAATGGCTGAGAGGGGGCCTGAGAGAGGTTTCTGGGGCTCAAGTGATGATATATACCTTGATCTGGGGGATGTTTAAATATGCATGTTCACTTTGTAAAGTTCAAATTCCACATTTACTTGTGCATTTTTTTCTGTACATATGTCATAATCTTATTTAAAAATATAGAGAAAAGGGACGCCTGGGTGGCTCAGTTGGTTAAGTGTCTGCCTTTGGCTCAGGTCATGATCCTGGCGGCCTGGGATCAAGTCCCACATCAGCCTCCTTGCTCAGCGGGGAGCCTGCTTCCCCCCTGCCTGCAGCTCCCCCTGCCTGTGCTCTCTCTCTCTGACAAATAAATAAATAAAACCTTTAAAAATATGTATACACATAGGGGAAAAAAAGCTACCTGACAAAATCCAGCCAAATAAGACAAGATTTAAAATACAGAGCTCAAGCACCTAACGAAAGAATCATTAGTAAACAATGAATCCAGTTACATAGAAAACTAAGGCTAGGGGCTCCTGGGTGGCACAGTCATTAAGCGGCTGCCTTCAGCTCGAGGCGTGATCCCAGCATTCTGGGATCGAGCCCCGCATCAGGCTCCTCCACTAGGAGCCTGCTTCTTCCTCTCCCACTCCCCCTGCTTGTGTTCCCTCTTTCTCTAGCTCTCTCTCTCAAATAAATAAATCTTAAAAAAAAAAGAAAAGAAAAGAAAACTAAGGCTAAATCCCCATCAGAAAACAGAGAAACAGGGGTGCCTGGGTGGCTCAGTCATTAAGTGTCTGCCTTAGGCTCAGGGTGTGATCCCAGCATTCTGGGATCGAGCCCCACATCGGGCTTCTCTGCTAGGAGCCTGCTTCTTCCTTTCCCACTTCCCCTGCTTGTGTTCCCTCTCTCACTGGCTGTCTCTGTCAAATAAATAAATAAAATCTTAAAAAAAAAAAAAAAAAGGAAAAGAAAACAGAGAAACATCTCAACTTCAACCATCTAAATTTACCTAAGGAAAATACATTATTCTATTATTCTAGCATGCTAACCAAGTTAGACAGACTTCCGCCAAATTCAGAGGGTTTATTTGGGGCTATCTAACTGAAACTATAGACTGCAGGGGGTGCAGTCACCTCAAGAGACAGGAAGCTGTCCACCAGAGCAGATGCAGGCCACTCATTGGCAACGGAAGGCCTTTACTCTTACTCGTCTCTTTGTACCATGTTCCAGGCTGAGTGCCAGCAGGGATTTATTTAATGGTTAATCATTTTTCAGAGAAACTCTGGGAAGCCCAACTAGCATAATATAACTTAAAAGAACTAAAAAATGTGGGAGTGGAGAGAAGGCTATGTGCGAGTCATTCAGAGGAAACAACAGTATATACTGTCTGAAAATGAAAAAATGCAAATCACAGGGCCATACTCCAGACCTACTCAATGAATCTCCAGGGATGAGGCTCGAGAAATTCTAATGAACAGCCCTTTTTGTTGGCTTGGGCAAGCAACTTAATCAAAACCTTACAAGAAAATAGCTAATGGAGGTATTAATGTCCTTTTAACTTGCTGAGTTCTTTCCAGTAAATTAAGCTGTTCTTAACCCAGATGGGACAGGGAGGAATTCTTTAAGGATGGAACTACATGCTATTGATCTTTATAGCCCTGGGGACCCAGCCTAGACCAGGTACATAAATTAGACCTTTCTATTGTTGAATGTTGGTTTAAGAGTACACACTGAATCCAATAACTGCTGGGACTGGACTGCCCGATCCTAATGCAAGTGTCCAGTTCTAATCAACAATGAAAACCTGGGGCTGTGTGCTTCCTAAGGGTAGATTGATACTTTGTTTTTTTCTATTTCAGCCTTAGGTTATCCCAAAATCCTTGCTTTAAAGAAAACTCCTGGGCTATTGAGGCTGAACATTTTCAAGTGGGTAAATTCATATTTTACTCTAGTTTCCAAATTTACTGTACCATAATCAAGCATGGCTTTTTAAAAATGGATAGAAACCTTGTTTCATTCCACTGCTAATCAATTCTCACAAGTTTTTACCATAATGGACAACTCTCAGGAACATAAAGAGAAATACATATTGACCTGATTAAAACTATCCCTTTCCAAAAGAGCTTTGAGTGTCATAAATACAAAGAACATATACTTTAAAAGCTTTAAGAAATCATGACAAAGGGAAAGGAGAAAATATGCTAATTATAAGGATTAATATAATTTCTATGATTAAGCATCGTAATTAACTCAGAGCTTCCTAGGAACCAGAGCAAAAAATGACATCTTGATTATATGCCCCTTGCTAAAAAAAGAGATGGAATACTAATTTATCAAAGAAAAAGCTTTTCCTTGTAGAGAGCCCCTAACTTTTCAATTGGTGGAGCTTTGTTCCTATCTGCTTTAAATGTGGGGTATTTACAATTTATTTGAAGAAAATGTTCTGGGGCTTTAAAAAAAAAAAAAAGAATGAATGAAAATCTTAAAAAAGAAAACTGGCCTGGTCCAACTCTTTCACATTAAAACACAAGACAAAAGGCCACCAAATTAACAACTCACCTCCAGTTACATGGCCATTAGGCAGCTTCATGATCTTACCTAATCTTAACTTTTATTAACTTCTTTTTAATACAAGTGTCAGTTATGAGGGAGGGGGAAAAATGGCAGTAAACTAATGAAGGAAATCTAATAGTTTGCTTGCTATTCATTTTTTTTCCTTCTAAATAAAGCTTTATACATGTAGGGGATGATCTAGCAGGAAATTTCCAGCTTTCTGAACTACCCAAGGACACATGAGAATTGTAAGGTCACAGATGTTAGCTCTGCAGCAGACTGACCTATTCAGCTATAAAGTCAGCCAAGCTGCAGAAACCAAATTTTCTCCAGCATTTAAGTCCAAATAACACTGATCTGCAAAGTAAGGGGGTATGGCACTGGACAAGTTCTCACTGCAACAGAGATCTTTACTTCTCAATCAGCAAAAATTTAGAGAAAAACACTGCAGAAGCTATCCATAAATATTAACGCACAGAAACCTGTCCTGAGCAGGAAGATGCATGTTGAATGTTTATACATACATGCAAACTGTAAGTTCACTACCTTACTGAAAAATTCCACTCGGGCTGCCATTTTATCCTCTTCATTTCAAAGCTGGCTCTCAGCACACTTGTTGACCACAAAAATGGAGCGATGCAATTAAGACAAAACTTACAAAAGAAAAAATATGTATATGTAGATGCATGTGTATAATTTCAGATTTTGGAGTGAAACTACAAAGAGACCTACTATTTGCCAAAAAAGTCAAATTCAAGATACATTTTCAAAATTCCCATCTCCTTTATAAGTTAAAAAGAATTACAAAAACCTTTTAATAATGCTCCTTATTTTAAAGAGAGAAAATTTGTTTTTAAACCCTTTTGCTCAGAGTTCAGAATATGAGATTTCCAAAATAATCTACTGGAATTTACAGTCAGTGACAATAAAAATAGTCAGTATTGTAAAAAAATACATTTTTTGGTCTGCCTTCAGTTCAGGTCATGATCCCAGAGTCCTGGGATTGAGCCCTGCATCGGGCTCCCTATTCAGCAGGGAGCTTGCTTCTCCCTCTCCCTCTGCAGCTCCCCCTGCTTGTGCTCCCTCTGTCTCACACTCTCTCTCTCAAATAAATAAATAAAATCTTTAAAATACATATTTTTTTCTTCTAAAAGTAGTTCCTGTCCACTTAAAAGCAGCTAGCACATTTTATTCAATAATTTCAGACTATAAAGGAAATCTGAGTTAATCAATAATTTAACTATTAAAAATAAGCAATAAGTTAATGCATACCTGTAAAATCTAAATTTTAAAGTGATACCAGAAGTTATTTACATGCCTGCACAATACTTTGCCCATAAAGTTCACTGTTAACCTATCTCTCTGATAAATTAACCTCTTCAGATGCAGATACATAGCTTTACATAATGACTTCTTTAAAGAGCAAAATAACGTTCCAATGGTAAGCACTTCACACCAGCAAACAAGGAAACTTTCAAACGTTAATTTTCAAATAGTAATTTTCAAACACCAATTTTCAAATGATAAACACTGACCACACCAACAAAGGAGGAAGAGCTAAGAGACAAGACCAACCCTTCTAGGTGGCCTGGGAGAAAAAAAACACCCACACTACGAACGAGTGACCCCCATCCAAATCCCCCTGCCAGATATCAGTACCCCAAGTCAGAACCTTTCCAGGAATTTACGAACTTGCTACTGGACATAAGAAATAGATGTCTATTCATTCTTCTACAACTCTACATGTTTCATGTCTCATAAAGAGTGTCCCTTTACCTAATGGTGACAGATACTTAATTGCCAAGCAATCTGTTACACTTTTCTTTACTGATTTACTTCCCTAAAATTAATGTTTGCTGCAATTACCATCACAGGAAGCCAAAGGATAACTTAGGAACAAAAATTCACCTTCGTTATTGACTTTGCTCTCAAGCCCCCGTTCTCCACGAGGCTGAGGTCCAGCTTGCCGTCATCCTTGCTTCCTATAGCTCTCAGTCCTTGCAAAAGAGTGTCTCGCAAGTTCTGATAAAGAGGTTTCTCGGCATAGTCCAGTAATTTCACTGTTTCCAGGTATTTAGCAATCTCATCTAAAAGAGTAACACAATTATTCTGTAATTTTTTAATCACAAACACAACATATTTATCTCTTCTAAGAAATAACTCCAGGTTATAGCAACATTAGAATGCAAATGTGTATCCTGTTAGAATATGTTTTTTTACATAAATCACTTCTTCAATGGAAAGTATGCTTTTGAAGTCAGAAATAGTCCAGAAAGTGAAGTAAGAAACTTATTTCGAGATATAATGTAAAAGACATTTTTGTAATTGTAAGGGACAGAAGATAAGAGACATACCAGAACTTAAAACATGCACAAAATAACTGCTGTACTTTTAAGGCTACAAAAACAAAACAGGAAAAGACCTCAAATAGATTAAAAAGTAAAAGGTATTAAAAAGTACAAGGAATATCACAGCCCATAATTTTTTTTGCCACGAAAGCCATTAGTTCTATAGAAAATAGCTGCATTTTTTGCATAAATGGGAAATAAAACATACCAAAACCAGGTTGAAGAAGGAAGAAAGAAGCAAGACTGAGTTTTCCCATAAAAGGGAAAATCAGCTTCTGAATGACGAAAGGCTTACTGCACACTGAAGCAGGACCACTCCCCTAAAAAGACATCTTACTGGTCAAGATCAACACTCAACACCAGAAATTCACCTTTAGGCTAATGACTCCTCCCTTCCCCAGCCGCTCCTCCCAAGGCCTCCAGGAACTTGTGCACCCACCGCCTCGTACACTGGCTCCTGGATCTCTAACTGTCCTCTGGAATCCCAACAAATTCAAATCCAAACTCCTGACCCTACCCCTAAACCTGTTCCCCTGTGGTTTCCCCTGCCCCAGTTACTGAGAATTCCATTCTTCAGCTCCTCAAGCCAGAAATCTCTTCCCACGCCCCACCTGCGATAAACCCAGAGATCCTGTCAGTGCTACACACACACATATACACACCTCCATTCACTCAAACACTGAGTAGCTAGCACTCACTACATGGCAGGCACAATTCTAGGTACTTGGGAAATGTGAGGAAAAAAGAAATGAAAATCTCTCCCTTCAACTTTCTGAATCTGATAAATGGGATCTATGGAAAACCTAAAGCAAACATCTCCTGATATGGTCTCATACGGAAAACTTTCCTTCTGAGAGGGGAAAATATCAAGCATGTCCACGTTCACCACTCTGTTCAGTGTAATAGTCATATATGTTTTTAGTCGGTACAGTAAGGCAAGAAAAGAAACAGAAGGCATAAAGAGTGGAGTGGCTTATTCATAAACACGGCAGTGTATGCAGAAAATCCTAAGGAATCTATAAAAAACTAGTGGGACTAATAGGTAAATTTACCAGGGTCACAGGATACAAGGTAAATATTAAAAAATCGTTTTCTAGGTACTAGCAACAAGCAACTGAAAAATAAAATAAAAAAAAAAATAGATCATTGGGGCTCCTGAGTGGCTCAGTCAGTTAAGCTTCCGACTCTTGGTTCAGCTGGGGTCATGATCTTGGAGTCATGAGATCTAGCCCCATAGCGGACTCCACGCTCAGCAGGGAGTTTGCTTCCCCTCTCCCTCTGCCCCACCTTCCACACACACACACACACACACACACACACACACACACGCTCTCTCTCTAAATAAAATAAAATCTTAAAATAAAATAATAGATCATTTACAATGGCATCAAAAAACCATCCAATACTTAGCAACAAATACAATGAAGACGGGCAAGATTTTCTCTGGACAAAATTATAAAACACAGTGAAAGAAATGCAGTAGAGAATATACCATATTAGTGAACCGGAAGACTCAATAGTATAAGGCTGTCAGTCGATCTAGAGTCAATGCAATTCCACTCAAAATTCCAGCAAACTGGAAAGGGAGGGGATGTGTGGAACTGTCAAGGTGGCTCTAAAACGCACACAGATACAAAGAGGGTCAAGAATTGCAAAACAGCAAAGACAGGTTTAAAGAACAACAGTGTTGGAGAACTTACACTACCAGATGTCAAGACTCAAGATAAAGCTAGAGTCATTACGACACTGCGGCCCAAGAACAGACAAAAAGCATAATAAAAAGAAAGGAGTCCAGAAACAGATCCACAGATCCACACTTGATTTAAGACAAATGTAGCACCGTACGGAAAGAGAAGTTGGTTGGTTTGTTTCAAGAAAAGCTAAAAAACTGGCTCAACTGTTTATAAATATGGGGGTGGGGAAGAAATCTGGCCCCTCCTCATATAAGGCACAATAATCAGTTATAGGTGGACATCTGTATTTGTAACTGGTGATCTATGATTGCCAACACAGAACAGATAACATGTAATAGGATTTAAATACAACAGAATACTATCAGAAATGAGAACACATCACTGTTAAGCGTGGAACAACGAGGTCCCATGAGGATCTAACGCACAGCACGGGGACTATAGTGAATAATTTGGTACTACAGACTGGAAAGTGGCTGAGAGGAGATCCTGAGCTTTCTCACCACACACACACATACACACACACACACAGAGTTAACTGTGAGGTAAGAGAAGTGTTAATTATCTTGATCTTGTTAATCATTCCAAGATAAAAATGTATGTCAAATCACCACACTGTACACTTTAAATGTATACAATTATATTTGTCAATAAAGTTAAAAAATAAATAAATAGAAACACTAAAAAAAAAAAAACCCATGTAATAATGGGAATGAATTTCACAGATACAATACTGAGTAAAAGAAACAGGACTCTTAACAGAGCTAGAAGTTAATGTCACGAGGGCAGGGATTTTTATCTATGTTGTTCACTCCATGATTCCATTTGTAAGGAGCTCAAAGACAAATCTTTGGGGTTGGAAGTTAGGCTAGTTATTTATCAGGCCAGCAGGAGAGGCTCGTGATTGGTAGGAGGCACAAGGGGGATTCTGAGAAGCCTGTAACGTTCCATTTCTTGTGTGGTTGGTAAGACTGCAGTTTCAAATAGCACAAGGTCAGGGTGGACTTCCCTGAAAAGGAGACAAACGAGCAATGGCTTGAAAAGACATCGAAATATATGCAAAGTGAGCAGTTCTCACTATCCCCTTGCCTGGATTACTGTGGTAGCCTCCTAGCCTGCTCCCGCTCAGACCTGCCTTTCTCCCTTGGCAGTCTATGCTCAAAACAGGAGCTCGAGGTCTCCCTTAAAGGTAGACGTTGATGTCACTCTTCTACTCCAAACCTTACACTCCTGCTCAGAGTAAAAGCCAAAGCACTTATGATGGATGGCCTGAAAGAACACACTCCACAAGTACACCAGGCACTTACACTGCTTCTGCCCACAACACTGTTCTCCAGACTTTCACACAGCTCGCTCCCTAGCTGACTGCTCAAACATCACCTCCTCAGTAAGGCCATCCTGGCCACCCTATTTGAAATTCCAACTCCCTCCCACTCTATTCCCTACTTCATCCCCACACTCACTAATTCTGTTCCCTGCTTTCTTTTTTATCCATAGTAATACACTGTAACATTCCCTTATGTGTTTACTGTCTATCTCTCCCAACTAGAGCACGAGCTTCATAAAGACAGGAATTTTGCTTTATTTTGTTCACTGGTGTATCCCTAGTGCCTAGAACGGTCTCCGGCACACAATCAAGCCTCAATAAAAAAATTGTTGAATTAATGAATGAAATTTGGTTCCTCTCCTGAAAGCTAAATAATAATTTAAGGAAGCTCAAGTACCCCTTTAGCCCACCTTTGGAAAGGGAACTGCTGTCGTGATGAGAACAGGCCCCACTACAATGACCACACTTGAAAATACCTAAGCTTTTACATTACGGGATATGCCGTAGATGTCATGACACTCAGTCTTTCTTCCCAGAAAATGAAACCCTATGAACATTTAAGAAGTCTTTTCCTACCTGGCTTGCTTCTCTCAGGAAAACATTTGTCCATCAAATCTGCAATATTTTCTCTATATCTGTTAAAAATTAAAGAATGAGTCATTGTTTGAAGCTTTATGCCATGGAAATTTATTAATATTTAATAACAGTAAATAGCACAATAAGCAGCACTGTGCTACATCCTAAATACCCTTACAGACTTTCTTCTAAAACAAATTGAACAGAAGACCAAGGACTCTTCCTATTTAGCAAGTACTTTCTTATTTCTACCTTAGTAGCAGTTAAAACTATAGTCTCTGTCAAGAAATTCTGACTTAAATACATGTACCTTAACATGATTTTGCCCAAAATAATTTATTATAAGTTTTCCTTTACCTAATTTTGGAATCTTTAACATAGTTGGGATCTTTCAAATTATCCTCCCAAGGAAGATGGCCACTAAGCCACTGGATCATGCAATAACCAAGGATTTCCAAATCACCACGTCTTGACGGGGCTATGAATACAAAGGAAGCAGGTTAAGCACCAAAATCACTTTGAGGTATAGTTTCAAATATACACAAACCAATAAGGTAAAACAGTCAATCTTACGGTTTATTTTTCATCAAAACTTATCACTGCATTTAATAAAAGTATTGAATAAATATTGGGAAATATGAAAGAAATAATTTACATCCAACTAACAACTTACTTTAAAACCCAAACTGGCAAACTCTAGAGTTTCAAACTGAGACTACTGGTCTAGGAAATAAATTATACAACAGAGACACATTTAATACTGTCCTTGGAAAGCCTGAAGACACTAAAATGCTATAAACTATGGTGAGGCCCAGAGAACTGGGGGGTCTTGGCTCCTCCACAGTGCTGGGCACAGAAAAGCAAAATGCCTGCTAAAGGAACAGGCTGACTTCAGGGGTGATGAAGTTAGTTTGCCTGCTACAAACTCGTGGCTGCATAAGAAACTTACAGATTTTTAGGGGGGATAAAACACCCCACATTTGACTAAGCTAAAGAGAACTAAAAAGAAATCCTCAGTGAGCTGACCGAACCACCTTCCCTGCTATAACCGTAGTGTCTTTGACGGACAGAGAAGACCACCGGGGAAAAGATCCTGGTGGCCCCGTTACACGACTGTAGGAGTCTAACCTCCTTCCCCAACCCTCTCCCCACCCTACCTTGCCTCTGCAATTCTTATTTATCTGCTTGTTTATCTGTATGAAATTAAGAACCATGTAGGAATTCAACTGAAATACTAGCAGTGTATTTCTCGGTCAGGCGCCGTTGACATACCAACACCATTGTGCGCATCAATGCTGGTGAATTCAATAGTGCCATCGTGACATCTTTTGGGGTCTTCTTTGTATTCTTTATGAATTCCTTCTGGGCAATACCGGTAAGCAAGGCCGTAATCTACCAAGTACACCTATAAATATCCAAGCACCAAGAAAAATCAAAGCCAAAATGATTGCACATATACTCCTTTATGGCTCAGAGACAAAACACTGTCATTTGAGGGTGAATTCGTCTGCAAGGCCACACCACTGTACCCCAAACAAGTGAGATCCAATATGCTAACAACAGCAAAACTTAATCCTGAAAGACTTTTTTTTTTTTAAGATTTATTTCTTTATTTTGAGAGAGGGAGAGTGTGTGCAGGCAGGGAGGGGCAGAGGGAGAGTGTCTTAAGCAGACTCTGTGCTGAGTGCAGAGCCCAATGCAGGGCTTGATCGCAGGCCCCTGAGATTACAACCTGAGCCAAAACCAAGAGTCAGACACTTAACCGACTTTGCCACCCAGGCACCCCAATTCTGAACGACCTTTTACTTCAAGCAAAATGTTGAAGGCCCATGTCACTATGGTCCAGATAATGTGACCTGACTCTATGTACTTTTTTAGGTAAGCCTGTTACACTTGTAATTAATCCTGTCTCCTCAACTTGAGCAAAGACTACAAATCTTATACTTGCTCTTGCAGAGTCCAAAACAGAACTGAGCACAGAGGAAACCCATCAATACTTGTTGCACTACAAGTGCCCCACACCAAGTATGAGACTAGCGACTTAGATGACACATGATACTTTAATTATTTTCTATTCCTCTGCTCTTCCACTTATGAAATAATCAATTCATCAACTCATTTCATAAAAATATTTCAGGTTAACAGTAACGATCTGAAGAAACTTCAGATAAGGCTCTTATCTCCATTTAATGTTATATATTAAAGTCAAATTTCATAATTAAAACTAAATCTTACTATTACAAAGCATATATCCGTGGGCATGTACATGTGGGTCTGATGAGCATACAAAGCCAGTAAATTTGGCTTTCTTCTATTCCATAGCCACATATCACATCTCTAATTCTGGGTAACTGTCTCACAAATGTATGCATGTGATCACAAGAGGAAACTGAAGTAAAAATATGGGGATGGATCTAGCACACACATCTAACACTAGAAAAATAATCCCATCCAAAGCATATGCCGGAAGGATAACAGAGCTGCAAAAATATTTTCCTATAAACAAAAGGCAGCATATTTTAGCTAACTGCAAACTGAACTAAACTGTATTTTTATTTAATACATTGTACAAGTCCAGTTCACTTCAATTAATGGAATCCTTATGGTTCAGGTTCTCAACTATGTTCTGTTTGTTTGTTTGCTTGCTTTTAACCTTTTTAAAAACATCGAACACAAGACGTCTGGGAATGCTGTGAGTGCCTGTAAGATTGCCCCACGAGCACGCTACAGTATAGCGATTTTCCTCTGTTGTACTTGGAGATCCGTGACCACCACCGTGACAGAGACGGGGATGGGGCAATACCTGAGATGGTAGAAAATAAAGGGAAGGCGAAGGAAAAAGGGAAAACTAAGCAAAAAAAAGTTAAAAACTGGTTTGAGAAAAAAAAAAAATGGAGTGTCAACATAAACACACTTAAAATATTTAGATAGTCCTTTCTCACACACCATCAGTAAGGCACGAGAACACACATGGGACATATCCCATGTGGTGGCCTGACCAGGAGTGCCAACCAAACCTTACTTTAACCGAAACTGTGGAACAGCTTCCAGAAAATTGCATAAACCCCTCTACTCCAACTAAACTGATCCAAATAAAGGTATAATAACGTTAGCTTTTCTCTTTTCCTTAAAGAGTAAAAATTACAAAGTGAATGTAATGAACTAAAAAAAATGCACATTTGAATTCTAAACACTAAGGGTATACAAATTTAGACAGCTAAGATATTTCTGTAAACCAGTTGATTTGAATAATCAACATGTTAAAGACCAAATTTTCCAAGTAACAGAACACTTACATTTGATGGATTTCTTGAACAAAGGAAATAAAAAAATGACAAAGCAGACAGGCAAACATAATTCATCGGTGCACTATATAATTTTAAGCTTCCACCCCCAAATAGCTATTTGAAATTCATTTTGTATCACAAGCACTTCTTCTGAATATTATTTAGGGCAAAATAGCCAACTTGATAAAGTGCCAACAATTCTTTGCATCAAAAATGTAGAATGTTAACAAGATAAAAGTGTCAAGAAGAAATATTATTATTATCATATCTACTCCAAAAAGTAAAACTTCTTCATAGGTTCAAAAGTTCAAAGCAACCATATTTGTTTTCAAACAACAGCTTTTAAGTAGTAGAAATTAAAGTTAATAAAGCTACCTGGTCAGGATTCTTGTAGCTCAAAAGAAGATTTGAGGCCTTGATATCTCCGTGTACATACTCATGCTCGTGAATATATTCCAGAATATCCAGCTATGAAAGCATCATATAGAATAAATTAATGCAGTACCTAACACCAACCAGCAGAGGACCGAGCTTCAACACAACTCGCCTTTACTGGATTAAAACAAGAGGAACGAAGCTCACATACAATTCTCAAGCTTAGCTGCAAGACAGTTTTCCGAGAAAACCTTCTGGCATTTGCTTCATATATTTTCTGAAGGTCACTCCCAAAGCGATCCATTATCATAAACCTGTAACTAAAGACAAACAAGAAAAGTCAATGAACAAAACAGAACTCCGGAAAACCTACTTTGCAGTGACTACTCTCCCTTCACAGTAATTTTTTCAAGGCCATGTTTAGTGAGAAAGCAGAACAAAAAGGGAAGAAAGAAGAAAGGAAAGAAAGACAAACCTCTGAAACCCCTTCTTCCAACTAGAAATCTCAAAAGAGTTGGGAGTGCTTCCCTGTGCTGCCCTGAAGGCCCCCTCCTGGTGGCAGCCAGGTAGTCTCCTGAGCTCTCGTCAACGTAAGGTAACAGGCCCACAGACAGACACCGGCAGACTCATTCCCAGGAAAGACAAGACAATCCGTGTAAAACCAGTATCACAGGTTTTCCTCACACTGAAGTTAATTTATGTTTCTGGATATTAGCCTGTTGTCTGTGACTGTTTTTTTCTACTTTTAGGGCACATTTTAGCAGTATTAACATTTTATTAAAATCGAGACTATCAAGAGATGCTGTAACAATAGCTAAATTCAATAAAATTGTTTAAATGGTATAAAAGGGCTGTATATTAAATACTCAAAGCACAAAAGCTAGGGAAGAACAAATATCCTGGGGAAACTGCAGATTTTTAGTTTTGCCACAAACCCACTGTCACCTTGGCCGAGTCACATTACTTCTTTGAGCCCCGATTCCCACAGGTATCGAATGAGAGCGTGGGGCCTCATGCATGCAGAGGTCTTTTCTGGCATCAAATCCCAACATGTGACAACCGTAAGTGACATTTCTGTGTGTGCCCAAAAAGCACCACCTCACTCCAGTAACACAGTTCACTGTGCGCTCTGAGGATCACTTTTATCAAGTCTTCCAGATTCTGACTCATCTGGTTAAATCGCTCCATAAATCAGTAAAAACCAAGATCACACTCACAATAAGACTAGTGACGAACGTCATAACAACAGCGAGCACGTACTGAAGCCTTGGTCTGAACAAGGCACTATTCTGAGGACTTCAGAGGCACTCATGTGGATCAACCTCGCATCACCCTCGCAAGCTAGGGGCTCCTATTCGTCCCATTTTACAGCAGAAGAAAACTGATGACTGATCATTTGTCCCACAGGAAGTGGTGGCGCCATGCTTTTTCACCTCTACACTAAATATATCCAAATAAGTAAACATCGGTGGTACACAAAAATCCCCTTATTTTTTTCTGAGAAGCCTACAACACATACCATATGACACGTTCAACAGGGAAGGAAAGCTAACATTAAAAGACAACATGCCAAATTAAAAAAACAGAACAGGATTCTATCCATTTTTGAAGTGGAAGAGATTGAGAGATCATCTTGTCTAAACATCTTTTAATGAATCAATTAATTAAGGTCTACAGAGGTGGAAGTGATTTGTCCAAAGTCATGCAGTTAGTCAGACAAAATGTATTCATTCATATAAGATTTTCCAGTACACTAAGATCTCTATCATCATAAAGAAGGAACAATAATTCTAACTTCCTGATTTCCTTTGTACAACAGGTTTTTTTTTTTTAAAGATTTTATTTATTTATTCGACAGAGATAGAGACAGCCAGCGAGAGAGGGAACACAAGCAGGGGGAGTGGGAGAAGAAGAAGCAGGCTCATAGCAGAGGAGCCTGATGTGGGGCTTGATCACATAACGCTGGGATCACGCCCTGAGCCGAAGGCAGACGCTTAACCGCTGTGCCACCCAGGCGCCCCTGCACAACAGGTTTTGAAAGGTTGAGGGATGAGAACAAGACACACACACACATTTGTTTTTACAGTACATGATGTAATTAGTATAAAATAATACAGGGGTTACAAAAATACAACCTCTGCTAAGAGTCTAAAAGAGGGCTAAAACACAATTGCTTAATTCAACACGAGATCTATTAATACATCACACTGAGTACATCTTTGTTTTTATTCACAGACCACTCCACCACGACTGTAAATAATCCCCAAATCGCCTGTTTTACATTATACACATCAACTGATTTTCCATCATTCGCGTCACTTTATTCAAGTCTCCAGGAAAGTGCAATTGATGGTTCTCCCTTGAAGGAGTTACTTAGAAATAACTTTCATTTTACTACTCAGTGGTAGAAGCATCCTTACAGAAGAAGGGGGTGAAGATTTCCATGCTTCCACAATGCTCTTCCCTTCCCACCCCGGTCTTCATGACTAGCCTCAGGCTCCTTCTCCCTTCCACACACACACCCTGTTCCTTGAGAAAGAGCGATGCCAAGTGCCACACAGCAGGCAGGAGACCTACCCTGCCCCTGCATTCTCGATACTCTCCCGCCTGAGACGCTATCCTGTTCCAGTGGATTTCTTAATCAGTAGTCGTGAACATTTAAGGGATTAAGACCCCTTTGAGAGTAAAAGCTAGCACAATATTTTACATATATTCTAACAGCTTTGTGTTTCATCCCCCTTATTAAGTGGGTAGCTGTTCTTCAATTTCACAGATGAGGAAATCGAGGCCAGAAGGAGTAACTTACCCAGTCACATACATTTTAAGGAGCAAAACACAGATCTGAAACCAAACAGTCTGGTTCTATTATTCCTTGCTCGATATTGCTTCTCCAGAAATTTTCATAAAACTATCGAGACTTGTCCCAGCAAAACCATATGTAACAAAAAACGCTATCATTTCAGGAAGTTCGCCATTTTCCCTAAGAGATACACAGATCCCAGGATAAGAACTTCCAAGCAAAAAACAGCACTGGCTGCCCACCCAACAACTACCTCTCTTCTCCATTCTTTCCAACAGAGCACCAACTGGGCTCAAGCATTCCATCCGCTTCCACATGGCCACGTGCTTCGCCACGCTAATCACTGTGATCACTCAGCCCTTGCCACTGACTGGTTTAAGAATGAGCACTGATATGGGGCGCCTGGGTGGCACAGCGGTTAAGCGTCTGCCTTCGGCTCAGGGCATGATCCCGGCGTTGTGGGATCGAGCCCCACATCAGGCTCCTCCGCTATGAGCCTGCTTCTTCCTCTCCCACTCCCCCTGCTTGTGTTCCCTCTCTCGCTGGCTGTCTCTATCCCTGTCGAATAAATAAATAAAAAAAATCTTAAAAAAAAAAAAAAAAAAAAAAAAAAAGAATGAGCACTAATGAAACCCTGACCAAGAAACATGAGAGGAAGGGAGGTTCCTTTTCCAGGAAAGTGAAACACACAACAAGCAATACCTTCTACTGCTGTGGGCTGCTGTGTCTGCATGTGATACGTAGACGCAGGGCAGCCACCTTGAGGCCACACGATGGAGAATTAACACAGCACAAAGCCAAGGAGAGAAGGGCAAAAGGGCAAGATAAAGGAACCTGGGCCCACTTCAGAGAGCGGAGTCAAAGTTTTCCTTTACTTCCAGCTGAAAGCACCCTAACCAATATACCCCCAGGGCTGAACTAAATCTACTCCTCAGACAGCCACCAGCCTTACTCCAGGAAGTCCCATTCATTCATCCAAATATTTTTAAAATGTCAATCATGCACCAAAGTATGGGAGGTTTTCTCCAACTCAGCGGTGCCAACAAGGTTCTCTCTCCAACCGCAGAACTCCTAAGACACGAACAAATCAGTCACACAGTTTAGTAGCACTTAGTAGTTATAACTGTCTCATATGTGTTTGTTTTTTCTCACCAACTAGACTAAAACGTCATAAAGAGGAGGACGCTGCTGCGGGCAGATCACGTACCTAATATGGAACACCAAACGGAAGCCTGAAGGGCTCCCTTTCCCATAAACAACACGGAGTTTTTTGTTTGCTTGCTTGCTCATTAGTAAGGGGAAAAAATGCAGGGTGCATTTGCTTTGTTCCTACTCGTCAGCTGGGCTCTAGTCGGTTGCTAGTGCTCCAGACTAGGGATAATGTCCTGTCCATCTCTGTCAAGTGCACGCCCCGCACCCCTGATGGAGGCCCGGCAGAGCTGCAGGTGCTCAGTAAACAGTGGACAGTAAACAGACGTCAAAACAGGCAGAAGAAACACAAAACATGCAAATTTTTACCTCTTTCCATTTTTATCATGTAGGCCCGACCCCCAATACTTAGGAACACCCAGGTACTTCAGTTTATGGGTACGAATCCACTTCTGAACTACAAGTTAAAAACACAGGCCTGTGATTTCACTTTTGTTTTACATAATTTTTAAATAATTAAGAGTAGAATGAACTTATACATGCAATAAGATTTCATGTTTTTTCATAAAAAAGTGAACAATACATGATAATAACAAATAACAAGTACCTTGCAATCAAGGCATTTTTATGAACACGCAAAATTTTATCCTGCTCTAAACATTATCTTTAAAATGAAAAATCTGAGAAAGGCATCAATCCAGTCACAGTATGCCAGTTGCCGTTACTATCTTTAATGATGTAAATGGTTACTCACTTCTCCAGAAAGACTTACTTTTTACCCAATCTGGAAGTTGTTTACCTCATTTCTAAAGGTCGTCAACCAGGAAATAAAGCTCGAGGGCTGGGGGAGCTTGAAGAGGTTCTGCTCTCTTCCCTGCAGTCTGTTCTAATTCATCAATTACAGCATCCCCCCTCCGCCCAGGTTACGTTCTCCAGAGTTCAGAAAAAATTCTCAAAAAGATTGGGAGTCCTACGCATGAATTAGCATTACTTCTCAATTTTTGACGGTATTTCCTAAATCCTATATCCTCTACTAACTTTATTCTATATATCAATATAGGTGAAATCTTATCATATCAAGCCCAGTAAGAGATCAGAATTCTTTCATACAAATCACATTAAAATGAAATTTACTTATTAAGTAAAAAATAAAAATAACAAAGCATCGTAACATCGATCCAGTGGTCTAGTCTTGACTTCACACAGCAAGCAGCAATCACTTCAAGAGTGTACGTATGTGTGCTGTATTCCTTACTTTGCTCTGGTTTGGCAGCTCGCTGGTAGAACTTCAGTTCAGTAAAGAGAGGTCCGTTGTCACTGGGCTCCTTAAAACATAAGAGGTAATTGGCGCTAGCAGTCGTTAACATTATGGAGTCATTTTCAATGAAACTTCAAAAAGCACTAACATCAGTGTTTCTTTCCAATGTAATTGTGATACTTAAGTTTGTAACTATGTTTAAGGCACACACTCTTTTGAAATGATTTAGATATTCTCAGAAGAGTCCATGAATCTTATATTTTTCTCAAGGTCTGCTTCTGCAGTGATAAAAAGTTCAACATCAGATATACAGCTCTGTCTTCGCAGGAGTTTAAAAAAAATATTTAAACTCATTTTCGTCTTTGTTAAGCTTTCTCTTAAGTAATGATTGGCAATCACGTGAACTGTTTCACCAAGGGGCTACCAGATGTTTCTGAGATCTAACAAAATTCCAATACCTGACTTAACCAATCAGTGGCGAAATCCAACTCTTCTCCCTGTTTATCAGTACAGATGCATCTAGTTGATCAGGACTTGTCACAAAGGGAATCTTCTAGACCTCCAGAGAGAGTAAGCACTGTCCACTTAGTGGCATCCCTTCCTTGCTGATAGATTCCCGCCTTTTACAAACTAAGGAGCCCCAAAATTTACTTCCCACGTGATAATTCAAAGTCAAGAGGAAACCAGGTCTTAGTAATAATTGTTTTCCACCAACTTCACTGAACTACATTCATTTTACATTTTAAGGGATAGGAACAGTTAAAATGATTTGTAAAAGGTATACATGCACAAAAAGGCATGGACAAACAAGACATATCAGCCTGTTGGGAGTTTTGCCTTGTTAAATAGACATGGAAGGGTAAAAAAGATCTTACAATTTTGTCTTTTTAAATAGCAAATTGTGTCTGAATCGAAAGTGGTTAACATGTCATGTTTGATCATTTCTGTTGGTATTATCTTGTTTATCGAGAACCTAAGACAAATTCTGAAAAGCAGTGAAAACGTCAAACAAGGAAGCTAACATTTCCAAACTAATTTTAGGGTTGCTTTTCCTTTAGGAAATATGGGAAGAAAGTTATTTTGGACAGAACATCTGTGTAGCTGGAGTTCCAAGGTCAGCAGAGCATTAGAAGAAATGACAATGAGGCCCACTAGCTTCAGGAATCCCCAGTTAAAGCACCTATAGAAGACTAGTGGGGCCAATCTGCAAAGAGTCAGGCAGCACCTAGTTAAGAATGAGCACTCAACAGCAAACAGGCAACATATATAACCAACACGTGGATCAGAACCTGAAAATAAACTTGCCTTGTTCCAGGTAAGTATGCTTGTCAGCCCAGCCTTGGAACAGAATGGTACACAGGGCTTGGCATCTCATCACCTCTTAAGAAGTAGAAACTAACCAACATATCAGGTATCAGTCCAAATCGCTAATTTTTGGACTCAGTACCTCAAGGTTCACCATAACCTGTGGCTCGTCTCTTGGCATCAGTGCTCTCTGGACAGACACCTGCACGTGTCCAGAGCCCGCGGCCACGCCTCCAGCAGGAGTAGCAGTCTCAGCAGAAGAAATGAAGAAAGTAGTGGAAATTCAAGAGAAGACATTCTGGCGAAGTTACTCTCCAAAGGCTAACTTTTAGAATAGCTTATTAATATAATTCAGGTTTGAAAGGGGTTTTCCTAAGACAAATCCTGGCTTATTACCATTGGTATAAAATTCTGATTCATTCCATTTCAACCTATGTCATATCAACTTTAATTTTCAAGCTTCCCTTCGGGCAATAATTTATTAAACTTATAATAATAAGAATCAACCTATATAAATCAGACTATTATAATGAAAACCCCCACTACAATGAAGGCTCTTTGAGCTCATTTCATACTTTTTTCTAATCCAATAAGGTTCCATTATAACAAAATAAAGGAGCTACTTCCTTGGCACTGCACTCTGGCCAAAGCTCGCTATTTCTGTGGAAGAAAATACCTTAACTCATAACTAAAATTTTATTAACATATTTCAAATCTAAAATACTTTGCCAACTCTATAATAGCCAAGATTTAGAAAAGAAATTGGGACTGACATTTTAACTAGAATATCACTAAACGTTTCTTTAAGACTTCTAAGTGTCAAAATGAAGATGACAACAGAAAAAAAATTAAAATGTGATATATTTCAATGGCACCCTCTAAAAGCAACTGGCTGCCATTTAAAAATGAAGCTGTATAAAGTTTCCCCTTCCTACCAAAAAATTATGATATGTGAATTGAAAATTCAGGTCACTTCTCATAAAGTCAGTGAGAGAAATTAAACATCAGTCTGCAAACTTCTTGCCAGGCAACTTCGAAACACAGACTTTATGTCGTTCACACTGTAAAGTGACCACAATATAACAAACTGTTAGGCTACAAGACCCAAAAGTCCACCCTCCCCCTCAGTTCTGCTCTGAGCTCACTGGCATGACTGCAAAGGGGGAGTGTAACGAAAACTAATTCGTTATCAAGGCTATTAACCAGAAAACACAAAAGAGTATTTTTTTCTCCTTGCATTAGCCAACTTAATTACCAATTTCCCATTTCTCGCTGCACATCACCTTTCCTGAGATAAAATACAGATAGGGTGTCCCAGTTATCTAAAGGCAGAGAACACAAGTTTACCATCTCTGGTGACCCCAGTACCACGACTCCAAAGCTGCTCCCCTAAGTCAATAAGAAATAAGGCCCTAAACAAAACCAGAACGGTCATTTGGTAGGAGAGAGAATATATTTAGTATGTACCTAAACATCTATCTTGAGTATGCCTGTCTGGGTTAACTATCCGAAGCTCTTTCATGGAGCAGGGATGCGTATTAGCCGCAACCACATTTTTTGACAAATCTTCCACACTGAGGTGGAAGCCCTACCAGAACCACAGGGTACCTGGCCCCTTACTGAATGAAAGAATCCCCAAAGGTAAACATGAGCATGCATGATTCCACTGAAAATAATTAAGGTGCTCTGTGCACCGCACTCCACCAGTGGTTCTCAACCTTGAGGCACAAAAAACTCCCCCGGGGAGCTTTACTAAAAATACCAATAACCAGGCTCTGCACTCAGAGATTCAGATTATACCTCACAACCAGAGTGGAGAACCACCGTTTGCTTTGATACGCCATTGCATTATTAAGTCTGATTTCACATTAAAAATCAACTTGCCTTCGATTATTTTTTTAAGATTTATTTACTTATTTGAGAGAAAGAGAGTGAGAGAGAGAGAGGGTGTGTGTGCGCACACAGACGGAGAGGCAGCAGCAGACTCCTAGCTGAGCAGGGAGCCCGATGCGGGCTCGATCCCAGGACCCCAAGATCATGATCCAAGCCGAAAGCAGACGCCTAACCGACAGAGCTACCCGGGCACCCCAGCCTTCGATTATTTCTTAAATAACATTTGCTAGGGTGATTTTTCTCCAAAGATAAAATACGTGCTTATTTTAGAAAATTTGGAAACATTTTGACATATTTTCTTCACATACATGGCTATTTTATAAAATTACCTCCATACTACACATAATTTTGTATCTTGCTTTTTTTTCAATAATTACTTATGACATTTCCCCAAAGAATAGTACTTCTTCTTTGAAAACAAGATTTTTAATAGACCCTAATGTTTTAAATGGCAAATGTTCATAAGCAGCTGATTTGCATACTGGAAAGATCTGATACTCATTTTACAGGTTTGCGTTTGATGAACGATTTCCATCTTTCATATTATAAAGCTCATAGAGCAAAAGACTTACAGAATAGTAGTGGGCAGAGCTATGGCACGGCAACTTACCAGTGAAGGCAAATGATGCCACTTGAAAAGACAGAGACCAGAGATGAAAGTGGGTGGCCCCAAGAAACCAAAAGGTGGTGGGAAATTATGGCTACAAAGTTTGCAGAAGAATAAAACAGGCAATTAAAAACGTCATAAAGAAAACAAGTTTACAACAAGATTCTTATCATTAAACAACTTGAAATCCAGCTAAGGAGAAAAACACATACAAAACGAAAAGCGACTGTGGTGTGGGAAGGATATTAGCATCTGAAATGGTAAAATAAATGTAAACAGAATGAATGCTACTGGAGTTTCAAGGAGTTCAGAGAGGACGAGGATCTGGGAAGGAATCAGCAGTAGCAGCTAGTGGGCTCTCCCTGAGAGAGGAAAGGGAAAGTAGCAACACTGACTTGTTTATGGCATTCTTCCAGGATCACAAACCACCACACTGAAAATGTTACTATGATATTAAATGCAAAAGAGAAATCAACTGAATATTTATCATTGTTCTAATTACAAAGAGAAGGAGTAACACAGACCAATGGAAACAGAACTAAATTAGGAGACAGGAGAGATGCAGAGCGCTAAACAAGATTCCATAACAAAAGTCTTTAAAATTAGAAATAAAGAGTAATTTACTACCTTATTAAGCAGTTAGGAAATGCTTGTTCCTACCCATTTTTTCATAACTCTGTAAGTAAAACAGGTAGTACAAGTGAAGTTACATTAAATAACAACCAATATACTTAGAATGACCCATAATAGGGGCGCCTGGGTAGTGCAGTCCTTAAGCGTCTGTCTTTGGCTCAGGGCGTGATCCCAGCGTTCTGGGATCGAGCCCCACATCAGGCTTCTGAGCTAGGAGCCTGCTTCTTCCTCTCCCACTCCCCCTGCTTGTGTTCCCTCTCTCTCTAGCTGTCTCTCTCTGTCAAATAAATAAATAAAATCTTTAAAAAAAAAAAAAAAAGAATGACCCATAATAAAAGAAGAGCATCTTCATTTTGAACTACAGCACAGCTGGAAGAAATTTCAGGCTCTCCAGAATAAAGACATGGTGACGCACAGCCCCGCCCCCTCGTAAGGTGTGGTCCTGGCGCTGTCCTTCCCACGGTGGGGGGGGGGGGGGGCGGGTGTAGGGTAGTGCAGGGTAGGGCAGTGCAGGTTAGCCCGCTGTAAGGTGGTCACGGCCAACCACATTTTCTGAACCTCAAGGTTATGAGAAGTCCTAAGTGGACTTGCTCTCTTCTCACAGTGGAAACTTTTTATTTATTTTTTTTTTTTTAAAGATTTTATTTATTTATTCGACAGAGATAGAGACAGCCAGCGAGAGAGGGAACACAAGCAGGGGGAGTGGGAGAGGAGGAAGCAGGCTCATAGTGGAGGAGCCTGACGTGGGGCTCGATCCCGTAATGCCGGGATCACGCCCTGAGCCGAAGGCAGACGCTTAACCGCTGTGCCACCCAGGCGCCCCACAGTGGAAACTTTTTAAATATCCTAAGAAGAAAGTAGTCCTGCTCATCGATTTTAATTTTAATCTGTCATATCAAAGACAAATGCAGATAACATTCTGCATTTCTATACAAACAACCCAATTTAATAGTAAGAACTTTCCTTCCTCTGACATAGCAACAAACATTTCATAAGAAACATATTTCAAAAGAAATATTAGTCCACCAAGAGAGAAAAATCCAAAGTGAAAGGGCTTAAAGAAAAGCAAAATGCCAGGACACGCCCATCAAGGTATCAACTTTACTTACTGGCCTGACTGGAGTAACTGGGACCCAATTAGCCCCCTGCTGTAAACAAATATAAAACTTGGACAAAACAGATGGAATCACTCCTTTTAGACATTAGAACAGGCATTACAGACTGTGACCTCTAAAAATCAGGAAACAAATCAGGGCATGTGGGTGGCTCAGTCAGTTGAGTGACTGACTCTTGGTGTCAGCTCAGGTCACTATCTCAGGATCCTGAGATAGGGCCAGAGTCAGGCCCTGCACTCAGCAGGGAGTCTGCCTGAGATTCTCTCCCTCTGCCCCTACCTCCCACTTGCACACACACTCTCTCCCTCTAGTAAATAAATAAATAAAATCTTAAAAAAAAAAAGGAAACAAACACAATGAGCCCCAGGCCAGCCTCCTCTTTCCTCACAGAGGCACCAGGAGTAAAAAGGAGGTGATTCAAGGTTCTGCAGCGCAAGGAGACGGAGCATCAATAACCCCGACGCCAAAACCGAACGAGATTAGACATTTTCAACATTTAGAAATATTAGAAGAAAAATTAAAGACCAATATCCCTCACGAACAAAGATGGAAAAAATCCTTAACAAAATACTGGCAAGTCAATGCCAGCATTACGTATAATGCATAATACATCATAACTAAGTGGAGCGTATGTTAAGAATAAAAGTTCTACACTCAAATTACCAATCAATTATTACTGCCACATTAGCAGAATAAAGGAGAAAAATCCTATGACCCATCCCAAAAGATGCAGAAAAAGCATTCAAAAAACAAACAGGCAAATACAAACTGGGAGAAAATATTTACAACGCATACATCTGGAACAGGACTTGCATACAGAACAACTCTCTTACTACTCAATTATAAAAAGCAAAACAACCCAGTTATTTAAAACAAACAAACAAAAACTGAGGAGCCACTTCACGGAAAATACCTGAATGGCCAATAAGCACAATTACTTGGAAAAACTAATCAAAATCAGCCATCGGGTAGAACTCCGAGACACTGCTACACACCCACCACCGTGGCTGTGAAACAAGCCAACCCCCCTGACGACCACACATTCAAGAGGATATGGAGCAGCCAGGACGCTCCCACGTCACTGGTGTTGGTGTAAAATGGCACAGCTACTTTGGAAATCTGGCTGATACTTTCTTATAAATCTAAATATACACCTTCCCTATAAATCAGGAATTTTCCTTCAAGGTATTTATCCAAGAGAAATAAAAACCTTGTACAAAAATTTTATAAAAGCTTTATTCATAATAGCCAAAAATGGTCCATCAATGGGAAATGGAAAAAAAGACTATGTCTATATAATATTCTGAGCAGTAAGACTAAGTGAGTCATTGATACACCGACAATATGAATGAGCCTATTAAACATTTTGCAGGGCATAAGAAGTCAGAAACAAAACAGTATATACTGTGTAATACCATTTATATGACGTTCTGGACAGGAATAGTCCACAACACAAAAAAACAATTTTTTAAAAAAGAAAAAAAGAAACTCGGATAAGTGTTTACCTCGAAGGGTGCAGGATATAGGGGTCTGACCAAAGAAGGATATAAGAAATCTTTCCAGGGTGAGAGAAATCTTATCTATTTGGATACAGGTGGAAGCTGTACAGGTATATGCACTTGTGAAAAGTACTCAAATTATTTAGTATCTATGGATTTCCTCGTAAAAATTATGCCTGAATAAAAAAGTAATAAACAATCACTAAAACAATTCAGGTCCAAAAAAGTTAATTCACGAGAATCAAATACATTCCTCATTGTAAAGAAAGTGAAATAAAACAAACCAAAACACAAAACTTCAGGATAATTCTGACTTCTGTAGCCTTTAGGAAAAAAGGAGTGGTGGAGAACTTACGAGAGTAATTTGCCCAAAAAACAGACCCTGTTACCTCTTCTATTATTTAACAAAAGTATGTTCTTCATAGAGTAAAGAACTTTGAGAGAGGAGTTAGAAATATAATTTTGTAGGCAGAAAGATGCAAAATATATATTCTTAACAAAAAATGGTAGTTAAATGCCTTTTAGTGCACCAGTGCATACTTGGACCTGACCATTCAAAGTATGCTTGTATCAGATGGGATGCTGTCAACCTTTACTCATTACAAACTAATTTCACCATTAGTTTAGCAAAAAGAAAGTTCAACATGATCACGATTAAATTAATAATTTATTAAAATAGATGGGGAAGGGAAGAAAACTGGAAATAAAATGAAAAAAATTGACCAAGTGGAAGCTCAGAAGTAAATGCAAGATAAACTATAGTAAAATTTCATTTAAATAGTAGTCTTGTGGGATATAAATAAAAAAGTATCTCATCTATTGTAAATATAGCTGAAATTAAAAGAATGAGCTGAATATTTTTATTCTACATTTGTACACCTCCATACTTTCATTCATTTTTCCCCCAAATACCAGGATCCCTCTAATTTAAAAGAGAGAAAATGGACTTTTTGGAACTCAAATTATTTAAAACTATAAAGATACTTTTGTGCCTTATTAAACATTTATTAAACATTGTTAAAAATGTAGTACTTATGATTAATTCTAGTTATCAAAAAGGATGTCTTACAAAATAAATACTATTCCCATTCAACAAAAAAGGAAATCAGCTAAAATATTTTCTTACCACTTTTACAACACAAGGTGCATCGCTGCCCACCGATTTTGAAGAATTCATATCAGCTGTTTGAAAAAGTGACATATGTAATATCAGAACAAGAAGTAGCATTATTTTAATTAGCCTGTTACTAACCCTTTGTTAATATTTAGGTCCATGTATATCTATAACTCCTTGATAGAATAAATTTCAGTTCCCAAATATGTGTCTCAGGATATCATTACAGTATATTTCATCAATTTGAAGACTTTTTTTTTCATGATTTAAAATGTCTGAAATTGGTTGTAGTAAAGAGAAGGGCCATATGCACACCAATGTTCATAGCAGCAATGTCCACAATAGCTAAATCGTGGAAGGAGCCGAGATGCCCTTCAACAGATGACTGGATTAAGAAGTTGTGGTCCAGATATACAATGGAATATTACTCAGCTATCAGAAAGAACGAGTTCTCAACATTTGCTACAACATGGACGGCACTGGAGGAGATAATGCTAAGTGAAATAAGTCAAGCAGAGAAAGACAACTATCATATGATTTCTCTCATCTATGGAACATAAGAACTAGGATGATCAGTAGGGGAAGAAAGGGATAAAGAAAGGGGGGGTAATCAGAAGGGGGAATGAAACATGAGAGACTATGGACTATGAGAAACAAACGAGGGCCACAGAGGGGAGGGGGGTGGGGGAATGGGATAGGCCGGTGATGGGTAGTAAGGAGGGCACGTATTGCATGGTGCACTGGGTGTTATACACAACTAATGAATCATCGAGCCTTACATCGGAAACCGGGGATGTACTGTATGGTGACTAACATAATATAATAAAAATTCATTATAAAAAAAAATAATAATAAAAAAAAATAAAATGTCTGAAATTGGAATGCATTTTATAATTGCTGGTATCTTCAATACGATCATCAATTAAGTATGGAAAACTCTGAATTAAAGATTTCTTTAATTCAAAAGTCCTCATGGCCTTTGATATGCTAATGTAGGTTGTGAATTTCCAAGGGGATGATAACTGATGACATTTCTTAAATTACACAAACCAGGGAACCTTTCTAAGAAGGGGAAAAAAAAAAAAAAGAGGGAGCTGAAGTTCCTAAAAGCACTAGTTTGGAGGGAAAAGAAATTTCATCTACATCAATAGTTCAGGATGTCGGCACTAGAACTTTGAACTGCCATCCACAATAATCATCATGTGGCTGTCATTTTATTTCATGCAAATAAAGCACAGATGCCCTGGAATACTGAGTCAGGAATATAAGGCTGCCCACATTCATGGAACAAATATTTTTACCAAGTACCTACGATATGCCAGTTTCTAGGAAATTGATTTACTAATGAACAGGAAGAAATAATCATTGCTCTTATAAAGCTAACATTTCAGTGGCAGGACACAGACAACAATTAAAATATAAAGTGTGCTTGACGGTTGGTGAAAGTGCCTCAGCAGGAAAACGAGGCAGGAAGGCAGACAGTGTTGCAAGCTCCTAAGAGAAACCTCACTGACAGGGTGTCCCTGGAGCTGTGGTCTGAAGGCAGTGAGGGAATAAGCCATGTAAATACCTGGGAAGAACACTCCAGGCAAACCAGCACAAAGGCCCTGACGTGGAAGCCGCTGCAAGCCTGAGGAAAGCAAGGAGTCCAAAACAGCTGGAGAAAAGTGAGGTGGAAAGTAAGAAGGGACAGATCAGAAAAGCAGAACGGGGGGGGGGGGGGGCCCGCCTGGGTGGCTCAGTCATTAAGCGTCTACCTTCGGCTCAGGTCATGATCCCAGCATTCTGGGATCGAGCCCCGCATCAGGCTCCCTGCTCAGCGGGAAGCCTGCTTCTCTCTCTCCCACTCCCCCTGCTTGTGTTCCCTCTCTCGCTGCCTCTCTCTGTCAAATAAATAAATAAAAATCTTTAAAAAAAAAAAAAAAAAAAGCAGAAGGGACCAAACAGCAGCATGACAGGTGACATAAAGCTGTCACTATGATTGAGCTGCAGAGCCACTGGAAGGTTCTAAGAAGAGGACTGGCAAGATAAGACTTGGATTTTTTAAGAATTCTTCAGGCTTCTTAATGGAGAATGGAGTGCAGAGGACAAGGGCAGAAGCAGGGAGGTCGGCCAGGCTATGACGAGATGTGGTTGCAGACAAGGTGGTGATTAAGTGGTCATATGTTCATATGTGGCCATATGTTCAAAGAAGAGCCAACAGGATTTGTTGATAAACTGGATATGGAAGGCAAGAGGAGGAAAAGGAGGTAAGGAGGCCTCCAAGTTTTCAGCCTGAGCATCTGGAAAGAGGAAGTTGCTACTTACTAAGGTGGAGAAAGCTTCAGGAAGAGCTGGTGCTTTGAGGAGCCTTATGTCTGAGATGCTTAGTAAACATCCAAGTTCACATGGTCAACAGGCAGTTGATATACAAGCCCTGAGTTCAGAAGAATGGTCCAAATTGGAGAAATAAATCTGAGAGTCACCAACATCGAAACACTACTCATTTAAAGCCATGACCTGGAAGAGCCCCGACGGCATGAGTATAGCAGAGAAAAGAAGAAACCCTAGGCCTGAGCCCTAAGGCATTTTCACGTTAGACGGTGAAGAGATGAAGAAGGACAGGCAAACAAAAACAAGAAACCACAAATCAGATGGGAACAGCAGGATTTTGAAGAAACCACAGCTCCAGTACTGCAGAGTGAAGACGGAACGCTGAGTCACAAAAACAGCTATCATGGGTAGGCGGAAAGTGTGAGCTCCAAGACACATCACTCCCATGCTGATTCATAATAAAGCAAGATTAGATCTTTTTAAACAAGCATTTAGTGTACAAAATATTAAAATAAGGATAGTGTCCCAATAATACTGCACAGTTCAAATGAGGAAAGGGGGGAAAGGAAGCTCGATAATTCATTCAAGCATTATGTGCTACAAAATATGCCAGGCACTAGGAACACAGTAAGAAGAGATGCCCTGCTGCCAAGAAAGAAATTTCAATACAGCATGGAAAGTACTATAAAAGGGTTAACACAACAGACAGTACCTGCCCTAACTTCAGCTTGGGAAAAATGAAACAAGAGAAGCATCACATATGGAGATCAAGAGGCAAAGGGCAGCAGGACAGCTGAAGTGCAGATCTTGAGGAAGTTAGAGGGATGAAGATTAAAGCTACGCAGGGACCAGACGAGAGGGAGGGTGTCATATGTCATTCTCCTATGTCTGGCACTTTATCCCCAGGGCCGGGGGGAGCCATTCTGGAAATTTAACTAGGCTAGATCACTCAAGTCACAGCGTGAACAATGGGATACAAGGGGGCAAGACCGAGCAGAGAAGAGTCACTGCTGCAGTGAGGATCCAAACGAGACCTGAAAATGACCAGCACCAAGGCAGGGTCGGCAAAGATGGAGAGAAAGCCACACAGTTAAAGCCATAGGCCTAGACAAAGTACTAGGTTCGCTGGTGAAGGAATACGTGAGAACGCCTTCTGGTGTCTGGCTTGAGATACGCCTCTCTTGATCATGAGAGAGCCAGGGGGGCACCCACAGAGAGGGCCCTGTAGGCCCCTGGCCATGGGCCCGTACTTCGGAGATCAAGCCCCAGGCCGCAGATATAAGATGGGGAAGTCAACAGTAAAAAGACAGCAAGAGCAGCCGTGAAATCGATGAGAGCACTCAGAGAGAGTGCACGGAGGGGGAAGTGAGCTAAGGAAGGAAAGCTGGAGAACGCAGAAGGTGCTCTGAGGGGGACTATGCACCTCCAGAAGCGGCAGGAAAGCGAGAGGGGACGTGCTCCTGTGAAAGACACAGGAGCAATCTTTCTGAGAAGGAAAGATAAACAGTGGCAAATGCTGCAGAAAATATCCAAAGAAAATTCAAAAGCAATCTTTTTAATTCATCAGCAAAAACCGCTGATGATCCTGAATATGGCTGCTTTTGTGAATCAGTGGGCACAGAGAGACCGACTGGAGGCAGCAATACTAAGGCAAACTCCAGACTGATCAATCCAGCTTTACGAAAGCAAAGCTTTATCATGGCAATCTGTCAAAACACTGGATATTAAAAAATAGTACTATTAGATGGCACTTTCTAATGATAAATATAAACACCAATAAAATAGCACAAAGGCAGTGCGAGTTGCAGATGTTCCAAAGGTTACAAAAGCAAATTAACTAATACAAAATGAAGAACCTACTTGCTTCAAGTTCCTGTTCCTAACATGGGATGTCCTAAGTCCACACAGTCTGCAGTACAGATAGCTTATGGAATCTACCATCTCTAACTCACAAGGTCAAAACCTATATACCTGGCCAACACAGCCACTAACCTTTCTTGATTTATGAGAATTTTCACCTTAACAGACAGCCTAGTTTACTGGAATGGGCTGGGCCCTGAACAAAACTAAAGAATCAATACGTGTCTCCCAAAGGCAGGTGCCACTGACCTAGAGAAATCATATATACAACATACAGTAGAGCACTGGGCTTCAAGCTGCCTCATGAACATACCGCTAGAAGCTGCAGCTAACCCCACAGCCCGCCGGTCCTGGAGGAGTCGGAGTCGGACCCTCCTAAGAGCTCTTGATCTCCGTCAATGGCTCTCACAAATCAGCATGCATCTGAATCACCTGGGAGACTTGTTCAGTCGCATTGCTGGGCCCTCTCCCTACATACAGTGTCTGATTCCTAGGCCTGGGGCAGGACCTGAGAATCTCGGTGCTAAGAAGTTTCCACTAACGCTGACCTAGTAACTAATATTAGTATCCTGAGTAAGATGTCGCTTCAAAGAAAAAAGGGTTCCATTACTAAAAATAAAATTTTATAAACCTCATGGCAGAAATTAAATAATTAAGTAGATAACTAAATCGAGATTAGAGGTGGAATAAAGGCCTATCGTGGAAAAGTTAGAAATTTCAAAAGCAAACATGAAATATATTGTATACTATTAATACTCTGGGTGAAGCAGTCAGCTTTAGAAGCAATCAGTTAAAATATTTTTATATCAACAATTTACTTAGCCTATAAAATCTCAGGGTTCCACATGGGTCCCCCAAAATTTCAGGGTATGTATCTTAATTAATAGCACATTTAATCAGGCAATTTTTAGGTCATTCTCCCAACTCCACTACAATAACTACTAAGGTTATACAGAAATAAAAACAATCTACACCTGTTATTTGAAAATTAAACCAAAACAGAAGGAATAAAATCCCAGCTGAGTGGAGGTGGGGAAAGAAAGATGGCCACGGCTTTCTCTGGGTCTCAGAAGAGGTTAAGATTATACAGAGTATCTTAAAAATTTAAAGCACAATATTACAGATATATCACCCTCTCTTTCTACTGTGACTAAATCAACTATCGTCTTTTCCACTCCTATGTCAGAGATGTGTTTTTGCCAAATCATACAGTATATTAAGCTGAATGTAGATAATTAAGAACATCCTGTAAAAGCTCCTAACTGAGAAACTATTTTGATAAGAAAGCATGTAAATCTTTGGACTGGTACACTTACCAAGATATATACAACCGAAGCCACCCTGGCCAATGGGTGATCCTAGTTTCCACTCCTTCTTCGTCAAGTCAGTGATTATCTCCCCAGCTGCAAAGTCTTCTGCAAGTCGCCTCTTTCCAGGGCCCTGTCTTCCAGCTTGAGCTGCTTTTACACGAGGCATTTTCACTATAAAATCAAAGAAAGCAACGCTCAGAATTATAATCCTCAAAGTGCTGAAAACATTTTCCACTAAGGAAAGCTCTGTGCTACAAAGGTACTTTTCAAATGTGGAATTTATGGCACATATGGATTTATTACATGATAGGAGATACTTCACACATAGGCCCCGAATCCATCCTTACAGCTCTGTGAAGATTACATTATCATCCCCATTTTACAGATGAGGAAATGAAGGCTCGGCAAAGTTTAGCAAGCTATCCAAGGCTATGTACCTAGAAAGTGGCAAAGCAACAGAAATCTGCTCTGAGGGCTAACGTGACTCCAAAGCCTCAACGCCATGGCCCACAATCACAGAAGTCACCACAGTGAAGGAGAGGACCTTTCAAAACAGTGACAAGGAATGGTGGCTGTTTGGTCATTTGGCTTCACAGAAAAGTCAAAGCTGGTGACACCCAGCACTCCATGCTTCCCTTCTCACCCACTGCTTTTGGCAGTGAATCTGGATTCACCTTTCTCACAGTCAAGTTTAACATAACATTCAGAGAAACCAGTGTGTTATAGTGAAACCCGCCTGGGCTAGAATTAAAAGCCCTGGATTCCAGCACAGCTATGACACCAGTTAGTCTGGTGACGGTGATCAAGACACTTCTCCCTGGGCTTTAATTGCCCTGAGATGTAGCTTACCTCATGGAGAAAAAGAACCCCAGGGGCGGGGGTCAACCTCTCAGTTCTACAACTACTAATTGAAAAAGATTTAAAACAAATACTGTCTCAGGTGCCTGGGAGGCTCAGTCGGTTAAGCGTCTGCCTTCAGCTCAGGTCATGATCCCAGAGTCCTGGGATCAAGCCCCACGTCTGAGGGCTCTCTGCTTAGCAGGGAGCCTGCTTCTCCCTCTGTCTCTCCCCGCCCCCCCCCACTCATGCTATCTCTCTCTCTCTCAAATAAATGAATAAAAAATTTAAAACAAATACTTTCTCAGGGGCTATAGTCTGCAACACCTGAAATGGCTGTTTAGGTGAAAGACAGGTTTGTTAAGACAGGACAATTTACATTACATAAGGTAGTTTGCTTTGGAGCCTAGCTATTCTAAGTACATATACACAATGCTAGATGGGGATTTTTTCAGCAAATATCCACCCACTATCACACCACAGTAAACTCCATGTATACAAATGCTCTTTATTAACTTACTGGGATTTTTAAATTTAATTTTTTCTATAGAATACCAATCCCTACTCATTGTCTAAACCTTCTCTAACAAAACATATTTAAAATGAATGTGGCTATTCTTTCTTCCTATCAAACAATTCTCTTAATGTGTATTTTTAATCATTATACAATCTTCCTGAATGGAATTTCAGTGTAAACAGTGACAGAACAGATTCAATATACCAGACAAGGTAATTCTGACAGCGATGGTTGTAGACTGAGTGCAAGAAATAACCAAGACCAAAAAAAGAAAAACAAAAAAAAAAAGGAAGAAGAAGAAAGAAAGAACCAAGGCACAGCACTTCCAAATACTAAAATGGATGCCTTCTAAATTTACCCCACTGTAACAAATCATCAGAGTAATCTCCTACTTGATGATTTCCTTACAGTAAAGGCAATTTAAAATGAGTTAAAAAAAAAATCTTTTCCTCTTTCTGTAACTCAAGATAGTAACCAGACTATCTTTTGTGTTTTACTCAAATTCCTTTCCAAAAGTGACCATATTTCAAATGAAATACGCTAGCTCACCTTCTACTCAATATAAACTGGAGTCAACAAAAAGTGGTTTTCCTCCAAATTAAGTGGTTAGCTTCTACTCCGGGTTTTATTCCTATAGCCTACTTGTAACAATTAATGCAGTCGGGAATGACTTTCCTTCCTTCCTAAAAGCAGTCCCACAGAATCAGCCATCACTGTGAGTCTCTTGGATCCCTGAGCAAACCACTGCTTCCAAAGGTTCCCTGCTACGAAGATGATGGGATCGGCAGCGCACCTGTTTAATCTCCCTAAATTTCCCCATAAAACCAAACAGGACAACTGGAGAGCAGGACTCAAACCTGATGCACAGCGTCTACAACAAAACTAGGCGACAGTATTCCCTACATCCACAAACTTCAAATGGGAGTGGGTGAGGAGGCCGCAGACAAGATGACCTACAGGCTACCAGCAGCTGTGAGGGAAGAAGTCAGGGTGGTGTCTCTGATGAATCTGAGAATCCCCAAGTTACCCCAGGTTACTCCTCAGAAGCATGGAGACAACGTGGGAACAGCAGCCGGAGTTGGGAAGGGCCATGCGCACTCCAGCGGCGGGCTCCTGCAAGGTTCTGCTGGAGGCACTGGAGCAGGCTGGCCCCCACAGCCAGCCCAAATACTCTCCAATCAAAGCCTCCCGAGGTAGATGAGAAATGGCTGGGAACTGAATCCACACTGAGTATCACAAAGATAATACAAAGAAAGGAAAAAGAAGGTTCAAGCATAAAAGTAGATCTGTAAGTTAGCCTCCATGTTTTAGAACACGACACCAAAACAAAAGAGCAGAGCAGACTCCAGAAAATGACATAAAGTCAACCTGAACTATACCATCTAGAATTGCACAAAGAAGAAAAATAATTGCTTATAAAACTCAGCAACAAAAAAGGACCAAGGCCTAGTCCCGTGCAAATTGAATTTTTTTTAAAGTCCCTGCAGAAAAATACATAGAACATGCTTGCCAAAAAGTTGAGAGCTATGAACCAGTATTTCAAAACAAGCTTAAAGTTTTTATATAGAAAGATTAACAGAGACCAGAATTAGAAAAACTCAGAGACTAAGCGATAGAAGGAAAGAACTGAAAAGTCATAATCATCTGAGAGATGGAAACTAAGCTATAAGAAACATCAGACTGAAGGCAATTTAAACACAGTGACTTAACCGAAACAGAAAGTGAAAAGGAAAAAATTTTTAAAATCAGAAAGGGTGAAAAAGATAAACATTTCAAGAGAAAAATCATAGATTTAGAATACAGAAAAAGAAAAGCCAGTGAA
Organism: Ursus americanus; assembly: GCF_024610735.1. Lineage (NCBI taxonomy): Eukaryota > Metazoa > Chordata > Mammalia > Carnivora > Ursidae > Ursus > Ursus americanus. The sequence continues at coordinate 38,078,985 of NC_142152.1, read as the reverse complement.
CATATAACAAAGAAAATCAAAGCAAGGGAACAATACTAAAAATGCTTTAATCTAAGACTTCCCTAAACTTAAAAAAAAAAAAAAAAAGTGAAACTACAAAATGGAAGGTCACACCTCACACAGTACATGGAGAAATCAGCCCAGGACAACCCACACTCCGACACCACCTAATAAAATTCTAGAACTCCACGGAAAAGAAAGTATTCTTTGAGCATCCAGACCAAAAACAGATCTTTTATAAGGAAAATAAATCAGACCGTCATCACTCTGACAGCGACACTTATGCCAGAAAAAAAAAGGGGGGAAGTAACATAGTTAAGACAAAAAAAACCAAGAACTGAAGATTTTATACTCAGTTAAATTTCAAATATAAAGACCAGAAAGTGTTCTCAACATGGAAAAAGGGAGTAAGAATCCACCAGAGAACAAGCCTCAGATATCCAAAATGTCGCTGTAAGAATGGACAGTGAGCAGTAAGCAGACCCTGATTTGTAGAAGCGAGACTCAGCGAGGACTATAAGGAGAGGACAGAATATATAATGGGCATATGTTCTGACGAAGTAGATACGGTACAACTGTAAAAAAATGGGAGAACATATGCAAAAAAACCTCAACTCTGCAGTAATCATACAGTGCGATACTTGGTTTTGTAAACTAGGGTTACTGTACACATCGCTGTGGAATAATGCAAATGAGTAATTACGTGATATTTTAATTCCGTCATCCCCTTGTATCCTTAAAAATCGAGATTCAAATACGAAAGAAAGGTGATACAAAAGGAAGACAGAAGAGGTAAGGCTAAAAATGCTTTATTTGGAAATATTTTTAATTCAGAAGTTATTTTATCTTTTACAAAAAGCACACGTACACACACACATACACACACACCACCTTTGCATTTTCCAGCCCTAGCCACAAAAAAGCTTAGAAACAATTAACCAACCCAGTAGTAATGAGTATCTCTAGGATACAAATTGTATTCTTAAAAATACTGTTTCTTCTCAAAGAAACCAGACTGCTTGAAGAGAGGGCTGATTCCAGATGTGGAGCCAGAAATGTCAAAGACAGACTTGGAACACCGTGTCACTTCTAGGTGTCAAGGAAGCTATCAAAAACTACCAGAGTGATGTCAGATATGTCTAAGGAGCCAACTTAGGTGTTCCCACTGACCAAAGATGGGCCAATTTGAGTCAATAAAGATAATAACCACTATGGATTAAAACACATAAAATGGGTAAATCCAAGAGTTTGTAATAGTAAGAAAACCTAAGTGGCCACCTCTAGAGAATAACAGGAAACCACTCAATTTTGAAAGCTGCTTTAAAAAAAAAAAAAGGGAAGGAAAAGAATAAGAATCAAGCATTTATCCTTTCTTTCTTATATGAATTGTACCACTGGGTAACCAAATATTAGATAAAGAGAAATTTCTCCTTATGGAAAAATTTCAGCTACTAAATGAATAAGAATGGTTTTAGGTTAACACCATTTTCACCTCCTACTGAATTAATGGATCCAGACACTGAGCACTGATAGCTACCAACATCAAAATATGAGAGATGTCCAGACATATTGTATGCCTCCTGATAAAAGAGCACGCCACTACCCATGAAGTAATCTTGCCAAAAAAGAAAAATAAAAAATTAATAGACCCCGAATCTGATCAAGCCTATCAATGCACAGGGTATGAAAAGAAGAGCATGATAAACTATAGCACAGGAAAGCAATCAGCAAAGTCCCAAGGGTGAGAAACCCCAGAGTACATATAATCCCATTTCTTCAACAGATAAAGGGGAAAAAAGAAGAGATGGGGGAGAAGAGAACCAGGTGCAGAAAGACTTAAAACAACATATCCAAAACAAAACCGAATCAGGCCAATCTACACCGCAGTGTTTAGGGAAGCACATCTGCGTGGTAACCAATAAAGAAAAGGGAGCGACTGCCATACAAGACAGAAGTTACTTTTAGGAAGTCTCAGAAAGTTGTTATGAGGACAGGCAGGTGGTTCTATCTCATGATGCTGGTGGTGGTTCTAATAGTTCCTCATAATTCATTAAGTCTGTATCTGCTTAATAAGGTCTTTTGTATTATGAAATATTTTATGGTTTTAAGCATTCAAAAATTACTGTTCCTATAATTAACAATCACCAAGGGACCGAAACTGAGAATCTTTTCATACTCTATGAGCTTGTCCAATCAGACACACACACACCCCCACACCCACACACCCCTAAGTAAAATCTGCACTTCATTGCCTAAGAACTATGGGTTGCCTTTTGCTTTTATTTATAGGCACTTCTTACATATTCTCTAGTGAAGAAATTAGCTCTTTATATTGCAAATGATCTTCCCCATTTGTCTTTTGATATTGTTTATTTTTAGCTTTTGGACTTTATGTTATCCTTGGAAAGTCCCCTCCCAGTCAGATTACTCTTTTCAAACATCTCCCGTGTCTTCTTTTAGTTATTTTATGGTTTCATATTTTGCTGATAAAATTTTGATTTGTCTACACTTATACTGGTATAAGATAATCAGAGGTAGGAATCCAGAATTTTCCAAATGGTTATTCAGTTTCTTGTCTTTTCCTCGGTGATGCATGCACATTAGGGAGATCCACAGGGTTCAAGGAACTTAAATATACCATACAGCCTAAGTAAACTAAGAAAAAAAAAAGTTCATACAAAGTTGTTCTTTTTTTCTCTTTCTCTTTTTCATATAAAGTTGTTCTGCCAACACCCATTTTCTGCTCTTCTAAACAAAGGCTTATTGGTTGTGCCCCAATTGGTTGTGCTCCACTCACTGGAGAACACTCCTCTGCCAGCTTGGTCTGAGATCTGTGTCTCAGCCCCAAGAGTGTCCTCTTTCCATGTCCTGCCACGCCCCCATTCACAGCATTTGGCCACCCCTCTTATTTCCTGGTTCAGGGTCACAGAAGTCTCCTAGTTTCAGAGAATATGAGAGCTGTGTTTCTAAATCTCCTTGTTCCTTTTCAGGTGATTTCTGAAAAGAAGAAAAGTAGAAGTATTTAAAACTAGAAGCCCCTGCTCAAAAACTGTTAAGTTTTACAACCATAAGCATTTGCCTCAGTTACTAAGTGACCTTCCTAAAGAACTTAAAACATTAATTTGAATTCAACAATCCCCTCAATACATTATAGATTTCTCCTAATGATGAAACCCATACCTACGTTAGGTTTCTGTGAGACGATACGCTGGAGGGCACAAACCTCAACCAAATTCAGCCTTTCTGCATCACTTCTGCCCACCTGGAGCAAAGCAAATCCACTCTTACGGTTGCTCGCAGAGAGGTTTCAAAGAAAAGGAAAACTTCACTGTCACAAACTCCATTACATAATCTGACCATTTCCTTTCCCCGTGATATTAAATGAAATGCAGATGCAAGTGAGAAGCACATCAAGATGCAAATCAGCAGTGCCCTTTGCTGAAATCACTCACTGCCATATTCCATATTAGCATATTCACCAAAATTTAATTGTAAACAGAGTAATTATGGTACTAAAGTTATTAAATACACAAAGCAAGCTTGGAACTATACATATTCAAATAGAATTTCAGTGGCAGATCAACTTTTATATCTGAAACAATACCCTAATTAATAGTCAGCTCTGATAATAAAATGGTCCTGTTTCTCAGATAACATTCCCAAAAAAGTTCTGCTGTGAATATTAAAATAAAGTTTTGTGAAGAGATTTTTTAAATTTCAATGGCTATATTTATCACAATATGGTACTGTATTTAGACAACTGACACTTTTCAAGTCCTGGATTCAAATTTGGAATAATTTTTTCTAATCTCCTGCTCAAGATAGAAAAAAAAGCTTGAATGGATAGAAAAGTATCACTTACACTTGATGAGCTCTACAAATTCATGCAACCCAAACTGGGAATTTACAGTGCAACAATAAAGCCTGTTATATACTGGATGTCTAGTCTACCTTCCCCTACAACAGATATGCACGTAAGCTCCCAGGAGGTGGGGGGTCCACCCACTTTTACGGAATCTTCTTTAAAGCCTAAGCTTCTCTGATATGTTTTTAAAGTGCATGGAGACACACTGACTCAGGGAAAATTCTGAACAAACTGGACTATTCCCCATTCCATCCATTAATGCGGTACCTACGGATTCTTCTCTCCACTCAGCAGTTGTAAAGCTTTTTCTCGCCCTCCCCCATCTACATTGACTCAAGTCTTTTCCAAACCCAAACATCTCTCTCTTCTTCATCAGATCCGATCTCTGAAGTTTCAGGACTGTTCTCAACTCTTATTTTACGTAATAAATGTTAAGTTTCTAAGCTCCCTGGGTACAAGAACTGTCTTCCAACACACACAGTAGGTAGGAATTCAATAAATGTGTCAAATCAAACAGCAAAAAGTGTTTTTCTTCTCAAGTATCTGATGTCTAACTTCATGCTTAATGTACCTCATTCAACTGCAATGGACACTGTCCTCCTACAAGCCTGGCAACTGACATCTCTTCCCACTCTCTACAATGACTATTCCAACCCTGTTTATTCTCCTCAACACCATCATTCCCCTTCTTGAGTCATAAATTTCAAGAAATGACCTCATCTCCCAGTTCAGAGAGAAAACTGAAGCTATAAGTGGGAATTCTTTCATCTTTCTAAGACCCAAACCTACATACCACCTGCACCTACATCAAGCCTACTTGGGCATCCACCCTATCTTCCGTCCCTCCTATCACACTTCAGGGAAGCTCTGCTGCTCTACCAAACATCAGGTCCTTCACCTCTGCCTTGTACCCCATCCCCTCCAACCTTCTTAGGACTTGGTCCTTCACCTCTGCCTGGTACCTCATCCCCTCCAACCTTCTTAGGACTTGGTCCTTCACCTCTGCCTTGTACCCCATCCCCTCCAACCTTCTTAGGACTTGGTCCTTCACCTCTGCCTTGTACCCCATCCCCTTCAACCTTCTTAGGACTTGGTCCTTCACCTCTGCCTGGTACCTCATCCCCTCCAACCTTCTTAGGACTTGGTCCTTCACCTCTGCCTTGTACCTCATCTCCTCCAACCTTCTTAGGACTTGGTCCTTCACCTCTGCCTTGTACCCCATCCCCTCCAACCTTCTTAGGACTTGGTCCTCCACCTCTGCCTCGTACCCCATCCCCTCCAACCTTCTTAGGACTTGGTCCTTCACCTCTGCCTTATACCCCATCCCCTCCAACCTTCTTAGGACTTACACTACTAATTAGTCCCTCCCCATTATCATCCTAACTTTCTTCTTCCTTTCACGCAAATGTCTCAATAATCATGTGCCCCTACTAACCTCTCCACTCGCCTCCCTGGCACCAGACGTCGCTCTGTCCAGACTTCACCTTCAGGATCCGCTACTACTGCTCTGGCTAACGGCACTGAATCCAAATGACACCCCACCCTCCCGATCTGCCTGCTCAGGAGAATGTGACATTGGTGTTCATTCTTTCTTTCTGGAAACATTCTCTTCCTTTGCTACCATAACAAAATACGATCCTGGTGCTCATTCTACAGTTTAGCCCATTCACAGTCTAGGTAATTTGGGAAATACAACAATGAGTAACCGATTGTTTTTTCAAGGAGTTTGTCCTGCTTTTTGACATACAGTTTTGCAGGAGTGAGGCATGTTAAAAAGGAAGACCACCTACACTTCCCCAGCTTACGCCAAAATACACATTTTATCATGTGAAAGTAAATAAAAGAAAAAACATGCTAAATAAACTTAAAATCTTGGAAATAAAATTAAGAGCTTTGAAATTAAGATGGAGGCACATACAAAAATAGAACTGGTTGATATGCTTTTCCTGTAAGCTAACAGAGCTCAAGAACAGACTTTATAGTCTCGAAGAGACAGTCGCACCTCCATGTTCACAGCAGCACTAGTGACAACAGCGAAAAGGTGGAAGCAACCCAAGTTGCTTCCAACTGCCCAAGTGTCCGTGGGCAGAAGAATAAATGCGACGTGGTGTATACATACAATGTGGTATTATTCAGCCTTAAAAAGGAAGGACATTCTGACACCAGCTACAGTATGCGTGAATCCTGAAGACACTATGCTGAGTGAAATAAGCTAGTCACAAAAAGACAAATATTGTAAGATTCCACTAATACGAGGTATCTTAGAGCGGTCAAATTTATAGAAACAGAAAATAGAGTGGTTGCCAGGGCTGAGGGGAGGGGGAAGAGGAAAGCTGCTGTTTAATGGGTACAGTTTCACATTTGCAAGATAAAAAGAGTTCAGGAGACTCGTCACACAACAATGTGAACATACCTAACCCTAGTGAACTGTACACTAAAAAACGGTTAGGGTGGTAAATTTTGTGATTCTATGTTCTTATTTTTCCATCACGATTAAAAAAAAAAGAATGAAAAGGGTTTATAGACCCAACAGAAAAAGAGAGTATAATACCAACAGATTCTTGGTGACTATGGACTCACCCTTCCCTTACGCATGTGCACACCCACAACTGGAAAAGCATTACAAGTGGTATTATTTCAAAGGTGGTCCTTACGAATGCTAATTACAGGCCTATCGCCTTTTACTGAGCTTTGCTTTATTACATTTCACGGATATCGTGCTTTTTTACAAATTGAAAGTTTGTGGCAACCTTCTACAGAGCAAGTCTATTGGCGCCATCTTTCCAACAGCATTTTCTCACTTCGTGTCTCTGTGTAATTTTGGAAATTTTCTCAGTATTTCAAACTTTTTCATTATTACTTTATTTATTATGGTTATCTGTGATCAGTGATTACAACTCACTGAAAGCTCAGATGATAGCATTTTTTAGCAATAAGATTTTTTAATTAAGGTATATAACTGTTTTTTTATCCATAATGCTATTGCAAACTTGACAGACTACAGAACAGTGTAAACGTAATGTTTATATTTGCACTAAGAAGCCAAGATACTCATTTGACTTGCTTTATTGCAACACTCACTTGATTATGGTGGGCTGGAACCGAACCTGCAGTATTTCCAAGGTATGCCTGTATAGAAATCTACTAGTTATCACAGTAATAAAGGCTAACTGTGAATTATGTGAATTTATTATATGAATTACGTTCATTCATTCACTCACTTAACAAATATTTACCGAATATATGCCATGTGCCAAGCACTGTTCTAGATACTTACTTGACCTCAAGAAACAAAACAAAGGTCCTGCTCTTTTGACACATATTCTAGCAGAAAGAGACACACATTAAAAGAAGGAAAGGAAAGGAAAGGAAAGGAAGAAAGAGATAATAAAAACAAACATAATGGGTAAATTATATAATATTTTATAAAATGTAAGTGCCGTGCTTTAAAAAAAAAGATAAGGAAAGTAACAAAGATCAGGGGGGTAAAGGACAGGGAGAGGAGGTTGGCAGCGGGCACATGAGCCTCACTAAGAAGGTAGGTGAGATCTGAGCAGACTCACAGGTAGTGTGTCTGGGGAGATACTGTGGGCAGACGGACAAGCAGTGCAAAGATCTTAAGGTAAGAGCACGCCAGGCAACTGAAGAAGGACGCCAGTGTGGCTTACGTGGGGGAAACAAGGGGAAAGTAGGAGGGGACACGGTAACACAGGAGCAACACATCAAGCAGAGCCCTGCAGGCCACTTCAGGACTCTGACTTTAGCAAAAGGGGAAACATACTTCTACAAGATTTGGGGACATGTATTATGCTTACATTTTAACTCCCAATACTTCAATCAAAATAAAAATCATACTCTGAACACGAGTCAAGAATTCTTCTCCCACTGATCTATTTCTCACCAAAGTCTTTTGGTGAGATATTTTCATATTTTTTGATAATGTATGTTACTCCATTCTCAAAATCCACTCCATCCATTGGCTAAACTATGTAAGCCTGATATAAATTCAAAATCTTCAGTGCTTCTGTAGTGCCTTTGTCACTAATGTCACCTCAGGGTAGGAATGGGTTTATAGTGGATCAGCTTCCATTCCTAAAAAGTACAGCCTAGGAGAGGCCCTAGTCTCCTTTTAACTTATATAATATAAGTAATTTAGTAGTGCTATTAGAGTGAATGGTTTGTAACTTTTTGAGAGGAAATATAAAAATTTCTACCATGCTACACCCTCTAACTTCAAATAAAAATAATACTGAGTTCCATGCAATTCTGTATTACTCCAATGTATAGTGCCTTCTTCATTAATTTATTTGCTTGACAAATATTTATGTTGAGCATACTCTGTGCCAGGAACTGTTCTAGAATACAAGGATAAAGCAGTGAACAGACAAAAATTCCTGTCCTCATTTAGTTTTTTTAAATTTAAGATAGAGAATTTGTTAAAAAAAATCAAAACATGCTCAGCATCCAATGGTAATAAGTGCTAAGGGAAAAAATAAAGCAGGGAGAGGGGATGGGGGTGAAATTTAAAAGATGATCTGGTAAAGCCTTACAAGAAAATGACACTTAAGCAAAGATCTGAAACACAGTGAGGGAAGCTGGCCATGCACCTGTCTAGAGGAAGAGCATCAAGGCGGAGCAGCAAGTGCAAAGGCCCTAAGGCGAGAGTATGGCCAGCTTGTTCTGCAAGCCAAAGCGGCAAGGAGGTGGGTGCAGCTGGAGAAGAATCCAGGAGGGAAGAGCACTAACCAATGTCAGAGATATGAAAGAGCACACGGCTGGTGGTCACGCCCAACACACAGGCCACTCAATGTAAGGACACTGACTTTAGCTCTCAGGGAGATGGTAAATCCTGGGAAGGTTTTGCGCAGAGAAGTGCATGCTCTGGCTTACATTTCCAAAGGCTCCCTCTGGTGAATCCATCAAACAGACTGGAAGGGGGCAAAGCAGAAACAGCTACCACTTATTACAATGGTGTTGCTATTGGAAAAACCAATGACTGCATTAATCCTTCCTGGATAATAAGAATGTCAACTTTTTAAACATTGCACTGACTTTTAGTCACCAAACAGAGGGATGCAGAATAACCTAAGAGGTTTTTTAGATTTTTTTAAACTTTACACAAGCTACCGTCCCCCACCCCCCCAAACAAGTCTTCAGTGCCAAGTAGAGACAATTGATATTAGTGACAGATGGTCTAGGAAACATGCTAATCATCTCTTACTCTAGATTTTCTAAGCTCTATCTTTAAAACAATTTAGTTCACCAGAATATTAAATATTTGAACTACTTTATTCCAAAGGCATTTATAAAACACCTCCAAAATATGTGCCAGAAACTGATGCTTGGAGCTCGAAATGCACATGGATAAAATGCAACCTTTGGCCTCAAGAAGCTGCTCTTAGCTTCACGTAAAAACACCCTCATACAGTTAGGATTTTTATATCATCAGCTTCAAACAAGGATCAATAAAAAGCCCTTCAGGTAAAGAATGTTTCTGAATCCTCTGATAAAACTATTTATTAAAGACAGCAAGCAGCTGTAGACATCTACAGAACCAACTCTGTTGGTTTCAGGGCAGGGAGAAAGTACCTGTTCCAGGGGGTGCAAGTTTTTAAGATAGCAAGAGCTCTGAAACTCCAGGTCTCTCATTTTTTCAACGAGTGCCAGCAAGTTCAGAGCAAAATTATAAACTCAATTACATAAGTATCACGGTCTGAGGCAGTAGCTCTCAATCCTGGCTACGCATGGTAATTACCAGCAGAACTCCAAAACTAGAAAGGCCTCTTCCACAAGAGTCCCGGCGTCCGTGTGTTGAAATGCCGCACAGAAGAGGTGATGCTCAGACTGGACCACCGATCTAGATACGCCGGCACATGTTCCTTTTTTCATTCAGTCACTCATTTTCAACATACTAGCTCTGTTACACACAACTCTACTGTATTAGAGGATGTCAATAAAAGCTCCCTCTAGTTCATTTCAGAAGTTGGAAAAAACTATATAAATTAGTGAATAAATGATTCAAGAGGAGCCCCCCAAAAACCACCCTTTTCCCATCCCATCATATCCCAGATCAAAAATCACTCATTTACATTTCAAACTTATTTTGGGATTAAAAAGTAATTACATGTTTTGGTATAAATGGCTTCCTGCCAAACTACAGTAAGTCAAAGAATAAAAGCAAACAAGAGATAATCGGTCAACAAAGAACTTCATCACCTCTTTTGCTAAATTACATCAGGAACAATTTGAAAGCAATACATTTAAAGACAATTCTCTTACAAATGAGCCAGCTAATCAGAAGTTGATTAATGCATTTGATTACTGCTAAGAAATCATCTAAAAAATAAAATACAGCATCTTGAGTTTATACAGCCTCTTCCCAATTGCACCAAGGGTCTTCATATACTTACTTTTTTTATTCCCACAAATCCTACGGTTGAGACTGAACTGTAAGGATATCCATAGAATAAAAATATACTTATCATCAATATCATTTAACATAAAAACCTGTGACACAGGAAGGTTAATTGTGAGTTCCTATTAGGGAGACCCGATCAATCAGTCCCCTGGTCTCACTCTGAGAACCAGGCATATCAATTTAAGCAGGAAAAGCATTCACGGCTGTATGGTACCTATAGGGACATTAACAAAACTAGAGTCAACTACAGCACAACAACCCATGAGCATACAGAAGTGAACCTCCAGAGATAATGATCCTATAAATTCATAGGCTTATTCCTGAAAAACATTAAGCTAAACTCAAACTGTGACACCATCTTTGGAAGCAATTGTCACACTAGTCAGGTTTTCACACCTACGCTGGGAAGAACTAGGTGAAGACTCACGCTTCTAATTCTGAGAAAGAAAGTGGGTATTTTCAGAGAAGAAAAATTTCTTCCTAGTCAGAATGTTTTCTACTTGTATTGGGAAACTGATTTACATTACACTATAACATTTTTTGGTATAGCGAATAAAATGTTTAAAATACAGTATATCAAGTGTACTTCCCCAACTTTTATTTCCTTTAAATGATTTCTGAAGGGTCTAAAAGAGGAGCACTAACTGCAGAATTAATTTCAACTGCGAACACACAGGATGGTCCAATTTCAAACAGAAGCTCAGGATGCCGCGCTACCACCACCTCCCCAGAAAGGGGAAGCATCCCATGAGGTCTCCCTGTGCACCTCTCTTTCTGACTTCAGATGTGATGGTTAGAAGATCCACCCCTGGAGTCATAACAGATCTCCGGGAACCAACCATGAAGCAGACATTACAGTAACATTCATTGGGAACTTCCTGCTCTGCCCATACAAAGGCATCTAAGAGGGGCGCAAGTCTGAAAATGCTGACTTCAAAGGGAGGTGACCCATCGGCCCTATGAAAGGAGCTACAAGGAATGCTTCTCTATGCTAAGCAAACACTGAAACTGTTCTAAAACTGGAAAGGCTGAACTATACTGGTAATATGTTTATACAGCACTTAGCATGTTTTGGCAATTTTGTAAATGATAGATTTCCCATTAGCTCTCCTATTTGGGGGCAAAATTAACAACCAAACTTTGTTTACAGTAATTCTCTGGTGTTCATATTTAAATCTACACAGGATAGCAACTGCACAACATTTTTCCTTACATGTTCCTGTGGCAGGGCTCAAGGGGAGAACAGCTCTAAATACTTGGAAAGGAAATTCGGATGACCAAATAGTCCGAGAATATCAGAGGTGTACTCCAGCCATTAAAGTCTTCACAAAAACATAAAAGAAAAACTTTAAAGACTCCCAGAGACAAGAAGGTTTTTCGAGAAAACAAAATAAAACAGTCAAGCCATAAAGAAAATGGATATATTTGACAAAATAAAAATTCTCCACAGGTTAAAAGTAGCATAAACAAACCCAAGAGACAAATAAAAACTATAAAACATGACAAAAGGCTAATTTTCTTAGTGTTCAAGATTCCTTTCTAAGAAAAAAAAAGACGAAAACCCAACAGAAAAGCAGAGAAGTGAGGTGCAGACGGAAATTCACAGAAAAAGAAATACAAAAGGCTTCTGGAAACTCCTTACTAGGAGAATTTTCAAATCCATGCAAAGTAGAGAAGCGGTATGATGAACTTCTGCATACATGTCACCCAGTTTCAACAATTATCCGCACGCAGCCAATCTCTTTTTTTCCCTATACCCGATGCACTCACCCCGCCAGACGGTTTCAAAGTAAACCCCACACATCATATCGTTTCATACAAAAATTCTTCTAACAGTTACTTTTTTAAAAATATAGTCACTAAATATCATCACATCTAACAAAATTAACAATCGTTCTGTAATATCGTCTAGTAACAAGTTCAAAGACTCCTTAATTGTCTCAAGAAATGTCTCCTTATAGCTGATTTTTTACTTGATGCATGTGGCAGATGTGTCTTTGAATCTCTTGAATGGACAAATGCCACCTCCCTCTTTTTTTTTCCTTCCCTTGTCGTTTGTCTTGTAAAATTTCCCCCTTTGTGCATTTTGCTGATTGGGTCCCTCTACTGTCACTGAATGTGTTCCCTGGTATCTTTTGTTACTGTCGTCGCTCAGACTGTTCGTTCTGTCTTCTATCTGGTGTCAGTGCCCCTCAGTGAACACCAGGGACACACCTAGAATTAAAGCAGCTGGAGAACACATTCCACAGGGAACAGGAGGGTGGCTCAGGAAAAGAATGTTATAAAGAATCTATTATAGGATTCGGGCTTTGGTTGGGTAATTTGGGGGAGGACCTAAGGAAGCAGGAGTTTCCCTAAATTAGCTGTCAGAATGTGGGGTAATTCTATGAATGGGTATCTCCATAAATCCTATGTCAGGGAGGGGAGACTAGAATGGAGATCAAGCTGTAAGTGGTAAAGAAACAGCCATCACTCATTTTGGTCACGAATTTTGTGGACGACACAGAGACCTTGGCTTCATGCCTGGTTTCATTTTATCATAACGTGAGTGAAACCCCCATCTGAGGTGTTCTGTGAGATTGCTTACATTTAACTGGAGGAAACCATGGCCTGTCTATAAATGTCAGGCAGCTTCTGCAGCCAGGGCTACTCTTTTCTCTTCTGCGCTGAACAATGGAAGCCCTTCGGGTTGGCCACTGTACCTTCTGATTCAACCCCAACAGTCCCGGATATTTTCCTTGCTTTCTAGTATAAGATGTTCCAGGTTCCTCATGCACACTTTCCTGTCCCAAACCTAAAATTAATCACTTCTACAAAGAGCCTGTCTCCTTTTAGTGGAAAACGGATTAGAGACCAAAATATCATAGGCCCCAAAATCTGGGCCCTATGATATTCAGTGGTCCCAGGCTGTCATTATTTTTGGATCTTTTGAGTGGACAAAGTTCCAAGAATTTTTTTCAAAGAGAAAATACCTCACAAGTTTATACTGATATTTCCTGTTCCAACTTAGGATTATAGGGTTTCTGGTTAACTTCTTTACCTTTATATTTGTCTCTATTCTCACGTGTTAAAATTCTTGGTTCCAAACATTAACCTAAATATTTAACTGATACATATTTCTTCTCTCTGAATTTTTATAATTTTGTAAAACATTTACATTTCCAAAACCCAAACAACACAAGGTGTGTTCAGAAGTCTAGCTTCCATTCCCCAGCCTTCCTGTCCTTTCCCTCCATGTAATTGTTAGTTTTTAGTTTATCCTTCATTTTTTCTTTTTAAACAACAAATAGGATACATTTATCTGCATCACCTGTGTCTTAGGTAAGAGGTAAAATATTATATACCTTGTTTGTCACCATGATTTCTTTCACTAACATCATATCCTGAAGATCGACAGCAAATAGGCTCAGCTTCATTCATTAATAAAATGCAAAATAAAATTACAGTAAGACTTAACTTATCATTAAAATCACATTTTTAAGCTATCAATTAGCCAAATTCAAAAAGTTAGAAAATACACTGGGTTGGTAGGAGTATGAGGCCCATCAATTTAGCATTGGTTACCAAAATGTTACATACGCAGCCCTATGGCTCAGTCCACTTCTGGCAATTTGTCCTATAGGTACACTCACATCCTATCAAATGTTTGTAAAAATTAATGAAGGGAAGCCTCACTAAAGTAGAGTCAGGAGGCTAGACCAGGGAGCTATATCACTCAACATCAATTACGGGAAGAACTGTCAATTACAGACCCAGCAGAAGACTGGTTAACAGAAAAGAACCATCAACTACAGGCCCCACAGGGAAAGATGTACTTTGCATCTCCCACAAGAAACAGACCACCTGCCCAGCTCAGCCAATGAGAAACCTCAGCACCCAGCATCTTTGTTTCTCTCCGGTGGACTTTCACTCGGAACACCCTCTCCCAGCTTACTCTTTCTTCTCTGTAAAATAATGTTCCTCTCCTTTGTCTGCCTAGCCTCTAGTTTTGCCACAGTTTGCTTGTCCTGAATTACAATTCTGTTATTTCTGAATGAATCCATTTCTGCTAGTAAAATAATTGTTATTTTAAGGTTAACATGTACATGGATAGTCACTGCAGCATAATATAACAAAAGGCTAGAAACATCCTTAATTTACATCAAAAGGGAACTTATTAAGTGAATGATGGCATATCCATAGAACGAATATGCAATTTTAAAAATGAGGTAAACCTATATACATCAATATGGAACAGTCTCCAAGATACAGTTAAGTGAAAAATGTATGTTTGAATATATACGATCAGTACTCCCGGTGCAACAATGTACCATGCGTATATATAGCATATTACTGGTATCCTACATAATCAATTGGTAGCAAAAGATGCCTTTGTGGTAGGTTTAGTTTCCATTCTTTATCCTCCTTTATCATCTAAATTTCTTTTTGGTGCATGTTATTTTTCAATTAAAACATTTTTAAAGAATTCCTCATGAATAATGAAAGAACTTGTATTACATAAAATACCAAGTAGCTCTTTCCAGTGTTGTTACTTTGGAATCTGCCTGTGCTCTTTTAACATCAGGATCCGCCCAAGTCAGCCCAGTCACTGCCTCAAATTAAAAACAGAACAATCAACTATGTAGAAAAACAATTCTCGATGCCTACATTTGCAGACAATACTTGCAGAAAAGACCATACTTTTATGTTTTGAAGTAAAGCCTACATCAGTCTTTAAAGAGCAATACAATCCGAAAGAGTATTAACTGAAAGTGAATACTGACATGAAGTTCATAATATCACTTATTTTTGCCCAAATAATCCTAAATGAGTAAAAATATAGATGACTGAATCTATAGGAGAATTAACCATTAATGACAGCTCTTACAGATGAATGAACTAACATATAACAACAGCTACCCTCACTATTAAGCACCTATATGGCAGGCTCTGTGTTGGCTAATTTAAATGCATTATCTCTAACTCTTAAAATAACCCTAAAACATAGGTGGCATTATCCTGACTGCATGTAACAAAACTGGGAATAAGAAAAGTTAAATAATTTGTCCATGGCTTTTACAACCAATAAGTTAGCAGGACCAAGATTCAAAACACATGTATGGAAAATAAAATTTTTGCAAAAATGCCTTTTTGTTATTTAACACAAGCATTAAAAGACAGCACATACTACAGAATAAATCATTTGCAAAACAAGAAGTCTTAAGGTGGTAAAATATTTGCTTTAATATTACAATCTAATACTATTATAAACACCATTAAAACAGTATGAAAGATAAAACAGAAATACATTCACATGTTACTATAAATACCCAGCCCAACTCTGCTGAATAAAGAGAATGACTTCCAAATATCAAAAGAACAAAAGAAGTAATGAAACGAACCACTGATGTAAAGATCTTCAAAAAGAAGTTTTTAGTTGTTGTTTTTTAATATAAAATATCGACATAAATTCAGGGAAAAAACAATGTAATAAACCACTGCAGAGTATTTGAAAAAACAGGTAATAATGTATGTATAAAAGCACTGTACTTGATGAGACCATCTTCAGATTCCAGTGCAAAACCCCAAACATTCTAAGGTCAGTTTCTTCCACAATCTCAGCATGTGAATGATGGCACTCTTGTTACCGTTCTTTACTAAGTGGTCCAGACAAAATCAACTACTCAAAAATCTAATTTTGCCTACATGCAAAGGAAAGTAAAGTGAAAATTTCAGCATTGAGTAGTGTTAAGAGCACTAGACTCTACAACCTTGCCCACATTTCACAGCACTGTGACACTGTATTACCATTAATTGCATATATGTCACTCTCTTTTGACATATTTTGTGAGAATCTGGAAGTTAAGGACCCTGTCTAACCCTGGTATCCCAAGTCTAACAGGAAGATGTCACCTTGTGAGAAACCAACAGATTTTTCTTAAGAATGGACTGAATTAAATCTATGCTCCAGGTCTACCTGCTGTGAAGCCAGACATGGTCCAACTTCTCCCGGTCTTTTTTCCTCACCTGTAAAATTACTTAGATTAAAGTCTAAGGCAGGAGTTTTACCTACTGATTTGTAGAGAAAGAAGCATGGTTCATTTTAGAAGCAGTATGAACTATAAAAGATCTATTCCAGTAATCAGGAGATGTACATTTTCCAGTCTAAGGTATTCCACAATTATGTAGGTTGCCAAAGGAAGCTGTTGCCAAGAGAATGCAAAAGGCTTGAAAACTTTAACCCTCTCCCTTACTACAGAAAGAATAATCGGTCCCTGAACTAAATAGAAGAAAAACAAAGGAAAGAAAACCAAGGCAAAAGAATATTTCTAGTTGAAAATAAATCAAACTGAATGTTAAAAGGCTAATGAACTCAATAATAAAAAGACAACCCAATTTAAATATGGGCAAAGGATTTAAACTGACATTTCTCCAAAACAGATGTACAAATGGTCAACAACACGCAAAAAGTTGCCCGAGGGCAGCAGTCATTAGGGAAATGAAAACCAAAACTACAGTGAGATACCACTTCACACTCACAAAGATACAAACAAAAAGACAATATAACAAGTAGGGGTGAAGATTTGGAGATATCTGAACCCACCCACAGTGCTACTGGAAGTGCAAAATTGTGCAGCCGACTTTGGAAAACAACTGGGCAGTTTTTAAACAGTTAAACACAGAGCTACCTCATGACACGGTATGTCTACTGGTAGGTACACACTTAAGGGAAATAAAAACATACATCCACACAAAAACTTGTACATAAATGTTCATTACTCTTAATAGTCAAAACTCAGAAACAACACCAATGCCCTTCAGTGGATGAATGAATAAACCAACGTGGTCTATCCGTACGATGGGATATTACCCAGCAATAAAAAGAAATGAAGTACTGACACCTGCTACACCATGGATGTGCCTTGAAAACATCATACTAAGTGAAAGAAGCCAGTTACAAAAGACCCTACATTTTACAACTTCAATTATTTAAAATTCCTCGAAATAGGCATTATAGAGACAAAAGCAGACTAATAGTTTCCTAGGGCTGTGGGGGTGAGGAGAGAATGGAGTGACTGCTAATGGGTAGGAGACTTCTTTTAAGGCTGATGAAAATATTGTACAATTAGATTATGATGACAGTTGCAGTCCCGGGGAGATGCTAAACACCACTGAACAATACTCCTTAAATGAGTGAATCGTAGGGTATGTGAACTACATCTCAATAAAGGTGCTTAAAGAAGTTAATGAGAAGAAAAATGTGGTATCAAGGATAATAAAGGAAGGAACAATATAGGTATCCTGGAGTTATACTGTTTCGTGGAAACAAAACTTTACCTTCTGAAAGAAGGGTAGAAGTTACCCCAAAGCAGGCCTCTAAGAACGCAAAGGAACCAGCAAATGACAGATTTCCTGTTCTGTCATACAGGCGGTTCCTCACTACTCTACTTAGGACACAATTACAGTGTGTAAACCTGATATTCAAAAGCACACCACTTTCCAGAAGAACATATGCAAGATGCTTTGGAGGGAGACTGCCGAGATTAGAACTCACTGGTCACGAACGACTTCTGATGATTCATGAAACTCTACACCATATCTGTGACTCTTAGAAGTTCAAGTAGAAACTGAAGGGTCAAGTATAAGGAATAGTATATGCAAAGGCCAAAAATTGCACCACAGCTTACTTAAACAGAATAATGAGTTCCTGGCAGGGGACAAAAAATACCAAGAAGATCAGAAGACCATGTTTGGGCAGTGACTTGCCAATGTGATCAAAAAAGCTGTGTTTCATCAGTAGCTTAGATGAAGATCTAAATGGCATACTCATCACTATTGGCGAAAGCAGAAAGCTGGGAGGTATCATGAACACATCAGAGTCTGACAAGCCTAAATAAAACTGTAGAACTAGATAGAATGATCTAACAAACCAGAGCCAGAATGAAAATCAGAACACATTTCATTCAAATCCTTCCTTTTACAGATGAAGCTGAGGCCAGAAGGGTTTAATAATGAGCCCAAATTCAGAAGGTGCATGAAAGGTAGGTTAAGGCTAGGAATATAGGAACCCTAACTTCCAGCTGTGTCCACATGACCCAATGCTACCTGCTACTACTCGTATGGATACACATATGGGGGGGGGGGGTAGAGAGGATCCTGACCTCCCTACCTCACAACACACAAAAATCAATTCCTAGAGAATCAGACCTAAATATGAAAGGTAAAATAATAAAGCCAGTAGAACATAAAAAAAAAAAAATCTTCATGACTGTGGGGTAGCAAAAGTAAACAGGTCACAAAAAGCACTAACCACAAAGAAAAGACTGGTAAGATGGAACTGATTAAAATTTAGAATTTTAGTTCATCAAAAGACACGTTACAAGAGTAGCATGCCAAGCCAAAGGACTGGAAGAGATTTTTAGAATTCATATATTCAACACAGAATTCATATCCAGAATATATACAAACCCCAATATTTCAATAAGAAAACGACAACCTAATTTGTCTAAAATGGGCAAAAGACTTGAACAGTCACTCTGCAACACAGAATAACCAAATGGATAACAAGTATATGAAAAGGTGCTCAAAATGCCTGTCAAGGAAATGTCAATTAAAATCACACTGAGATCGTCTACACAACCACGGAATGGTTTAAAAAAAACTTTCAATGTTTAAATGACAGTACCAAGTAGAGACAAGACTGCACAGCAACTAGATCTCACATACATTGTTAGGAGTAGTATAAATTGGTACAACCACTTTGGGAAACTGTCTGGCAGTATCCATCCACCAAAGCTGAAGATACATACACACTATGGCCAATAACTCTACTCCTATATACCCAATTAAAATCAATATATATGTGAAGCAAAAGATATGAACAAGAATTACTACAACAGCATTATCCATAACTGCTCCAAAGTAGACATTACTCAAATTCGTCTGCAATACAGTGGATACATTGTGGTACATAATTTGTGAAGACTTTTAGAAATGGCCACCCTCTCCCAGAAAAGACATGAGGTCTATGTTCCCTCCTCTTGAATCCAGGGAGGCTTGCATCTATTTCAATTATACGTATACATTATACGACTTCCAGGGATAAGTCACTCCCAGGAAGCTTCCTCTGAAAACCCAGCCGACATGCTGTGAAAACCCAAGGCCTAGTGAAGAATTCTACATGCAGCTGCTGTGGTCAACAATCCCAGATGATCCTCGTCTTTGAGACACCCCAGCCAAAGCACCATGCATGTGAGTGAAGACGCCTCTAAATGATTCTAGACCACCACCACTGTAGAGCATGGACAAGCTATGCCTACCAAACTCCTAACCCACAGAATCCATGAGCCAATACAATGGCTGCTGTTTTACCCCACTATGTTTGGCGTGGTGCATTATGCAGTAATCAAAAAACAAAACTAATGGTTACGCAGTAACAGATAACCAGAACAGAGCTATAAAAAACAACAACAAACTACATGCAGCAAAGATGAACCTCAGACACAATGCTGCATAAAAGAAGCTTGGTAAAAAGGACTGTATACGGTAAAACTTCACTTAGTGGGCAAACCTAAGCTATAGTTACATAAGTCGGAATAGTGGTTACCTTGGGTGGGAGTAATTACTGGAAAGAGGCAAAATAGGAGCATCCGGAGTGCAAGAACAGTAAATGTCTTGCTCTGGGTGGTGGTGATTTTAGTATGTTCACTTTGTTTAAAAAAAATCACTGAGCTAGATCCTTAATATTTGTGCTTTTTTTCCAGTATGTGTATTATATTTCAGGAAAAAAAAAAACATTTTTTTTTTAATCAGTAGAACTTGGTAACTCATATAGATGCAAGAGTGTGAAGAAGAAATGAAGGATGACTCTAATTTTCCAGGCATAACTGACTAGATAGTGCCATTAACTGAACAGTTAAATGATAGGGCAAATAAAACGGGCAGAGAAAACAGATCACGTCCTATTCATTTTGTATTCAAGTATCTACCACAGTACTTCACACAGTCACTCCAGCCTCCAAGACACTCCTCTCATTTTCATCCTACCTTCTGCCCACCTCTCCCTTGGTATCCTTTTTTCCTTCCTTTCTCCCAGATGCCTCTTGGCATCAGGGTTCCCCCAGCTTCCATCTTAATCCCCTTTTCAATCTCCATGTGCGCACACACACACACACACACACACAAACACACAGCTCAATCTCAGTTGATGGCCTCATCACCTACTTCTTTTAAAAGAAACTTAGAAGTCAACCAAGAATTAATACTGCAGTTAGCTAAATTCAATTAAAATAAATTTAACAGGATACACATAAGCTCCCATGTTGGACCCCAAAACTAATGTCTGAGAACAGGATGAAGAAGATACAGCATAGATATATCTGCTCAACATCATCCAAGTTCAATGTATGATGTGGTCACCGAAACCATTATATAGCTGAAAATAAGAACACAGTATGTAGAAGTAAAGTATTTTTCTTCCCTACACTAATAGAAGAAAAATGCTACGTCCAAAACAAGAGATGTGACTCTATTTTTTACTAATCAAACCAGCCCTAGAGTACTGCATTTAATCCTAAACACTACAGTTTAAGAATGGAATTAAATTAAAGGAAAGCCACCAAAGTGGTGAAAGGACATGAAATCATGCCTTGTAAGGAATAGTTAATGAACTGGAGATGTCTCAACTCAAGAAGACTGAGAAAACTTGATGACCATCTTCAAGTATTTGAAAAGACGTTATACAGAACAGAGACGCCACTTGTTTGTTCTAAGTGTCTCCAAAAGACGGAACTGGGTAAGAGAGATAATAAAGAAGACTTCCACTCAATATAAGAAAAAGCTTGCTAACTGGGTTAAAAACTGGAGAGGCCGGGGCGCCTGGGCGGCTCAGTTGGTTGGGCGTCTGCCTTCAGCTCAGGTCATGATCCTGGAATCCCGGGATCAAGTGCCATGTCATGTCTCGAGTGCCATGTCATGTCAGGTTCCCCGGCTCAGCAGGGACTCTGCTCTTCCTCTGCCCCTCCCCCCTCTAGTACTTTCTCCCTCTCTCTTGCTCTCTCTCAAATAAATGAATAAAATCTTCAAAAAAACAAAACAAAAAACAGGATAGGCTGTCTCTAGAGCAGTGATTCTCAATCTGGGATGATTTTGTCCCCATGGCCAGGGATGCTACTAAACATCCTACAATTCAAAGAACCCCTGCCTCAACGAAGAATGACCCGTCTAAAATGTCCCTAGTGCCATGGGTGAAAAACCTGCTCTAAAGGTACTGAGATCCCTATCACTGGAAGCATTCCGTTACAGACCAGACAATGTGCTAATATCCAGTACGTGACTTTCAAAAATGGTGGGAGAAGAGCTGAAAAAAGATTTCCCGTTTAAATAATTCTCCAGAGAAAAATCCCCTCAGGTACGTTAAAGCAACGGTGATGGTAGTGATGACGAACACTTACTGAACACTTACTGTGGGCCAGACATTACACCAAGTAATTCGGATACACATCTCACAGTTAATTCTCACAGCCACGCTGAGACAGGTATTATTTTACCTTGATCTGACGGTAAGATCAGGTTGCCCTAATGTCATACAGGGGTTAACATTTGAACCCAGATCTACCCGACTTCAATCATATACATAGCACAAATATTAAATGACTCTCGAAGCTTTTGTACTCTAGAAAACAAATGAAGCAGCACATACTCTAGAAGTATAGGGACGGTGTCTGAACAGGTTTGTACGCACTGAAACCTAGCTGGCTAGAAGAAAGAGGAAAGGATTATTTGAAGTAGTCCTGTGATGAAGGAGAGAACAATTATCCTGATTGTCCCCAATTGCCTACTTCTGTAAGAGCCAAGAAGCTCTTATATACCCATGGAATCTCAGTCAGAAGCTGAAATTAATGATGACATCCCTTTATCCATAGGCGTGAAAGCTCAGGATGGACAGACGTTTGAACATCCCCGACTGGGAATCCTGCCCTTAACAAATACACTAGATGCAGATACATGGTTTCTTGGCTGCCTATACTCCCGCCCATCTGTCAGGATGGCAGTGTGCCTGCTCACATGTTGGTCAAACTGTCACTAGGGCATAGGTGCCAAGCAATGATAGTTTTAAATGGGCAGCTTGCATAGCACTGTAAGAGCTTGCTCTTCTGCAGAAAAAAAAAAAAAAAAACAAACTCTGTGATAATACTGAAGGGTTGCAATCACAAATGAAATATTCTTGGTCAATCTCAACATTTCAGTGGGAAAAAGATCTAGACTGATAGAAAAGAATCAGACTAAAGAAATTAAATCAAACAGGAAAGGTACTTTGAAGACAAGGGGTTGCACTAAAGCTTTTCACACTGCCAATCTTTCATTAACACACGTCACGGTGATCTCTTAGACAGTAAATCCTTGCTCAAAGAGTCATCATTGTTTTAAAAAATGGGATGACATGCTTTTCCATGTTCTAAGTAAAAAAGCAGAAATGCATTGATATTTAGCAGTCTGCCTGAGATTAAGTTCTACTTGTTGGGTGATTATTTTTTAAATGACAGAAGTCCAATCGCTATCCAAGATAATCTTTTAAATGTAAGAAAGCAAGCAGAAACCAAAAGAGATCCCCACAGATGAATGGGGGAGGGAGGGGAGTATAATTTGTTCAGAGAAAGAAATCAAAAAATGAAACAGGTGCTAAGAACCAAAAACTGAATAATTTGGGTCACAAACAATTGGGTCACAAATTAACAAATTAGGATTCAAGGCATGTCCCTGCCATCCCCCTGACTAAAGCAAAACGTCCCAAAGTACATGGAGGTTCCTACCCTGGCCTTAAAGATCTTTTGGATCGCTTGCGTGAATTATCTAATGTTCTCATTGTCTGGAAATTCTTCCAGATTCTGACCTAAGACTCATCCCGAATACTGCAGTTTGAAACTTGTGTCCTTGTTTAGCCCTCAGTAATTTAGAAGGACTGCTGGCCCTCATTCTCTGCAGAGTTCTTCACATACAAGCGGCAGGACACACTGACGGAATAACTGGAGTCTCCTCTCTGCCATGATAAATAAGGCGGTGCCATTAGCTTTCCTTATTGGACCAATTTATTAACTATTTATGCTTCCACCATTTCAGCTGCTCACCTCGAGGACCTTCAGACTTGGTAAGAAATGTCAACCACGTCAACAATGAGTCAATAGAAACTACTCTTCTTCCCACATGTAAAACGTACTGAAAGTAGCATTAATTTGAAGGAGTTTGGAAATGCAGCAGAGTTCTGTTTGCCAAAGACAGTGGCAAAAGTCTGAAATCTACCATGATTCTTCTAGAAAATACTAGGTTTTTAATACTCTGACATTACACCACTTTTCGAGCTTTCCAGTAGACATTCGCAACACAAAGTGCTAAGTCAAGGGCCATGGTTACACCCTGTTCTTCCTTGTGAACCTGTTATCGCCACACAGGGCCTACAACAACCTCTATGAATGCCATTTCTACTGTATCATTTTCCTGTTCAAGAACCTGCAGGAGCAAATGAAACCCAGTTAGAGACTCTATAATCTAGGCAACAGTTATATTCGTGAAGCAACTATCCTTCATCTCCCTCCTCCCCTTCACTCACGGGCTCCCCAAAACAGCCAGTTCTTATTTTTTTATAGGGCTTGTCTTTGCTCATGCTATTCTCTAAAACGTTTTCCCACTCCTCTCAAATCTATACATACTTAATTTAAGACTCAAGCCATGTCACACTTTCATAAATCTGTATTAATTTTCATACTTCATTGCACACTCACTTCCTACCTTCATTTTGGTATGAAGTTTACCATGTATGGCCAATTAATTTTTTTATAAAGGTAAAATATCATTCAACGGAGCAAGAGTAGTCTTTTCAACTAATGGTTTTGGAACAGTTGGACATCCACAGGCAAAAGGAAAAGAAAAACAAAGACCGAAGACCTAAACCTCATATCTTATGCAAAAATTAACCCGAAATGGATCACAGATCTAAATGTAGGGCATAAAATTATCTTTCTGCCCTAAGATTAGATAAGAGTTCTGACACACACATGATGCCAAAAACACAATCCATATATCAGTAAGTTGGACTTCATCAATTAAAAACTTTTGGACTACAGGGGCGCCTGGGTGGCACAGCGGTTGGGCGTCTGCCTTCGGCTCAGGGCATGATCCCAGCGTTCTGGGATCGAGCCCCACATCAGGCTCTTCCGCTATGAGCCTGCTTCTTCCTCTCCCACTCCCCCTGCTTGTGTTCCCTCTCTCGCTGGCTGTCTCTGTCTCTGTCAAATAAATAAATAAAATCTTTAAAAAAAAAAAAAAAAAAAACTTTTGGACTACAAAAGACAGTATAACAGACGAAAAGACAAGCCACAGACTGAGAGAATATATTTACAAATCACTTATCTGCCAAAGCACTTGTATTCAGGATATACAAAGGACACTCTAAAATCAACAGTAAGAAAACAAACAATCTAATCACAAAATGGGCAAAAGATATGAACAGACAAGTCACCAAAAAAGATAGACATACCAAAAAAGACAGAAGATGTTCACAACATCATTAGCCATTAGGAAAATGCAAATTAAAGCCATGATGAGATACTACTGCACACCTATTATCATGGCTAACATGAAAAATACTGCCAACCCCAAATGCTGGCGAGAATGTGATGAAGCTGCATCTCTCATAGAGTGATGATAGGACTGTAAAATGGTACAGCTACAGTGGAGACGTTTGGCAGTTTCTTAAGTTAAACATTCACTTACCCCACAACCCAACATTCTCACTCTTAGTCATTTATCCGAGAAGAATAAAAACTTATATTCACACTAAAACCTGTACATGAATACAGGCTTCCAGTTATGGAATGAATGAGTCACAGGAACAGCACAAAGAACGGAATACAGTAAATAATGTAACAGCGATGTATCCTGACAGATGGTAGCTATACTTGTGGTGCAGGTAGCAGAATGCATAAACATGTCCGTAACTTTTGTACACCTGAAACTAATGTAACATTGTGTCAACTACACTCAAATAAATCAAGGAAAAAAAAAAAAAAACCTGAACATGAGTGTTCATAGCAGCCTTACGTGGAATAGCCAAAAACCAGAAATCCACAGCTCCTTCAGTGGGTTAATAGTTAAATGAAATGTGGTTGAGCCATAACCTGGACAAGCATAGTAGCAAAACTAGGAAACTGCACTGATACAGTATTAGTAATTAAACTACTTATCCAAATTTCAGTGCTTACATTCTTTTTATGAGTGTATGTACAGTCCTAGGATAGTTCATCATGTGTAAAGATTTGTGTAACCATCACAACAATCAGGATACAGAACTGTTACTACACAGAAACATCTACGCCAACCCCCCAGCCCTAACCCCACAGAAACTGATCTGTTCTCCATTTCTACAATTTTATCACTTCAAGAATACTATATAAACAAAATGATACAGTCACACACCCTTTTGAGATTGGCTTTTGTCACTCAGTACAATGCCCGTTAAGCTCCACCCAAACTGAGGCAGGCCCACAATATTGTTCCTTTTTTCTATTATGAGTGGGTGTTCCATTATATGGCTAGAACACATTTTATTTAACCATTTACCCACTGAAGGACAGGTGGAGTTGTTCTGGGATATGGGTTCTTATAAAAAAGGCTGCTATGAACATTCATGTACAGGTCTTGGTGTGAATAAGTCTTCATTTCCCTAGGATAAACACCCAAGAGTGCAATTGTTAACTGTATGTTTAGCTTTTTAAGAAACTGCCAAACTCATTTCCAGAGTGCTGTACCGTTTTACATTCCTACCAGCAGCATGAGAGGTAATGTAAATTTGAAAGTCACAATTTCTAAAATATTTTCTAAAGGCCTGAAAAACCAATAAGATTAAGCCTCTAAAATGTCCTAACCTGGGGCGCCTGGGTGGCACAGCGGTTAAGCGTCTGCCTTCGGCTCAGGGCGTGATCCCGGTGTTATGGGATCGAGCCCCACATCAGGCTCCTCCGCTATGAGCCTGCTTCTTCCTCTCCCACTCCCCCTGCTTGTGTTCCCTCTCTCGCTGGCTGTCTCTATCTCTGTCAAATAAATAAATAAAATTTTAAAAAAATAAATAAAAATAAAAAATAAAATAAAATGTCCTAACCTGAGCTTAGTTGGTAAAAAAATGAATTTTTAAAACTTTTATCTTGATTCCCAAATAACAGAGTTTTCCTTACTACCTCTAACAAAAAATGTATACTTAAATATAATCCCCTTGTTGCTAGCTCTGTTGCCATATTATATAGTAAACTGCAATAAGAAGTGAAAAAAGGCAATATTGCCAACAGAAACAGTACAAGTTTGTTTCTATGTCTTCCAGACATAGCCTATGAAGACTGGAGGTTTAGCAGCACTTTCCAACTCAGAGTATTGTAAAATGTGTTCACAATGCATTTATACATAGTATCATCAAACAATGGCACTTGTTCAGCTGTGACTTGGTAAAACAATTGGAGAAAAGCAATTAATCTGAAAGAAAGCTGTAGTTATCTTAGCTGTAAAATTTCTAACTTCATGATTTTTTTAAAATTTTAAATATAATTGACAAAGACAGATAATGGAGTCTCTTTTGGGTTCTTAAAACAAGGAGCTAGCTGTGGAGCAGACATACACGTGCAAACAGCAGCAAGACAGCCAGTCTGCGAAGAAAAGAAATAAATGCACGAAAAGAATTCTAACTTCCCCCAAAAGAGTGGGAGGGAGGGCTGGTGCTGCGGTCCTTGTTCCTAACGACTTTCCAGTTCTTCAGTCCCTTGTGGGACCTACTAGACAGTGAGGTCCTAAGACAAATGTGTCTTTCCAATAAAGTATGCTATTTGTTTAAAAGGTAGAGGACAGAACGCTCCTAAATCTCCCAACTAATAACCTTGCAATTTAATTATATGAGCCCACCTACTACATCATCCCACTTAATGTATATGGCTTTACTGGTAAATATCCTAGTATGTGCATATGTTTACTATTCCTCCTAAATATTAGCCAGTGTGAAAGTGTCTATCTTAATTTTCAAATCCTAGAGTTCTGGTTCCCATCCAATGGGCCAAAAACCTATGGAGAGACAGGAATTATTGCAAAGAATCATCAAAATCCATGTATCTACATGAAGACAAAAGAAACAATATGATTCACACTCTATTTTTCCAAATTGACAAAGATGTTGTGGCTAGTAAATTTCTTAATAAATTTACTGGAGAATGCTACTATTA
Source organism: Ursus americanus (assembly GCF_024610735.1). Lineage (NCBI taxonomy): Eukaryota > Metazoa > Chordata > Mammalia > Carnivora > Ursidae > Ursus > Ursus americanus. The sequence goes on along the minus strand of NC_142152.1, from coordinate 38,051,468 downwards.
AGTAGAGTACTTTCTTGTCATTAGTATTTATTGATGAATAGTAAAAATCTAACTCTTCCTGGGAGGGAAGTGCGCACCTCATCCCTCTCTAGGCTCTCTAGAGAGTGTTCCTTTTTGAAAGGGTTGCCTATGTCATACAGAACAAGAGTAGTAGAGTATGCTTGGTTTGAGTGCAGAGATGAAAGACAACACTGGGAGAGGTGGAGCAGAAGGAATCGGGAAAGTGCATAAAATTACTTCAAAACAGCAACCTCAATACTAGGTAAACAGCATTCAGGAACCAAGTTGGGGAAAAATTAAAGGGCACAGCCCTCTTCTCATATTTACAACGTCAAGTAGGAACATATTCACAGGAGTTTCAGTCCAGGGGCCAAACATATTTTAGAATACAAATATATCCTAGCTAAGTGCTTTGTCAGGATTCTGTCACCTTTCTAAACTAATATATCCTTACTAAAAATTTCATATTTTCTAAATTTATCAATAAATAGTACAGTTTTTCAAATGTGTCCTATACATATATTGACTTCTTGTGTGCTGGATGCTAGACAACTGAAATCAAAAAGAATGACCTCTATTAATTTAAAACACAACACTCCAATGGCAAGAATAGACTGTACCTAACCAAGTTCCTGGCAAACACATGATATCTGGTGAATAAATGAGTCCATTTCTGCTCACTCTGAAAAATAACCTCAGCAAGCATGGAAAATATCCTACCAGTCCCAAAAATACTCTCCAGTCCTATTCAGTTACCAATCCATTCTCATAACCCATCAAGACCAATTTGCATGAAAGCCTCACCCCCACACACAGAGGCAACACTTAATTCCCATTAGGTTCACTGCCTGATATATGGTATTATCGGTACTTGCACACTGGCATAAATTCAGGATTCATCCTTCACTTGATAGAAGGTAGATTTTAAACCTTCCAGTAAGTTTTATTTTGCAAATCAAAAACCCTTTCAAAATTTTATTTTTCAATTCAAAATTCTATCCATTGTACAATGTATCTTATTAGGGATGGCTTTAAGGCAAAAATATACAGTTGTCAAAATAAAAACCTAATTTTTTCTTTTCTAGACATCTAAGACATTCATTTATATATTTATTATTTCACATTAGTTCTCAAATAAAAAAAGTGGCCTATTTAAGAAATTTTAGGGTCTGTCAACATTTGGAATGTACTGCTGGTTTTATATATATACACTTGCATCCTGAAATAAAACTTAGCCTAAGCTTTCCACAGAACCATTTCCTGGGCACTTAGTAACTTATTCTATGCCAGGTTCTATGCTTGACACATTACTCCATTATCCCATTTGTTTAACAAATACCCTCTCATAATTTTTGCAGTACTCAACAAGAAGCCACTACACTATAAACCTGGTATCTGTACCAGATACTAGCACTAAATTTACAGTGATATTTCACACAAGTTTTTTGTTATTAAATTCAAGTTGTTTTACTGTATTAAAACAGAATCGGATCAGCAACGTTGAGATGCACAGAAAATAACCATCTGTGATCGCTTCAGCAGAGAAAGCTATTATTAGGTGACTATTTAAGTTACATTCCTTCTATGGGTAGATGAACATAACCTTATCTATCCAGAAATTTAATTCCAATTACTACACGCCATTTTGAACAGCATAATCTAAATAAAATGATTATATAAAGAACCCTAGCTTCCCTCTGAAATTGCTTTAAAATTGTAGATTAAATTCTCTCCAAAGATATGCTCAGCATATGGTAAAAAGGTGTCTTGATTCTGAACTCTGAAAAATAAATAGTGACATTTTTTCCCTTTTGTGAATTCAGACTCAACAGACAGGCAAATTCAGGGAGGGAAGGAGGGAGGGAGGAAGGATGGAAGGAAGGGTGGATTGATTAATGAGGCTCTTCAACAGCTTCCTAAAACCGCCACCCCAACAGCAAAACTGGTATTTCCAAGTTGTTCCAAGAAAGGGAGATGGGAGAGGGAAAGGGAAGAGTCGATACAAAGAAAAACAAACATGAGTGACTTGACAAAAAAGAAGTTAGAAAAATGGATGGCCTCAACAGGAACCTGGTGTCTGCCTCTCTCCCTGCCTCTCAGCCCAACGACTCTGGTGCTGTCCGTCGAATTTAACTACATCACCTTAAGAGTTTTGAGACAAGAACCAAAAACTATTTCGGCGGTAGGAAAAACTATGTGTTGCCCTCGGATACAACTGCATCAGTAAAGGGTACCACCTTGTCAGCCAGGGAGAGAGACGGCATACGAAATCCCTTAGCATATAAACGACCCACGGAGCCCTACGCCTTGCACCATGTCCTCCAGGGCAAGCTCCTACCCGGCCTCACCCGGACAGACAGGTTGGTAAGGGGACAGTCTCCTACCCTAAGGTTCCCGGGCCTGGAACGCTATCCTCAGAGGGCAGGCTCCTTCTCCCCTCTCAGTTTTCAAGTCAAACGTCACCTCCTCTGGGATACCCTTCCTCACCCCCAACACTCCGGCCTACAATCGCCTGTCCCGGTTTCAAGGGAGCTTTTCAGGGTCTGCAAACTGTAGCATTTGCTTCTATTCGGTGTCCCCCCCGCCCCCGAATGTGAACTTCACGATGCCAGAAGGACCTCGTCGGTCCTTGTTAGCACGCGGCCCCCGGCCCTGAGACCGGGCCCCGAGTGCCCAGGACGCGAGGCAGGTCTGAGCGCGAGAGAAAGAACAACCACGCCGGGGAGTGGAGGGCGGGGAAGGCCTGGCAGGTGCAGGAAGCCCGGGCCGCGGCTGGGCCTGAGGGGAACCAGCGAGAAGGGACGCCCGCGCGGCGCCGCCCGAGGTCACGGCCGCCCGGCCGCCCCGCGCCGGCCCAACCCCCGGCCGCCCCTCCGCGGCCGCCGCTCGGCGCCCGCGCTCTCGGACGGCGCAGCCCGCGGCCTCCCTACCCCGAGCCGGAGACGCGTCGCCTTCTGCACTGTACGAACTTCCCGCCGCTTTCGCCGACTTGCAACTCCACCGCGGCGTCTGCCCCGTCACACCCTGCAGTATGGAGACTTCCCATTGGCTGAGGGAGAGCGGGAGAGGCGGGGCAGCCACAGAGAGGGGCGGAGCCCGCGCCAGCCCGCACCGCCTCTCCACGCATGCCGGGAGCTATGGGCCGGCGCTCCCATTGCATGCTGGGAAATAGAGTCTTTCCCAGACTCAAGATGATCCGGGTCCCTCCCTCCGGCTTCCGGGAAGTGTGGTTTACTGCTTGCGAGTCAGTCCTGAGCAGTTACTGTATCCTCCAATGCTGTTGGAACCGAAATAAGTGTTGCCGGTGTTCGAAGTAGCTTGATTTATTAAGTAAGTGTGTTGGCAAAGGGTTGGATGTGAAATAAGCCTATAGTCCCATGGGCTAAGGGTCTCCTCTGCCTACTTGCGCTCACGTTTTCCCAACTTCTACTCCACCACCCTGGAAGGCTCGTCCCCCAGCAGCTTGGTTCAGCACTATGGCCTGGGTCTGGAAGCAAACAGCCCGCAATACAAACCCTAGCTCTTTCACTTCATAGGTTTGCGACTTAAGGCAAGTTACTTAATCCCTGTGAGTCTTGCTTTCCTGTTTCCGTCAGAATTAAATGAGATGGTCATTTAAGACAGTGCTTTGTACATAGTAGGTGCTCAATAAATAGTAGATAGTATTAATAATATTCTGCCCAACGATTGTCATACATCTAAATCCTGTCTTTCAAAGCCTACTTCAATGTCTACCTAACCTTCTGTAGCATCTCATCTATAATTATCTTATGCCATGGTTTCCTTTGTATTTACAATCGTTTAAACCTCCATCAGCCATGCGGCTGTAAGCTTACTGTGGACTGGAACAATGTTCTAGCTCAAAATCACCAAAGCCATAGGCAGAAGGATATCAGTGAGGAGGGTCATTGATGAGGATGGGTATTCCCCTGGATCCTTGTTTTGGCAAGGTCACCTCCAGTTGGCTGGGTCCCTCAGCTGAAGGTCACTGCTCCCTGGCCCTCCCCTCCCGTTTACAGTGACAGGCCCCTTCCTTTGTGCTTCAGATCTGCTGACAAACACCACAACTACTCTGAGCCATAAGTTACTGTTCCACCCCTGTGGTTCCCACACCCACACTTTTGTTAATAGTCTCCTTGAAAATAAACCCTCCTCAGATCATCTTATCTCCAATGTGTCATCTGCTTTCTGTTGATACCCCAAAGGAAATACATGCACAAGGTGAGCACCCGATGAATATTTGTCAGCAAAGAGGTCTCAAGATTCACACATCTCGTGGGTGTAGAATTTCCCAGCAAGACAATGTGTCCAGAATCCGTTGAGAAAAAACACTCTACACACACACACACACACACACACACACACACACTCATGTGCTATGGTAAGAAGACTTGGAACGGGACTTACCCATCACATTGTGACCATGTTCCCCTAACCCCAACATACACATGCAGAAGAAATGTCCCTGCTTCCAGGCTGGGTTGACAGTTGGCTGGCCTTAAAGCACAATTAAGCCAGCAGCAGTGCATGGAGTATTCTAAGGTGAGAATGGAACATATTTATTCTGGAGCTCATGGTTATGTCACCCTCAGTTGGATGGCTTACTGTTAAATGCTGCTTAAGTGAAGCTATGTTCCAAGGCAGTTGTTAACACCTCCAACACCACCCACACATGGTGAGATGTCCTACCAGTGCAGAGCATGGCAGGAGACTAGTCCAAGCTGCCGTCATGGAGACAGTGTGTCTGAAATGCTGTAGATGGGAATAAACCCCTGGGACATAGGTATCCCAAGAATACACCCTTGGGATACTCCCCTGTAGATGGGGATACACTGCTGGGACATCCATGAATTTTGATGAGTTGGTAGCTTGGTAACAAGATCAGGGTTGTGCAGAAAGCTGACCAGTCAGAACTTGCTATGGCTGGGTTTTAGAACTTATGAATTGAACTAGAGAGGAAAGGTCCATGAATATAACCCTGCCGTCTCTGCAAAAACATCTACAGTCCAAACAAATGTTTACTGAGCACTTACTCTGAGCCAGGGTATGAGCTAACCTCTGGGAACTCTGGGGATTCTGGTTTAACTAATGTTTAAGGAGCCTCTATGGTGGGTTAGACACTGCTTTTTCACATACATTATTTCAGTTCTTAAAGGGGAAAAATATCTCAAAGACTTTAAATTATTCCAGGCCCCCTGAATCTACTAAGTGCTGTTTTCACTGTGGCTTTATGCACAGCCCCAGTTACATTAGGAAACATCTAATAAAGAACTATTTTCAATGCAGGAATAGAGATTTGTACACAAGGCTGTCATAGTCAGCTAATGGGATTCCTGGATAACAGATCATCATGATAAAGCAGGGTACCCATAAGTGGGTTCAGCTAAATGAATAAAAACTTTCCAGCTTCCTAGCAAAGGCTGACCAGCCAAAAATCTATGTATGGGATCTGTATTGATTTGCCAGATAGCGAGGCCCCAGATAGCCCTTTTTTATTTCTAGGAGCCCTACCAGCTCTTGTAACCCTAGTACAAAGGCACAGAAAGGTAACAATAGAACAGTGTACTTTGATGAAGAGGGAGAATGTTGGTATTGGCTAGACCATGGCAGAAAAGGTCTGCAAAGTTCAAACAAATAGGATAGTCACCAAGAGGCAACATTGCCCTGACAGGCTGCCCAACAGTCGCTGGTTCTGCTCATGAGTCAGTTCATGAGTCCTGGGCCTTGTTTTCATCCGTAGAATGGGAATAATCATCCTGAACCAACCAGTTCTCTGTCTTCCCCAGGGCTTTGAGAGGGCTTTGATCTACCTGGAACAAAGCTGCTAGGGTGTTATTAGTTTAAGCAACCTAACAACAACCCCAGAAAATATTACCTCCTGGGAGGAGAGAAAAGGGAGAAGAGGGAAGAGTAGAATGTGTATTAGGGTCTTCTGAGTCCCCTGCCCCTGGTTTCAATGCCTCCTTTCATGCCAGGTGCCCAGAGCCATTATATCCATTTTAGCAAGGACTTTTGAGCATCTACCTTGTGCCAGGCACAGTGTCCTTAAGAAATTTATAATCCTGTGGGAAAGCCAGATATGTCTAAAAATTCTAGGAGCTGTGAATTTTTATGAACATGTATTATGTGCTGGAAAACTACCCCCAGTAACCCTAAGAGGTGAATAATGTTCCTGATCTTAAGGGAAAGGCTTCCAGCTTTTCCCCATTGAGAATAATATTTGCTATAGGCTTTTCATAGTTGGCTTTTATGAGATTGAGAAATGTACCCTCTATTCCTACACTCTGAAGGGTTTTAATCAGGAAAGGATGCTGTATTTTGTCAAATGCTTTTTCTGCATCAATTGAGAGGATCATATGGTTCCTGAGACTTTTCTTGTTGATATGATGTATCACACTGATCAATTTGCGAATGTTGAACCACGCTTGCATCCCAGGTATGAATCCCACTTGGTCATGATGGATAATCCTTTTAATGTACTGTTGGATTCTATTAGCCAGGATCTTGTTGAGGATTTTGGTGTCCATATTCATTAGGGAGATCGGTCTGTAATTCTACTTTTCGATGGGGTCTTTGCCTGGTTTGGGGATCAAGGTAATATTGGCCTCATAGAACACGACAAGGATGCCCACTCTCGCCACTATTATTCAACATAGTACTAGAAGTCCTTGCAACAGCAATCAGACAACAAAAAGGGATAAAAGGTATCCACATCGGCAAAGAAGAAATCAAAATGTCTCTCTTCGCAGATGACATGATACTCTATATGGAAAACCCAAAAGAATCCACTCCCAAACTATTAGAAGTTATAGAGCAATTCAGTAATGTGGCGGGATACAAAATCAATGCTCAGAAATCAGTTGCATTTCTATACACGAATAACGAGACTGAAGAAAGAGAAATTAGGGAATCCATCCCATTTACAATAGCACCAAAAACCATACGTTACCTTGGAATTAACTTAACCAGAGACGTAAAGGACCTATATTCTAGAAACTATAAATCACTCTTGAAAGACATTGAGGAAGACATAAAAAAATGGAAAAATATTCCATGCTCCTGGATCAGAAGAATTAACATAGTTAAAATGTCCATGCTACCCAGAGCAATCTACACTTTCAATGCTAACCCGATCAAAATACTGAGAACATTTTTCAAAGAACTGGAACAAATAGTCCTTAAATTTGTATGGAACCAGAAAAGACCCCGAATCTCCAAGGAACTGTTGAAAAGGAAAAACAAAGCTGGGGGCATCACAATGCCGGATTTCGAGCTGTACTACAAAGCTGTGATCACAAAAACAGCATGGTACTGGCACAAAAACAGACACATAGACCAATGGAACAGAATAGAGAACCCAGAAATGGACCCTCAGCTCTTTGGGCAACTAATCTTTGATAAAGCAGGAAAAAACATCCGGTGGAAAAAAGACAGTCTCTTCAGTAAATGGTGCTGGGAAAATTGGACAGCTACATGCAAAAGAGTGAAACTTGACCACTCTCTCACACCATACACAAAAATAAACTCCAAATGGATGAAAGACCTCGATGTGAGACAGGAATCCATCAAAATTCTAGAGAACATAGGCAGCAACCTCTATGACATCGGCCAAAGCAACCTTTTTCATGACACATCTCCAAAGGCAAGAGAAACAAAAGATAAAATGAACTTATGGGACTTCATCAAGATAAAAAGCTTCTGCACAGCCAAGGAAACAGTAAAAAAAACTAAGAGGCAGCCCACGGAATGGGAGAATATATTTGCAAATGACACTACAGATAAAAGACTGGTATCCAAGATCTACAAAGAACTTCTCAAACTCAATACACGAGAAACAAATAAACAAATCAAAAAATGGGCAGAACATATGCACCCCAATGTTCATAGCAGCAATGTCCACAATAGCTAAATCGTGGAAGGAGCCGAGATGCCCTTCAACAGATGACTGGATTAAGAAGTTGTGGTCCAGATATACAATGGAATATTACTCAGCTATCAGAAAGAACGAGTTCTCAACATTTGCTACAACATGGACGGCACTGGAGGAGATAATGCTAAGTGAAATAAGTCAAGCAGAGAAAGACAACTATCATATGATTTCTCTCATCTATGGAACATAAGAACTAGGATGATCAGTAGGGGAAGAAAGGGATAAAGAAAGGGGGCGTGATCAGAAGGGGGAATGAAACATGGGAGACTATGGACTATGAGAAACAAACTGAGGACTTTAGAGGGGAGGGGGGTGGGGGAATGGGATAAACCGTGATGGGTAGTAAGGAGGGCACGTATTGCATGGTGCACTGGGTGTTATACACAACTAATGAATCATCGAGCCTTACATCGGAAACCGGGGATGTACTGTATGGTGACTAACATAATATAATAAAAAAATCATTAAAAAAATAATAAATAAAAATAATAAAACAACTTCTAGCATTCCTGGAAAAAAAAATGGGCAGAAGATATGAACAGACACTTTTCCAGTGAAGACATACAAATGGCTAACAGACACATGAAAAAATGTTCAAAATCATTAGCCATCAGGGAAATTCAAACCAAAACCACACTGAGATACCACCTTACACCAGTTAGAATGGCAAAAATAGACAAGGCAAGAAACAACAATTGTTGGAGAGGATGTGGAGAAAGGGGATCCCTCCTACATTGTTGGTGGGAATGCAAGTTGGTACAGCCACTCTGGAAAACAGTGTGGAGGTCCCTTAAAAAGTTAAAAATTGAGCTACCCTATGACCCAGCCATTGCACTACTGGGTGTTTACCCCAAAGATACAGATGTAGTGAAGAGAAGGGCCATATGTACCCCAATGTTCATAGCAACATTGTCCACAATAGCTAAATCGTGGAAGGAGCCGAGATGCCCTTCAACAGATGACTGGATTAAGAAGTTGTGGTCCAGATATACAATGGAATATTACTCAGCTATCAGAAAGAACAAATTCTCAACGTTTGCTGCAACATGGACGGCACTGGAGGAGATAATGCTAAGTGAAATAAGTCAAGCAGAGAAAGACAATTATCATATGATTTCTCTCATCTATGGAACATAAGAACTAGGATGATCGGTAGGGGAAGAAAGGGATAAAGAAAGGGGGGGGTAATCAGAAGGGGGAATGAAACATGAGAGACTATGGACTATGAGAAACAAACTGAGGGCTTCAGAGGGGAGGGGGTGGGGGAATGGGATAGACTGGTGATGGGTAGTAAGGAGGGCACGTATTGCATGGTGCACTGGGTGTTATACGCAACTAATGAATCATCAAACTTTACATCAGACACCGGGGATGTACTGTATGGTGACTAACATAATATAATAAAAAAACCATTAAAAAAAAGAGGTGAATAATGTGATCCCCAGTGTCCAGATGAGGAGACAAAGCCCCAGAGAAATGAACTGATTTGTTCAAGTTCACTGCTGGTGACCAATAGAGCTGTCTGACTCTATATCCATCCTGACATCAGTTACAGCGGCTGATGTTGGAAGAGGTAATGATGTAAAGCCTAACTGGTGGCACACAGACTCTATGCAATGAGAACACAGAAAAGAGAGCAAGTTGTTCTGCCAGGCTTCGTAGACAAGGTAACAGACATTGACCTAGTTACTCTACTGAACTAATCTGGTGACTTCCACAATAGTAGAAACAGGTCCTTTTAGATTTACTGACATAATAATGGATGATTATAGATTATTCTGAGGTCAGAAGTGGATGAAGGGGGTTTTGAAGGCCTAGGAAAATGTTTCCTCCTCTTCCTTTTCTTCATCCTGATAAGGATGGTGGTGATGATGATGATGATGATGATGATGATGGAGGTGATGGTGATGAGGACAGCCTCCATTCATGGTTTTAAGCATTTTCCAGGAATCGTGCTAATATTCTCCCAGCAAAATTTCAAGAAACCTTCACAATAGCCCTTGGAGGTTGGTATTACTACCCCCTCCCCCACTGCAGAGATAAGGAAACTAAAGCTCAGAGAAGGTAAGTAACTGGCTCATAGTCACACAGCTAGGAAGTGATGCAGCTGGACTTGAAGCCAAGTTTTCGACCAACTCAGAAGACTGAATGTTTAACCACTCCCCCTGCAGTGCACCAACCATTCATCATTTCATGTATTTCTATCTACTGAGCCAGTTTTCAAGACGCCATAGTTATTTGTCTTCCCTAAGTTTTGAGAGATTAATGGTACAGGAAAATTTAACATGTGCCCCTCTAAGAACGACCGTGCTGTTTCTCGGTGGGGTGGCTCACCAGCTCTCAGTGGAGGATGCTGGGAGAGGCGTCGCTCTCTGCCTACTCAGGAACAGGGACAGATAGGATCTACTGACACTCACCACACATTTCTACCATCTTCTACTGCCCCTTCCTACTGCAGAGGCTGCAAAGCTAAAACCTGCATTTCCCAGACCCCCTAAGTGCTTAGGGCTCTACGTGCATATTAGGCTCCATCAGGTGAGATTCCTCAGGCAGATTTGGAGGGCAGCAATACAGTCATGGAGCCTTGGGATTTTTTGCCACCATGTTCCAGCGCCATGTGCCTTATTTCATAAGTGTCAGAAGGCAGTTGCGCTGGTGGCAGGAGCAGCTTCCTGATCCCTGGGTGGCAGGTGCAGTTGTGAGTATGTGTAGTGAAGAATCTAACCTTGCCCAGGTGCAGTTGTGAGTATGTGTAGTAAAGAATCTAACCTTGCTCTGACCTTTGTCCCAGCTTCTGGGAGGTGATCTCTAAGACCTTGAAATGCCACGCTTGATAGGAGTGTCTCTGTGTGCCTGGGAGCCTTGGGTCACTAGATGGTGCAACAATCTGATTTAGGGTGGGGACTGGTCTCGTGCGAAGAACCAAGAACTTGATTTACGGCAGGTGCTTTGGGTCACGCAGTATCAGGCAACCTCCAGAGGGACTAGAGACTGAGATCAGCCACGTGGGCCATCAATCACACACTTGTGGTAGAGCCTCAATCAGAACTCTGGACACTGAGGTTTGGGTGTCTGGTTGGCAATAACAACAGTATTGTCACATGTTGATACTGGGAAGTAACGCTCTCCTAACCCTGTGGGAAGAGGACAACTGATGCTCTACACTGGGAATCCTGGGCTCTGCTCGTTCCCTTGGCAATTTTAATCTGTATCCTCCCCATGAGTATACCGTGAATTGGCTAGAACTCTCACACCTTTATCTCAACTTACAAGTCCCAATGGCAGCCTCCTCGTCCTTCCTCACTTTGACTGTGGCAGAGCAACTGGCTTTGCTGGTAAGGCAGCTGTGCAGAGTTCTGCCAAGTTCCAGCACGTTCTGCTAGTCTAGCCCTTCAGCAATCTTTTAAAGCACTAACCTCTTATATTAAATCGCTTTGTGCTTAAAATACCTCGTATGGTTGTTGTGTCCTGTGTTAAACTTTAAGACAGTACAGGAGCTGGCCTTGATACAGAACATCTCGTATTAATTCTAACATGCATGCTTTTCACTCTTTAATGTCTCTGAAATCAGGATATGTCTCACAACCAATGCCAATCGTATAGGCAGTGATTTCATCTTTATCAGGAGCACATAAAATAATGGGACATGTTAAGATTGGTGGATCTGAATAAATTCCAGGGTACCTGGTACCTGCTTCATTAGAACTTTTCTCCAGATCATCTCTCCCACTCCCTACACTTCCCACATCGCACACTCGATTTGACACTCCCAAACTCCCGGGGGCATAAGCATTCCTCCTTTCTCCCACTCCACACTTTCTGAAAGTGAAGACAAACGTCCTCAGAGAAAGAGAGAAGCACTGTGTTAATATGAGAGCAGTGTGGGTTTTGTGAATGAGACAGACCTGAGTCTGGAACCTCCTTCTGCCACTTCATTGCTACGTGACCTTGTAGAAATTACTAACCTCACTGAGCCTCTTTCCTCACCTGGAACTGCTCATAGTTGTTGGGATTAAGTGAGACAGTGTGTGCCAAATTCTTGCCCCTTTGGCCACTCAGTAAAAGTTGCTTTCTTCCTTCTGTTCATCCCTCTGTTTCTTCTCTCCTTCTAAACACCATGAGGTCCGCTTCTCACATCACTCCACCTCCAGGAGCCAACTGCCAGAGGCTGTCATTACTGATCGCCAGCGACTAGCCATAGACTCAGGTCAAATACACGTACACGTTCATACGAGCTGCCAGGTTGCAAACCAGGAAAGGAAGGAATGCTCTTCCAAAACGAAAGCAAATTGTTGCTTTTCTTTTCAACCATCCAGCTCTTATTATGTTTTGATTTCAGGGCTGCTCCAAGATTCCGGAACAAAAGGCACTATTTGTGAACATTGTTATGAGACTCTAAGGGACCCTGAGCAAAACAAAACCATTTTATCACCAGAGAATTGGAGAGACTTGTTGCCCAATATAGTCATTGCATGGAAAATGCATTTTTCCCATTTTCCACAGACCATTGCCATCACCACCACCTTGCTTTAACTAAACCCATAGCCTATCAATTAATCTATAGGCAAATATTTTTCAGTAATAGTAACTAAAAGATGGGGAGCCTGGGAGGCTCAGTCAATTGAGCAGCTGACTCTTGATTTCAGCTCAGGTCATGATCTCAGGGTCCTGGGATCAAGCCCTGCGTTGGGCTCTGTGCTCAGCCGGGAGTCTGCTTAAGGATTCTCTCTCTCCTGCTCCCTCTGTCTCTCTCCCTACTCACACACATGTGCACTCTCTCTAAAATAAAATAAATCAATCTTTTAAAAAAATAACTGAAATATTTTAGCAGTTACCATTGCCAGGCATGGTCCTAAGTACATTATACCTACATCTCATCTGGTCTTCCCAGGAGCTCTGTGAGGTTAAGTACCATTATTAGCCCATTTTACAGGCAAGGGAATTGAGTCTTGGAGAACTTGGGCAACTTGCCCAAAGTCATATAGCTAGTAAGTGGTGGAGGCAGATTTGAACTCATCTGTACAATGTCAATGATTATGATCTTCCTGTATGTCAAAGGGAATGTGGGATCTCATAGCATAGACTGGCACATGGTCCCTGACCTTCAGAAATCTGGGATCTGGTCATTGAGCTAAGAGTCAAGGTCAGCTGTAGGAGAAATCTGAGTGAGCCAGGGCTCTTTGAGAAGACAAAGTACAGTGGGCTACATTTTGTTAATATGAATTTCTTTACTTCCCTCACCTTCCCTCTATCAATCTCTCTGGGCCCTGTGGTTTCTCCACAGTTCAGGCAATAAGGACATTCCAGTCTTGTGCCTCAGGGGCAGGAAGCCACTAGGAAGAGAGCCAAAGAACAGAGATGGCAATTCTCAGCTTTTTAATATTAAAGTACACTTTTGAAACTCATGGCAGAAGCAATATAATTCAGAAAAGGTTTGTGAGTTTCAAAAGGTTGGGTTTTTAAGTGTCAAAGGTCAAGGTCTTTGAGGTAAGGCCAGAGCATAGGAGAGGTTTCAGCAGACCAACACTGAGGGTGGAGGTAGGGGAGAAGGAAGAGGGAGGCAAAAGGATGAGGTGCCAAGGTGTCCCTGAGAAGGGTCCTGTGTATGTCCTGCCCCTTCCCAAGGCCAACCCCAGACAGCAGGTGTCCTAGAACCCCGTGTGGGACACATCTCAGGGAATGGGATCCCACCTTGTCTCCCAAATGCCGGGCTGCTGTTGGGCCTTGGGCCCTGCTTCCACAGTGCTCTGGGCTGAATAGTGTCCCCCAGAAAGTTCATATATGGAACTCCTAATCCCTGGTATCTCAGAATATGCCTTTATTTATAGATAGGGTCTTTAAGAGGTGACTAGGTTAAAACAAGGTCATATGGGTGGGCTCTGATTCAATATGACTGGTGTCATCCTTTTTTTTTAAAGATTTTATTTATTTGATCAATAGAGAGTGAGCAAGAGCGTACACAAGCTGGGAAAGAGGCAGAGGGAGGGAGAAGCAGACTCCCCACTGAGCAGGGAGCCCAATGTGGGGCTCGATCCCAGGACCCCGGGATCATGACCTGAGCCGAAGGCAGATGCTTCACTGACTGAGCCACCTAGGCACTCCAACTGCTGTCCTTATAAGAAGAGGAGATTCGGACACAGACAGGCACAGAAGGAAGACCACGTGAGGGCACAGGGAGAAGGGGCCACCTACAAGTCAAGGAGACAGGCCTCGGAAGAAACGGTCTTGCCATCACTTTGATCTCGGGCTTGCAGAGAAAATACCTTTGCTCTGTTGAAGCCAGTCTGCAGTGTTTCGTCCTGGCAGCTCAAGCAAATGCATTCACACGGTGACCAAGCCCTCGAGCTGCAGACCCGGGCAGCTGTGCACCCAGACCGACCCCACAGCGCCAGTCTGCTCCTCCGGCCCGCTCCTGAGGTTCCGGGGCCAGCTCTGGGCTGAGCGCTCCGTCTCTACTGGGCACCAGCAGGTGCGGCAACCCAGCCGTGCACCCAGCCGGGTGCCCTTGCTTCTTCTGTTACTCTGTTTAGAAGGAAACTTCTATGAAGCCAAAGGCATGAATGGAGGGAGAGATGTTGGCGCAAGTGTGTTTTCAGATGTAAGCTAGACAACAGAATCAGGGAAGTAGCAGAAGGGCACAGGAATGGAAATGTGCTGTAGGTCTGTTAAGGGAGACTTTGAGAGGATGCTGACCTCTCGAATCCCTATTATCAACCCTGAAAGGCAGGTCTGATCATCGTTACCTTGCACATGAGAAATGGAATCTTTGACTATGCTTGCCGGCTACTCAGAGACAGAATGGGGCTTTATACTCAGGACAGTCTGACTCCAGAGCCGTCATGACTCCACACTGCCCACTCAAACAAGGTAAGTGGACTTTCTTTCTTCTCTTTTTCTTTTTTCTTTTTTTTTTTTAAAGATTGTATTTATTTATTTGACAGAGAGAGACAGCCAGCAAGAGAGGGAACACAAGCAGGGGGAGTGGGAGAGGAAGAAGCAGGCTCCTAGCAGAGGAGCCTGATGGGGGGCTCGATCCCAGAACGCCGGGATCACGCCCTGAGCCGAAGGCAGACGCTTAACGACTGCGCCACCCAGGCACCCCTCTTTCTTCTCTTTTTCTGCATAAATGTCTCTGGCTAATGCCTTGAGAGAGATGAATACTCAGCAAGTTGATAAATTATACTCACTTCAAGCAAACAAACCAATTGTTTTGCCGCTAGCAGGTGTGGCTTGATTGCAGACCATTAGTGACCATTAATAAAAGAAACTCGGGCTGCAATCCATGGGTATGTTTGAATTTCCCAGGATTTGCATTTCACACCAGAGAGCTGAGCTCAGCCAATATTTTCATAAGCTAACACCTGCAATAGAAGCGTAAAGCCTGATTTAACCAAGGTAACATGTATCTCTGGGAATTAAAATATAAGCCAAAGGACAATTTGTGAACTTGATCGTTCTTTCCCCTATCATTGGTCTTAGGTTAGCATAGTGATAAGGCCTCAGGATGTCTTAAAAATTTGTCAAGCAGCTTTAAGTGGATTCAGGACATTTGGCATCAACTTGAGATGCCTCCTTTGATGCATCTACATGCTTAACAATATACATGTACTGTTGAACAAAGGTTTACTGAGCACCTACTATGCCCTAGGCACAGTGTTGGTTCTCAGGATGGGGAGGGACAGGACGAGATTGCTGTCTCCAAGAGGCCACGCTCTACTGGGGCAGATGGACACAAAGTGACTGTTACAGGATGGTGATAGCTGCATTATGAGAAGGGATTGCTGTTCCTTCCCTCAAGTTCCCACGAGGAAAATTACATCCCTCATCCCAGGGAAAGCAGTAATAGGAAGGAATTTCAGCCCTTTCCCACTGACTGCTCCCAAATAAGAAGGGACTTGTCAGATGGGTAGACTAGGAGAAGTCACTGAGCATGGACATGGGGTGGGGGCCTTCCTCTCTGATCTTCCTGCTCCTGCCTCCAGGTGGGGTAGAAAGCTTGGGATCCAACCGGCCTTGCCTTCCTGACTCAGGTCTGGAAGCACGAACCTCTCTGTTGAGGTTCAAAGGCGTGGGGCCTGAGACCCCACATGGCTGTGTTTGGCTGAGCTCAGGGGGCTCATCCTAAGGTTTAGATTGGGGGCCAGAGTCTCAAGGAAGCTCACGAGTCCACAGGTGAAACCTGCAGGGAAGCTTTATCAATCATAAAGGTGGCATTCTGCTCTTTATCTGTTTGATCCCAGGTCTGTATTTCAGTTTACTTCAGAGGAAAGGAGATGGGGTGTTAGTTCACTGGATTCCTGGACTCCAATAGCTGTGACCAGGGGTAAGCAAGAGGAGATGAAGGAGAATAAAAATGAATGAATGAATGAATGAATGAATGAATACATGAGGAGCAATATCTAACCAAGCAGTGGGGGGAATCCATTAGGCATAGCCAGACCCTCGAATGAAGTCTTGAAGAAGGGGTAGACATGAATCAAACAGACAGGGCTGGGAAGGGCATTCCTGGCCGGGGGAAGGGCATATGCAAAGACATGGGAGTATGAGGCTTGGTGCTTTTGAGAAACTGTAAAAAGCTACCCTTGTCTTGTGATGCTCCATGGGGTACACCTCCCTTAACTGTGGCCCCCTCTCTACACCTATGTCTTTGTTCCTTCATCGCCTCTTTGACCCTCTCTCTGACCCCTCCAATGTGCCCTCGGCCTCCTTCATGCCACCAAAAGCATTCTCTCAATGGTCACCAATGACCCCATGTTACTAAGTACGGTGACCATTGCTTAGGTCACTGGCCTCCTCGAAGCAGCCCCCCCACACACACGCCTGAGCTTCTCCTCTTCTTGAGGCACTTTCTCCTCTTGGCCTCTAGAACACACTTCTGGCCTGGTTTCTGTTTCCTTTTCTGGAAACTTTTTTCCTGTGTCTTTTGCTAGCACTTCTTTGGCTCCAACTTCTGAGTCTTTAAGGCCCTTTTCTCTGTGTCTCTGTTCCAATCCACACAGATTTCAGAGGGTGCAGATAAAAACTTGGGGGTCATCAGCACATAGTTGGCTTGTTAGAAATGCGGGTGGGTTATTTGTGAGAATGGAGGAACTAACCCAAGGAGCAAGTGTAGACTGAAGGGAGAAGTCAGACAGTTCTGCGGATAGTGGGGGAGGAGCTTATAGCATACTAACCTTCCATAGGATGGCAGCCCAAAGTAGGCAGAAACTGAAGAGGATTTGATCCTTGAAAGAAGAAGATCCATGTTTATCTGACTTTTCCACTGAGGACACTCCCCAGTCTACACATCACATGGTGGCTAGAAACTCAAAAGGAAAGTCGCAATCTCACTAGCCCGAGGAGTCAGAAAATGGGATCTGAACTGCTAGAGCAGTTGGAAATGGGAAAGGATTGCAGAATAGAGCCATGGGGCAGCCCTAAGACCCCCATATAAACACCCCTGAAATCTTTGGCCGATTGATGAATTGCACCCACATGAGCAAGACTCCAAGAAACCCAAGGGGGACACATTTGGCAGGCTGAAAGAGCAAGGCAGAGATCTCAACTGCTGCCCACCATAAGGGAGACTGAGTCAGGAGTTTGAGTCCTACCCAGTTGGCAGAGCTTGATTAACATGTCAGGCTGTCTACCCACCGAAACCCACAAAAGACCATGACTTGAGAAGAAAGGCTAGGCTCAAGGACTGGGGAACTAAGAAACACCGTGTCAGTAGCTTGTCCAGGCAGGGCTGGGATTCAAACCCAAGGGCCCCAGCTCCAGAACTCAAGCGCTCAACCTCACCCACGTGCTCAACCCTCACTCAACCCAAGCAGCCCACATCCTTCCTCTAAAGCACTCGTCACCAAATTCAACACCCAATGGCATTGCACATGGAGCTATTTGTCTCTTGCACTAGACTGGAGCTCCATAAAAGCAGAGGGCTCACATGGTGCCTGACACACAGTCCAATAAATATCTATTGAATGAATAAATGACTCACCAAAGCCTGCGTGTGTATAATACATTAGTATATTTGTTATTAGTGAAGACATATGATTAAAAATGCCTTCCTGCCATATAATTTTGCACACCCCCTTATGATCCTGGAGTGAATTAAATCACCAATAATCACTCTGGTTTGTAGCTGGGTTTATTTGTACATATCTGTTACTGACTATTTTTAAGCACGATCAGGAATTTCTAAGGGTAATACGAACGACTCAGTATTTTGATTAATCAGCTCAGTAGGGAAAATTCCCATGGGTAATCAGGCTGAACATAAAGATAGGGCATGCTGAGATTGAGTGGGGTTGGGGGGTGAAAAAGACAAAGATAAGAATTTTATTTATTTATTTTTTAAGTCAGAAAAGCGGTTGAGTCACTACTACAGGACTTATGAAGTCCCTGTTTTATCATGAACAGGTTAGCAGCTGTTTTGGTTTCTTCCGGCTGCCATGTGAATGACTGCAAACTTGATGACTTAAGAGACATTTCTTCTCACACGGTCCTGAAGGCCAGAAGTCCAAAATCAAAGTGTTGGCAGGGTCATTCTCCCTCCGGAGGCTCCAGGGGAGAACCCTTCTTTGCCTCTAGCACTTCCAGATGCCCTCCGCATTTCTTGGCTCGTGGCTGCATAAACCCATTGTCTGCCTCTGTCTTAATGGCCGCCTTCTCTCTGTGTCTGCAAAACCTCCCTCTCCTTTCTCTTTTAGGGACACCAGTCATTGGACCTAGGGCCACCCTAAATCCAGGATGATCTCATTTTGAAATCTTTACCTTGATTACATCTGCAGAGACCCTACGTCCAAACAAGGTCACAATCACAGGAGGGCGTTGGGACTTGGATGTATCTTTGGGGGGAACACTATTGAACCCATTACGACAGCCATGGCCAATGTTGCTGCCATCATTCCCTCTAATGGCATCAAGAGAGGAGCCTGCGCTGACAATTGCCCACTGACCCCAGGTGCGGTAGGGCATGTCTCCTGCTGTGATGCAGCCTCCTCAGATTGGAGCTGCTCTGGCCCGAGTACATCCATTCTGCAAAATTCCCACTCTTCAGAGAAGGAAACATAGGCCAAAAAAGATTAAATCAGCTGCTCAAGGTCACACACATGGAGAAGTCAAGGTTTGACCTTAGGCATGTCCTCTCCAAAGCCAGCAAGACAGCCATCCCACACTGCCTGAAACACTCCTGTTATTAGAGAGTCACCATATTATTTTTCTTTAAGATTTTATTTCTTTATTTGAGAAAGAGAGAGACAGCACGAGTGGGGCAGGGAAGGGACACAGGGAGAGGGAGAAGCAGACTCCCCACTGCGCAGGGAGCCCGACAAAGGACTTAATCACAGGACCCCAAGATCATGACCTGAGCCAAAGGCAGACCCTTATCCAACTAAACCACCCAGGTGCCCCGAGAGTCACCGTATTCTTTAAATACCTTTGCTAAGACTCAAATACTTCCTGAGAGAGGTTACCCAAGCCTTCGTAGAACCCCAGATTGTAGAGATGTGTATTAGACCACTTTTTTAGAACACAAGAGATCCCAGGGGTACGCATGTGGGGAAAGAGGCAATAAGGAGGAGGGTAAATTTGCAAATTGAGAAACCGATGCATAGAGAGGTTAAGTGACTTGATCACGAGTACGCAGCAAATCAGCAGCATAACCAGAAACCACTCCTGGGAGTCCTGATTCCGCACAAGGAAACCTGGAAGGCATCAGCCAGTTTGGCATATCCTGTATTGGCTGTGCCAAAGTGTTGCTGTTGGTGGAAGCAAGTGGAAATAGTGAAGTCCTTGCCGGACTCTGCCAAGAGGCTCCATTGGGCTGACCCTTCCCAGGATGCCTCCCTCCCTGCATAGTCCAGAGAGGGAGCTGAGGGTTAGAGACCCGAGTCTTAGTGGTAGGCCTGCTACAAAAAACTCAAGCAACCTTGAGCAAGTCACGTCTTCCCTCAGTCTCCTCAACTGGAAGCCAAAAGGTTGAATTTAATCATCTCAAAATGGCCTTTAGCACTAAGCACCTGCTGTCTATCGGCTTCTAGAGCTTGTGCAAACCTCGGGGTCAACTAAAGCTAGTTCAAACCCCCAGTGGATGTCTGGTATAGGCTCTGCCTCTCATCCTTTCGCCCTTCCACGGAGTGTGGCCTCTCTCGAGTCCAAGGGGGAACCAACCTCTGTAACTTTCACTTTACAGTTGGGAGGGACTGACCCCATTCCTGCTTCCGCCCTCGAGTGGGCCTGTGACCCAGATCTGGCTCCCCAGGGCAGTTTGCACCCTGAAAACCCGGACTCATTCAGGGACAGCAGTGTGGTTCCATCTGAGCCACTGAGATCCAATCCTGGGGCTTTTACTGAAAATGTTGGAAAAAAGAAGTTCTCCTTCTGCTGGTGTTGCCATGCCGTGAGAATGTGAGCCTGGAGCGAAGGGAGGGCAGCCCACGGGGCGCATTTGAGGAGTTGAGATGTCAAGAGAGGGAGGGAAACCAAGTCCTGGGAAGCCTGTTGGAGCATTAGGATGCTCCTGAACCCACAGCACTTCCAAGGTTCGTGGTTACAAGAGCTGCTTAGTCCCCGCATGGTGTCTGAAGCCACTTTAAATTGTCATTGCAACTAAGTGTCCTGATTGATACAAAAGCCTTCGTTTTAAGGATGAGGAAGGGAGGCTGGGAGTGGAAAGTGGCTTTTCCTTGTAATCTGACAGCAGGAAGCACCTCAGGACCCATCAAGCCCGATTCCACTCTTTACAGATAAAGAGACTGGTATCCAGAATGAGACGTGTCTTGTTATGTGTAGACAACGCACACACACACACACACACACACACACACACACATACACACACACACACACAGCTGTGTGAGTCGTCTTATTACAATGCTGAGAAACTCTGTTTATCATCAAACATTTCATACATCCTATTACACGTGAGAGAATTATTATCTAGCCCGGTGCTGTGAAATGCTTTTTCCCATAATGGAATTTTACTCTGGAAGTGTATTTTGGTATTAAAAGGCTCCACTTTATAATGTCGATGGTTCAATCTGTGATCTAAAAGGCACTTAAACGCTTTGAACAAGAGGCATAAAGAGCTTTTATTGCAAAAGCCTTTGCTGGATCCACCAATTTTGCCATTGATCCTTTTCCCCAGAAGACTGCTCTGGAAGCAGCCCATGCAGTAGCAAATCCCATGGCGGGGCTGGACCTCCAGCTAGGGAGGGAGACACATTTCCTGTGTGCCCATTTGCAGATATTGAAGCCATTCTGCCTGGACTATAATGAGCCTCTTCAGGCACCCCACTCAAGCAGAAACATCCAGCCCTGCAGAATGCCCATGGGGCTAGTTCTCAGTCCCCTTTACCCCCAGCTGCGTCACTTCATCTACAAAATAAGTTCAGTAGTACCAGCTCCCCGTGTCCTTGTGAGGGGTCAGTTAGTTACAGTTGCTAAGAAACCTGGGACATATAGGTGCTCTGTGAAGGTGGGGTCCCTGTCCCTGGTGGATAGTGATTCTTCAATAACTGAGGGATTCAGGGTCCCGCTAAGAGCAGTGGTGTAGTGGAAAGAACCTCACACTTGGAGCCCAGGGAGCACCCATGTCTCAGCTTTACCCTGGGCGGGACACTCAGTTCTCTAAGGTCCGACTTCCTTGTTGGAAAGGGACAGTTGAATATGTCACAGAGTTGCTGTGCATAGACCAATATGGCTACTTCCAACCCTGATTCCATGAGACCTTTCAGCTCAGTCACCTGACATGGAAAAGAGGAATATGATTAGCACCTCTTGGTCATTGACCCACCCTTTGCCAATAGCTGAGCACCAGGGATGTTTGGCTCACTCCCTGGTTGTCAGGGGCTAACGGCAGGGGTATCCCTTGAAAGGAGCTGTGGTCAGAGCAGCAGCGAGAAGTCGGAGCAATTGAACAACATTTCCCAGAGAATGCAGCATGGACCAGTGGCCCTACCAGAGTTCCAGGGTGAAATAAGTTTGGGAAGCATGGCATTCTATACTTTCTGTGAAATTTCCAATGCACATCAGAATATGTAGCTTTTCTGGTCAAAGGGAAAAAATTAATTTTGTTTAATTTAGGGCTTCCCAAATTCTAGCACAGAACATCTGTCACCAACCCATAGCTCTCCTGGGAGGAAGAGAGCACTTGGGGAGCAAGGCTCCAAGATTCCAGAGGCAGAAATGGAATTTTTCAGCTATTTCTTAGTTGTGATATTCCTGCCAATACTTCATATGCCTTCATTCAGGTATTCCAATATGAAGCCATTCCTTGGGCCATGCCATCCATCCATCCATTCCCAAAGCATTCTTTCATGCATGTTTTCCATATTCAGTGGGCATGCTCTGCTTCCCTCGTGTCTCCTAGGCAAAGAGAACACCCTCCAAAATACAGCTCCTGGCTGCAAGGAACTCATTGTATAAAAGGGAAGACAGACACCTGAACAGATAATTACATGCAAAGTGACAAGGCCCATAAGATAAATGTGCACCTTGTGGGGGAGGTTGGGGTGGGGTGGATGTCAGGAAAGCCTTGTTTGAAAGATGAGTTGCTGCCCAAGGAAACAGAGGAGGCAGGAATATGGCAGAGAGAGCACGTGCAAAGGCCCAGGAGGAAGATAAAGAGATTTCTGGAATTACAAGTAATAAAATTAGGATGGAGAACAGAAGATGAGGGGAAAGGAGTAGAAAAGTAAGGAGGGGGCAGGCCATGAAGAATTTACTGAGCATGTATGCCAGGGAGTGTAGGCATCCTTTAGAACTGAAGAGCTATATGTTTGTGAGTGTGTGTGTTCGTGTGCACATGTGTGTATGCATGTGGGGAGGGGGCAGGAGGACCACATGGTTAGATCTGTGGTTAAGAACAATAGCTCTGAGATCCCATGGAGAAGGGCTTGGGGAGACACGTGAAGCATTGGACAACGGCTAAGAGGCAGGTGTGCTTGGAAGGTTAAAGATGGCGGCAAATTCTCTGTCAATCCCCTGACTGAGTGGTGGGGGTATTTCCCCTCCTCCTGAATCAGGACTGCCCTTAGTGACTTGCTGGCCAATAAAACGTAGAAGAAGGGAGAGTGTGTGAATTCTAAGTCTAGGTCATAAGAACCCTTGGTATTTCCACTCTGCCTTCTTGGAATACCTAGTCTGGAGGGAGACCAGCTGTCCAACTCCCCTAGGACCACCATGCTGTAAGGAAGCCCAAGCTAGCCACATGGGGAGCTGTGTATTGAAAGCACGATGCCTGGCCACCCCAGCTGCTCTAGTCACCCCAGCCCAGTCATCAGACATGTGAGGACAGATGCCATCTTGGATAATCCAGCCCAAGTAAACACAACGTGAAGAACCAAAGGAGCCCAGCCAGCAGCCCGGACCAAGGCCAAGCACCGCAGCCCCAGCCGAGCTGCTCTGCTATCTCCAGTTGCTCAAGTCATCTGGGCTGAGGCCAAGCCACTGTGGAGCAGAGACCAGCTGTCCTGCGTGCCTCTCTGCCCCAATTCCTAACCCACAAAATTGCACATGTAATTAAATGGCTATTGTCTTATGCCACTAAGTTTTGGGGTGGTTTGTTACACAGCAAGAGCTAAACAGAACACTGGACAAGCTCAAAGCATCAGGTCTAGTAAAAAAATATATTCCTGTGAACAAATAGGAAATAGTGCACACATGTGCACACACACACACACACACACACACGTACACGCTCACACTTCTCAGACACACCTCCTATGTTATAGTCCATTCCCACTCTGGCCTCCACTCTAGCAGGAGTCACTTTGGGGCCACAATTCTGAAGGTGTAGGGACAGTGACCCATTTGACAAAGAACACAATGGAAATATGCAGAGTATTATTATGAGGTGGGTTTTGTTTATAAGAATTTAATGCAATTCCGGGAGCCAAGCAAGAATACCACATCAGTCGGCATTTCGTTCCCACGGCAAGATCATCTTTGCAGCTATTTCTTATATTCCTGGGTCAAATCCAAGACCTCAGTGCAAAGCCAGCAAAAACCTCCCTTCAAGGAAGGCATTTGGGGGAATTTCAAGCCATTCATCTCCTCCCAAGGCTCAAAGTCAGCCTAGAATAGCCAAAGGCAAAGCTCAGCTTCACCCTGGCTTTCTGTACTGGAAGTGCAGGGGCTGAGAGAGGACTTGGGGGTGGGGGGTGGGGTGGGGGAATGACTCTGCAGGAGGGAGAAACATAGTCCCAGAGCACCCAGCAGAGAGCATCCTCACCAGGACACACCTGGAGATGCCCTGGCCCCGCTCTGTGATCAAGAGACCTGTGCTCAGGTTCTGGTGCCGAACCTGAGGGTCCCTGTAACATGACAGCTGTTTATCTGTCTCGGGGACTATTGTGCAAACACAGTGAGGAGGCAAACTTGCAAACTGTTATGTCTGGGAGAAGCAGCCTCGAGACCAGCTTCCTCAAGTGTTGTTATGGGTGGAATGCATCTTGCCAAAATTTGTGTTAAAGTCCAAATTCCCAGTACCTAGAAAGATGCCCATTTTTGGAAACAGGGTCGTTGTAGAGGTAATTTGTAATGTTAAGATCAGGTCATGCTGGAGCAGGGTGAGCCCCTAATCCAATGTGACTGATGTCCTTATAGGAAGCAGAAATACGGGAGCACCTAGGTGGCTGAGTCAAATAAGCATCTGACTCCTGATCTCAGCTCAGGTCTTGATCTCAGGATTGTGAGTTCAAGCCCCATGTTGGGCTCCATGCTGGCTGTGGAGCCTACTTACTTAAAAAAATAATAATAATAATAATAGAGAAAGCAGAAATATGCACACACAGGCACACATGGAGAATGCCACGTAAAGAGTGGAGTTAAGCTACCACAAGCCAAGGATCTACTAGAAGCTGGGACAGAGGCCAGGAACACATCCTTCCCTAGAGCCTTCAGAGGGAGCATGACCCTGCAGACAGCTTGACTTCAGATTCCCAGCCTCCAGAAGTGTGAGAATAAGGTTCTGTTGTTGTACACCACCCAGTGCTGGTTCTTTGTCCTGGCAGCCAGAGGAAACCCATACAAGGGGTCATTTGTTTAACAAACTTGTGTTTCTTGAACTTCTTCTACATCTCAGGCCTCACACACACAGAGATGACCAAGACACACCCCTTCCCTGCACTCAAGGGCCTTCCAAAGAGAAAAACTCATCCCAAAGCCATGTGCTAAGTTCAAAACCAGGGCAGGTGCAAAAGTGGCAGAGAAGAGGCACCTCCCCCAGCCCACGGGGTCGGGGAAGGCTCTGCAAGGAAGTGGCATAGCAGATTTGGGGAACCCCTCAGGCCGTGAGGGACAAGTTCCCCCTTGATATGGTCCACTGTTATGTTTCACCTGGATCCTGGCACTCCACTCATGCTCTTCTATCTCAAGATAAAACCCCGAGTGGCAAGGTGTGTCCAAGACAAGAATCCTTTCTCTACACAGGGGTTCTTGTTAGCAGAGGAGCAGCTGGGGGCATGGAGGTCAGTGAGGCCTCCTAGTGATTTCATGACTCCATATGAATTCCCTGGGGCAGGGAAGATTTGTAATGCATGGGCTCTAAACCCAATAGGGTCCAGATTAGAGCCTGGCACCTGGTAGGTTTTCTGAAGGTGTTTATTGAACTGAAATGAGACCAGAACTGAACTCCAGCCCAGCCCATTCCTGGGGTCATCAGGCTCCAAGGGACCTAGGAGTGTTTGCGCAGCTCACGTAGACCACTGTGGCCACCTGCTCCTTCCACCTGGCTGTGGACCTAGTCATCAAGTCCATGCATCTGTGGCCAACGCAGTGGGTGAGAAGTGGGAGGGAGAGGGTGCACCATACAAAATGGCAGCCAACTGAGCCTCTGACCCACCCAGTAAGTACCTTTTCCAAGGATTTTCAATGGAAGAGATGAGGAAAAGAGATAATGAAAGAGACACATGGACTCCAAGAGAGCCAGAGACAGAAAGGAAGACCCAGAGAGAGAGAGAGAGAGAGAGAGAGAGAGAGATGGAGAGAGAATTTGAATGGTCTTTGTCCCTGGTTCTAGTCCCTTCCTGAGGCTCTCCAAGTTTCCTGACAGAGACAGGAGCTAAGGAGTCCTTTTGTCCCTGCCTCCAATCCCATTGGCTCTTCTGAGGAAGAATACTGAGTATGTCTACCGCCAGGTGCCTCGGTGGGTTCTTTCCCGACGACACAATGAAAAACAAGAGAAATCTTGGCAAACTTTAAAGAAAATACAGTTAATTGCCACTGACATTCTCCCTTTAGTTACACAAGCAAGCCCTGGCTTTAATCACATGCATTATTGTAATCAGCCTGCCAATCACATTTTGAAATATTTCATTTTTGACATAATTACAGTAGAATACCCACAACCCATCAATAACATGGATCAGGCAAGATTGATATTGTGTTTCCAAATGGGACCTGACAAAGCCATCACGGCTTTTGTTCGGAGGAAGAAAGGTAGGACGGATAGCGTCTCCCTCTCCCGTGACGACTGGGTTTAGCGAGACTGTCTCGCACGTCACTCACGAGAGGCTGGAAAACCCCACTCGTCGGAACTGTAATTGGGAATTTTCAATTATTCAAGCCTCATCTATGTTATTCTTATTGAGTAACAAATTCAAAATGAATGCTCTAACCTGGGGCCTTTGTGCGTAGACATTATTGTGAAACGGAGGCCTATTATGAATTGATCTTTTATGTTAATTTACCTCATTTTCCTTATTAGTTCTTGCTCTATGTCAGTTTATTCATGTACAGTACTCTCAAAAGTAAAACCCATGCCAGCGAAATTGTAAAATTTGGGCTTCCAACTTTTCCCGGTGGGCTGGCCATGACCACCCCCTCTCTCTCGCCCACACCTCTGGGTGTGCATGTCAAGATAGAGTTTTGCCTTTGGCCCCAGACAGATCCCCAGACAAAGTGTTCAAAGAGTGACTTTGTCTTTTCATAGCATTCTCTTCTTTCAGGAGAACCCCCTTTATCCACCTACTGGAAGAGCTAAAGTTGACAGGGAAAGGAGGAAGCTCAGATCTGAGGAGAATGGTCCTTACTCAAAGCTTTCTTCTAGAGGCATCCTTATTAAGGGCATAACATTGGGTGTGTTTCATCAACAGAAGGGGCCATAAAATAGCTTAAAAGCCAATTCCCGGGGGTCCAGGACAGAGGCTCAGATGGGTCAGCAGTGTGACTCCCAGGTGACCATACCTCAAATAGCTTTGCACAGCATTGAACGCCCACCCTGGGAAGCATACCGTCAGCCAGCCCAGGGCACCTGCAGGCCTCTCTGGTGCTGACACCTTGATCTCAGACTTCTGGTCCCCAGAACTGGGAGGTTGTCATTTCTTTGACTTAAGCCACCAGTGTGGGTACTTTGTTATGGATACACCCATAAGGCAGGTCACGGAATGGACTGGAATCTTCATTCCCTGCTGCCCCTCCATTCCTGGTTAGCCAAGGCCCACCTGCTTTGAAGCTGGGGGATGTTGTCTTGTACCATCTAATTCAGGTACCTGAGTGTGCCTTCTGTGGCCTCCCTCTGCAAGCTGTGACCATTTTAATGGTAACCTGGGGTCTAGGTGTCTTATGTAATGGCATATGTATATGGTGTCTTATGCAATATGACCTAGGAAAAAGAAAGAAGAAAGGGAGGGTGGAAGGGAGGGAAAAGAAGGGAAGGAAGGAAGGAAGGAAGGAAGGAAGGAAGGAAGGAAGGAAGGAAGGAAGGAAGAAGGAGGGAGGGACAGAAGGAGGGAGGGAGGGAAGGAAGGAAGGAAGGAAGGAAGGAAGGAAGGAAGGAAGGAAGGAAGGAAGGAAGGAAGGAGTTAGCTTTGTAGGTCAGATGTCACAAATGGTATGGCTGGGCTCTCCGCTCAGGGTCTCACATGGCTGAAATGAAGGTGTTGGCCTGCTGCCTTCTCTTTTAGAGCTCAGGTCCTCTTCCAAGCTATTCCCGTTATTGGTAAAATTCAGTTCCTTATGGTTGTAGGTCCAAGACCCCCATTTCCTTATTGTCTATGAACTGGGGGGTCACATCAGCTCATTGCGGCCACTCTCTGGTCCTTGCCTGGGGTCCCCTCCATTCTCAAATCAGCAATAGCAAAAAAATCCTTCTTGTGCCTCAGATCTGTCTTCTGCTACTGGCCTGAGAAAACTCTATTTTTAAAGAGCTCATGTGATTAGGTTAGACCCAGCCTGATAATCTTCCTCTGTCGTGGAAGGTGACATAATCACGGGAATGATAGTTCACCATACTGGCAGGTTTCGATCACACTCCAGAGGGAGCATACAGGCAAGGGTCATTAGCGGTCATTCTTAGACTTCTGTCTACCTCGTAGGAGAACATCCACATGTGTATAAATGCCCAGAAAAGGCTCTGCAGGGATACACATCAAATCAATAGCAGTTCTTGTCTTGTGTGAAAGGATAATATCCATTCTAGTGGATGCTAGGACTATATGCTTAAATATATGTGCTGATAATTAAAGGGTAAAAGTTAATAGATATGAATGAGACATATAGCTTCCAAAGGCTGAGAAAAGAAAAAAAAATGGAACAAAGAAAATTCAATCTTTACAATAAAAGTCTGGGAAAAGCGGGAGGGAGCATGGTAACTCCAAAACATAAAATCACGTCTGTGGAAAAAGAAATGTAAATGCTTTAAATTCTTACATTAATAGTCCAGAAGCTCAGAGTGAGTTGTTCTGATGCAAATACCTATCATGTATAGGAGTTACAACTAAAAACTGACACACAAAGACTGAAAATAAAGACATAAGACCAGCAGCAAGTCAAAAATGAAGGCCATTGTGGTAATGTTAATATAAGACTGCATTGAATACAAGCCAAAAGTAATATTTTAGATTAATAAAAAGTATAATTTACAAGAAAATGTAATAGTTATGACATTTTTTTTTTGCACCTGACAACATTATTTTAAAAGACAGACACAGAGCAGGAAATTTACTCCTATAAAATCATACTGTCTTTAACATACTTTTCTCAAAACGAAGGGATCAAATGAAGAAAGAAACGTGTAGAAGATTTAAATAACACAGTTAACAAGCTTGATATATTAGAAACATAGAAATTTGAACCAGCAGGCAGAGAATCCATGTTCTTTTCGAGGAACACTCATAAAATGTGATCATACAGTAAGCCATTAGAAAGTATTTTTTAAAAAAAGGTGAAAACAAACACATTTCTGACCACAATTAAATACCATTAGAAATTAACAGCAACTGTGAAGATAGCTAAATAGAGTTGACCTGCCTCAAAATGTTAAAATGCCATTTTTCAATAACTCTTGAGTAAAAGAGAAAAGCAAACCAAAATTAAAAACTGTTCAGAAATGAGCAATAATGAGAGCACCACATATAAAAACCCATGGATTGCAGCCAAATGAATACTCAGAGGAAAACCTATAGCCCTAAATCTTCTATCTGAAAATCTTTCTATCAGAAAGATTGAAAATAAATGAGCTAAACATTTAACTCAGGAAACTGAAGAGCTGGGAGAAACAAGAAAATAAACCTAAAAATTGTAGACGGAAGAAATTAATAAACACAAAGGCAGAAATTAATTAAATAGAAAACCAGAAAACAGTCAGTAAAAACAAACACTTGCACTTTGAGAGGGAAATGAAATAGACATACTTTCGGCAAGTGTGTTTCATCAGAGACTCATTGAAAATTTTTGGAGCACAGGCAATGAGCCAGGTGTTGTTCTAGGCACTGGAAAAGAAAACGAGCAGAGCAAAGAGCCCCTGCCCTTGTGCAGATGACACTCTGGTGGCAGTGGGGAGACAATAAATTAATAAACAAGTGAATCTAAATACATCTGATGAGGATGATGAGTGTTCTAGAGAGGAAAAAGCATGGAAGAGTGATACAGAGCCTTAGATTGGGTAGGTTTGCAATTACAAAGAGGATGGTCGGACCTCACTGAGAAGGCACATTTGGGAAAAGGCCAAGGGGAGGGAGGGAACAAAGCCTTGCAGATATCAGGAGAAGAGTATTCCTGGCAGAGGGAAGAGCATGCCCTGAGAGAGGGACATGCCTGCTATGTTTGCAAAGGAGGCAAGAAAGATCCTGATGGGGAAGAGTGGGGAGAGAACAAATATACAATAAAGAGGCATAGAGGAGGTGTTTTTTTTTAAATAGAAGTTATTGAAAATGCAGCTTGTATTAATTAGATGTGGGTCAGTGGTTGTAGCAAAAACAAAACAACAACAACAACAACAACAAAGAGGCTTAAACAAAGGAGAAGTCAACTCTCTCATAGTACTAAGTTCTCATCTTAGGCTCTTTTTGCTTTATTGATCTGCATCTCAGCTCCTTGTCAGCTGACTCATCTCTAAGTACCCCTTCCAAGCAGCACATCAAGGGAAGAAGGGGAACATGCCCACATTTAAAGGCACGTGCCAGGAATTGCACACAACCCTTTCTTTACAACCTGAATTCTGAAATCTCCCACAACCTGAACTGTGGGACTGGGTCACATCCAGCCACAAGAGAAGCTCGGAAAAGTTGTCTCATTCCAGGCATTTATACCCAGCTAAAAATTGAAAAATGAGAGAACAGATACTGTGGACAAACAGCAGTCTGCGCCACAGGAGCCAAAGATCTATCTCTTAAAAACAAACAACAACAACAACAAAACCCAAAACGCCATGCTGGATGGTTTTAAGAACAAATTATCCCAAACCTTTAAGAAATAGAGTGCTTCAGGATACATTCTCTACAATCCTCTGTTACCGAGAGTGGGAAAGGACAGAAAGTTTCCTAGTTCGACCTTTCAGGTTGGCATGGCCCCAATACTAAAACCAAGAATAGTGCATACATAAAAACTATAGGTCAATATCTTTTATAAATATAGAACCAAATCCTAAATAAAACATGATCAGTGGTCTGTTAAGAGAATAATGCAATTTGATCCAGTAGAGTCAAATGTCAGAAATGCAAATATGGTTCAACATGAGGAAGTCCACCTCACTTACAGATTAAAGGAGAAAATCATATGGTCACCTCAAAGGTTACTGAAAAACAATCAGGTGAAACCAAACTTCTAATCCAAGATTTAAAAATAAAACAGGGGCGCCTGGGTAGCGCAGTCGTTAAAGCGTCTGCCTTCGGCTCAGGGCGTGATCCTGGCGATCCGGGATCGAGTCCCACATCGGGCTCCTCCGCTGGGAGCCTGCTTCTTCCTCTCCCACTCCCCCTGCTGTGTTCCCTCTCTCGCTGGCTGTCTCTCTGTCACATAAATAAATATAAAATCTTTAAAAAATAAAAAATAAAAAATAAATAAAAATAAAACAAACTACTTGTTAACTAGAAATAGAAGGAGATTTATGTAAGTAGATAAAGAGTATTGTGGCAGAGATGGTTCTAGTCCCCCATCATCCATTCTCTGTTTCCCCTGTTGTACCTAACCCCCACTGTTAGCAGGCAATATGGCCACTGAGGCAGAGACTACATTTCCCAGCATTCCTTGCAGTTAGGTGTGATCAGGTGATTAGGTTCAAGCCAATGGGATGTGAATATAAATGATACCTGCAATTGCTAGGTTATTGCTCCAAAGAGGGGACTGTTTGTTTTCCTTTGAGTTCCCCTTTCCCCTTCCAGCTGGCCGGAAAATAGCAATTCCTGGAGAGTGTGGAAGCTCTCTAAAGAGACTGGCGGAACCACCCCTGGGCTGTTCCCTGTGACTATCCCTGTGAACTCTGATGTAGAAAAATTAACTTCTATCTTACTTAAGCCACAGTAGTCTAGACTCGCTTTGTTTTGCCAGTTAGCCAATGCCCTAACCAGTGTACAAATGCAGTAGTTACCATAAATCACCACAAATTAATTTCCAGTCATGAATCATAGAAGCATTCCCATGAAAATCAAGAAGAAAAGAATACCTGCTCTCTTTATTAGTCAACATTTTGCTGGATGTCCTAGCCATGTGCCAGCAATTAGGTGAGAAAAAAATACTATTAGAAAGGAAAAATGAAATTTCCATTATGTGTAGGCAATGTTATCTGCTTTCCTACTAAAAAGTACTAGAAATGGTAAGAGATTTCAATAAGTGGCTAAAATATAAGAGATTTTAAGACTCAGTTCCTTGTTTACAAAATGGGAATAATAGTTTTTTATGAGATTATCATGAAGATTAAATGATAAAATGATTAGAAAATGCCTAACCCCATGCCTGACATATAGTAGGCATTCAGTAAATACTATTCCTTCCCTTCTTTCTTATTCAGCCATAATCGAGAATCCCACACATCTACCTATTACAAGAGAAAAAAGATTTCTTTTCTAAGTTTCTGAAAGTAAAATAAGTCTCTACTGCATTTCTGTGCTGAAGCAAAACCCTACAGGAATATAATGGAATCAGGGGCTCTCTGGTTGGAAGAAATCTAACAGATGAGTTTTTCTGACAACCCATCTAGGTCCTGAAGCCTCTCGACAACCTGCGTTGGGACGCTTTCAATGCCAAAGAAAATATTATCCTCTAGGAAGATCTGTTCCTTCAATCCATCCGCCAACCCATGTACAGTGGCATCCACCCATTGATCCACCCACCCATTCATCCATCCATCCATCCACTACCCACCCATCCACCCATCCACCTATTCATCCACTCACCCATTCATCACCTACCCACCCACCCATCCATCCATCCACCTATTCATCCACTCACCCATTCATCACCTACCCACCCACCCATCCATCCATCCATTCATCCACCCACCCATTCATCCATCCATCCACTACCCATCCATCCATCCATCCATCCACCCATTCATTCACTCACCCATTCATCCACCTACCCATCCATCCATTCATCCATCCATCCACTACCCACCCATCCATTCATTCATCCACCACCCATTCATCCACCCAACCATCTACTATCTACCTATCTATTCATTTGTCTACTACCACACGCCCCATCTATCCATCCACAGCACCATTCCACTTACTGAGCATATATTATGCACCACAGTGGTAGGCACTGGGGCTTTCAAATAGAACATTTCTTGGTCAAAACACTCCTGTGTGTAAACATATAACAATAACACACTGTGACAAGTGCTATAATAGAGTCCCCTTTAAATTGTTGTAGCAGAATGGAAGTAATAACCACTGGGAGTGTGAAAGTTCCCAGCAGGGATGACATTTTAGCTAGGAGATGAAGAATATCTAAGAGATATTCTCCAAGCAGAGAAGAGAGGAAGGACATTCTAGACAGAGGGAACAGGAAACTGAATACAGAAATGTACATACACAATACGTTCACAAAATTGCAAATAGTAGGGCAGGGGGTGGGGGAGCATGGAGCAGGAGGAGTGTCAGACGGGGTCTGGAAAGGTGACAAGAGGCAAAACTCTGAAAGACTTTGCAATCTCTGCTTCAGTTAAAGTTTTGGTGAGTAGAACCATCATTCTCTAGAAATCTTCTTAAGAAAATATGCAAAGAATCCCCACGATGTTCTTACATTAATCTGTGTTGCTGGCTTGGGCTTAGATGCAGCTTTGCAGAATATATTTTTTAAAGTTTCATTATGCAACTGTACATCAAAATAGGCCAATATAAATTATAATATGGTCATGCCAATAGGACTTGCAAACACAATATTTTAAGTTTATATTGCTTTCCAAGACCCATAAAAATTATTCCGAATGGCTGTTTGCTTTTTGAAGCCAAATGAAAAGGTATTTGCAATTTGATTATTAACAAATCAAATCACTGATATGATATTGGATTCGGTACATCTCAAACTGACTGAGAGAGAAAAATCCTCAGTGGTCAATTATGTAGCATGGCTGGTTTATCATTTCCTGTGTGTCATTAAGAATAAGCACCACAGCCAACTCCGATTTTATTTTGATTTATTTTAACTATTTCTCTGCTCTAAGAATTTCTCTCCAGGCCTCTACCAGGCATCGGAGCTTTCTCTGACTGAGGCTAGTATGGGTACAACCAGG
This sequence comes from Ursus americanus, assembly GCF_024610735.1. Taxonomy (NCBI): domain Eukaryota; kingdom Metazoa; phylum Chordata; class Mammalia; order Carnivora; family Ursidae; genus Ursus; species Ursus americanus. The sequence continues at coordinate 38,017,599 of NC_142152.1, read as the reverse complement.
GGCATAGCTGACTATGTGAAAAAAGCGATGGGTGGATGGCTAGGGGGATACAAGGATGCATGAACGCATCAACACATGGATGAATGATTGATACCATTTTAGTGCACACCAGATTTTAAGAACTGAATTGCTTTCATAGTAGAAAGAGTGTTGGTTTTCTTACTTCTAGCATCAAGCCTTTTTTATTTTTTTTATATTGCCTTGTGTTTTTTCCCAATGCCCTTGACTAATGGAAAAGTCTCTTTTCTTTAGATATGAGCAGGGCCTTTTGATATTAATGGCTAGAGAGAAAATAGTATATGCTCTCAAGTAAAATGGATCATTCTAGACTGGGGCCTCCTGTGCAGTGTCTCTGATCTCTCTACAGGTTCAGAGAAAACCTCAACCCCTTCTTCCAGCAAGTGAATCTCTTCTCACCCCTATTTCAAGTGGGGACCTCGATTTCAGAAAATCTTTAAATGACCCAGACTCTGCTCGTGCTCTGAAATGCATGACCCAGGAAACACAAGGTAAAGGACTCCTGAGAGGCAGAGTGTCTGGGGACACAACAGTCTGCCTTCTGATCTGGAAACAGGATTTGGGTTTGGAGGAACCACATCTTGTCCTGCTTTATTCAGCTTTTAAGGCATCCCTCGCTTGCCACCTGTGCTGATGGTCACCTCTTCCAGACAGATTCCGTGAGCAGTGTTCACAGACCTCCCACCACGCAATTCTCAACCCTGCGCCTCACCATGAGTTGGGCAGAACAGGACTTACTTCCTGAATTTTTCTAAAATAGAAGGAGGGGGCACCTGGGTGGCACAGTCGTTAAGCGTCTGCCTTTGGCTCAGGGCATGATCCCGGCGTTCTGGGATCGAGCCCCACAGCCCCACATCAGGCTCCTCCACTGGGAGCCTGCTTCTTCCTCTCCCACTCCTTCTGCTTGTGTTCCCTCTCTCACTGGCTGTCTCTGTCAAATAAATAAAATAAAATCTTTAAAAATAAATAAAATAGAAGGAGACGAAGATCTAGGGAAGTTCCCTATATTACACAAGGTGACAGGAATGAACATCTATTTTGTGCCTATCCAGGGTCCATTATCCACCACCTCTCATGATAATATTGCCCTTAAAGATCCTTTTAGAGAGTGTCATCCTCCATACTCAAGCCATGGTTTGGCTTCAGCTGATAACTAGTCCTGCTTCTGGAGGTGGAGATTGTTTCTTCTGCACCCTTAATGTGAAGGAAGATCACTAGGCTAATGGGATGTATTTCCGGAAGTTCACGTACCTACTGAGATAGATCAGGTATGTTCCTGGTATTGCTGGAAGCAGGGGTGATGCAAGTCTGGAAGTTTTGGGCAATATGAGTGGAGAGAGGTGGTTTAGGAAGAAGCCAGCATAAAAGAGAACAAGACATGAAAAAGAAAAACAAGATCCAGCAATATTATTTGAGCCTCTGGATCTAGCCACACCTGAAACCAGACCTCCCTGGACTCTTGCATTACATATGTATTCCAGTCCTCAATTGCTGCCATAACAAACCATCCCAAAATTCAGTGGCTTAAAACAGTAATTCATTATTACTGTCATGGTTCTGTGGATTAATGAGCTCAACTAGACCCCGACTTGGGGTCTTTCATGTTGTTGTATTCAGATGTCAAGCAAACTTAATGTGTAAAATGGCATCTTCACTAACATGTCTGTTGGCTAGGATAGTATGGGTGGACCCCCTGGGGGCTGGTCAGGCATCTCTCTCCATGCAGCCTGTCCACATGGCTGGTTTGGACTTCCTCATAGCATGGAGGTCTCATCAGAGTCGAACCTCATGCAATGTCTGGCTTTACTTGGGATGAGCGGTTCCAAGAGAAGGTGGAAGCTACAACGCTTCTGTCTCAGGAGCCAGGCAGCATCATTTCTTCCACTTCGACTGGTTGTAAGTGAGTTTCTGGATCAGCCTAGATTCCAGAGGAGGATCCTACACAAGGCATATGTACCAAGAGGCTTGATTCACTAAGAACACAGTTTTAGAGACTGGTTACCACAATACGCTAGCCAACATATTCCCTTCAATGCCCTCAGAGTTAAGTTTCCATTACTTGCAACCAAAAACAAGTTTGAGCAGAGCCTGGATTAGAATATAGGCCTGTTCTGCCCTCTCCCGTGTTGAAATCCTTCAAGACCAAATGCAAGGTGTACCCCCTTCCCCAATTTCTCCTCCCCAGTCATAGGAATCACGTCCTTCTTGATTCCATTGCACTGTTAGAAATCAGTGGAAAGAACTGGTCAGAGCCCGAGACGTCATTGAGGCTCAACACCCTACTTTAGCAGCTCTGGAAACAGAGCCCCAGAGAGACAAGGAGAAGTGACCAAAGTCACGCCGCAGTTTAGGGGGCTCATTAGGGAAGCATTCTGGCTGGGATGATGGATATGATGTTCACATCTTATTCTCTCTACTGGACCGTAAATTCCTTAGAAGCTGGGACTGCGCCTGCTCCATCTCAGGACCCCCATGACTCCTTGAACAGGTCTTGGACAGGGAAGACCTTCCATGCTTAAACAAATGTTGTTTAAAATTTACAGAGGTAAACTTTACATCTGGAATTTCCACAGCCTGCTTGGCTCTAAGGAGCTCTCTCTGGCCCTGGGGGAGTTGCCCCTTTGCCACCCCCCCCTCCACCCCAGGGAAAAAAGAAGAAGGACAAAGGCAGCTCACAGGCAGCATGTCCCAGGCCTGGGTTCTTACCAGAGGCTCCGGGGATGGCCAAGTGAACCTCCACTTCCTCATCTGTAAATTGGGATGTGATAACCACAGCACAGCCCCTCCCAGTCATGGGGCTGTTGGATGTAATAATGCATGCAAAAGGGCTTTGAAAACCCTAACAAGCTACACAAAAGCAGGGGGTTGGGATCATTAGTAGACTGGGACAAGGGGACTCCAATGTGCCCAGTGGGCGGGGTAGGGGAGGCGAGGAGCCCGTGCATCCTCAGAAGAGCTGCCACCCTCCCCCTCACCTGCCCCGGAACCCTCCCCAGGTCCAAAGGATGAGCACTCCCGCCCAAAGCTGCCTGTCAGAACTCAGGGCTAAGGGAGAGACCCAGCCCCATCGGATTTTCTCCCTCCCCCCTCAGATTCCCCACCCATTATTAGCCCCGAGTGGGGGGAGAGACATGACTAATTGTGCCCACAGTTGCCTCCTGGCATGGACAATTAGCCACCTGCATCTAATTCTGAGGGACCCAGAGGCTAATTGCATCTGCCAGACCCCATGGGCTGTGTGTGTGTATGTGTGTGTGCGTGTGTGTGCATATGTGTGTCCTCGAGCTACCAGTGGGCACCAAAGCAGACACTGCTAAAATAAGTGGGTAATATTGCATTTAACATCCACCAAAAGCTTGCTGGCCCCTGAGCACAAAGGGAACAGACCACGACATTGTCCTTCCTAAGGAAGAGGGACAAAGGAGGCTTTCACTGGTAAGTAGGTAAAGCACAGCTCTGTAGCTGGAGAGCACCCCCCGAGCCATGCTGGAGGTGAGGGAAGGGTCCACTTCAGGGCTGCCACTGTGATCAGAAGCACCCTACCTCCGGGCTGTGGGCAAGTGCCACCTAGAGACTCCTCCACGCCCAACTCCGCCCCCTGTCAGGGCACTGCGCATGCTCTGCTCTAGTATCGCTACGGTGGCCTGTGAGCCTCCCCGAGCCCTGGCAGCACCGCAGGGGTTGGGGTGGGTTAGCTGCTCACGCCGGCTCGTGGGTGGAATGAATCAATGAATGAGTGAAGGAACGAAAGACAGCTGCTACCTACAGAAGGGCTCGGCGCGGTTTCTGTCCTGTATCGTTAAGACCCCCTGGCACACCGTCTCACCTCACAGCCACCCTTGCCTCGCAGCGGGCTGGGTCCCCATACTCACCCCCGACACCTTCTCACGGTCCCACTGTGCTCCTAACCCAGGCTGAGTTCCTGACCTTGGTCTCCAGCCCTTGCTTCTGCTCACGCTTCCAGCAGCTGCTCGCTCTGGCCCCTGCGCACTAGAGACCCCATCTAAACACTTCTGGCTCCTTTCTACCTAGGACCTCCTTGGGAAGTGTGCCTGCCCTGGCCAGTCCCTCAGGACTTAAGTCTTATCAGGCAAGCTTACTTTCAGGAGCAGGGCCCTGAAGACCACCTCTGAGCCACATTAGCCTCTCCCAGGCCAGGCCTCCATCTGGCCCCGTTCTTCAATCCCACGGACTTCGAATCACGTGCTTCCGTTTTCTGTAGGGGGCTGTGCCCTAGCAACAGTTAGAAGTTATAAACTCCCAAATCTCAGTGGTTTCCCTCCATAAGGTTTATTCATACACGCAGTGCAGCCCAATACGGGCTTGTGGGGAACTGGGCTCAGTGCAGCCATTGAGACACCCAGGCCTCTTCTGTCTGGGCTCTGAGTCCCCCACTAACCCATCTGCAGCTGGCAGGCAGATGAGGGAAAGGAGAGAGTATGCAGGATTGTGTGGTGGATTTCCGCGGCCAGGTCTAGAAGTGGCATCTATTGCTTCCCCCACGTTTCATTGGCCAGGTTCGCATGGTCACCTAACCGCAAGGGAGCCTGGGGTGTGTAGTTCACTTATGTACCCCGGAGGGAACAAGATTCAGTGGGTGAACAACAAGCCAGTCTCTGCCACTTCCACCTAGGACCTTGTACATAAATGAAAACTGTACAGTTAGGCATTCATTTCCTCTGCGTGCTCCTGATAAAAGCCAAATACCATATTCTGACACCCGAAGCCCTGCCTGGTCACCTGCCAGTTCCCTGTCCTCCCTTCCATACCCTGTGCTCCAGCGACTGCAAGCTAGTTAGGAGCCCCCCTCCCCCGGCAGCCCCCAGGCTGTTCCACATTTCTGTGGTTTGCTTATTTCTCTGCTGCCATGGCCTCTCCCCTCTCCCCCTGCCCAGCCACATTCCATTCAGCCTTCAAGACCCACCCCAAGGGCTTCTTCCAGGAAAGCTCTCCCCAGCCCCCCCACTCCCAGGAGAGATGACAATATGTCCACCGTCACCCTGCTTTGCCCCTGCCCTCACTCTGCTCTCTGAGACCCACCTGGCAATCCACCTGTATTGGGTTGAATTGTGCTCCCTAGAAAAGATACACTCAGGTCCTCACCTCTGGTACTTGTGAGTGTGACTGTATCTGGGAATATGGTCTTTGCAGATGCAATTACATTGAAGATCCCAAGATGAGATCATCCCGGATCTAGGACCAGTGTCCTTATAAGAGAAAATTTGACACGGGGATCCTGGAAGACCAGGGAGAAGGCCATATGAAGATGGAGGCAGGGATGGGAGAGAGGCGGCCATGAGCCAAGGCACCCCAAGGATTTCTGGCTGCCCCTAGAAGCGGGAAAGAGGCATGGAATGGATTCTCACTCAGAGCCTTTAAAGAAAGCAACCCTGCTGGCAGCCTTGAATTCAAACTTCTGGCCTCCAGAACTGTGAGAAGATAAGTTTCTGTTGTTTTAGCCACCAAATGTGCAGTAATTGGTACAGCAGCCCCAGGGATCCAATGTGGCACCCACGCAGTGTGGCCGCGAAAAGCAAGCTACAGCTGTTCCACCGGGAGCCGCAACTCACGTGCCAGGCAGGTGATCTGGTGACGTGTAAGACCAAACAGTGCCTGGCCTGTGTGGAGCATGAGAACACAGGCTTCTCTAAAGAACATTCAAATGTATTCCTTTTTTTCTTCTTTTTTTTTTTAAAGATTTTATTTATTTATTTGAGAGAGCAGGGGAGAGAGAAAGCACGAGCAGTGGGAAAGGGTGGAGGGAGAGGGAGAAGCAGATTCCCCCTAAGCTGGGATCCCAATGCGGGGCTTGATCCCCAGACCCTGAGATCATGACCTGAACCGAAGGTAGACGCTTAACTGACTGAGCCCCCCAGGCGCCCCTCAAATTTATTCTTAAAGAAAAAATGAAAAGAAAATATTTCAGTAAAACAAAGCGCATCTGTGCTAAGGATTTGGCTTGCAGTGAGGGTGGTCCTGGGACCGTCCCAATTTATCCCTATCCCAGTATAATCACTAATAGCCCCACTTCCCTCTCAGAAGGACTTGTAAACTACATGGTCACCCTTCCCATGGACCATGAGTCCTCTGTTCCTTTCATCCCAGTCATGCAGAACAGACTTGCCTTCCCCCACCTCTAATCGTGGTTACACACTGATAGATCTGATTATTGTTGCACAGAATGCACTCCCTCCCCAGCCCCACCACTGAGGAAGGAGTATTTTCCTCTGTCCAACAAATGTAGGGCTTGGCCATTATGGCTCGCCCTGGCCTCATGATACACAGGGGCAGAGTACTCTTCCCTGCTGCCGAATTGGGCCAGTCATGTGACTTGCTGTGGCTGATGGGATGTTAGCCAATGTGACTGAGCCAAGGGCTGGAAGCACTTGCACGACCTATGCCATCATGTGACTGCTTCTCCTGGCTAGTTGCGGCCCCTTCCGCCTGGGCCCTGAAATGAACAGCCTAGAAGTAGACTTGAGCCCAATTGTCAGGGAGAAGCCAAGCCCAGCCTAGATCAGCAGAACCCCAGTTAAGCCCCATGAGTGAGAAACAAATGCATATTCTTGTACATCTTTGGCGTTTTGTGACTCTTTGTTACACAGCAAAAGCTGACTTATACACCCTCAAGCCACCATTGGATCCCAGTATGTTGGCGCTCACTCAGTGCCCTGGGTTCCAACTCCAACCTCCTCACCCCAACCCCAGTTAGCACCTCGAGCCTCCCCACACAGCTGGAGCCTCTGCTGACCTCCCCTGCCAGCCTTTGGGGAGGCCTCTCCACGCCAGGCTCCAGCTCTAGGGAGATGTGGAAAATTATAGCGCTCTCCTTGTTGTTTTATAATCAACCAATTACATGTCTGCAAATCTTCTAGACCAGCTCTGTCCAGGAGGAAGAGAATGTGAGCCACATTTGTACTCTAAAAAGTTTCCAGTGGCTGCATTTAAAAAGTAAAATGTAGCAGGTGAAATGAATTCTAACAGTAAATGTTATTTAACCTGATAGGCCTAAAATATTTCAACATGTAACTGATATTAATTATTTAAATTATATTCATATATTTAATATATAATAAATATGTAAAATATGTGTTATTTTTAAAATACTTTGTATTCCTTTTCATACTAAGTCTTCGAAGTTCGGTGTGTTTGTAACACGAGCCCCACATCTCCCTTTGGATTAGCCACATTTCAAGTGCTCAATAGCCATGTGTGGCTTACGGCTACCATATTGGAAGCAGAGCTCTAGAACATGAACGATAGAAAGCAATACTGCCAATGCATAGCATGGCACCTGGCACATACCAAGGACTCAATAAATGATTATTAAGGGGCGCCTGGGTGGCACAGCGGTTAAGCGTCTGCCTTCGGCTCAGGGCGTGATCCCAGCGTTCTGGGATCGAGCCCCACATCAGGCTCCTCTGCTATGAGCCTGCTTCTTCCTCTCCCACTCCCCCTGCTTGTGTTCCCTCTCTCGCTGGCTCTATCTCTGTCAAATAAATAAATAAAATCTTTAAAAAAAATAAAAATAAAAAAAAATAAATGATTATTAAGTAAATGAATGAACCAATGATAAACACACAGGCATCGTTTTAAAGGTGGTGAAATTTTGGGGTGCCTGGGTGGCGCAGTCGTTAAGCATCTGCCTTCGGCTCAGGGTGTGATCCTGGCATTCCGGGATGGAGCCCCACATCGGGCTCCTCCGCTGGGAGCCTGCTTCTTCCTCTCCCACTCCCCCTGCTTGTGTTCCCTCTCTCGCTGGCTCTCTCTCTCTCTCTCTGTCAAATAAATAAATAAATAAATAAATCTTTAAAAAAAATAAATAAAGGTGGTGAAATTCTGATCTATGTAACCCATGGTCAAAACACCATGGCTTACATAGAGCAAATTTTCATGATAAAGAGCGGTGATGTTTTGAAGGTCCAAGATGTCTAGTGCCGCACCTGAGCCCACACGGCAAACCTGCTCAAGGACTGCCATACGCAACTAAAAGGCAATCTCAGGCAGTATTTCCCAAACTTGTTTGACCATGAAGATCACTTAAATCGTACCGTTTGGGTCAGAGTGCCAATAGAATCTCTTGCCATATCATTCAAATGAACATCGACGCACAAAAACGGTCTCGCGGTTGAGTAAATTGCGGTAAGAAATGATCAAAATGTGATCCATATGCTTAATATAAAGTAAACATTGAATAATTGCACCAATAAATGTTAAAATTATGAGATAAAATGCATAACAAAGACCAGCAATTGTCAAATACGAAACACACAGCTCGGCAGCGGGGAGGCGACGATGCAACCTGCTATCGAGTGTCACACTTCCCACGGCCGTCTGTCACCCGGACCTCCCAGGGTTGCCAGGGGATGGAAACCCTTTCCCAAAGGTAGATGATCCCTTGGAATGAAAAGCTACCACAAGCCCCAGGTTTACTGTGTGGCAGGCACCGTTCTAATCCTCGGGTGCAGATCCTACCCCTGGTGCCATTTTACAGGCGAAGGAACTGAGTCACAAAGAGGTCCAGTAACTTCCCAGGTCAGGTTGTGCCCGACAATTATGGGTCCAGAGCCTGCCCTTCGAGCTGTCATGCCATCCAGCCTCTCCTGTTTAATCATTAGAACAGCTCTATCGACAGGCTTAGCCTTTTTCCAACCTTCTGCTTTAAAATTAATGGAAGATGTAAAATGTCACCAGCTGTGGTTACGTCCCTCCTTTGGAACCTCCGTATGCCACGGAACAGAGTTTGGGAAATGGTGTTCGGGAAACATATGCAAACTCCTTTTAATGCCGCCAGAAGGTGTATTAAACCACGTACTGACTGCCTTAATCACTGGGCTTTCTGTCCACCTCCATTTCCAAACGACAGCTCACAATACGAATAGAAGACAATTAGATGGAGCGGGGGCTACGATATTCCAGGTGACACTACAGAAATTAAGCCCCAAACTGCCCTCTCAGCTCCGACACCTGGAGTCTAGAGGGAAGGATGGCAGGCCATGGGGTCCTTCTTGTCTAGAGGTAGGATCCAGCCTGTATGTCAGGAGGACCGGTTTTTCTTGGCCCAGTGCCCTAGGATGCATTTGTCATAGGGACATTTGCATAAGTGGCATTGAGCAGTGTAATGAATGATGTCCCCAATAGTCATTTCACAAAAAATGCAATGATGTTCCTTGGGTGGCTCTTCTTATAGCATCGTGTAATCTTTGCTGAGGGCAAAATATTAAAGTGTTGTGCCACAGAGGCAATTCTAAAGGGGAATTTAAGTCACTCGAGTGCCTTGATTCTAGACAAAGGAATTTTAGTTAAGCTGCTTTCAGATCCGTCCCCTCCTCCTTATCCAGGCTGCCATGGCCCCAGGCCAGGTCTGCATCTCTCTCTAGCCTGTCACAGGAGTCTCCTCAAGGTCTCCCAGCTCCTAACCCCACCACCGCCAGCCCCTCCTCCCAACTGTCACCACGGCGACTGTCCTAACACTCAGATCTGAGCACATGTCCCCGTGCTCAAAATGCTGCCACTGTCCCACCAGGACGCAGAGCCTTGACTGTTTAGTTTATGTCTAAACCTCCAGCATGGGGCACATGATAGGTGCTCAATAAATGTTCATTGCTGCATAAAGGAATCATTCAAAAATAAGAAATAAAAACAAAGTACAAAGTCTCAAGTCACTCCTGCCAACTTGTTGGTCCCCAAACTGGATGCCCACTGGCCTTTCTGTGTGACTCCCCTCTTATGGACTGAGCCCCATCTGTGAAAATTGTACTCAAGACTCCACCTCCTCTATGACCTTCTCCTCCTTGCCCCCAGTGGAAATGAACCCCTCTTTCTCAAGGTCTGGACCAGCACAGGCTGCTGCTGATCGTGGCCAGCGGGCAAAGACACGTGGCTCCCAATGTCAAGTACCCCGCTTTGAGGGACCCAGGAAGTCATCTAAGCAGGCTGAGCCTCAGTTTCTACCTCAGAGCTGCAGATAACCACATCACAAGGTAGGAATGAGGAACAGACGAGCTAGATCTCTAAGTCACACAGACTATCCTAATGCCGGCACATCCAGCCAATTTTCCTCCTGCCTGCAACCCGCTCCAGAGCACTGTTTTCAGAGTCCCCACTCCATCCAGTGGAGCGCCTTCCAGGGACCTTGCTCAGCAGGACTGAATAAACCCGGGGGTTATGACGTGTGCGCTCCATGGCTTGAACCCTCAGGTCCTGGGCAGTGTTCAGAAATATCCAGAATAACTCCGAACACTTCAAATTTCTTTGATTGCGTGGTTCTAAGTATAGAAATAAGCTTTTGATTTGAAATAGGAATCGGGGACCTGAAGACCAGTGGTGGAAGTCTCGGGATATCCAGGCGCAATGGCAGAGTAATAGCAAGAGGGCAGGCACAGCACAGAACTTGGGGGGGAAATCTGCCTGACAAATCTCTGAGTGAATCCAGAGCTCTGAGAGTGAGGGCTGAGCTTGGGCTCGACTGGAAACAGGCACAGCCTGGGCAGGGAAGATGATTAGCAATAAATGGAGAGCACCTCAGGGGACCCTCCTACAGACAGTCTGTCACCCAGTGTTTTTACCATTCCATTTCAAAGTTTAATTAGATAATCACTTTCCAATGCTTACATGCAATTAACCCCTTTGGAACAGCCCTGGTAAGCAGTCAACTTTCACAGGCCACAAAAGCTGAAATGCCCATGACGGTCTTCAGCATCGCAGATCTGAGAAAAACATGTTTCAAAGAAAAAATAACTGACAAATATTTGTGGGTTTTAAAAAAGAGAACTTCTTCCCTAAATGTCAGAAGAAAACCATTTCTCATCCAAGAGTTCAGCCTTCACCATCCATGCCTCCCTCCTCATGGAAGTCTATAAACAGAAAGAACACTCTTTGGTTGGAGCCACGCTGACCTTCCCCGGTGAGGGAGACGGAAGCAAGTGCAACCTTTCCTTTAAGGGCAGTGTCTGGTTAGCCGCGCCCTCTTCCTCACTGCTGGGCGGCTGCGCTGGTCCCATTTCATTGAAATCAAGGGAAGAACACAGACCCACTTTGGTCCTCTTTGATCACCACACCTAAGAAGGCAAAGGACCACGGAGACTTCAAAATGCCCCAGGACTTTCAAAAGCAAGTTATTTATTGGCATGGTTTTTCAAAGCACTCCTTCTACGTTACTGACCCTTGCAATATGGTAGCCAGGAAAGAGATCATTCGTCATGCCCATGGAACACACAAAGACCCCGACTCGGAGAGGATGGAGGCAACGTCGCACAACTGGGAAGAGCCAGAGCAAGACTCAAACGGGGGCTCCACGGTCCTTCCACTAAGCTTTCTTTGAATCCAACAAGTACTTATCAAGTACCTTTTTGCACCAGGCCCTGGAGATTCAGCACCTAGTGGGACACGGACACTACCCTCGAGGAACTCTCATGGAGGAGACAGACAAAAAGACGCCGTGGGACCGTCCACTGAGAGATGTAAGCCTTGGAAGTCCCTGGATCCCACACAAATGGGCTCCATCTGACCCTAGGAAACCAGCGGGAGCTTACTCACAGAGCCAGGTATGGGGTGAGACCAGTGACGTGTCCAGTGAGCAAAATTCAGGGAGGCCCTGGCTCGTAGGAGCATGCAAGTCATGGCCCCGTCACTCGAGGAGGTGCTGGTAAATACCGAACAACTGGCTCCATGGAGAGAACAGACCTGGTTTGTAGCATTTGCGCATGTCCGTGGTATAAAGACTCCCAGGACAACTGATTTTAAGATACAACAAGAAGTCGCAGCTCTCGAGAGCTGGGACAGGCCGGTGTAGCCAGGACAAGCCAGCTCCGGCACACCACTGCAGTGACATCTAGCTGAGCCCCAGAGAGCTCATACCATGTGGTTATAAAAGATAGATTTGAGTTTGAGTGAGACCAGAGGCAGAACTGAGGACAGGTTTTTATAGAGCGGCACTGTCCAATACTGCAGTCACTAGCCATATGTGGCTATTCGATTTAAATTTAAATTAATTAAAATTAAATTAAACGAAAAATTCAGTTGCCCCGTGGCACTAGGCACGTCGTAAGTGCTCAGGAGTCACATGTGGCTAGCGGCTACCATATCGGACAACTCAGACTACGGTACATTTCCAGCATTCCAGAATGTTCTATTGGACAGTGCTTGTCGGATAGAAGGGAGAGAAAGCGTGAATTCCCGGCAGGGAAGAGAAATTCCAAAATGGGAGGGGCAAAGTCATCTAAAATAAACTTCCTCGACTTCCCAATTTTACCCAGGACCAGTCTGAAATGGAGAATGGACTGAGTGAAAGAACGCAAAGTCAAGGTGCTGGATGAGTCTATGGCCTGTCGCTGAGGAATTTACAGCCCTGGTGCAGAGCAGGTGCTCGATGCATGCCCCGAGCATTTGGGGCCATCTCCAGAACAGCGTTCCACGGAGCATACTCTGGGAGATGCCTGTCCGGATACATTGTTGTTTCTGGTCCGTGGAGCCCAGAGCTGGGGCTGCGCTGTGGGAATGCACAGTTGCCGGGCAACCGAGGGTCTGGTTTTGGTTAAAACCCCATTGGGAAGTAGTTTTCTCTCCTCGGGATCCATCAGCATAAAGGAGGAGGGTGGTGGCCATGGAGCACAGAAGATGTGGCCACACAGAGGTCATAGGTCAGCGGTTGCAGAAAACAGCCCCAACTGAATGGCGAAGTATTGGGTGGAAATCAGGTCCAGGAGCGGAGCAGGATTCAAGCCCAGGGCCCTTTTTTCTCTAACAGCCATGCCCTGTCCCTGACCCCTGCATCATCCCAGAAGCTGAGCTCCCCCCACTTCCTCAGTGTCACAGCCCCTGCTCATCCAGAACTTTCTCCCTTCCCCTTAGTTGTCTAGAACTTTCTTCTGCTAGCCCTTGTCACTTTCACAGCCGCTTCAAAAAGGGGGGCAGGGGGAGGCAACTGTTTCACTCTATTCTAAAGGGAAATTCATGCTCGTTCCAGAAAACTAGAAGGCAAAAGAGAGGTAGAAGCGGGGGGGGGGGGGGGAACAACCTAGTTCCACCATACAGACATAGGCTGTGAATGTGGTTTCTGTGTGCAGATTTTACTCTGCGGAACGGCACTGGGATCACACTGTCCATGCAGCTTTGAATCCCGCTTTTGTCTCGACATTTCACCACGGGCATCTCCTAGGTCACTGTCCTCTTCCAAACACGACTTTCCGTGCCAGCATCAATTTCGGGCAGTGGACAGACCACAGTTGACTTAAACAGTCCACTTCGGTGGGACGTTCAGGCTATTTCCAATTTTTCTCTCATAAATGGCAGCTCAATTTACATCTCTGGGCATAAAGCTCTTTCCACGTTTCAGTTGATTTCTTTGGGCCACATTCCCAGAAGTGGAATTACTGGATCAAAAGGTATGAGCATTTTAAAGGTCCTTGATACAGATTGCCAAATTTCTTTCCAAAAGGGTTGTATCCATTTATATTCCTCAAAGCTATGCAAGCATTCCTTCCTCTCTCCCCTCTCACCTGCCTTGAGTTTCTTTATAGTCCTCTGCGCCTGCCTGGTGGATGAAGGTCCTGACTCATTGTTGGAACCGGAATTGCTTTCATTAGCTGAGTGGCTGATGCTTTTCTCGAAGCTCAACAACACTTCCAAAGTTTCCTGGTGACTGAGACAGGATGCATTGTTAAGAAAGGTATGCCTGGTTCACAGCTGCCAAGTCTCCATGTAGGAGCAGCAACATTCCTGGAAAGTTCAAACTCTGTAAGCCTGCCCGCCATTCTCTCCCTGACAACTGGCTCCCTCTCCGGGAGTGGCCCCCTACCCCCCACCCACATTTCCACCCTCACCTAATGCCACTCCTCTGATAAGGGCAGTGGATTCCAAAGGCATGCCTATTCGTCTGTGTTTGTAAAGCAAAGACAAAAACAGAACACAAAACAAGCAAAAACAAAGAAGCGAAACAAAGCCCCCCCAAAAGGAGCAGCCTGGCCAGGCCGGGCTGCCCCAGGCACCCATGACCCCGGCAGACAGACCACCGCTCATCTTGCAAGGCTTGGGCCACAGCTCATTCGCATGCGGTGGATGAAGGGGAAGTCGGCTTGCATTAGAGATGATTAAACTGGAGTCCCGTGATTTATTTGTGAAATTCCCGGGGGAGCAGGAGAGAGAAGGGGGTGGGGGAGGAAGAGGAAGAAGAGGAACAGGGCAAAGAAAATATAATCAGAAAGACGAAGTTGGAGGTTAAGAAACAGGAATTGAGAAGGAGCGAGGAGATCGTGGGGCGATAACGTAGGAAAAGAAAAAAGTGAAGCCAGAGAAGAGAAACAGCGAGAAGACTGTAGGGGGGGGAAGACAGGAGAGGCCGCGAGACAGAATTAGGAGAAAAGGGAATGGGGATGAGGATTCGCTGCTTTAACGTCAATGACACTGAGGGAACGGGGGGGGGGGGGGAGGAGACGGAGGGTCGGGGCGCAACGATGGGGGAGGACACCGCACCCCGAGACGCAGCAGGGGCCAGAAAGCAGAAGGGCGAGGGGACACCGAAGAGCAGGGTGCAGACTGGCAGAAGAGGGTCACGCTGGAGGCGGGGGTGGGGGTGGGGGAGCACGCGGGGAAATCCCGTCCCGAGGCGCGGCGACCTCTGCTGGGTCCCGACGAACGCAGGCGGCAGGCCGGGACGAAAGCGGGCGCCTGGCCGGGCCTGGGCCTACCCCCTGCGCCCAGAGAATGTCAGGTACAGGGCAGACGAGCGAGAGGCCCCGGTCATGGAAGGAGCTCGCCAAAGTTAGACGTAGCATCTGCCCCGGGCCCCCGCCTGGCAGGGGACTCGTGCTAGACGCACGGGGGCGCGCACCCCCGGCCCCCAGCCCGGCTCCCACCGCCTCCTCTCCCAGGACGCCGCTTCGGGCTGTGAAGGGCCGGCCGGTCCGCGACGATCCCAGATGTCGACGCTAGAGGGCGCGCAAGGGTCGCTGCGCCGCGCCGGGTCCGCGAGGAGCGGCCCGCGAGACACGCGCACAGCCAGGAGGCCTGCAGGGAGCCGGGGTCCGGTCAGCCGTGGGGTGCGCGGGGCACCGCGGGGCGGGGGCCCTGGCCGGGTGGCTGATACCTTGCAAACGGATGTCGGGATGTCGTGCACTTTGTTTATTTGGGGGAGAAGTTGCATCTGCGTGGAGTCTTGGCAAGGCTGAGACAAGCACGTGTGAAACTGAAAGAGAGGCGGGGGAACGGTGGGCGGGGTGTAAGATGCCACTCACCCCCGAGCCCCCCCACCTCCAACCCTCTGCTCCAGACTGCACCCCAAAACTGCTTAGGAGCAGAGCTTCACATCCCACCAGCACTCACCACTGCACAGAAGACACCCAGACAAACACCCTTTCAGGATGGGGGGAGGGAGGGGTGAACTTTAAAAGGCTTTTAAAGCAAAAAAGAAAAACGAGGTTTGCGAGAGGCTGAGGTACTTGAAATGATTTTTGTGTTGCAAATTGCTATGCTTTTACTGAGGCGCTGATGAAAATAAATGAAGCTCCTCTCTCTCTCTTTTTGCTAATAAATGAAATGAAAAAAGCACCATTATTATGCCACCTGCTTCTAATTCCTAATTGTGGTAACTTAATTCTCAGATCGTTGTTCGCTGCTTAATATCACGGGCGCACTAGCGCATAGACACACAGCAAGCCCGGAAGGCCATTTGGGTCTTTTTTGGGCAGATGAGTGAGAAGGTGTGCAGGCTTCGATTTTTATTGAGTTTGGTGACAGTTCCTATCATGAAATGTGCATTTTGGAAGGGAGAAATCTTTATTCTCTTCAGCATCGCAAGGCGAGCAGAAGGCATAAAAGGGCTTCTGAGACGTTCAAAATCCAAATAGTGCATGAAAAGTGATCATTGAGGAGGTCCATATTTTTCCCATACTGAAATAGAATGGCGTATATTTGCTACAAAAAGAGAAAGCATCAATTTTTATAAGCTGGTTTCTAAGTGCCTTCTAGGAACCTCCAAATCACACAGTTTCTGGCCCGGGTATTATAGCTTGTTCACCCCAATGAAAAGCCTTTCTATCCCTAGAGTGAGGGTCGGGGGATCTGATTTAAAATTTCCTCCTGGCGAGTAGAAATTTTATCCAAGTCAAGAGCTGTATTTAGCATATTATCTAATTTCCCCTTAAAATTAAGCTTTTTTTTTTCATTTCTAGTGGCCATTCTTATTGTTGGGAAGTTCTGGAGTATGGGACATATTGGAGAGAGATCACAGGGCCCCCAAAAGGGCAGAGTTAGGAGAGGAAAAAATGTATCTTTGATACGATTATGAAAAGATAGGATATTTCCTTTTGCCCCAACACATTTATCTTCCGTAGGAGTATGCAAACAGCTAAATAAATGCAAGAGAGTAATAACAGTTTAATCAAGGACAATTTGTCAGTGTTGTTACATCAGTCAGGAAGGCTGAAATGCCTTTTGTGAAACCAAGTGAAATCAACTTCATGCGTATTGCCGTGGCCTCCTGGTCTTTGACTTCCTCGCCCTAGATGCTGTTTTTCTCTGACTGTAAATGAAGAGTAGGGTGGAACATGCAGGCTAAATTGTACACAAGCCAGTTTGGGGCCTGGCGAGGAAAGCAGCCAGAGCCCCGATCCCAGTGCAGAGTACCCTCCGAGTGTGGCAGCGACACATGGCGATGTCCTATTGACTGTGAAATCCCGCTCCAGCAAATGAGAACCACGTCCAGCTCTCACCAGAATGGCAACCTGCAGGAACAGAGAGCGAGATACAGCCCTGTCTGGAATACGAGCAAAGTTCACCAGGAACGGCTAGCCGGACTGAGCCCTGAGTCAAGACAAGCCAAAAGAAAACACTCGTGAATGGAACTTAGCAAGCTCTCAATGGAGCCGGAGTGGCAGGTGCTGTTGAAATAACCAAAATAAGGTTGCAAGCAACAGATCCGATGTTTGCTGGGTTCTTCCCTCCCCTGCATGACACGAGAAAGCCAGTGTATAAAGATATAAGCCCACATCTGCAGGCAGAGCTAGGCTGGTGGCAAGGAGATGTAGCGAATGAGCCCCCAATTCAGGAAATATGCAAAAGGTTTGTGCTTTAAAGCCTCCCGGAAGAACAGAAAGGGGAAAATATATGTCCGGGCCATAGTGAGGAAGGGTAGATGAAACATTGAATGTTAATGTGTATTGTGATCAACCTGCAGTGTCTTATTTACATCTCAAGCTTTTGTTGCTGCTTGTCTATGCAACTCTTTTGTCCTGGAATTCTCAAAGCTGAACCAGAAGCATTTAAATGACCCCGTACGTTTGTTTTGTGTCTTCTAGAAGGCTCCTGCTTACGCGCGTGCACACACACACACACACATACACAGCCGGTCCCACGTCTATGCACATAGGCAGAGTGTTACCCCCCCTCTTATCTGTACAAATCTCTGGCATCTCTATATTCCCAAACACCGGAGAATCTATGTATTTATTTCTCTCTTGAACTCAACTACGAAACACAAGTCAACACTCTTAAATGTCATCTTTTAATACCTCATATAAAAGGCAAACTTTTCCTAACATGCTTTCCTCCGATCCTATTTAATGAACTCCCCCAAATGCTGCATGTACCCAGTTTCATCTGCAGAGCTAAGGCATAATATAAAAAAATATATATTTTTTTGGTATTAAAAAATGAAAGGAAAAAAGCAGGGGAAATATTTTGAAAGTCAATTAAAATTTTGTGTACGTTTTCATTTTTTAATGATAAATTAAGTTACTAATTTTGTCCGTGCTCTTTGTAGACACTGCAGGTTTAATTGCTAATTGTTAACTGCGAATGAATACATTTGCATATTAATTAGCTCCCAATTTACATTTTTAATTTGCTTCCTTCAAAAGGTGCAAGATAAAAGGTCGTGTTATTTTAAATAATTTATGCTTTATTGCATGAAATACGCTAATATGAAATGTGCCTACTAATTTTAACCCCTTTTCTAAGAAGGAAAATGAATACCATTAAAAGAAGGGAGGCAAAGCTGCTGGTGTTTTTGAAAAACATTAAGCCATGTTGCTCCTCGGCAGCAGAACCTGCTTTTTCCTGCAGCCTCGTTGGGCTGAAAAATGAATATATTCCTTCCTTTACCATCAGTTTTAAAAGTGATAATATATTTAAAGAACAAAACAGCTGCCGTGGATGCAGGCGGTGGGGCGGGTGAGAGGGGGGCGCTGCTCTGTGCTTTATCCGGGGAAGGACTCACAAAATGGGTCTTGTTTTCTAGTAAATACTGCCAGCGAGTGAAAGCCCCTGGTAAAGTGGAGAAGCATCCAGCAGAAGCCGCTCTCCTCCCCCCACTTCCCCCTGAAAGTCCTGCCACTCACTTCTGTCTCGGCTTTGGAATCCAAGCTGCTCACGCTGGCTTCTTGAAAAACCTTGAGCTTGTTTTAACAGGAGAGAATTAGTTCTTTTCCACTAGCTGACCAAAGAGGTTCTCAAATTGCAATTTTCACTCCTCACCTCTTGTCAGTCAGCTGCCCTGAAAGAAAATCAAACCCGATGGTTAAGGGCAGTGATATTAATACATCATGGCTTCGACCAGGAAAGTAACGCTCCGTTTGGAAAGGAGTTGTGCCGATTGCCATGTTTTTACCATTATTGATAGAACTATTGCCTTAATTTTATTCCTCTTTTCTCTTGTAGGATGTTATTTTGAGCCATCCCCGCTACAATGGTGCTAATATTTCACAGGGCTTTTGCAACGGATCTTTCTGAACAAGCATCCCTGAACCATTCTTTGAAACAGGGTTTTGGAGCTGGAAAATAGAATGATAGAAAAATACATTCACGATTTGGAGGATATTGAAACCTGTCACTTTGCTCTCCGGTTGCCACTGGGTCTTAGCCCATTCTGTTAGGTTGTATTTTTGCAAATGGAACCCAAACCACAGTCTCGTGGTGGGAACCTCAGAGGTGGGGGCCACCTGAGATGGCACTCACCAGGGTTAATTACGTAGATCTCCAGGCGGGCAGGACACACCAAGGAAGGAGGAAGGAGGGAGGCGTGTGCCCGGAGAGCAAGACCGCAGAACTGCGGCAGGTGGCACTGGGTAACCCCCCTGCACAGATCCCAAGCTCTGACCCAAACCCTCCGTTGTTCTCTAGACCAAAACACACACTCCTGGGCCACGGGGGACCGGCCTGAGATGGGAACTGTCTAGTATCGACCTGGCTCATTCCAAGTGTTAAGCGAGGGACTGGAGTTGGTCGTTCACCAGAGGGCCGATCTTTCCAGGCAATTACAGCTGCGGTGACAGGAGCACCCTCAGGTTCACTCTGGAAGACACACTGGCAGTTAGGTCTAGTCCCCCCTCCCCCCCCCCCAGGAGCCAGGTGCCTGGGCACCTCCCTCCAAGTTATTAGGCTTTGCAGGCAGCATGACTTCTTTTCGCTCGCATCCGCATCAGCAGAACGAAACCACGACAAGATACAACCTTGACTACTTGTCCATCTAAGAGCGAACGACTGAAGGAGGTGCTGTTTCATTGTGTGTTATTCCCGTCTCAAGCAGACACCGGTGAGGTTTGAAAAGGGCCCAAAACGCCATAAAGAATTAGCTTATGGCCATCGCCGCCTGCAAGGGGAAGGGTGAACACAGGGCTGTGCAGGGCACTTGTCTCTTGTGCCGCACGGGGTGGATCCATGGGTAAAGACACACTGAGATGTGCGGGCTTCACCTCAGTGAGTGTCTTGCCTTTTTATTCAGCCGTACTCTGCTGCTGCTGTAAATTCCAGAGTAGAGACACTGTGATGGAAAGCAGGCTTTCCCGCATCATCCCGGCACAGGAGGCTCACTGCGTTTCTGTCTCCAAGGCGGACCTTTCCCATATTTCATCCGCTCCCGCCCTCCCGTACATCAGGGGTTAATTGTAATTCTTTCAGAGCGGTGGCAAGGGGAAGCTGAGACTTCTGAAGAATCACTCGGAAGTAAGGGCCCGGAGGGAGGGGCAAACTTTAAGAAATCCAACTTTCCTGCTTTTTCCGGAGACGCTGGTTGTGCGTGCGTGGGTTGAAAAAAACACATTAGGTACAAACATTGCAAAGTCCTGGCGCACTTTAATTAATAAAGCCACTTAGGACGGGTGCAAATCACGCACGTGGAGTTCTGCTTAGCCCGTGTCTCTCTGACACCCAGCCCGGTTTGTTTAGTGTAATAGTCAAAACATTTTTTCTTCTCTCGGGTCATGCTGATCTGTAGTATAATTTGAATTCTCAAGCTGTTATCCATACATCATTCCCAATAGCATCCAAATGAAAGGAAACAATTTCATATTCTATAATTAAGCAGTACGGAGCATGCAACAGGCGGGAGGCGTTCTGGGGGAGGGCTGGGGGTGTGGGGGGACCTGGTGAGGGAGCGGCTGAGGTCTGAGCTACAACCCCAGGGCACCCAGCCTGAGCAGGCAACTCGGCAGCCTCACCTAAGAGACTCTTTCCACATAAGTATTCTCCATGTTCAGACGCATAGCCCCCATTCCCTCGGCTTCCCCTCCTTAAACGGAATCTTTCTTTCTGGAAAATTCCAGCCTGTGTGACAGATTTATTCCAAGGGGGATCATCGACTCCCTGTTTAAAAAGAAACCTCTCCTGGGTGCGCAGAGCAGTCCTATATACTTCGTGCTGGAGAAGACGAGGCTGGTTCCTTTCTTTTAATTTTTTTTCCCCCTAACAGGAGAGGGTTTGAAGAATTGCTTCTACCATGGATACCAGAGAGGGGAATTTTAAGTAGGCAGAATGTAATCACCCAAATTGGAATTCAGCCAGGACACTGCCAGGGCAATTACTCCTCCTCTCGTGCTAAATACCAGGGGAGCGTAAATGACCCAAGTGGCATAGACCTGCGGTTCTGCACCCCCATTCAAGCGGCGGGGCTGCCAGGAGCAGGGAGCCCCAGGGCCTTCCTTATGCAGACAGGCAGCCTCCCCCACCACCGTGGTCTTTAGCTCAGCCCTGTCTCTGACTTGCCCTGCACCAAGTTTCTGTAATTCAAAAGGTTTAAAGCTGAGATTGGAAATGAATTTTTAAAATGACAACTCCCGCTTACACTTGCAAGGAGTGTCTCCCCTCTCCAGGGCCCCCACCCGTTGATAGATTCGATTCGATTATTGTCCTGCACCTCACAGCTCGCGGTGACCCCAGGAAGGCTGCTTCTCTTCTTGCCATGTCCTTCGCCCAAAACTGAGCATCAAAGAGGTTGTGACCTGCTCAAGGTCACAAACTCACCCTCCAGCCATGCCTGGCCCCAGACCCGTCTCTGTCTCTTCTTTGATGGGAATACTTGACCTAGAATCCCTGCATGACTCGAATGAGCTTTTGCTTCTTTATGGAGCACACCTCTCTTTGAGGACAAAAGTTTGTATTTCAAATAGGCTTTCCATATCACGGGTAGGACTGTAGTGAACGTCCTTGGGATGTTTGCCTTCTCACACGTCTCTGATTATGCCCTTAAAATAATTTCCTAGACGGGGTGCCTGGGTGGCGCCGTCGGTTAAGCACCCGACTTTTGGTTGTGGCTCAGGTCGTGATCGTTCTGGGTTGTGAGATCGAGCCTCCATCAGGCTCCACGCTGGGCGGGGATTCTGCTTAAGACTCTCTCTCCCTCTGCTCCCCCCCCAGCCCACTCACATGCTCTCTCTCTCTCTAATAATAAATCTTTAATAATAATAATAATAATTTCCTAGCTATGGAATGATCGGTTCAAATGGAATACACATCTTTAAAAATGATGTAGATGATCAAACCACCCTCTGGAAACCCTCACCTGTGCCTGATGGTTGGGTTGTTGTAAACTTTATCATCTGCACATTCAGATTCTGTGTCAATTAAAGACAACAATACTCGCACGTCTTCCATGCCATCTCCTCCCCATACCTCCCCCACCCTGTAACCTCTCGCAGTGACCCGGCTTTCCCAGCTGTGTGTCCTTTGTGGTTTTGTGTAAGCAGGCTGGTTCCTTGGGCTGGGGCACGAGCGCACTGGGGTCAGCGATGGCACTTTATTCGAGTCCCTAACCCCAGGGCCTGACCCGGCCTCCCGCAGGGGATGGCTCCACCAAGGCCCCGGCTGGTGCGTATGAAGCCCTCGGTTCCTTCCCCCGAGAGCACGCTCGGGCAGGCTGGCACACCATGCGGAGGGTGGGAAAGGACGCAGGGTTTGGAGCCAGGCCCACGGGCTCCCCAGTCTTCCCCAGCACGAGCTGCTGGGTGCTCGAGAGCAAAGTCCCTTAGTCTCCCATGGAATGTGGGACCACAGTGTCTGCCCTGCAGAGCTGCGTTGGGGTTTATGGTCCACTAGATAGTAACACAGACTCCGTGGCTTCCAGTCTTCTGGTTCACGTTCATGGTCGTCTAGCATCAGTTTTTCAACAACGTTGTCACTAACTGGCAGCCAAGTGAAAAAAACGAGATTCCTACGGTGAGA
The DNA here is from genome assembly GCF_024610735.1 of Ursus americanus. Lineage (NCBI taxonomy): Eukaryota > Metazoa > Chordata > Mammalia > Carnivora > Ursidae > Ursus > Ursus americanus. The sequence goes on along the minus strand of NC_142152.1, from coordinate 37,995,150 downwards.
TTTTCTTAAAGCGACATCTATTCAATTCGAAGGACTTTCTTTACTCAGACATGATGGGGTTGCTACCTTTTTGCTGCTAACACCTCCTTTTGTTTATGAAGTGATGGTGACTGGACGTGGGAAGTTGTTTTATTGTGTCTGTATTTTTTATCAGACACACACACACAAAACACAATAGGCAAAGACTCTCTCTGAGTCCCATTGACGCCCACTTTTTTGGCTCAAAACAAAAAGGGCTCAGAGCGACCGGTGAGGCTGGAGCTCCAATGGGATTTCTGATCAAATATCCCAGCTCCATGTCTGCATTGGGGGCAGGAGAAGGAGCTGGGAAGCAAAAAAGCAAGTGTCCCCCACCAAACTGCCCGCCCTTGTTTTCAAGTGACAGAAAGAACAATGTGAGTCTTTTTTCAGGACAAAAATGTGAGAATTTTGGAGTCTGCCTGGGGGTCCCCTGTGGAGCAGTGACTTGGGGGGCTCGCCACCCCCAGAGGCACCTCAAGTTGCTCTCTATTCAGCTCCCCTCCCGGCTTCTCATCCCCCATCCTTCTTCACTCCAAATGGTTTCTCCAGCTTTTTTGTCACCCATCTCATGAATTGTTCTAGTCCCTGATGGCTCATGACCATTTCTAAAAATCGAATCTGCCCATAGAGAGTGGAGATTTGCCAAGATCCAGGAGGTGCCCACAAGGAACAGAAGGTTCTAGAATGCCAACAAAGCTATCTTACTTCTTCTTACCTTACAGGTCTGGGTGTTTGTGCACGACCCTACTATCTTGGTTAGTGGCATTCCTGTTTGTCTAAGGGATCCCAGGCTCCAACCCCACTTGGCCTCGTGTCTTGGGCCAAGATGCATGAGGGTAAGGCTGGATAAAGAAGCAAGTGTAGAAATCACCTTCGGAAGAGGCAAATTATTAAGACCTGCTCGGAGAAGCAAGTGGGACACAGGGCCGCCCTCAAACAGGGTCTCATTCTTTGGCCAGGACTTGAGGAACAGCCCCAAAGGCCATGGCTTCAAAAGCTTTCAGCACCTAAAGGCCCTAGAGTGCTCTGGCTGTGAGAAGGGGTCTTACGAGCACCAATGGCATGGGGCAGGTGCAGTGATGGGGGGGGCGCTCCAGCAGGGAAAGGCAAGCCCATGAAGGGTCTTGTCATGGCTTCAGTGGTGGCCCCCTGAAAGCTCTGTTTACATCCTAACCTCTACTTTCTGGGAATGTGACCTTATGTGGAAAAAGGGCCTTTGCCAATGTAATTAAGTGAAGGGTCCCAGGATGAGATCATCCTGCATTATGTGAGGGGGAGGGGCCTGAACCTGGTGAGTCGTTATGAGACAGAGATGGGGAGAAGACCATGTGAAGACCAAGGCGGAGACCGGCATGATGCAAGGCCAGGAGCCTCCAGAAGCTGGAAGAGGCTAGGACGGAGTCTCCCCTCGAGCCCTCCAAGACAGCACCTTGATGTCGGAGGTAGGGCCTCGGGATTGGGAGAGGATACATTTCTGGCGGCCACGTGATGGCAGCCCCGGGAAACCAATACAGACCTCTCTGGGCAGGGGCGGGCTTTCATCGTTTTAGGAGCTCGGGCAGTCCCTGATGGTGCCGGGAGGGAGAGGCAGAGGTGGGCGTGCACAGGGGGCTCCAGGCAAATGCCGCCAGTGAGCCCCCAAATCCAAAGGGCAGCAGCCTGCATCAGGAGTCTTGGAGGGGCTCTGGAACGGGAGCGGAGAAGCAGAGAAGAGGGATGAGATGAATAGGAGAGATGGGACACGCACACATGGACTCCGGAGCAGGAACCACAGGATTGCTCCTGATGGCGGAGAATTGGAATTACGCCACGTGTCCAACTGTGAGGGATTGAAAACGATCGTACAGCCTTGGAATGATTGTGCAAATTCGCGGTAGTCAGCTGCCACGGACAGGGCTCTGGATCCGCGGTTAAATGAGAGCCGTCAGTTAGTGTATGCAGCGTGATACCATGACTGTATTATGGAAGCGTCTGTTCTGCCTAGGAAAAGCCTAGAAGAAAAGCTCCCTAAGTGTGATTATCAGGGGTGGGGGGAATTCTGGGTGATTTGGGCTTTTATTCACTTTTTTCCTCTCTTTCCACCTTTTCTAATTTCTTCTACCATGGAATCTATGATGGCATCGTATTTTTAGAGCTTTATTATTTTTTTTATAAGATCCTGAATTGGAATTGAAATATCGTCTTTTAAAATGAAGTCCTTAATACGAAATCGTCAGCAAAGTTATCTGCCTGCCTAAAAGAGCTTCCAGTACCCCTGGTGGGAATGGGAATTAGTTCAGTCCTTTTACAGAACAATTGGGCAGCGTCTATTAAAATTTAAACCTCACATACCCTTTGATCCAGCAGTTTCACTCCCAGGCATCTATCTCAGAGAAATTCTCAAATGCCCTTGCAAATAGCTTGTCTAAGGTGTTCGCTGGGGGCGCCTGGGTGGCTCAGACGTTACGTGTCTGCCTTTGGCTCAGGGCGTGATCCCGGACTCCTGGGATCGAGCCCCACATCAGGCTCCTCCACTGGGAGCCTGCTTCTTCCTCTCCCACTCCTCCTGCCTGTGTTCCCTCTCTCGCTGGCTGTCTCTCTGTCAAATAAATAAATAAAATCTTAAAAAAAAAAAAAGGAGTTCACTGGAACATCACTTGGAACCGCACCAAAAAAAAAAAGGGGGGGGGGGAAGGGAGCTAAATGTTCCGAACAGGGGAAGGGTTGAATGTGCGGTGTGCATTGCTGTTGTGGAATACTAGTTAGCCACTAAAAAGTGTGAGGCAGACTTGTACGTACTGATAGCAAAAGATTTCCGAGCTGTAGTTAAGGGAGGAAAAAACCAATTTGCGCAGTATGACGTTGCTTATGGAAAAATACCAACCAACTTTTGTACCAGTACATATATATATATATATATGTTGTATATAGTTGCCTAGCAAAAGAGGTCAGAGGCTGCGTCGAACCCCCCTCTGCCTCCTCCTTATAAGGACATTATTGGAACTCAACGAGTCCCCAGTGCTCTGTATGCAGTGACAAAAGGAAAGACTCATTTCCCTTCCTTTGGGTGGGACCTTGAGGACTGCGGCTTGGGAACCCAACAAGTTGCTTTGCTGGGGAGAAAACAAAATAAGAGGGGAAAAAATCAGCCCCTCTCGTCACGTGACTCCCAGAGCCCACCCAATACCCAGAGCCCCCAAAGTGCCTCCTTCTGCAGAAAGAAGGCTCCTTCTCCGCAACCCCCCCTGCAGTAGACTTTTAAAATAGTTGATGTGCGAAAAGATTTTCTGAGACTTCGAGAGGGATTTTTTAGTACCCTGCTCTGTAATAACCAGGAGGTGTTTAATAAACATGATATGCAGCAGTTGCTAAGAGAATCTGATTTATGTACAAAAGCAATGCAAACCAACTACACATCGGGGTTGTGTCCTTTTCTTTGACTGTGAATCCTGATATTCTTAGGGAAGCAGTTGGGTTGAACTTTATTTATAATCAGCTTACAGCATGGATAGCTGTACTGTAAGTGCTTCTCAAATTACATAGCAAATCTTGTTGTCTCCTTAGGCAAATAAGAGGCCCACATCATAAGCTTTAATTGTAATACAGGTCACTGTCAAGGGTAAAATATTTTCCAAACCCTTCTGATTAGTGAAATCGTATATGACTGAGGCAGAGCCTGGGGCCACAGCCTCTGCACCTGAGGACAGCTCAGAAAGCATCCAATAAATAAATTGACGTTAGGGAAATCTCGTTACGAAAAAAATTTAATTTTTCTACGTTTGTGTTGAAGAGTTCACTAAGACGCATGGATCGCTCGCTCCAAGGAGCTTCTCTCCCTAAGTACGTTCTAGAAAATTCGAGGCAGGGAGGAAGGCTTGTTTCAGTAGCTGAGGGAGAGAGAGATCAGAGCAGATGGGCAAGACCAATTTCCTGGAAACTCAAGCAGGACACAGGACAAGACTTCGAGGCTTTCTCCCTTTGCTACGGCTGCCCGGCAGAGGGAAACCACAGAGCGTTTTCCCAGCTGTACGTCTCAAACCCCTCTCCTTGGGAGCCTCCACGGAAGGATCCCAGAGGCGCCGAAACACCTTTCTAAAACGTTCTCACAATCCGTCATTAACACCCAATGGATCTGAATCAATGCCCTTGTCTTCGGTGCCCTTGTAAAGTCTCCGTGACCTGGCTTTCTCATTCTGTAAAATCAGAGGGACGGGACCTCAGATCAACCGTTCTTAGCTGAGTCCTGGGTGGGCACAAGGGACGAGCCGGATCATTCCCGGCATCAGGCACATCCTGGGAAAGGCATAAAATGCTCAACAAAATTTAAAAGACACACATATCCCCTTTCTCTTTCATTCATCTTCAAATGTCCAGTTTTCAACTCCTCCACCTCACCTCCTCTGCTCCTTCGCCCCTTTCTAAGAAGGACAAGCAGACCCCTTTCCCCGTCCCCGTTCCGGTCTGCCTCAGCGCAGGCCCCCTGCAGACACCCCCGGTTAGTACTCGGGTGTCGGTGCATGCGACACATACGGAGGAGTTCTCCGGGAGCCCTAAATGCATTCATTCCTTCAGGTCACTCAACAAATACTTAGCAAGCACTTATTATATCTCTGGCATCTGGCATCATTCTAGGCGCCCGAGGTACAAACGTGGCCGAGACAGAGGGATAGACGCAATTTATAGCTTCCTGAGGCGAAAGAAACCAAAGCAAAGTAGAAAGCTAAGTACGAATGGGGGTGATCGCTGTGAAGGAAGCAGCATTAGGAGAAACAGAGGACCACCAGTGGTCCGGGAAGGTCTCTCGGGGACCTGGAGGTCAGGCGTCTGTGGGTGGAGGTGGGGTTGGAGCGCTCTGTGGAAACTCAGCAAGACTGGAAACAGTTAACACACGTGTGATGCCTCACGCTGTGGGGACTTGGGGGTTTGTGGAGAGTGCTGGGTGCTGTGCAGTCTCCCAGCATCCTTTCTGAACCCCGGGACTCGGGTGAAAAGAGCAGAGGAGAATGTATTGTCCCCTTTCCCAGTAGAAGAAAAGGAGGCTGACAACGTAGGAGGCCTGCTAGAAATCCCTCAAGGGGTGAGCAGCGGCTCCTCCCCACTGTCCTGCCCCCACCATAGATGCTGGAGCCTTGGGATGTGTTCAGTCTCATCCCCGGGGTGACCACAGCAGGGGATATACCAGGGCAGGGTACCCTTAAAAGTGTACCCTTATGCAGTCAACAGCCTGCACCACTGTACATGGCAGCCCTGGGCAGGAGTGGCTCTTCAGGCCTCTGAAACCTGCTGCTGCACTCTTCTTCTGCTGCTTTCACCCTGTGACTCCACCTGCCTTTCCCGCTTCCCACCCTGTCTTCCATTTTACTCCGTACGCATCGGGCTCCTCTGCACAAGTGGGCCTCAGAAAATGCTGTTTCTCTTGCTTCCTCTGACTTCTACTCAGCTTCTTAGTTTTCTTGCTCCTAATCCGAGACACCTGTCACTGTGAAGCATGCCTGACTCTCCCCTCCAAGTTGCTAAAACCCTTTCTCAAATCTTTCCGTGGTCTCTGACTCCCCTCCCTTCCTGTCTCCAGTCAGCATCAGAGGAATCTTTAAAGGGTGCAAATCACATCATACCGCTTCCCTGCCTAAAAACTATTTCCAAGTTTTCCATGGCTACTAGGACACAGATCACATCCTCACAGTGGCTTCCAAGAATTTGCTTCATGTGACCTCAGCTTGCCCCACATCCTTGCTTGATGCCATGCTCTCCTCCAGTCTGTCTAGTTTCTTGAATTCACGTCTTCCTGCCCCAGGGCCCTTGCATGTACTGCTCCCTATGCCAGGAGGGCAGAAGCAATGCTCCTGACTCAAGTGACATATGGGCTTCCTGTTTTGCTCTCTCAGAGTAAAAGCTAACACTTAGTAAGTGATGTATGCTTCAGACAGGGCTCTAAAATCTTTTTGGGCATACTGACTTGGTCCCCACACAGACACCAGGAGGGAGATACTATTAGTCCTCTCACTTTAAAGACCCAGACTGGGAGGCCCTGAGAGGTTAAACATTTCACCCAGAGACACACAGCTAATTAGAGCTAGGATTGAAATCCAGGTCAGTGTGATCTCAGAACCCCCAGCCCGTCTGCTTTCTTGACCCTGCGGGAAAGCTGTCTATTTACAATAGACCGCGAGCCGTCTTGCATTTTTTTTGTAGGTCTAACACACACACACACACACACACACACACACACACACACACACACACACGCAAAGTACCTGGAACATACTAAGTACTCAACAAATATTGACCATTCAGATCCAGGAGCCAGCAGTAGCGAGGGGACAGACAGAGCCAGGCCTCGTGCATTGCCTACGACCCCACGCAGACCTGGGCTGGGAACGATCGTTGTAGTGGTTTCCTGCGCCCGCGGTAACAAGCGACCACAAAATCCGTGGCTTAGAACAACACCGTTTATTCTCTTGCCGTTTTGGAGGTCCGAAGGCCAAGCGGGTTTCAGCGGCAGAGATCCGGGTGTCGGCTGGGCTGAGCTCCCCTGGGGGCTCTAGGGCAGAACCCCTTGGCTGGCCTTTTCCGGCTTCCAGAGCTCCGTTCCTTGCATCCCTTGGCTCCCGGCCCCTTCCCCCATCTTCAAAGCCAGCATCGTGGCATCCGGCGTTAGTCTCTGCTCTGTCTTCTGCGCAAACTCTCCTCGGTCTCTCATTGTAAGAACACTCATGATTACTGAGTGTTCTTACACTCAGTGAATTAGGACCCACCGGATCGTCCAGGATAATCTCTCCATCTCAGTGACTCACTCCCATAGACAAAGCCCCCTTTGCTGTGTACGGTGGCACCATCACAGATTCCGGGGATGGGGGCCCGGCTATCTTTGGGGACCATCCGTCAGCCAGCCACAATACTAATAGCTATAAACCAAGAGCTGAGAGTCATCTTACCGCCTGGTGCCTCGCATGGGTGCTCCCAGCTGACCTCGCAGCAGCGCTACCAGACGTACTCTTAGTACCACTCACTTCTCAAGTGAGAAGACCAGGGCTTAGTAAGAGGCAGAGCCAGGATTCGAACCCAGGCCACTGGGGTTCAGAGCCTTGCCACTAACCCGGGGGCACCTCTGAGCTCAGCGGGCTCCTTAGGAGGGGAGGCGACAGACAGCAGCCCCGAGGTACGGGGGCCCTGTAGCTCACAACGGGCTCCAGAGCGAGGCCTCCCAGCCACCTTGGCGTTGGTGGTGACCCCATGGCGCTGGAGCCCAGGCACCTGCGGGCCAGGCAGGCGGGAGAGCCGGCCGCCCCGCCACATGGCAGCTTCACTCCGTGCCCGCAGCTCTATGGCCTCACGCCCGGCAGGCCTCCGTTACCACCAGCACTCGGGCTCCGGAGCACTACACTCGTTAATGTATTATTTATTTTATTACCTTATTGTGGAAGTTGGTGTTTATAATTCGCTACTTTATATAATGGCCTTCTAATGCACACAGTGCTAAATAATTTAACGATGTCTTGCCACGGCCCCCCAGGAGCCCAATTCCTTCATCCTGCTAACTAGGTCAACGGTGTAAGTCTGGTCCCAACGTGTTCCTTTTCCGGGGACTGTCCCGGGGGAGTGGGTGTCACTGAGAGGCATGCTGGGACCAGCGGGGACTAGCATGCCAGCATCTGGAATGTAGGGGTGGTGCCATCCCCTTCACCTCGCGGACAGAGAACGTATCTGGTGGGCTGAACAAAGGTCCCCTAAGACTGCACATCCTGACCCCTGCACCTGTGGGTATGTCACCTGGCACGTATAAAGAGAGGCTTTGTAGGTGTGATTGAGTGAAGGACATCCTGGATTATCTGAGCGGGCCCAGTGTTATCTCGAGGGTCCTTGTCGCGGGAGGCAGGGTCCTTGCAGAGGGTCCGAGGAGAGAGAGGAGAAGGCAATGTGAAGCCAATCAGAGAGATCTGGAAATATTACACATCTGGCTTGAAGATGAAAGAAGGGGCCCCAAGCCAAGGAACTCTGGTGGCCTTTAGATGCTGGGAAAGGCAGGAAACAATTCTCCCTAGAGCCTCCAAAAAGGAAGCTGCCCTGCTGACCCCTTGATTTTCACCCCATATCCAGTTCCTGACTTCCAGAACTATCCAAGAATAACTCTGTGTTGTCTACAGCCAGCGAACTTGTGACTTGTTCCAGCAACCGTAGGAAACGAATACACCACGTCGTGTGTCTGTTCCCAACTAACACAGAGCTGGGCGCATGGCAAGAAAGGCGGCTGGAGCAACGAGATGAGGTCCGGCGTAGATGGCGCGGGCGGAGGGTTGATGGAAGGCTACCCAATGACCCGTGAGTACGGACACGGCATCCAGACACACTGACGCCAGCCTGGCGAAACCCAGGCCAGATTCCTAAGCCTCGGCCAAATGGGGTTGGCAGGCAAACGGAGCCCACAGAAACCCCAGACCTGCATGGCAGCTGATGGGCTCCCTGTCCTCTCCTGCCAGGCTTCTGGCTGGTGAAAGGTACAGCCACTGCGCGGAGTCGGACACGCTCCATGGGCACCAGAGCCCCCCTCCTCCCCGACTCTGCAGGTAGACAGCATAGCTCTCATCACCCCCCTCACAGATAAGGAAAGCAGAGCCAGGAGAGGTGAGAAGACGTCTCCCGGGGGTTCTGCGAGCCGGGGGTGGGCCTGGCATACCTGGTGTCCCACGACCCCTTGTGACACCAAGCTGCTGGGGGTGCCGAGCTCCAGATGCATCTCTAATCTTACAGATGCCTTGATCCGCCCTGTCCAGCAGCAGGGAAAGGATCCAAGTAGGTCCCTAATTTGATGACCGGCTCCCAAGTAACTGATTGCTTTTCCATATGCGCTGCAGGTGTGGGAGGCAAACGCCTTTTCCTTTCCCATCGATCATCTGGCCTCTGGTCCCCCGGTCAGTCACCAGCCACGACTGAGCACCTCCCCCAAGCACCCATGTGCTCCACCCCCGAGGAAATCAAACACATGCAGCGTCACGACATTCCTGGCCCTAGGACCCCGGTGCCTGCAGGGTAAGCTGGCCAAGCTCCAGGTAAGCCAGAATCCCAGAGCTGAGGCCATGAGAACTTCGGCTAACTTTTCTCCTGTCCTCCCTTGGTGCATGGCTTGCTTGGGGGTGGGGGGGGAGACAGAAGGAGAAAACATTAAAGCTGGTGTGATCCCCAAGGAAATGATCCAGGGCCTGCCCCTCCCCCACTGTGATGACACAGTAGGTCGAGGAAAGGGCTCCTATTTACTTATGGAATTGTCCCGTGAGACCCATGCTCCCAAATGGAAAACGCATGGCACATCCCTGAGGAGCCCGTGTTCCAGAAACACAAGGGCCCGCGCTCTGCCAGAGTGCTGCTGGTGTGGCCTGTGGCTGTCATATGGTTAAGGTTCGACTGCGGGTTTGCACCCATCCCTTGCCTCAGATGCTCATGCCACATCCGTGCACTGAGAGCCTAGCGGTGCTGGGCAGGACTGAACCCCACAACCCCTGACCACAAAGGAACTCAAACTCTGCACGGGGAGACTGCCATCTGCACACAGCCGCAGGGTGGGTGCTCAGTGCCGCGGTGCAGGGGACCTCAAGGGGCAGGGGGGTGGAGAGGACCCAGCCAGCCGGAAAGGCATCAGGGCAACGGGACGCCTGCTCCCAGTCCTGAACAACAAGTAGGAGCTCATCAGGCCAAGCAGGTGGCAAGGTTGCTGCCACTATCAGGAACCCAGAACTGAGAGAACACGACGTGGACTCCCGGAAGGCATCCTCCTGGCAGAGTAAGCGGACAACTTGCAACTTTAGACACCAGGGGAGGCCGTTAAATGCCACGTGGTTTGAGCAAGAGGGGAGTCAGCGCTCTTTCAACAAAAGCTAGTGTGAGGGGCTCAGTCGGTGAAGCATCTGCCTTTGGCTCAGGTCATGATCTCAGGGTCGTGGGATCGAGTCCCGCTTTGGGCTCCCTGCTCAGCGGGGAGCCTGTGTCTCCCTCTCCCTCTGTCGATCCACCTACTTGTGCTCTCTCTCTGTGTCAAATAAATAAATAAAATCTAAAAAAAAACCCAAAAACAAAACCAGAGCTAGTATTAATGAGCCCGTGCTTGTGACAAGCCTTAACAGGACTTTGGGGACATAGCAGTGGCCCAGGAGCCATCATCCCCGCCAGGAGGGGTAAGTGGTGGGGGAGCAGACCCACAGGTATCCCTGTAAGTATTCACCACAAGCACATGCTGTGTGTTCACCCAGTGTCCCTTCTCCTGGGAGCAGATCTATGCCCAGGCCTCTTACAAGATTTTACAAGAAGAGCTCATGGGCTCTTCTTGGTGATGGTGGCAGGACTTAGCCTCATAGACCCCAATGGGATGGTGACTCTCAGCGAGGGAGTTGGGGCTACTCGGTCATATACTGTGTTTCCTCGAGAGGTTCGCCCACCGCACCTCCACCCTGCTCAAGCCACACTGATTTCTCTTTTTAATACTAAAGCACTGTACTAAGTACTACCGCCACTATCACTGAACTAGGAACCCTTACGAAATGCTCCCTCTGCGCCCGGCATTATGCTAAAGCACTTTGTCACATCGAATTCTTACACGGCCCTGGGGGTCAGGTCGCATGGTCTTTATTTTATAGAAGTGGTTGAGGTTCCGAGAGTTTAACTGTCTTACCCAAAGCCAACAGCTAGTGACGGAATCAGGACGCAAATCCAGGTCTCCCAGGAGTGTTACGTGAGGCTTAGTCAGGGCGTGGGCCAAGACCTTGGGCAGCAGACTCGCCTGGGCTGCCTGTTAAAAATGCAGATTCCTGGCTCAGCCTCTGACCTAAAGAGTCAGAATCTGGGGTTGCAGAAATGAGAAGAATCTAGATTTGCATAAAACACTCCCACCCGTCCCATGCCATCATCCTGCGGCACACCGGTCTGAGAACCACTTTGCTTCCTGTGTATAACAGGCAAGTCACTCCTTCACTATAAATTCACGCTGCCCCCACCCCCACTCCCACCCCGGATGGCCACTGATGGGGTGTTTGGTGGTTCTGTTTCCAGGTTCTGCGTGAAGCAGTCCGCATTTGTAATACCGGGATGCTCTAGGCTCTGCCGCTGTCATAAGCAACCTTGAGATCTCGGTTGCTAAGTGTCCCCAGCAGGGCACTCTACTCCACACATCACTCAAGGACACAGGGTGATGTGGTTCCGCCATCTTGGAGCCACACCACCTATGCGTGTGGCCTCTCAGTCATGGCAGCAGGAATAGAAAGTGCTGGAGGGCCTCCTCCCTAGCACTAAAGGCTGCAGATAGGAAGAGATGTGTGTCACTCCCTCTCACAGCCTCTTGGCCAGAACGGGTCCCCTGGCCTCTCGCGTGGCAGGGGGCAGGAAGTGGGGTCCTCCCAGGGGCCCAGATGGAAGAGAGAACCACACATGGGTGGGGGGTGGAGGGGGAAGGGGTCCTCTAGCGCATCTGCTCAGATTGCCCCTCTCATGAACGGCACTGAGTTCCGAGCTGTGCGATCGCAGACAACACTCTGTCCCTGTAAACGTGACTCTCAGGAAAGGCGCACAAAGGGGTCTAATTTGTTCCAACGGGCCAGAAAGGGCAAATCTCAAGAGAGGAAGAAACCGAATGAGAGGCAGGGTGATGCCTGGGAAGGAGGACTGAGCCTTGTCATAGGGAGACCCAGGTTTTTATCCTGCTCCTGACTGGACTCTGTGGGACCCTGGGCAAGTCACCTAAGCTTCCCAGCCCCCTTCTGGGTGCAGGCTGGAGGAGTGGGAGGCCTGGCCACTCTGATGTCCTATGGTTCTAGAATGGACCATGCACGCTGACCTCAGGCCCACCCCCAACTCTTGAATAGGGAGGAGGTTTTCCACCCAAAAAACCCCGATAGGGAGAGCAGCTCAGGAAGGGCCCAGCACAGAGGTTGGCCCACCACCAGCCAGCCCAGTTGGCACCAATGGAGGCTACCAGGTGTCTCTCCAAGCCCCATCTGAGCACCCAGACAAGAGTGGCCCCAGTGACAAGAAAGCCATTTGTCACACAGCTCCATATCCCCACAGGGGTCACGTCCAATTTCCCTGGGAGGCGTTTAGCAATACCTCGAGAACGCTCACATGTGGAGACCCCCAGAACTTTAACTCTTCCATAAATGCCCGAAGGACCACCTGCAGGGTATCCCCAGTGTAGCACTGACCTGACAGAACCCACAGAAGTCTGGAGGGTGGGCCAGCACCCCTCGCTGCTCCTCCCCGCCTCCTGACAAGACCTGATCAGAGGGGGGCCAGCTCCTGTGGGGACCTCAGCCTCTCCCTGGTACATGGTCCCCTTGCCACTCAGGCCGACACCCTTTGCAACAAGGCAACGAGAAGATTCCAGAAGGCCAGCAAGAACCAGGTTCACACAGCAGGAGTTACATCTCCCATATGTCTCTTCCTTTCCTTCAGTCCCTAGACTGGGATTATGCACATGTGCAGAACAACGTGACTTCATTTGTTTTCGATAACTGCTTTCATCTCACTCTCCACCCCCAGTCCTATGACGGCAGGAACACTGATTTTGCCATCGAGGCTACCCGGGCACTTCCAGGTGAAAGTTTAGTGTCTTTCGGGACTTCTTGCTCGTTTTCAAGGATCCTCCCTTTTTCCTTCCCATGATGGAGTCTGGGGTCAAGGGGCCCATGCAGTGCTGGGGGCAGAGCAATGCCTCATGAGGCCCCTACTGACCTCTAGTCAGGGCGGTACTCACCCCATGGACCACAGGTGATAGCCCTGGTCCCTCCGTGTCCCCTGACCATTAGCATGGCCATTGGGTCTCTGGGCATCCTGCTTTGGTGTCTGCTGGTCCTTGGAGCGTTGTGCTGGGCTAACTGGTTCTGGTTCCAAGGGTCCACACCACGCGGCCTCCTCATCCAACCCAGGTCACCGCTAGACTCCGGCCCTTCTGGGCCTCCCAGAGCCGGCACACTCGCAGGTGCTTTCTGGGCACCTTGCCAGAGATGGTGGGCCCGGCAAGCTTCCTCCGGCCCCCAGACCGGACCTCTTCCCTTGGTCATGTCTCTGCACCACTTTACATCCACCTTCTGCTCCGTGGGGGTCTCCACGTTGGGCCTAGAAAACATGGAAGGAGCTCCCTGTTTGGGGATCTGACCCTGGGAAGTGAGGGGTGAAGACATTGGCTCTCTCCCCTCTCTTCCTCCCCACCAGGACCCTCATCCCAACGTCCTTCCTTCCCATGTGACAGAATCTGCCCCTCTTCCCACCTTGTGGATCAGCCTCCCATCAGTCCTCCAAGCTTCGGCTCCTGAGACGTGAAACCCAGCTCTGGAGGCGTTCTGAGAAAATAGCTTTTCTCTTCAGAAAGCCTGGCTTGCAAGAACATTACCTCACAATGAGCTTTTATTTTTAAAGGCCAGCTGAAACTCAAAGTACAGCAACACTTCTTTGTTCCAGGCAGTATCAGCCCTCATTTCCCCGGAGTGAAAGCCTCATGGCCTCATCTTCAAGTTCAAGGGGCTGCAAGGGAGGGGGCAGGTGGGAGAACAATGTGAATTTCCAAGAAGACAAAACACAAGTGATATTTCAAAATAGTGTTTCCCCTTCCTTCCTTCCTTCCTTCCTTCCTTCCTTCCTTCCTTCCTTCCTTCCTTCCTTCCTTCCCTCCCTCTCTCCCTCTCTCCCTCTCTCCCTCTCTCCCTCTCCTCTCTTTTTTTCCTTAGCTGGACATTGGTTTAAGTCCAGCAGGGGGAGACACAGGGCGGGGGGGGGCGCTCTGGCATCTCTTCTTATAAGGACGCTCATCCCATCGTGAGGGTCCCGCTCTCACGACTTCATCTAAACCTACTCCTCTCCCAAAGGCCTCATCTCCACATATGGCACATTGGGCTTTAACATATTAATTTGGTCGGGGGAGGTGGGGGTGGGGAGGCGACACAATTCTGTCCGTAGCTCTGGCAGCTGGCTAAGCCTGGTGGAGGACAAGACAAAGGGTGGGAGTAGGGGTCCTAGGGAAGGTGGCATCTGGGCAGAATCTCCAGTAATCACCGTCCCTCCCTTTTCCTCTCTACATACCCTAGGTCTGTGATCCAGCGTCCTCACGGTCTCCCCACCGCGGTCTCCCTCTCTACCCAGAAGCACTTGGGGGTTCATGGCCACCCTCAAGGACCCTGTCCTGAGCCCTAAGAAGCTCTTCTCTGTGAGTCTGTGTGTGTGCACATGCACACATGGTGACTTTTTGTCACCTTATCCTTGGAACCCACCCTACCTCCAAACAAATAAGCCACACCCCCCTCATGGGTCTGAAGCTGCTAGTTTTAAAGCAAACAGCAGCTTCACCAAAGCCATTCTCCGAGAAAAACTTGCCTTCTTTAACCACCACCCACTTGGAGGTCCCCAGACTGGGGAGATGCACCTCCCACTAGTATGAAAATGGGATTCTTCAGCTCAAATTAACCAAGTACACAGCACTCACACATGCGCACACGCGCACACAAGCACACACACTCGTGCCCGAATAGACAGTTTCTCAGAAATGAGGATGCAGATGAGAGACTCAAGGACAGGCCTTACTTGCCCTCTGTCAGTTTACAAGAGAATTTATCCCACAGATTCATCCATGAATATTTAGCAAGGCAACAATAACATCCAATGACACCCATGAGATACACAACTCGGAGAGCTCTCTCCCAGGAACATACACAATGCTTGATGTCAACGTTTTCACTGGACTGAATGTTTGAAATGCAAGCATTAGCTTACAATAATCCTCCCCTCCCCTCTCTGCCTTGCTCTCTCTTTTTATTTGTGTACCCAGCCATTTCTCCCGTTTTTGATGCAAACCACCGAGCAAATTCTTTACAATAACAACAGATCCAGTGGGTTATGAGGACAGCTACCAAAGATTTAAGAAGCATTTGTGGCACAAATGAATTTTCAGAACATTCCATCCTTTCTTTTTGCTCAAGAAGACACACACAAACACACATGCAAAGGCACGTGCAAATACACACACACACACACACACACACACACACACACACACACACACACACACCATGTTAAGCAAGGGCTGTTGTAAGATTGGCTAACACTTGATAAAATCAAGAAAGCTGCAGACTTTCGACAAGCCCCTATGCTGAACAATGGCCCCCAAAGACCCTGCTCTGACCCCCGCGAATCTGTGAATGTTGTAACACATGGCAAAGGCACTTTGCAGATGTGATTAAGTTAAGGATCTTGAGATAGGAATGTGACCCTGGATTATCCGAGTGGGCCCTCGATGTGATCATTAGAATCCTTGTAAGAGCGAGGCATGAGAATATGGAAGGGAGAGGCCACGTGATGATGGAAGGCAGAGGAAGGAGACCACGAGCCGTAGGTTGCAGGCAGCAATGGAGATGGGCCCCAGAGCCTCCAAAGGAACCAGCCCTGTCAACTCTTGACTCTATAGTCCAATGAAACTAATTTCAGGCGTGGAGCCTCCAGAGCTATAAGAGAAAAAAGTGAAGCTGTTTTCAGTCACTAAGGTTGTGGTAATTTGTTACAGAAGCAGCACGAAACTAATACAGTCCCAACAGCTCCAAAGGAATCTCTTTGTCTCTGCCACACACGTCTTCAGGCATCTCCTGAGGGCTCTGCTGTCAGTGCGGGGCCACTGGAAACTACCCAGGTACTTGGAGCTTTCGCATTTGTGTGTATTTTTTTTTAAGTTCTCTATTTTTCTAATAAGAAAATCCGTAAAGCCCATGGTAGGAAATGTAAGGTCTAAAGAAATCTGCAAAAGCATTAAACAAAAAAGAATATAACAATCACCCATAATCCCACCCTACAAAAATAACTTTTTTTTTTAAGATTTTATTTATTTATTTGACAGAGAGAGACAGCCAGCGAGAGAGGGAACACAAGCAGGGGGAGTGGGAGAGGAAGAAGCAGGCTCCTAGCAGAGGAGCCTGATGTGGGGCTCGATCCCACAACGCCAGGATCACGCCCTGAGCCAAGGGCAGATGCTTAACGACTGCGCCACCCAGGCGCCCCTAGAAATAACTTTCTTAATAGCAATAACACGATTTGTACTTGTAAGTTTAATTTCATGATTAGTTTCTTAATATTGCCTCTTCTTCCATCCCTACCCTGACAGCAAGATGCATCAAGGCAAGAACCCACTCATTCTGCATACTGTATCTCTAGTGACTAGCTCAGTGCCTGATAGATGGGGATTAATTGATGTAATGCATTATCATGGAATGAATGACCTCCACTAACATTTTGATACATTGCTTCCCAGGCTCTTTTTTGTAGGTGTATTGCCTATTTTGTACATGTTTGATATCATGCTATAGCTACATGTTTTTGGCCTGCCTTCTTCACTTAACATTTTATCCTAGACATGTTCCAAAGTCATTAAATAGTCTTCAAAAGTTTATTTTAATGGCAACCTAATAGGGATTTTTTTTTGTTAGCTTACTTCCTTTTTCCCTTTTTTTTTCCGTTATAAATAATACAGCAATGAACATCTTGGAGTGTAAATCTTTATCCACGTTTCTGATTATTTTCTCAAGGTAAATTCCTAGGTGGGGCATTACAGAAACTGAGCACATCACCACTTGTGAGACCTGCTCTTGCTGGCAGCCCACGCATGTCAATACTTTAAAAGCAGCTCTTTTACCGGGAGGGGACCCTATGGGACCTAGGACAGCAGTGCACGAATTTGCATGGCAAAGCCGATCCACCCGGGTTTGGGGTTTTGTGGGTTTTTTTTTTTTTAAAGATTTTATTTATTGATTTGACAGAGATAGAGACAGCCAGTGAGAGAGGGAACACACGCAGGGGGAGTGAGGAGGAAGAAGCAGGCTCATAGTGGAAGAGCCTGATGTGGGGCTCGATCCCATTACGCCGGGATCACGCCCTGAGCCAAAGGCAGACGCTTAACCGCTGTGCCACCCAGGCGCCCCGAAGTGGGTTTTTTTTTTTTAGATTTATTTATTCATGTATTTATTTATTTATTTTAGAGAGAGCGTGCGCACAAGCATTTGGGGGAATGGGGGGAGTCCAGAGAGAGGGAGAGAATCTGAAGCAGACTCTGCAGTCAGCACAGAGCCAGACGTGGGGCCCCATCCTACAACCGGGAGATCACGACCTGAAGCGAAACCAAGAGTCGGACACTTAACTGACTGAGCCACCAGGTGCCCCAATCTGCTTGGGGTTCTATTTAAGCAGAGACCCAGGTTCCAGTGTGAGCTTTGCCAGTTTCTAGCCATGCCACTTTTCTTTGGGAAACATTGTCCTCGTCTTTAGAACAGGGAGAATGGGTGATGACTTTGAACTCTCTTCTACCAAGAAATTTCTAGCAACCATTACAAAAGAGAAAGAGCCAATGAAAATGAGGGGCAATTCATGCCAGATGATCGAATGTTGATTTTAAAAGTCAGGCTTATCAGGTTTGTAAACTCAACTACAATAAGAAGCACGTGGCCACTCTCCTGTCGGCCGAGGCATGGCATTCGTAGTATCTGTATGTTTGTTGAGAAATGACTCGAATAGTTCAAAGAACATGAAGAACCTTCCCGTCAATGAACAGACTAAAAAAAGTGGTCGACCCGACTTAGCAGATGTAACAAATTCCATTTATGCAGAGCCAGAAGGAACAAAGGGCGATTTGTGGAACATGTCTTTGGCAGGATTTTAAGCTATATTATTGATAATACTGTATTCCAATGCCTTGAAAAGTGTAATCCGTAGATGAGGTATCGGACAACTATTGGCCAGTGCCCTTCTGGTCTAGTTTGTGCTTCTAAACGAGGCCCCGAAATCATTCCAGACAGCTCCTGCTCCACCGTCTCCCGGAAATTTGTTCATTCATTCTTTTATTTGGTCATTTAGTCACTCAACAAACATTTGCTGGGACGCTGGGCCAGACCCTTTGTGGGACTCCAAGGAGATGGGATTGAATGAGCAGCGCGTGATCTCGAAGACACAATGGGAAGGCCACAAAAATCCCAGCACTGCCTCAACGTGGCCATACGACCTGCAAAAATGTACCTCTCCTTTTAGCCTTCTGGAAAGGGGGCCATTAATATGCTACCTGGGCCTGTTGCAAGGAATGACTCAAGGTATGTCACTCGTGTGGCCCACAGCCTGGGATGGAGGAGACAGTAAATGTCAGTCCTCCACCCGGCCTTGGAACACTCACAGCTTGGTAAGCAGGAGAGGAGTAGAGGTTACTTCGGCCTCACAGAGGTTTTCACACAGTTCTGTGTAAGCATAAGACACCACCAGCCGCTCTGGTTTTCCTAGATGCACAAAGGGGAGTGTTCGAAGTGTGTCGGGGCAAGGGGGCGGGTTTGCAAGCCCCGAGTGCCACCCCGTCGAGCCAATGTTTGGAATCGGTCTGCGAAGATCCAGGCTGATGGGTGTTTATTTAGACACACATGCCAGCAGCCTGTATTATATGCCCAGAAGAGGGAAGGGGGCCAGCAGGATTGATAGATTTTATGTGCAAGGAAGAATGTCGGCTGTGAAATGTGAAGTGAAAGAGGCCTCATTTTCGGGCTCGGCTATGGGAAGAGATGGAACGTATTTCTCTCAAAAGCTAGAGAGTTGGGCCAAGTTGGGCTGCAGAAAGGATTTCTGCATTTGGAAGACAATCTCATCTGATGGGCTTGGGTTTCAGGGCAGGCAGCCTGGGTTTGTGTCCCAACTCTGCCACTTACGAAGCACGTGAGGCCAGGCGAGCTCCATTTCCTAGAAAGTTCCATCCGACGCCAGATGGGGGTGAATCTGGGGTGTACATCAGAGGGCTGGTGTGAGCATTGGCTGGGGTGACACTGGGAGAGTGCCCAGCCCAGCAAGTGCCTAATAAACGGTAG
Organism: Ursus americanus; assembly: GCF_024610735.1. Taxonomy (NCBI): domain Eukaryota; kingdom Metazoa; phylum Chordata; class Mammalia; order Carnivora; family Ursidae; genus Ursus; species Ursus americanus. Next base: position 37,976,302 of record NC_142152.1, on the reverse strand, counting down.
TTATTATTAGCAGTAAGCAGGAGGCTGGTTGATCTGCTTCGAACTAAATGTTCCTTGGAATCCAAAAAGTCTTTGACTCTTTCCACTGCATTTATGGAGGGTTCAGGAGAAACTTTTAAAAAGAGGAGAGAAGGGACCGACATGAACTTTCACCCTGGTGTGAGCGAGCCAGTTTTTATGGCTGGCACTTCTGATTGGCCAATAGCTCACTATCCCCCCCACACCCCGACCCAGTGAGAGGCTCTTAGGATTCAGATTCAACAAAGATTCTCTAAATACTTCCTCTGTTCCAGGCACCGCACTCCAGGCACCACTCTCCCCCATCTAACCTCAGTTCACCCACCCCCATGGCAGCAGCATGAGGTGACATTAGTGTCTCAGAAGGCACAAAGAAGCCAAGGAATTTGTGCAAGGACACACAGCTTAGAAGTGGTAGAGCCAGGATTTGAACCTGGATCTGAATGGCCAGTGGCCTTTCAATACTTCATGCTGGAAGGGTGTGTGTCCCCTCAGAAGTGGCGGTGCCCTGGAAGAACTGCAAAGGAAGTGCAAACTCTGTCCTTGCTCAGACCTCCTGGCTGCCCACAGAAAGATGTCTGTCTTGTGGCCGGAGACCAACCCCACCCCAGGGCTGACTTTCAAAAAGAGTTTCCTTCTTATTCTTGTAATCGTTATCAACAAACACAGGCAAACCATCACTTCCGTATCACCGAGAACACAAAGGCTTTCTGAGGGGGCAGGAAAAGGAGAGGTCGTGAGGGGACTAGGGGCTGCTTGCTGAGCAGAAAGGCCAGGGGCATCAGGGGCACAAGACAAAGTCATCCCATCCATCCCTGTGTCTCCCACAGCCCTGCAGTGATGGGGGCCGCACATGCCCACCTCAGGGAGCCAGGGCGTGCTTGAGAGAAGCAGCCTCTGTCCTCACCCACTCAAGTTCCTGGAGACAGGAGACACCATCTCTGAGCCACCTCTGGCCTCAGGTCTGGCTCAGAAGAGAAGCTCAGCCCCTGGACGTCTGGAAAGTCGTGCAAAGACCTCAGCCTTTCATGCAAGGACAGCTCGATCTCCTGCCACGCCAATATGACTGGAATGTAGCTAGCGGCCCCCCACATCCTAACTCCTTGTGTGTTCAGAAGTCCCCATGCAGCCTCCAGGGGCCTCTCTCAAGCTTCCACCCCCTGGATGATCCAGGGGCCCTCTCCCCACAGGCCCCACCCGCTCAGGCCCCGGGGTCTGTTCCAGGCTGTGACTTCCGCCTGAATGCCCTGTGCCCCTGCTGACCCTCACACATCGTCCCCCCTGAAGGACACTCCCTCTCCTCTGGGGACTCAGCTCACCCCCAGAACAGCAGAAGAGAGGCTCGTCGAGGACATTCCACAATCAGTTATGAATTCCTCATTCTCCCCACATACCCTTGTGCTCCCCGTGTCACCTTACTGGGGGAATTAAATAGCTGACTTTAGAGTTAAAAAGGGCGCTTTCAATATGGTCTTGCTATTCCTCCTAGTACCCTACAAGATAGCTGTGGTTACTGCTCCTATCATTATTCTTTTCCCCTTTTTCTTCCAAAGATGACAGTCAGGCCCACAGACATTAAGTATTTGCCCAAGGCCACATGGCTAGGTGGTGGCAAGGATAGGACTCAGTCTGGGCTCTGGGCTCTGTGTGTGCCAAGGACAAGCAATCCTCCCAGCCCCTGGAGCCCGTCCTGCCCTCAGACGTGAGCCCCAGGAGGAGGCCGAATGAGGACCTGGCAGCCTCTCACCTGGGCCAGGTGGGGTGTGGCCAAGGCCTCGAGGCCCTCCTGCTGGGCAGCCCGTCCTGCCTGCCCATGGGTGGCCTCAGCCAGCTGCCCTCCACCGTCTGCCGATTCCAAGCTTTTCGGCAAACTGGCACCTAATCCCCCACCATCTGTGAGCAACGCGAGTCTTGGCTACCTCTTGGTGCTTCTTCAAATCAACTTGCAAGTTTTCAAAGTGACGTGAGTTCTTGGTGCTTGCAAAAATGTCAGCTTCCGTCACATCTTATTAAAACTGAAAATATGAAAAGGTTTTGGATAAACTGAGACGAGCCGAGTTTTCCTCTTTTCTTAAGTGAGATTGCTTTCTTTTCTTTTCTTTCTTTCTTCTTCTTTTTTTTTTATTTTTTTGAAAAGGAAGAGTTTGGTTGTTTTTCTCTGATCGTGAGAGTGATAATCACTGTCTTTGTGCCTGTTGCCTGCCGAGGGAGCCCACGCCATCGGTCCGGACTGCAGCAGGCTCTGGCCATTCCATGCGAGCGGTATTTTGGGGTCACTTCCCAATGAGGGCTTATTCTTACAGGGCCCCTCAATGAAGGAAGAGTTGTGGAGAAAACACTCAGAGCAGCTAACACCCCAGTGCCAGGGACAATGTCCTATATACATCCTCTTATTTAACTGTAGTAGATTCTCCTTTTGCCTCCCTAGAAATGAGGAGATGGGGCACAGAGATGCCCACCAGTCACAAGGCTAGTAAGGGGCAGAGTGGGGCTGTGAATCCAGGCAGGCTGGCTCGAGGTCCTGCACTCAGCCGCTGTGGGACACGGCCTCCACGCTCCCAGCCAACTCCCCACAAGGTGACATGAGAGCCAGGACCATGCTGGGGAAGCTGTAGGGTGGGGGAAGATGCCTAGACTCCATCCTAAAAGCAGTGAGGAGCTGAGTGAGGATTTGGAGCAGGGGCTGGCAGGGTCAGAACCACATTATAAACATTCTTACGGTTACATCGTGGACCCACTTGGCTACTCATTAAGTTCCTGCTCCTTTGTAGCTTGGTGCCAGATTCCAGGGGAAACACGAGATGGATTAAAACCCACCCCAAGCTCAGGGGAAGAAGCCCGTGCTTCACTATGGGACCACCAGGAAGGAACAGGTGGCCTCCTGCTGCTCCAGAATCAGCCCCTAATTTCCAAGTCCGTCCCCACCCTCATGTCCCTCCACACAAGGGTCAGGCACCCCGGTCACCCATGTCTGCAGGAATCTTAGTGTCCGCTGCCTGGCGATCAGACCTTACGCCCCTTCCAGATTAGGTCACGAGGCTCTGAGAAACTGTTTGAGGCATCACCGCCACGCATGGTAGCCCTTCCCGGGAACTTGAACCCTGACCAGTCTGCATGACCAGAAGGGAGGGGGGCTCCTTGAGTGCAGGATCCCTCCTCACTCAACGCCAGATCCCCACAGCCCCTGCACACAGCAGGCCTGCTGCAGATGCGGGGTGGGGGGGGGCTTCTCATCCAGTTAACGGAATACAAGGGCTCCTCATGCAGACGGCGTGGCACAGAGAAGCCAGCGCCAGGTGAGAGCCAGCATCCTGCCGGACGTCCTTGGGCAGGCATTCACCTCTGTTTCCCCATCTGTAAAAGGGGGTCACAGAAAGCCTCACAGAGGCGGTAGACAGACAAAGCCTGGGATACATGTTCTAACAATTAATTAGGGAAAAAAATCTTCAATAGTCCTTGCAAAGCTGGAGAGACTGAGCTGAAAACCTGTCACAATAAGTCATCGTTATAACAGGCTACCTTGGGAGGGCAAAGACAACAACTCTCGCAAGCCTGAAAAATGCCCTTGAACAAGTAATCCCTACTCCTCAGACTAATTCAAGAGATGAGGGGGTGGGACAGAGAATATGTTACCTGAAGCTTGGTCAGCACCAGTGAGCATGGACAAGGGAAAACCCAAACATTTGGCTCCAGGGGAATGGTTGCCCCAATCGGCATAGTTCCACTCGCTGGAATATTACACAGCTCTGAACAATGACGTTGCTCATGAGCTTGGACCACCAGGAAAGGAGCTTGTGATGTACTGTTAAAAGCAAAAGTTTAAGACAGAAAATAGAACTATGCTGGGGCGCCTGGGTGGCACAGCGGTTAAGCACCTGCCTTCGGCTCAGGGCGTGATCCCAGCGTTATGGGATCGAGCTCCACATCAGGCTCCTCTGCTATGAGCCTGCTTCTTCCTCTCCCACTCCCCCTGCTTGTGTTCCCTCTCTCGCTGGCTGTCTCTATCTCTGTCAAATAAATAAATAAAATCTTTAAAAAAAAAAAAGAAAAAAAAGAAAATAGAACTATGCTGTTTACAGTATTGTGAAATATGCTCACGGACAAGTACTAAAATAAACATAGAAAAATGGAAATAATTATTAGAAGATTTGAATATTCAGACTTCAGGGATTTCTTTTCACAACTTTCTTGGATATTACTGTCATACTGTTTTTTTCAATACAAATGAAAAGAAAAAGAGATGTCCCAACAATCTATCGATAGTTTTTCCCCCCTTTGTGTATAATTTAGATGTGTCTATTTAAAAGATTTCTCTTTTAAAATCTCATTTAGCGCCACAACAAAGACTGCCTGACTGTAAGTTCATTCCAAATGAGTTCCTAGAAATAAATTTATTCCTGTTCACCACGTGTATAATTTGCACACTTTGGGAGATTTAGTGATTATACAGGAATTCAGAGTTTTTAATAATTTCCTGAAGGGTTGTTTTTGAAGCAGACAATGTGTTTTTCCTATTTCCCAAACAATCTGAATGATGGAAAATATCCAAAATAGCTATGCCTGAGTCTTTCTTTCTCCCCGCTAATTTCCCATACATTTTTGTTGCTGTCATTGCCGTCCCCGAGCTTCTGCAAGTAGGAACTCTCCTTTTGAAGCCGAGTCCTCGCAGACAAGAAATTATAGTCATCTTATCCCTAATGCACTGCTAGATAAGAAAAGAACTTATTATCCTTCAAGAATCCGTGCACAAAGGCTTCATCCCAGCAGGCAGACTCAATCTCCATGGGGCAGGTAAGCAGAAAATCTGACCCAGAGATTTCAGAGCTATGGGAAATGGGTATTTATGTTAGCACTAAGAACTGCTTTGATTCATAGTCCAGAGAGACCTGGAAGAGATAGGGCAGGGAAGCACATTTCAGATGATCTCATTCAGCTATGCCATTTTGCAGATGGGGAAACTGAGGCCCGCCAGGGTGCCATGACTTGCCCAAGGCCACTTGCCACTTTGTGGCTGAGCAGCTGTCCCCAAACCAATGTCCTTTCTACCCGCTTTAAGAGGATCATATTCCCTTTTTTTTTTAAGATTTCATTTATTTATTTGAGAGAGAGAGAGAGAGAGCAGAAGGGAAGGGCAGAGGCAGAGGGAGAAGCAGACTCATCACTGAGCAGGTATCCCGATGCAGGGCTCAATCCCAGGACCCCAAGATCATGACCTGAGCTGAAGGCAGACGCTCGAAGAATGAGCCACCCAGGCGCCCCAAGAATCATATTTTCTTAATCGAAGATGGGGCCAAGTCTTCTGGCAGAAGACTCACTAAGTTGAATTTATTTATAAAATAAAAGCCTGACAACAAAGCCATTCTGTATGAAGAACTTTGGGAAGCAAAGGATGGCAGACATGTCTAATTATTCCAGACTGCTTTCAGAGAGAAGAACTAAGTCTCATCCAGTTACACATGGAACCCTTATGATAAAACAAAATGACATTAAACAAAAACAAAATTCATCAGCCCCCACCCACCCTAAAAAAGACTCTCTTAAATTTGCCTCTATCCTGCATGTTCAGAAGTAGATTTAAAAGAGTTCACAATGGGGGCACCTGGGTGGCTCAGTCGGTTAAGCGTCTGCCTTCCGCTCAGGTCATGATCCCTGCATTGGGCTCCCAGGGAGCCTTCTTCTCCCTCTCTCTGTCAAATAAATAAATAAATAAAATTTTTTTTTTTAAATGAAAGAGATCACAATGAAAGACATCATCACCAAGTTATATGGTACAAATCGTAATCTAAAAGCAGCCCAAGGTTGATATAAGCACATCACTCATCCCTCTTTTCCCTCTTGTTCTGAAACAGAAGATTTCAGGAACAGGCCTTTGGGCTACAGGCAGATAAAAGCTTTGTGAATGATCCCCAGATGGGAACAGAGGCTGGGACCGTGGCCTGCCTTTGCTTCACGATGAGCAGTTGTACCCAGAGATGGACTCTGGTTCATGAACCACCACTGGGCTGAGGAGCATGATTCTGTCCTGTTAACCCCCACCCGGGTGAGACCTCGCCAAGGACTCACTGCTCCCCTGAATATCCTTTTCCCTGGAGGAGGAAGGAGGGGCTCTCCCACCTCAAGCATCCCCCAACGAGCTGAGGTGTTGGAGAAGGGTCCCCAGCCAGCTCTTCTCTGGCAAAGTGGAAGGATGACACTGTTTCCCATCTTTTGAGCCAAGAGGGGAACTTGAGGGCTTATTGAAAATTTTGAAGGTATTTGAGCAAAAATCAGCTTGAGTCAAGTAGCATCGAATCTAGCAGATGGAAAGGAGCTTCGAGGAGTTGTGCAAAATGTCAGACATTATAGGCGGAAGGGAGTGGCGACAGGAAGTTATATGTGGTGAAAGAATGTTGATTACTGTACTTTTGGGGTGGGAGGGGTTTCCAGGCAGATCTCCTCACTAATGCTGATCAGATGCTTCCTCCATAACTGGTTTAAGGTTCCATTTCTGGGATAACTGGAACTGTAATTAAGTCTTGGGTTGGTGACATACAGCTTAGCACAAGTGACTCCATTTTTGGGGATCTTGGTTTTTTAACAGAGTGCCCATGCAAGAGAGAAGACAATGTGTTGAATCCATTAATCTACAATTTCACTGTTGGAGATCCTGAAAAATCTGGAGTGTGAGAGCCCCAACTCCACAGGTTACCTCTGTCCCAACACCCAGCTCACACCCTTACACTCACACTCAGATCCCACTGAGGATAACCATCACCATAGACCAGGTACATCCATCAGTGGACTTCGCTGTCCAGTTGTTGCAAAAAGACTATAGCATGCTGTGACGGGAGAGACCCCCATTTTACAGGAGAGAGAGCACAGGTCAGAGAGGCCCTGGTGCCCTGCCTGGGATCTCATGGTAGGATGCTTGCAAGGATACTCTTCCTTAAAAGTCTGGAAGTGAGATTTGCCTGTGACTTCCTGACACCTGTGAGCTCTCCCAAATGTGTGTGTTTTTTTAAGATTTCCTTTATTTATTTGAGAGACAGAGAATGAGCAGTGAGGAGGGGCAGAGGGAGAGAGAGAGAAGCAGACTCCCTGCTGAGCAGGAACCCTGATGTGGGGCTCTATCCCAGGACTTGGAGCTCATGACCTGAGCTGAAAGCAGACATTTAACTGACTGAACCCCCCAGGTGCCCCGCAACCCTGCTTCTTAATGAACCTCGACCTCTTGACCAAGAACCTGAACAGAGAAATCAGCCCATTTGGAGACCAGGGAGGGCTGACAGTCCTGGTCCATCGAGGTGGGAGCAAAAGGCACTCAGAGACAGTGTCTTCCCCATGTCTGCTGTGAAGCTCTGGGCGGAGAGAGGTCCCAAGTCACCTAATCCTACTTTCTGCTTTCCTGGCAGGATTTACCAACTGGTGGCAGCCCGCGCATTGAATGTAAGGATTGGACTGGATGCTTCCTCCCTCATCTTAGTCTGGGTGCCCCCAGTGCAGACCCCAAGACAAGGATTCAGGTGCAAGTTTATTCGGGGGTGGATCCCAGGAAGCACATGAGGGAGTGGTGTAGGGAGGCCAGGACAGGAGGAGAATCTGCAAAGGGGGCACCTGGGGACCCTCAGAGAGCCTGTATAGATCACACCCCAGAATGGTCCCCCTAGAACCAAGGGAGCCGGACATGTATCCACCAACTGTCCTTTCTCATGCGCTGAGGGTAGCTGCTCTTGGAGCATGAGCTCCCTGCTCTTGCCTCTGCCCTGTGGGCCAGAGAGTAGCCTCAGGAGGAGAGAGGCACAGTAAGCCTTCAGCACGAGAGCAGACCTGGGCCTCCACTATCCCCCCACATCATCCCACACCCCAATCCTAGGAGCTCTGCCTGCTCCAATAAAGACTTCCTGCCCCTGGCCACCAGGGCACCATCAGCAGAGGTGAAGAGAGGGCCAGAAGGCTGTCTTCTCTTGGAAAGACCCCCGCTCTCCCCACCCAACACTACTCACAGACTGATGGTCACCATTTGTCTTGAGGTCTCAGGGACAGATAATGCAGTGCCCCTTTCTCAGGTTACACTAGCCATCCCCAAGGCATCAAGGGTTTCCACAATACCTCTCATCCCCACGTGGTCCAGGGCACCAACGCCCAGGCTCCATTCCAGCTCCCCATTCCCCCCACCCAGGCTCTGTCCACCTGCCCCCGCTCTCTGTCTCCTGTCCCTGGTTTGTCTTTATGGTGAATGAACAGGTACTGTCGTCTGTTTGCTCACAGACAGACCCCCAGGCCTGGGATGCTGGGCATGGGTTAGCATAAGTATTTAATCTCTGAGGAATGACTGAAGTGGTCAGCTCAGGGACAAAGGCTACTTTCTCAAAGGTCGAGAGAGGGCCAGAAATACAGAGACGCCACAATGGTCACAAAACGTGTGATCCACACCAAATCCGTACATTTACTATGGCAGCACAACTCACTGGGCTAGTTTTGAGAAAAGGACCACATTTGTTTCAGTGAATTCTCATTGGTTGACCTGCACGCCAGGCGGCAGGGCTTCCGGGGGCCCCCCCAGGTGAAATTCGCACAAGGCGGTCTTCTTGTTTCCGCCCTTCAGGGCATCCACATGCCTGAGTCCCTAACCTCATGTGGGGGACCCACCCAGTGTCCAAATTCCAGCCCATTGTTCATATGAGCGTTCCCATCTCTTCCCTCCATAGGCCCTGCTTTCCAGAATGCCCCACTGAGGCTCCTCACCCAGCCACCCCCCACAGCCTGCCCACTGGCCCCCACGCCCACAGCCTGGATGAGCCGCCCATCGCATGCGGTAGAGAAGCCAGGGCTCCCCACCCCTGCCTTAGCACCAACCCTGCCCGTCCCGCTCCCGCTTGACGTTTGTTACCACCACCGCACTCTAGACTGTGTTCTCAGTTGTTTATTTCCGTCCCCACCAATCAGCTGTAAGCTGCACCAAGGCAAGGATTTTTGCCCTCTTTCCCCACTGCTGATTAGCACATAGTGGGTGCTCAATAAATTGCCTTCTCCTGTGAGGCAGCAAACAACATACCAGGCAGACGGATGACCCGCCCACACGGGACATTTCTCTGCAGGGCCCAGGGTCTGGCTCCCAGGCCCCTGCCCGGCTGCGGGGAGTGCTCTGTCTAGGCTGACGGGAGCAGCAGGTCTCCTGCACTGGCATGAACCGCCCCGCAAAACCGGCCCCAACAGACAGATCCCGTTAATCAGGGCACCCCAGCCAATGACCTATGGCATGAACACTAGGTGGATGTCTGGGGGTGATGTGTTCTGGCTTTTTAAGCAGACCCCTCATTAGCGCCCTGCAGGTCTCCTCCTAAAACAGTGCCAGGCTCTTCTCAGGGGAAGGCAGGGGTTCACCAGGGAGAGGAAGAGACAAGCGCTGCAAGCAATCTGGGCTGAAACCTAACCTCTATTGTATCCTCCTGGGGAAACCTGACCCCAGGTAAGTCATCTGGACACACCTCAGTTTCCTTGCCTGAACGTGGGGGAGGCCGTTTCCCAATTCCAGAGAATGTGCAATGAATATAGCATACAACACTCTGCAAAGGCACCCACGTACCTGAGTGATCTGGAAGGGAGTGGTCACCTGGGGCCACTTCATCTATGATGATGACAATGACAAGGACAAAGATGAAATTATAATGAGCATCTGTTTCCTCTGGGTCACTCTGCTAGGTGTTTTCACAGAAACTTGTCTCATTTAAACCTCACGGTAATTCAGGAAACAGGCATTATTACCCCATTTTGCATAGGAACAGCTGGGTCCTCAGAAAGCTCTTGGAGAAGTCCAACTGGGAAGCTGGAGAGCAGTCTTCAGAGGGAACCCTGTCTGAGACCCCACATCCTTCTGCTGTCTGAGGTTCTGTCTTGGGCTTGAGGAAGGTAAAGACCCCCTCTTGAGGGTGGCCAGGGCTTGGTTCTTTCCTGGCATGGGATGACCCCAGGGCCACATGGCCTTATTGGCTTGCTGTCAGGCACACGAGAGACCTTCCCAACCTTGCTTACTGCCCAGGCACCAAGTGCAAGCGGCCTTCAAGCACTTTGTGAGACCCATTAGCTGAGGGGTGGGGTGGCCTGAGGGACAGGACAGAAGAAGCTAGGTTCACACAATGGGGACCTCAAGTTGGATCAGGAAGGGCATGTCTGGTGTGATTGCTGAGCACCTGATAGAAGGATCCAGCTCTGGGGTCTTGGAATGCTCTTGACACTTTGATTACAGATCGTAATAAGCTCAAATATTTCCCAAATTGGTTCCCTGGTAAACCAATTACACTAGTTGCTCTTTGGGGTGGGGTTGGGGAGGGGTCCTTGACCAGACTCACGCATACACTGACAGGTACAAGTGACCTCCTGCAGGACTCAAGTGTTGCCCGAGGTCAGTTGGCTATGGGACACTCTCACCTGCTTCCTCCCTTTTAGAAATGCTGGCTTACAGCAGTTTCCAACCTCAAAGTAGAAAGGAAATCCTATTGGCCTTGGTAAGTCCATCGGGATTTGGGGTCTACACTAAGGAAAACAGACTTGTTTGCTGAAGTCCCCCAAATACCAGGTGCCAAGTGAGTTGCCTTTACATGTGACATCATTTCATCTTCATGACAGGTGTGTAAAAGAGGCCCTTGACTGCTTTTCCTCTGGCCAGCATCTTCCAGAATCTTCTGGAAAGGACACCCTAATTTTCTTTTTCCGGCACCCACTCCTCTCCAACTCATCTTTTTAAATAACAGCTTTATTGAGACATAACCCCATCCCATACAATTCACCCACTTAAACTGTATGGGTCAGCAGCTTGAGTATATTACCAGATGTCCACAACTATCACCACCGTCAATTTTGAACACTCTCGTTACCTCGAAAACAAGCCTTGTACCCTTTAGCTATCACCTCTCATTCTTTCCTTCCCCCAGCCCTAAGCAACCACCAATCTGCTTTCTGTCTCTATAGATTTGCCTGGGCTGCACAGTTTACGCCAATGGAATCACATAATGTGAGGTCTTGCGTGACTGGCTTCTCTCACTCAGCACACTGTTTTCAAGACTCATCCACTTTGTAGCACGGGTCAGTGCTACCTTCCTTTTTATGGCTGAATGATACTCTGTTGTATGGACAGACCACATTGCATTTATCTGTCCACCCACTGGTGGACATTTGGATTGCCTCCACCTTTTAGCAACGATGAATAGTGCTGCTATGAACATTGGTGTGCACGTTTTCGTTCTTCTTGGGTGCATACCTAGGACTGGAATTGCTGAATCCTATAGGGACTCCATGTTTTACCGTTTGAGAAACTGCCGGCCTGTTTTCCCAAGGGGCTGCACTATTTCCCATTCCCACCACAGTGTATGAGGGTTCTGCTCTTTCCTATCGTCACCAACACTTGTCGTTGCCTACCCATCTCTAGCTCATAATCCACATGGGGCTCCACAGGAGCGGAGACCTTAGCGTGGCCACCTCTCCCATACCTGTATCCATATACCGTCCAGGTATGGTATGCCATGGGCAATGGTGGAATCATCCAGTCGGATGGAAGAACTGGGCTTCTATTGATTGTTATCAGGCTGTGTGAGGTTTTGGGGGGTAAACACTAAGGGAATTAACATCGTGTGCAAGAGAGAGCCCAGTTCTGAGTCTGCACCCCAGCTTTCTGTGCAGGCTGAGTGTTCACAGCTCTGAGCCACAGCCCTTTAACCTGGGAAACAGGAGAATATCCTCAGGGGGCGGTGGTGGGGAGAGCCCAGCAGATGACGCTTGTAGCATCAAGTTGGAACTGGCCTCAAGCAAACCCCCAATAAATGTTTGGGTCTTTCTAACCATGCCCCTGGGTGATCCCCAGTTCTGCATCGTGGGACCCAACACATAGAGTTTCGTCTCTTTTTGAGCTGAATCCACAGTGCTTCCGCCTGTTTTCTCCAGATGGGTGGACTCAGTTATCACCACCACTGTATTACTAAATGCTCGTTATCTTCCAGACTGTCCCCGGGAGTTTCACATACGCTGTCTCTAATCCTTCCAGCACCCCTCACAGTGTGGATTCAGCATCTCCAGGTGAGGGACGCAGATGTGGAGCTCAGAAACTTGAGGGTGTGCACAGGTTCTCGAAGTCAGGAAGTGGCAAAACCAGAACAGGAGACCGGGTCTGGCTGCATCCCATGGCTGTCCTCATGGCCACACCCAACGTGCCTCCTCTTCCCGTCCTTCCTGCCTTTTTTTCTACCTCTCCCTCTTCACGGGTGCCCAAAGGATGGTCCAAAGACTAAAAAGTCTGTCCTAGGTGCCTTTCTTTCCTGGTTCCCGGCAAGCCGCCATCACCACCACCCCTCCAGGCCCCCCCCGGCCCAGCTGCTAACAATATCCCTGGTATCATGACAACAAGAGGCTGTCAGTTTTCAGCTGCAATAGAGTCCTTTTCGGCTCTGCACTAAGAGTCCATTAAGGATGCCCTCTCCTCTAAAGTGTTGCGTCCCCAGGTTAAATTCTTTATAAGCAGATGTTTATTTTTAGAGAGATGCTGTATGGGCTATTACTGAATGCTTAAGCAGTTTTTTAAGACAGGGGTCACCAAAGGCTCCCACTATAGAAAAACCTCCACATAATACCGCCTGCTGAACAGCACAGCCAAGGGAAGGAAGACAGAGAGAGAGAGGAAAAGGAGTCTTTTATTTTAAAAAGGAGGAATTTGAGAAGAGGGGTACTCTGAAAGCATTTCTGTTGAAAGAAGCAGACTTACATGTTTTCTTTCAATGTGAAAATGCAGTCAATAAAGTTTCTTTTTCCAGGTATTTTGAGTGACAGTGACAACACCCATCAGGGTGTAGAGGACGGGCTGGGACGCATGTGTCGTGTTGGCCAGGGGTCAACGTGAGTGTCACAGAGGTCCTTTATATGCCTCATCTCCATCTCACGTACCTACCAGGGGAAGATGTCAGCAATCAGGCAACATTGTGGGAGCTGGAAGGGGTGCTGGGGGGTTTCCTCCTCCTCTGGACATGGGAGTTTTGTGGGATGCTGCTAAGGGCAAGAGTGTGTCTTGTCCCCACACGATGGTGCCAAAGCCAGGTCTGGTAACAGCAACAGCAGTTTAAGAAGAAGAGTGAGAGAGCTTAGAGTTCCCAGAGTGGCCCAGTTCCTAAGGAGAGCATGGTCCATGACAGCATCATCACCCCGCACAATGACAGAGGGAGTGGGTATGATTACTCCCCGTTTATAGCAGAAGCTAACTTGGAGAGGCTAAGTAACTCGCCTGTGGTAGAGGCTGCTGTATGTCCATCAAAACTCATCTCCTCTCCTCAGGGCCACACAGGTAGACTAGATGTTCCAGTTTCTGATTAGGTATGACCTCAGGACTGAGTTCTGGCCGAAAGAATGTGGGCAAAAGGAAGGGGTGCCCCCTCAAGCCTGGCCCAGAGCACCCTCCCATAGTGCCCTTGCAAACTTGCACCATCCACTGGCTGAACGAGGAGAGTGTTCCAAGCCGGTGGGGACACAGGATGGAAGGACCCGCTGAGCACAGGGCAGGCTGCCAGGCCAATCAGTGGTGTGAGTGAGGTATAAGCATATGGGGACTGACCCATAGTAACTCTGGGTTCATCTATAGTGGAAGTTACAGTGGTGGCAGCACATAAAATCCCACTGCCTCATGACCCTGAGAAAATCCAGAGAACTGTGGTTACTCCCTTCATCCCCACACATAGCCTCACACTGTGAGGAGCTATCCGTCAGCGTTCAGCTACTTTCTACTCCATGCCAGGCTCTGCTGGCTGCTGGGGTCAAGGACATGTACACGGTCCCTGTCTCAGCCATTAGCAGTATTCTATGATGGTATTTCCCTTGATGTATTTTGGAGCATATCAATAGACGGAGAAGAACAGTGCAAAGCAGAGGGGACACAGAAAGGAAAAATGTGGCCCCAACTTTCAAGGGGTTCCTGGAGCAGTGAGAATATAGTTGGGGGGGTACTAGAGACACTGAGGATGAAGTCTCTAGTTGGCTATGGGAAGTTAGGAAAAGTCTGTCACAGAAGGTGGCAGTTGAGCTGGGGCTTGATGGATGAATGAGGGAGAACCCAGTCGTCAAGAGGCATGAAGGAAGTCCAGGAAAAGGGGCCAGCGTGAGCAGACATGGCATCATGACAAAGAAATGCATGCTGGAGGGAATCTGAGATCTTTGGTGTGACCAGAGCCTGACGTGCAAAAGAAGAGCCCCTCTTCACTAGTATCTCCTCACAGCAATGACCTCCTGTCTCCAGCCGGACCCCTCCAGGCTGTCCTCCACACTGCAAGAGATATGTGTTCTCTAAAATCTCAGCTGGACCATGTCACCACCCCACTTAAACTCCACATTGGCTACCCTGGGATATTGGCCAACTCCTAACAGCGGTCAACAAAGCCCTTCTGATTCTTCCCCGGCTGACTTCCCTAGTCACATCTGCTGTGTTCTGCCCTGAACTTGATATTTCAGCAACTCTGAGCCATGCCCTGCTGGGCCTCCATGCCATTGTTCACACTGTTCCCTCTGCCTGGAATGGCCTCCCCACCTGACTTGTCTACCTCACCAACCCTACCCACTTCCTGCAGGATGTCCATACCTGCCCCACCCCACCCCCTCAACAGGCTCAGTGTTCCCATGTCCCCTGCACAAATGGGTTTGTCCACTTACGGGTTATCTCTCCGTGTGCAGAGCACAGTGCTTGGCATATGGGGAGTGCTCGGTTCATGCTTGCTGAACTGATCAGATCGAGGACAGCCAGACCACCTGACAAAATCCCAATCACACCAATGACCTTTGGTCATCTGGACTCAGTAATGGTCAACCCAGCTTTAAGTAAAACTGGAGTTGGCTTTGCTTGGTGTAAGATTAATCATTGTTTCTTCCTTAGACCCTTCCGCCACTCCGACTTAGGACAGGTTCCCCAGAAGCAGCCCCCACAATGAGGATTCCTGTGAACTAACTGACTAAGAAGCTGTTCCCAGAGGAGCAGGGAAGTGGGACGGGAAGGGGGAAGGAGGCCACACGAGGAGTGGTATCCAGCAAAGTCCCACAGAGGGCAACTGGGGTGCAAACCTCCAGGCACCCTGGCACACCTCAGTGTTGCCCCAATGAGAGGCGAGGGCATCGTGCTACTCATACTTCGATTCCCAAGCACTTTGGGTCATTTGTGTACATGAGCTAAGTGGACTTCACGTCTGAGGCCAGTCCTCCAGCAAAAGGGCCCACCACTGGCTTCTCAAGTGGATGTGACAATGGCCGTGGTTGCAGAGGGTCCAGGCAGAGCACCAGCAGCTTCTGCTACATTATCCAGACTCAGTTTTCCCATGGGGGAAAACAAAATCTCCCAGGTCTCTTCTAACTTCCTGTGTCTCTGCAGCCTCAAGACAATATTCCTCCCCAGCAGGCTGTCCCCAGGGGCTCAGAAAGACACTGCAGCCAGCCAGAAGCAATGACAGCTCTCTCATGGGCACTGGAAGCCTGGGGAAGAGTGCACAGCACAGATGATGCTCTACCAGGAGTCCTCACAATGGAGCACCACCAACATGGCACCATGAGCAGCCAAGGATCTCTCCCATCTGTTCTGGTTCTCCTCTCACAGTCTTGCCATCTCTGGCCATCAGAGACGCAGCACCATGGGACAAATCCAAGCCTACAGCTCTCAGCACAGGCTCCCCTGGGCTTTCTCCGAGGGTCATGGGTGGAGCAACATGATGAGATCTTTCCTACAGGGAAATGGTCAAGAGTTGTGGCTGGATGTGCCCATTTGGGGAAACAAGCCCAAGGAGGACAGATGGCCAGGCACCTGGAAACAAGAGGGTTTAGGGAGTCAGAAGGACAATATTTCAATTCTAGCTTTGTCTTTACCAGCTGTATGACCTCGTGGCAAGGGACAAAATTTCCTGAGTCTTTTTTTACCCATTGCCAAACCACACATAATTTTCCTCAAGCTGTTGTAAGAATTAAACTGGATGACATATGTAAAACGGCTTTGCACATAGTGGGTGCTTTAAAAACATGTCTGTCTTTGGCTCCTTTATTTTATTGACATCTCCTAATACTTTTTGGCTTTCTTATGAACATGCTCATGAAATATTGGTTGAAAGAATGAAGATGTGGATGGATGGATGGATGGATGGATGGATGGATGGATGGATGGATGATGGATGAATGGATGGATGATGGATTCAAGAGTCTGGGTTTGGAGTTAGGCAGACCTAGGTTTTAATTCCAACTCTGCTATGGAATCTTCAGGTTACCTTACCTCACGAAATATCATCTGTGAAATGGGCATAATAATTCCTGTTTTCCAGAACTGCTGAGAAGAAAATATGAGAAAGTGTATCTAACTGACCAGAGTAAGTAAATGGTACATGGTAGATACTCAACAGACGTTGTTTCAGGTGGAGACGGAATGACTGGCTATAGTTCTTCACCCTTCCCTGCATTCATACCCCTGCCATGGCCTCATCATGGACATAGTACTACTTTCACCTGATGACTTTGGTTTTGGCCATGTGACTTTCTCTGGCCGCTGGCATATGGGCCAGAGTGAGTTAGCCAGTTCCAAACCTAAGCCTTAAGAGACCCTGTTGTCTTGCACTTCTGACATAGCCTAAGCAGCCTGGGTAGCTACCGTCCCTTCCTCCCGGGCCCAGAATTAACATATGTGGAGAGGTCCCCCCACCAAGGAGACCCCCAGTGAAGCCGAGCTGCCAAGGTAAGCCCAGCCAATCTGCAGATTTATGAGAATACGTGATCTTTAAAACCACTGAGGTTAAGGGTGGCGTGTTCTCCCGTGCTTTGTAGCCAAAGCTAGCCAGTACACATCCTGCTCGTTGGGGCTCTCCCTGGGTTCCCATCTGCTAATGCACACACCCAGAGCTAGACCCCTCCTCTCCTGCCAAGGATCCTAGCACACTTCCCCCACCCACCACCACACCGCACCTCGCCTCCTCGGTCTGCAAGTTTCACTCCAAAGGTCCACATCCTGGAGACACGAGCGGGGTACCCCACTCCTGAAGCTGCACTTTAGCAGAAATGCTTTCATGGGCAAGAGAAAGCAACAGAGGCAAAGGTCTGCTTTTTGGCCTCTAAAAGAATTTTTTTGTTGGTGATAACGCCTTTGGCAATAGCGCTCACATTCCTAGATCGACCACTCCACGTAAGTTAGGGACGGGGGTGTACATTTCACTGAAGCCGTCCACTTCAATTTTCTCTTTGTCAAAAAGAAAAAAAAATTAAAAGTGCTTTATGTGTACATTGAAGTACATCATTACTTTCTGAGTGCTTTATCATCGTTACCGAGGGTTCTCGTGCAATCACAGAAGACCTTGACTCCCGCGCATCACACTGCTGTCTGCTGGGGGGCTGCCTCAACTGGCGCACCGCAGGCATTGTTCGGCCGGCGTTGAGATGCCCCGTGTGAAGGAGCTGGAGAGGAAGCTCTCCAGGTAAATAGATACACTCTCTGTTTCCACTCAAGGCTTTGAGCCATGCCTAACCCCCCGTGATGCCGGATACATCGACTTTGTTCAAAAGGAAGAGTTTTCTTTGGGGACCTCCATTTATCTCAGTAGCTAGTGGGGAGACACAAAGAGAAGGGGGTTAATGCCAGACAAAAGTGAGATGGTGCATGGGTCTGTCTGGTTGCGTGTGTGGAAACTGGATGGCGAATGTGAAGGTTATCTGAATTTAATTGAATTTCTCTAATCCCTAAGGCGCTTATGCCTCGCAAAGCTACCTAGCACCTACCGGTTGAGACTAACTGGAAAGTAACTGAGAGCCCTGCTTGCAGTTGTGGAATGTGGTCTCACCGGGCATCCCCCTGCGGTGGGGTACGTGTGGGTCCTGCCCTGTCCACCCCAGCGCCCACGTCTCTCACTGAGCAAACCCAAGCAAAGGGCTCTCGTCCTTCTTTGTTCGCCATGCAGGACGCCGCCCATTCCTCAGTGATCTCGGTGGGAGGGAGGTCAGCCAACCCAAAGGACACGGAGGCTGGCAAGGGTGGTCAGCTAAAGGTATGCAGAGCCTGTACCCCGGAGCCAGGCGGGGGCCCTGACCTGGGACGCTGCCTGCTGGCAGGAGCCCCAAGAAGTGGACTTGTCTGCTCTTTGAACAAAATAGGGAATGCACTCAGGAGCCATTCATTCATTCACCAAAATACTTGTTGAGTACCTACTGTGTGTCGGGAACTACTTACACTAGGTGCTAAATTACAGTGATTCCAAGGCTTGCCAAATTATAGGTCTGGAATTCTCAACATGGCTGTGTGACCTTGTCTCAAATCCCAGCAAAGTGAGAGACATTCTAGAAACTCTTAAAATGCATTGGTGGGGGAGGGGGTTGGAGGGAGAAGCAGAGGTAGGTCTCATATCCTGGGAGCCGCCAGACGGCAGGGGGAGGCTTGTTTGTGTCCATATGCCCAGTACCTGGCATGCACCTGCCTGCAGACGCCTAAGGAAGTATAAGGAATCATCCAGACCCTTTCTGCGCAGGTGGGGCTCTGCAAGCCATTACCACTGAGCTTCCGAGACCACTCCAACGGTCCTTTAAACTGTCCCCTCTCCTCCACACTCCTGCCCCCCCAGATGGGCAGGACCGCACTTGACACCCCTCTTCAACCTCCGGGGGCTCCCAGGGCCCCTCAGGACAAAGTCATAGCCATTTAACAAGGCCAAGATGGCCATCCTTGGTGAGACCCTTGTCTGCATCTCCAGTCCCTGTCTCACCTCCAGGTGCCTATGACAACACCACACACACACACACATCACACATACACACAGAGATACACACACAGCTACACACACAGATAGACGTATACAGACCACACACAGATAGGAACACACACCACACATATACACACACATCACACACACACACACACATAGATACACTCACACAAAGATAAACACACATATACCACACACACGGCACACACACACATAGATGACACATACAGACCACACACAGACACACCCACACCCCTGCTGTTTCTCAGCCCCACGCTTCACTGTTCGTTCTCCTCTCCCAGGACACCGCCCTGACCAACTCCCCCCAGCTCCCTCCTCCACGTACCCAGGACCCTCCCCAGGTAGGAGGTCGCTGCCCCGAGCGTCTTCTGACACACTCATGCTCTCATCCGACTCTCGCTCTAGTCCCGTAGGTGGAGACTCTGGCTGTTTCCACCTTGCAGGTAGGGAAACTGAGACCATGGGGTTACACAATGTGACAAGGCCACGGTTACTAAGGGGGTGTCAGGATTCTACCCAGGCCTGTGGAGCCCCCCAGCCCAGCCACTGGAAGGTCCCACTCACCCCATTTCACAGACGCCAAACCAATGGCTGCAGAAGTACAGATGGTTGCATGAGGTCGCCCAGCCAGGGAGCTGTGGAGTGCCCCCCCATCATTTGCAGTGGCCCCTTCTGGTGTCCACGCCTCCCCTACACTGGGGCCGCTGGAGGACAGGGATGATTTCCTACCTGCTCCTTCATCCCAGCACTTGGTGCGGGACCTGGCCCGGAGCAGTGCACCAGCAAGTGGGAATTGAATGAACAGCTGAGCCAGTCAAATGTCAGGAGACAGTCATGCTGTCATGGTTTGTGGACTGCATGCTATGAGTTGGAGGGACAGGGGAAGAAAGAATATGAGGGCCCTGCCCGTGGCAACCAGCCCTCATCCTCCAGGAAAGGCGTAGGACTTAAAGGCTCGCGTTTACATCTTGCCTCTGCCCTGGTGAGATGCACATATGTTTCCAAGAAACCCTGAGAAATGGGCAATGACACGACTCACACAGTAACTCTGTCTCCCCTTGGCCTAGAGCCTTCCTTTGACCTCGAATGACCCCCCAGGGCTCCTCAAGCCCAGAAGGACAAAACCAAGGACTTGGGCTTGCACCCTCAACACAAGGAAGATTGGGTTGTTGCAGGGGCCTGTGCCAGGCTTGTCTGATGCAGAGAGAGCTCCTTTGCAGCCAAGAGGGGCAGGACGGGAGGCAGGAGGTGCCACAAGGGGGAGGCTGCTGCAGGGGTCCATGCAAGGGATGGCGAAGTCCTGCTGGGCATGGCATGGGGGGCTCTTCCGGTGTAGACTTGACAGACCTGCTAACTGGTTGACCACAGAGCCCACAGGAGAGAAGATTCAAAGCCGCTGCTCAGGTTTCTGCCCTGTGGACAGTGATATGACTTACCATGTTGATAGGACCGGGGAAGAGCATGGGGATAGAATGATGAGTTCTGTCGGGCACCTGTTACATCAGAGGGCTCTAGAGCTCACCCACGGGGTGACTCTCAGGAGACTGTTGTATGGGCGTAGAGTGTGTTTAGAGGGTAGCCCACCGGCCGGATATATAAATTCGTGATTGTACAAGCGGTACAGTGAAGTTACCCAAAGAGCACGGGGGCAGGGAGGAAGCAGTGACTCGTCTGTGAGCAGGAAAGGCCAGTCTTAGAGGACACTGGGCAGTCGCCGAGAAGGACAGTCAGAGGGGTAGGAGGAAATCATGGAAAGATCACTGTTACTAAAGCCAAGCAAAGAATTCAACAGGAGGAGAATTAACGGGGCCCCAGGGCCCAGAAAGTTCCAGAGAAGAACTAGAGAGTGTTCACTGGACTCATGGGCTGCAGGTGGGACGTTGAACGCGCGTGGTGTCTCGCGCAAGCCCAACGCAACTGTGTCGCTGTTTCCCTGCCTCCGTTTGCCATGTTCTCCACCTGCCTGAGGAGCCTCAGAACCTGTGAACTGGTTTTTGCTTTGAACTCACTTGGATGACAATGCCAGCCCCTCGGGGGACACTGAGGCAGAAGGCATGCCATGTTGGCATGGTATTAGAGAACCACCCTGACCTCCGGGAGAGCAGGCTCAGTGGCGGGCTTCGGGCGGGAGATGGGAGGCAGGAAGGCATACAGGTGGGGTTTGTTCAAGGCGTTGGGGAACAGACGCAGTGCTCCGAGAAGGCACCCAGCCCCTGCCGGTGCTGGGAAGTGGCTAAGGCACGTGGGAGAAGGAGAGACACCCCACCGTGTCCGTGTGGGGTGACATCAAAGCAGACCTTCCCCAAATAGCTTCTTTGTGCTCTGATGAGCTGTTTACAAAGCTGTCCTCAAGATTCAAGGAGAAAAGAAACTTAGCTGTTTTTAAGAATGGGAAACCAAGGGCAATTTAAAGAGAGGGTGGGGAGGGACCCATCAAATGTTGTCCGACTTCATCAGAGGCATTTCTCACCCTGACAAAAGAGAAATAACAAAGAGTGTGTTCTCCTTATTTTTCCAGAGGGAACGTCTCTATGCTGGTGGAGAAGGAAGTCATAAAAGATACGGAGCAAATGCAATAACTGGATATTTCAGAGCATGGGAGGCTTATTCTTTGGGGGCAGGAAAACCCACAGTGGGACATTTTAGACAGCCTACTTAATTTTGAAAGAAAAACAAAATTATTTGCAATTTCAATGGCAGCACCATCACGGGCCTCTACCACCGCCACGGCAAGGAAATCAGTTGCCATGGCAACCTCAGGTTGTATCATTAAGAATTTTTTAAATGTTGAGAGGTGGGAGAAGGGTTTTAAACACTGAAGGAAGAGGAAGAGAAGGAGGGAGGGAAGGAGAGAGGGAAGGAAATGAGGCTTGAGAAGGGAAAGGAGAAATCCAGGGGTGAGTGGAAGTCTCGGCAGAGAGAGGAAATTCAGAGCGGGGCCTCCCTTCACTCAGTGGATGAGGGGACGGTCCATGGTCTCTCCCAGAATCCCCAAAGGAAGGGGCATCTTGCCCCCGCTTGGGTTCCCCTTTGTTTCCTGTCCTAATTTGATCATTTTTTTCCGTCATCCATTAAAAGGGAAAAAGTTAGAAAGACGAAAAGGATTGCGGGAAGCAGCCTTCGTTGGATTTGCTTTGTTTTTTAAAAGTCCTGAATGGATGATTGTATTTCGAGTTCTTCTCCTAATGCTCTTCAATGGTTTGGTCGTGAACTTTCCGGGCGGACAAGATGTAAAAATAAAACTTTGTACTTCACGTTCAGCTTCTCCAAGCTGTGGCCGTAGCTCTTCATGCTCGTGGAGGACAATAATGGGTGTTAGCAGATAGAATTACAGTTCTCTCCAAACGAGCATTTTTATTCAAAGACTCGAGAAGGAGAGATTACGCCCTCCCTCCATCGCTATGATACTATCTCTTCTTGAGAAATGTGAGTTTCATTTTTCTTTTCCCTGTGTCTCCATGTAGAAGACAGAGAGGGAAATTCAGGGGTTCATCCAGGTCGCTAGTGACCTTGGAAAGAGCTGGAAATAGTCCACCTTCAGCTCTGAAGTACCCTGCTGGTTAGCTGTCAGGGACATCAGCTCCGTTTTGTGGCCCTCCTTGTTGGGGTCCCCAGCAGTTGGCTCTTCTTTAGGACGTGGGTCCCCATGTAATTCCTTACCTACAGCTGCTCCAGGGTCCCAGTGCTCTGAGAGAGGTCTCGCCCTGCCCCCTGAGGTTCTAGGGGCAAGGGTTTCTGCTCATCCCACGGAAAGACAGGCGTGCCCACCCTGTCTGGCCCACCCCCTGCCTGGCTCTCAGGACTTTTGAGGCCACTGTCTCTGCGCGGGGTTGACCAAGACAGATGAGAAGCTGAGGGCCCCGCTCTGGGCAGCCACACGGCTCAAAGGGGCACCTGCTCTGTGGAAGCAGCCACCCAAGACGTCAGCCTCCTTAATCCAAGGGGTGACAGGAGAGCGAGCCAGTGGGTTGGGGCCCTGCACCGGGGGCTGAGCCGGCCCCCCATCACTCCATCTTGGCTACTCTCCACATCACTGACCCGCAAGGCTGGCCTTGCTCTGCCCTCCAAGTTTCCTCCGATGCCACCAAGCCCAGGAGACCTGCCAACTTCTCTCTCAAGGACCTGTCCTCTCCTAGAATAAGAATGCCCCCCAGGCAAGGCAACTCTTTTTTTTCGCCCCTTCTTGTGAAAATGTCTACGTGGTAACAGGGCCCTGACCCTGACCCTGACCTTGCGCTCTTGGGTAGACCCAATTCCCAAATACTCAGCTTTGTTCTTTCTCTCATGCCTCCAGTCAACAGTCAAAAACATTTATGTAACGCCTTCGCTAGACATCTGGTTAAGCCAGGGGGACAGCAAAGGATAGCCCATGGACCAAATCCAGCTCAATGCCTGTTGTTGCAAATAAAGTTTTATTAGAACACAGTCATGCCCATGTATTTACATATCATCTATGGTGCTTTCACCATTCAGTGGCAGAATTAATATTTGCAACAGAGATCATACAGTTCGTAAAGCCTGAAACATTGACTATGTGACCCTTTACAGAAAAGGTTTGGCTGATTCTTGGCTAGACACTTGGCAGGATGGGGAGGGCCCCAATAACTGAGATAGGAGGGTCAAGCTGAGGTCCCGCTCACCCAAAGAGCTTACAGCCAAGTGGAGGGAACTGACTGTGGACGCTCGTATTCTACTACAGGGCAGGCTGTCTTGGACGGGGTCAGAGAAGGTGCTAAGGGATCTCAAAGGCAGGAGGTCCCTGCTTGCAGGAGGACGCAGGGAGCTGCCTGAAGGCAAGGTGGGTTGGGCTTGACCGTGCACACATGAAGAGGTGAGGGAAGGGCATCCATAGGGTGGGGGTTGCCTTGGCAAAGGCACCATCGTGGGAGCCAGAGGTGTGCACCAGGAAGCAGGAAGTGCTGAGGTCGGGTAGGAAGGCAAGACACCTGATGAAGGCCATCCAGAGACACAGATGGAATGACAGCTTTGAGCAGGGTCCCGACAGGCCTGGAACGCCAGTCTAAGGAGTTTGGAGTTTACTCTCTAGACACAGAAAGTTTTTCAAAGTTTTTGAGCTGGGGAGTGAATGGGGAAGCTGTGCTTTGGGACCATTAAAAAGGCAGCCAGGTATAGTGTAGACTGGAGATTGATATTTCCAAGAGAAATTAAGCCTTAAGATTTATTCTCCCGAACCTAGACGAACGAAGTCATGTATAAGAAGGATTTTGTTAGCTATAAAATGTATGGGATTATTATGATTATTTATTATAACAATAATGCTAACTCAGGTAAGATTTAGAACTTTCTGCTCAGATTCATTTCCATGTTTCAATCACTTTAACAATTTCCCCATGCTGGGTTGTATTTTGACTTCCCCAGACTGTAATCGGGGCCCACATGATATTGGGCGTGGCGTGATTAAGCAGGAACGTCTGAGCTTTTGTACCCGGGGCAGATATTCTCAGTGTGACACAGAACATGTCATGGTATCATAATGTCACACAGCAGAGGATCGAAGGCTGCGACAGAGCACTTCCCACCAACGGGGCCGGACACACGCTTCCCATGGCCTTGGCCCAGCAGGGTGCTAACTGCCGTGCAGAGCAGGGGGTTAAGTCAGAGGGATTGAGAGCTGCCTGCAGCCCCTGGAGCAGGAGGAGGGCACGAACTGATGGAGGCTGGATGTGGGAGCTCTCACCACCCGAGGACGGAACAAGTCACCATTAAGAATGAGTCCACTGTGGGACACCCAGTTGGCTCAGTCAGTTAAGCAACCGCCTTCGGACTGTGGGCCTGACCATGTGACTGACTGTAACTACAACCAAGGACCGTGTGACAGTTCCCAGTGGGGGCTTCAAGGGACATTGCTGATCCTGAGGCTAACTTGTGCCACCACCTTGACAATGGAAAAGCATGTCCCACGGGGTCGCTGTGTCCTAAGCCTGGGCCCTGGGATGGCAGGATCCTGGGATTGAGTCCCGCATCAGGCTCCCTGCTCCTCGGGGAGCCTGCTTTTCCCTCTGCTTGCCTCTCCCCCTGCTTGTGCTCTCTCTCTTTCCCTCTCTCTCTGACAAACAAATAAATAAAATCTTAAAAAAAAAAAAAGAATGAATCCACTGAAGGAACCAACATTTCATGTAACTGGTAAAATGATGTGATTGGAACTTTGTCTTAAAAAGTGCAAGTAAAAATCAGGGCGCCTGGGTGGCTCAGTCAGTTGAGTGTCCAACTCTTGATTTCAGCTCAGGTCATGATCTCAGGGTCATGAGATCGAGCCCTGTGTCGGGCTTCAGGCTCAACATGGAGTCTGCTTGAGATTCTCTCTTTCCCTCTGCCCCTCCCCCTGCTCTCTCTCTCTTTCTCTCTAAAATACATAAAATCTTTTTTTAAAAGGGCACATAAAACGGGCTGTAATGAGCGGCTATGCATGAATTCTTAGAGCAAATAAGCAGTAGGCTCGTGAGGGGCCGTGGTTTTTCCAACAAAATTATACGACTGAGGTTACAACATCCATCACTCCAAGTTTGACTTCCCAGGGTAATAATAAAGAAGTCCATTTTAAAAAAATTCAATGTTTTCATAAATTTTCCCAAGGGCTTTTCTTTAACCATTGATATGAGATCATTCAAAGTGTCTATCACATCATCAGCCATGATGGCAATTAAGCACTAACTCTTCAAGGATCGCCAGGTCTTCTTTGCCCTTGGCTTCTGCAAACACTTCAAACAGCTCCCTAGTATCACCTGCACTGATATCAAGAAGTCCCGCGCTTTGGGCAAAATTTACAACTTCACTTTGCAATTGGTTTGCCACTGTGTTCATCCCAAACCCAATAAACAAGACATTGACATGCTGGGTGGAAGAGAAGTCAGTGTTGAGACAGGATGGTGACCTCTGCCCAGGGGTGGGGGACAGAAAGCCTGCGGTCTCCGCAGACTCACCTGGGCTGTGGAACTGTCCACCTGTCCTTTCCATAGCCCCGATCAGCTCCTGGTGCGTTCCCAGGGCCAGCTGCACTCAGAACACTCTCTACACTCTTCAGACACCTGGCCCCCCTGCCCGAGGGTTGACTCACCCAATCCCCTGCAGGGAAAGTGGAGGGCACAAGGAGGAAGGTCTTCTGCCTCTCAGCCCCACGACTACAGGCTCAGGGGTGTCTACAAGAGCTCTCACCTACTTTCCTCGAGCCCACAGAGACGACTGCTTCTGCCTCAGCTTAACCTCCCCACGTCTCCTGCATTCAAGCCCTTTCCGTTGTGCCTTGAAGAGACATGTGATTTGCTCACAGATCTTCCTTCCCGTCCTCCTTTGCCGTGGCTTCCTGTGAGTGGAGCCAACTTTCCACCCGCTGGCTGTGGGCCTGACCATGTGACTGACTGTAACTACAACCAAGGACCGTGTGACAGTTCCCAGTGGGGGCTTCAAGGGGCATTGCTGATCCTGAGGCTAACTTGTGCCACCACCTTGACAATGGAAAAGCATGTCCCACGGGGTCGCTGTGTCCTCAGCCTGGGCCCTGGGATGGCAGACCCTGGAGCAAATCTGGATGGAAGCCCAGTCGAGCCCAGAAGAGCCACAGCCAACCCACAGACCGGTAAGAGGGAAGGAAATCATTATTTAGGAAACCACTGAGCTCTGAGGGTTGTTTGCTCCACATCGTTATTACTACAAAACCCAATACAGCCTCTTCTTCCCCCACAACCTATGAGCGGAGATGAACATCTATAATTTTTGTCTTAACAAAATTCTATGCTACACACGATGGGGGTGTAATCAGTTATGCCAGAGAACAGGAAGGGAGATCAGGATTAGTCTGGGTTTTTGGGGAGGGAGGGGAGTTGCATTTTATTCTCTGCACCAAGAAAGTCTCCCGCGGTGGTGACGGTTCATTCTAGAGCCAGTTTGCCTGGACTGGGGTCCCAGCTCTAGTACCTTGGGTAAGTGCCCACCCCTTCTGTTGACCTGTGGAACTAAACTGGCATGGTCTAGGAAACAGAAATGCTGGTAATTACAGCATCGCCTCTTCAAGCTGGGGCAAGAAGGGACTGAGTTAATACGTGACACTTAGAGTCATGCCGGGCACAGAGTCACGCTCAATCAAGGTGATCGATTTCATTCTGCGTCTCTCCTCCCACTGGCTGTGGGCTCCCGTCCCTCTCACAGCCGCCTCTGTTGCCCCTGGGCCAAACACACAGCCTGCTACACAGTAGCTGCCTTCTGAACGCCTCTTGGCATTCATGCAGCCCCCGGCCACTTCGCAGACTCTCCCAAGCCCAGCACGATCAGAGGAGCCCACACTCCTTGGAGCAGCTTCCAGGGACTCAGAACACACCAACTCCCCTGGCTCAGCCCTCGGATTCGCTCCTCCACATCCTCCCTCCTCTGCCACGCCCTAGTGTCCTGGTGCCCTTGTGTTCTTGTGTCCTCGGATGGGAAACCTAGCCCAGAAGTCAGCCCTGCATCCCTCGGGCCCTCGGAGGCAGTGAGGGCAGGAGCAGGAGCAGGGCAACGCGAAACCCATTTCCAGACCCCACCACCATCAGAATGCTGGGGGGCTGGGAAATGCCACCCTGGCTGGACAGCCACTCCTAGACATTCCTGAAGAGGAGCGTGAAGCCTTGGTGAGCAGTGGGCCGTGTATGCCTCCGTTGTTTTGAGAAGATCGAATGGCATTTCTCATACACCTGAGCTCCATGCCAATTGCCCAAGTGTAGCAAATGTATTGTCCTGGCCACACCTGCCGGGGGTTGCCCCGTCCCAGAGCCAGTTCTGTATTCTGTCTGTCCCTGAATGACGGTTGCCAGGTGTCCCGCACCCCCATCCAAGCACTCCCGCTCTGCTCCAAGTGGAAAGGTACATCGCAGGGCTCTGTATTTCCAGCTCAGGCCCCCACTTTTCAGGTCCCTGTGGGTTTGCCTTGGCCATGCCCGACTCTTCTAAGAGCACCTCACCACCTCAGCTGCCCAGAGAACACACAGGCCCTGCCTGGGCCCTTGGGGGTGGCCTGTAGAGCCAGCCCTTCCGCACCTGCCGACACCCAGGTCCTTGGCACGCTGCAGGCATCGCAGGCCGGGGCTCCGCTGTTTCTCCCTGGTCTTTTCTCCAGGCTGGGGCCCAGAGAAAATGTCAAGTGTAAGGATTCCCCGCCCCCATCCAGAGTCTGCCCAGGGGTCAGGTGCCTCTGTCCCTCCCACCCAGGGTCTCCCCCGCTTTATTCATCCCCGTCCTCCAGCCAGGTCTTCCCAGTCCAACAGTGTGTCCTCCCTCCAGGGGACTGCACATGCTCTCATGGGAGGAGGGCTTTGGTACCATGAAACACCACTGAGGAAATATGGCCGCTGGCCATGTGGCAAGAATATGCAAAAGTTATATAGTCAGACATGGGCTTCTAACCGTGGGGAAGAAAGATCAGGAAGGAGGGTGTCCAGGAGGGAAGAAGTGATCAGTGTGAACGCCATCGTAGCACCGTTCCTCTTTCTCTTAGAGCATCAGTGACATCCTTGGGGACCCCCAAATTTGGGAACAAAATATACAAGTATGACTCTAAACCAGGGGTCCTCTACCTCAGTGCTATGAACGCTTTGGGCCAAGGAACGCTCTTTGATGGGGGCCGCCCTGTGCCCCCCATCCCTGTCCTCCACCCATCGGACCCCAGTAGTTCCCCACCACCCTCAAACCATGACCACTAAACTTGATTCCAAATGCTGCCAAATGTCTCCTTGGGGACAAAATCACCCGCCACCCCCACCCCCCGCCTTGACCCATGGCTCTACCGCGATAAGATGAACTGTTGTTGAAGGAACGTACAAACTCAGTTTGGGACATGCTATCCCATCAAAATAAAACGTGAGCCGCAAATGCAAACCACAAACGTAATTTTAAATTTTCTAGTAGTGCCATTTTAAAAAGAAAAAAAAAAACCAAACAGGTGAAATTAGTTTCAATCCCGTTTGATCAAATCCAATAGGTCCAAAGTATCATTTCAACCTGGAATAATATTAAAAATGACTACTGTGTAGCCACAGCTTCTGGCACTGGGTCTTGGAAACCCAGTGTGGATTTTATACTCCCAGCGCATCTCCAGGTAGACTCACCACGTTTAAAATGCTCAGCCACACCAGCTGGTGGCCACTTTTCAGCCAGTGTGGGCTGGGCAGCGGGCAGTAGGGTTTCGATGCCTCAAGTTCCAGCTCACCAGCGAGGCGACCTGAGCAAGTGACTCGCTCTCGCCCCTATTTCCTTATCTGCAAAATGGGGCAAGGAGGCCTCTTCGGGGGCTGGTCCCCTGCCTCTGAGGGGCAGTCCCCTCCAGAGCAGTGGGTGGGCTCGCACAGGGCGAGGTGGCCATCACAGGGCGTCCGCTCTCCGACCCTGGAAACGACACATCCCTGACGGTCTCAGCCCCACAAATCTCCCCTCCCAGGCCCTGGGTTCATCTAGGGCACACATTCCCACCTTGTATTTGTTAATAAAAGTGCTTTTCCTAGAATGCCACCAAAAGTGGGGAGTGGGGAGTATTAACACGTGTTTGGCGTCTCCGATATTAATAGCACCGAGTGCCACATGCTATGACAGTGATGAAAGTGGGTATGGACGTGGGGCCCCCTCTCCTCTGGGAGGCAACGCTCCCCGTTGCAAACAGAAAATAAACACAGCCCTGCCGGAGCACAAATGCCAATAACTGTGAAATTTTGATTAAATAATAGATATGTGTTCAGAAGCAGTTCTTTATAGTATGTGATTAAGAAAGATAACTAGACATTCTTACAGCCCTAATGATAGTAATTACCACAACACATAAAGTGCAGAATATGACACCAGAAAGGCCATTATTAACCTTTTCCAGGGTTATTTTTTGGGGTGTATTTTTGACACCGTGGACACCGGCACTCAGAAACTAAATAAACCCAGAGCTGAGGTAATTACCCTCAGTTATTGCCCTGCTCTATCATGGGGTCAGGATGGGGGGCGAAGAGGGGAGAGAGAGAAGAGACAGTGTGCAGGGGGCATAAAAAGTCTTTTATACAAAACAGATGCTTGTTTAATATCGAACATCTGGCCAGTCTTATAAAGATTTGTATTAACATTTCTGCAACTGTCAGTAATTCAGAAAACTGACAGAGCTTCCCTGTTTAAATTTTTGCTATAAATAACAACCTTAGACCCAGGCTTTTTTTTTTTTTTTTTCTGCTTGCATGCAGTTTTTGGTCACTGACATATGAGACCCAACTGCTTAGCACTTTCTGTCCTGCCCTGAGGATTCAGGGGAGTGGCACCTGCTCTGAATTCTCATTTCCTTGCACCTCCTTGAGAGCTGCCCCCTCCTGGGTCCCAGCTTCAGGGATGACTGGCCCCACCCAGCTTTCCTCTGTGGTCTACCAAATGCATCAGTTAGCTTTTGCCGCATAACAACCTGTCCCGAAACGGAGTTGCTTCAAATGGTGACCATGTATTTTGCTTAGGATTCCCTGGTGGGTGATTTAGACTGATTCCGCTGGGTGTTCTTTGAGTCACAGCTGGGCTCACTTTGCGCATTGGTAGTTAGCTTCCGGGTTGGCGAGGGGCTGGTTGGTCTGGGGTGGCCTCCAATGGGATGGCTCACCTCTGATTCAGGTGCTTGTTTAATACCTTCCATCAGGCCAGCCTGGGAGCCCTCACCTGGCAGAGGCGGTGGTCCGGGAGAGCTAGGGGCGGCATGCAAGGTCTCCGAAGGCTCACATTCAGAAAGGGCATGCCATTCTTTCTGCTGCTCCTTTGGTCCAAGCAAGTCGTGAATTTGGTCAAGGCCAGATTCATGGGGTCAAGTAGCAGACTCCTCTTGATGAAAGGTAGGCAACGTCAGATTGTAAGGGTATAGACTGGGAGACAATTGTGGCCATTTCTGCAAACAAGATGTCACCCCCAGACGCAGCTTCTCAGACACCATCCAAAGACCCTCCAAGCCAGGGAGGGAAGGTGTCATCCTCACCACTCCACAGTTAAGGAACTGTAGGAGGCGAAGCGATGTGCCCAAGATTGCAAGGCTACTAAGAGACGCCACGAATCAGAAGCAGAGGCAAAGAGACGGCTGCGGCAGGGAACCAGCAGGAAACCTTCCTAAGTGGGCAGCAAGGAAACTCAGAAGAACAGAGTTCTCCACCAGCTGGAGCTGCTCCCCAGCCAGGGCGGGGGTTCTGGCCCCGAGAGTAGGCAGCCTCTCACGGGACTGATGGGAGCAGGAGCAGAAGGTGAACGGATTCCTTCTCGCATTGGTTCCTTCCTCCATCTCATTCAGCAAAGGAATGAGGCCACTTACAAAAATACAAGCAAAGGTTAAAGGACAGAAATAAATGAGAGACTGAAGAGTAAATGCTTTGGGAGATATGAGGCCCCACGAACATCTCTGCTGTTCTCAGTTTAGCGCAGCGGTTTCACCCAGGGGCCACGCAGTGCCCCAGAGCGGGTGATTGGAAATGGTACCAGGTCTTCTCCGGTGGTCACAACCAGGGAGGAGGGCTGGCATTCAGCAGGCGGACTTTGGATGCTAACAGGATGCAGTCGCACCTGTCAAAGAAGAGTTCCTGGTGGAACCTCAGCAGCCGTCTCGCTTTCCTGGGGCCGGCATACCAGGGTGCCTCTGGAAATGGGATGTAGGGCCCGCAAGCTCTGATAGGGACAATAGTGCACACTATTTGCACGATTCTGTGGTGTAGGGAATTATATGTGCATCTGCTCGTTGATTCTCCACAATAACCTTGTGAGATACAGCAGATCCGATCGTATCTCTGTTTAACCGACAAAGAAACAGACGCAGGGTTTTTCATTGACTTGCTCAGATGTGTTGGTTCAGGTCCTTCGAGACGCAGATGCCAGGAAGGATGAAGGGGAGGGGGAGGCTTCTGACTAAGATGTGGGTTTGATACCTGGGGCAAGAGAGATGGAAGGGAGGAGGCCGGGAGGAGTTGCTTCAGACCACAGGGCTGCTCTCTAAGGGAGCCCCGGCCAACGCTGGGAGCCCCAGAGCGAGGACTGCCTGTAAGAGGCATCCTGGTCAGGCAGGCAGTGAGGGTCCAACCCCACGTCCCCACTGAGCTGGGAAGAGCCAGGGGAGGGCATGGCCTCCGGGCGAGCCCTGCTGAGGACTTGAAGGTGTAGCAGCCCAGGACTGTCTGCCAATGACCTGCCCACAGCAGGCACTCTAGGAGGGAGTTCTGGGCGGGAGGCCTCCGTCGCTACCACCTCACCATTAAGAAGTGATGGAGTCGGGACTGCAGTCCCACCAGGTGTCTGACTGAAACACAGACAAGGAAGAACAAAGAGACAGGTCTGGAGCAGGAGGGACGAGAATGGTGCCAGAGGCAATCCTTGGGCAGGCAGCACAAAAAGCCAGAGGGGTCAGAGATCCCGAAATCACATAGCAACTGCTAGGACCTGTACGCTGCTTGGACCCATCTCAAAAGCCAACCAAAGCTGGAATGTGCTGGAAAGTTTGGGCAAGTTGCTGGGCTCTGTGTTCTCATAACGGCCTGATGAGAAGATCCAATTAGTCAAACTTGGCAGGTGCAGAAGCCACAGTGCCCTATTTAAGGAGGAGACAAGGACACAAACAAACAAAAGGAGGGTGTGGGGGCTGAGAGCATCTGACTTCCAGGATGGCATTTTTCTGGTGACTGTCACCGCGAAGAGCCTCCTGCTGGCGTCTCCCAGCTGAGCG
The DNA here is from genome assembly GCF_024610735.1 of Ursus americanus. Taxonomy (NCBI): domain Eukaryota; kingdom Metazoa; phylum Chordata; class Mammalia; order Carnivora; family Ursidae; genus Ursus; species Ursus americanus. The sequence continues at coordinate 37,943,851 of NC_142152.1, read as the reverse complement.
CCACATCACGTGTGCCCCCTCACGTTGGAGTTTCTCCATGGGGCTCTGGTGTCACAGGGGCAGGAAGTCAGTGATCCAGACCCTCTGAGTCACCCCCGAGCCGGAGACACGATTAGATCATGTGAGCTTCGGGGGCTCCTAGGCATCACCTCACGCCACCCCCACTGCCACTTTCCAGAAGAGGAAAGGAAGGCAAGGACGGAAGGGACTTCCTGGAGACCAGGGCCTCTCAACCCGGACCACACTGACGTTTGCAGCCAGATGCGTCTGCGGCCGGAGGGGCCAGGGTAGGGGCTGTCCTGTGCATCGTGGGACGTCGAGCGAATCCCTGACCTCCACCCGCCCAATGCCAGGAGCCTCTCCCCAGTCACGACAACTACAAAAATCTCCAGACTTTGCCAGTTGTTCCCAGCAGGGCAAAACTGCCCCTGTCTGAGCACCACTGCTCTCGGTCAAACATCAATCAGTAGCAGAGGGGAACCTCCCACCAGGTCTCCTTTTTCACAAGCCACAGCCCATTATGTCCAACAGGACACCAATCCCCCATGGGACAGGGCCGGTGTCTGCCTTTGATGTCTGGGACAACTTTTGAGCTTCACTGAGATGCCCAGGCCACAACAGAGAGGCCAACGGAAATCTAATACTTGACCAGTGTATGATCAGAAGGAATAACCCTTTTTTTTTTAAGTAGACTGATTCTTCTCATCATGAACCGTATCCACAGCTCCAGAGAAATTGGAAAACAGCAGAAAATGAATCAGATGACATGACTCTGCCGTCTTTCAGTACATTTCTAAGTCTCTGATTTCCCAGAGCTACTAGGATGCCTCCGGGTCATCAAGGTTTAAGGAACGAGGTTGGGGGAAGTAACTCCAAGGAAGTGGGTTTCCTTCCTCCATGGTCACGGAGCTGCTGGAGGGTGCTCTCTGGCCTGCAAGCATGTGGACTTCTCAGCAGGCTACTGCAGGGCTCGACCTCCCTGGCGTACTGGGGCTCCCTAGCGCTGCGAGCTATTGGCAATGGCTCCCATTTGCATGTGGCTAATGCCCTACAAAGCCCCCTCCCTAATTTTCTCCTTTTTGTTATTCACAACAACATGTACAGCTGCCGTGAGAGGTTATTATTTCCCCCATTCTTTAGGTGAAGGAATGGAAGACTTAGAGACACAGAGCCCAAACAAAGCAGGAACTCCGGTCTTCTGGCTACTAGACCACAAGGTAGGTGGGACCAGCAACGGTAATCCTTCCTGGCCCCGTACCTTTTCCAAGCCTCAGTTTACCCATCATTAAAGTGGGAGGATGAGGAGGTAATGTTGTTTTGTGAAGTTGTTGGGTCATCACCTCTGAGATAATATGCGTGAAATGCCCTGCACAAGAAACCCTTCAGAGTTTGTCTGATACAATCATTTACTCAGTAAGAATTCCCTATAAATGGTGCAGGCAACCACAGTTCGGTTCTAGAAAGCCCACAGAGTGAAGTGGTTAAGGGGCAGGTTTTGGAGGCAGCTGAGTCCAGACCATCTTGGGGGAGCTTGGGGAGTAGCTGTTGACTCTCTCTACAAAGCCAACACTTGCGAGGCATTTAAAATGTATCTTGATGTCCTAACACTCGCCAGGCACACAGCTGGCCTTCCCTCGCACAAAATGAGGTTGAAACGGGGCTGCCTTGTCAAAGATGGACCCCAGGTCCCGGAGAGTTTGCTGTGCTCTCAGCAGAAGCCTGTGTTGGATCACGTAGACGCTGAGCCCCCTGCGTGTGTGTGTGGGAGGGCTCCATCAGGCCCCGACTCTAGCTGGTGTCAATCACAGCACACAGCCTGCACCCGACAGCCTCCGTGGGGGATCGAAGGGAGGACCTTTCTGGGGGCTGATGCCTCTGATCCAAGGGCACCTTAGTACTACTACCCACCAGCCCTGCACCAGATTGTCAAGACTCTGTGCTGAGCATGTTCTCTTCACTCTTTATCATGAACATCCCACTCCACTGAGTGAGATCCTGAGGTGCTAGAACGGGATACTGGCAAGCGCTGCATTGTCATCTGCTGTTGAAATGCTGTTGCAGCTTGGGAGGGAAGAGGGGTCCCCCAAAAGTCAAGAAGTACACTGGAAAGAGCTTTGAACCTACCTAAAGTCCTCGGTTCCTGTCTCAGCTTCCTAGGTGTGGGATTTTAGGCAAGTCACTCTCAAGTCTGCCCTGTATGGTTGTGCAGGTAGTTAACTGCACAAGACAGTGATTAGAAGCAGAAATCTGGTCTGCATTCTGCTTGCCAAGGCATGCACGATAGAACAAGCCTGTGTCAGCTGAGACGAGGGCATGTTTTCCTAATTCTTACAAAAACACTAGATGGGTCAGCAGCAGTCTTGGTTCATTGTCTTCTGAGAACCTCAGTTTCTCCTTCTGTGGACTAGGGGAACATCCCAGAGCCTATCCTTATAGGAATTATAAAGCCCTCTCCTTCCCATTTACTATTATTCCTCTCCCTCCCCTCCCCTCCCCTCCCCTTCAAATAATGAAAGAAAGAAGCCTTCAGATGTATCATTCTGAGCTTCCAGAGGGAAGATGCAGAGTGTGGACAGAGCCTAGTGATACTTGGGGGACAAATATTGGCAGGACTTGCTGGAATACGAGACATGAGGGACGGGAGAGGGGAGCTAAGGGGGAGTCCCAGTGTCAGTGTTCTGCTCCTGGATGGGTGGAGGCAGTGGGAAGCAGGAGGCAGAGTTTGGGAAAGGGAGTGGTGGTGCAGAATGAGCATATCATGGGCAGGTGTATTTATGGGCATCGGGAGGAAACTGACTGCACAGGTTTGAAACTCAGGAAAGGAGCTAGAAGTAGAGGCCGGATTAAAGGACCCGGGGCGCATCGCAGAAGAGTCCATCAGGCCTGCCCTCAAGACGCTAACTGCTCTCCAGGAAGGAAGCCGCTCGACCGTAGAGGGGACAGGAACCCAGAGGCACTTGGGCTCCAGCACTTGGGAAGGTTGTGGTTCCAGGTGGGAACTTGCGCCCCAAACATGCAGAGAAAGGCCTCTGGACCTTTCCAGAGGCAGAACGTGACCACAGAAGCTGAGCTGTGGCAGGTCTGTCTCGCAGGCAGCCCAGCTGTTGGAGCACAAGATCACAGGGATTTGGGTCAAGCTCAGAAAAACGTTCCCGTCTGGGACACCTTCTCTGACATGGGCCTATTTTTAGAAATTCTTTTTAATGAACAGCATGCAAAATGATGGATTCAGCAGAGTCTATTCCCCGCGGGCTCCCTCTGCAATACATTTTAAGTGGAGTCACTGGTGGAAAGCAGCCATGTCCTCTCACAAGGGCCGTTGAGAACACTCATGTGCTGTGCTTTCAGTGACCACTAGCCGGTAATAATCATAATCATCATAGCTTCTCAAACGTCTAGAGCACTTAACAGTTTGCAGGATGCATTGGCTCCATTGACTCACTTGATCATTACAATAGCACTGCAGGTGGGATGATTATGCCATTGTACACACGAGGGAAGGGAGGCTAAGGGAGACAAAACAGCATAACCAAGGTCACGCACCTGGGACACTCACAGAAGTGAAGGGAGAGCTGGACTGGACACACAGGCAGAACGGGGCAGCTCTGGGAACGCAGGCAGAAAGGACTGTATAGCACCCCTTGGGAGGCCGTTTCTGGGGTGAACCAGCACCAACCTTTTTAAATACTTGTCTGTCTCTGGTCAAGGATCTCAGGAGAGAATCTGATTGGTTGAGCCCCAGGTCACGAGCCCATTCCCCACCTAGGGAGCAACGGGCCCTTGGACTGACACACCCCCCCAGGTTGCATACAAAGGAGAAGGGGTGATGCCCCAGGACACAGCACGGTGCGTGAGCAGGAGGACAACTAGATCCAGGAAGCAAAAGAAGCATCCAGCACTCACCTCATTCTCTAAAAGCTGCGTGTGAGTCAGATTTCTAATGAACCGAATCCCGTGCCTGCCTTGCCTCTGACTCCCGTTCTCTGTATAGCACCATTTTCTCCTCATCTCTGAATGCCTCTGGGAGTAACGCCATCTAACATTTTGGCTGCGTGTGGCCATACGTGACTTTGGGCCAGTCCCTGCCCTTCTCTGGGACCCAGTTTCATCATCTGTACCGCAAGGGCACACTGTGTCCACAAATGCAAGGAAGGGCAGGCATCCAAGGTCAAAAGTCTAATAACACGTAGACTTCAGGAATCCTGAAGGGTCCCTCACACCAGCTGTCTTATCCATCTGAAATGACAACAAGCCTAGGACTTGGTTCCCCAGTGGCATCGTGGAAACTGGCCTGGCTAAAGAATATTCTCCTACTGGCTGTTCTGTTGCAGGTAGAAATTCACATAGGCTCATATAACCCTTCAGACCCTACTGCAGTTAGGTGACCCCAAGCCTCCTACTGCCCTGCCTGAGCCTTCTGCTTTTCCCTTCTCTCCTCACTTGACTTCTGCCCCTTCCTCTTTCCAGCTCCAGCTCCAGGGCCACCCTCTTCCCTGACCACCTTCCTCTGGGCTCCATCTCTCTTTGTGCTTCACTGCAGTCTTCACCCTGTTTTATTAGTTATTCATGCTTCTTACCAGACAGCATTTCACAAGCAGGGTGTGTATCTTGTGTTTGTATTCTCAGTGCCCAGCATGATGCCCAGCTCAGTGTGGATGCTGAGTGATGGCTCATGGAATAATGAATGAATGATTGATTAGATGGATGATGGATGGATGAATGGATGTGAGGTTGGATGGATTGGTATAAGGATGGATGGAAGGATGGATGGATGAATGGATGGATGGATAGACGGAAGGGTAGGAGGATAGATGGATGGATGGAAGGATAGGAGGATGGTTGGATGGATGGATGGATGGATGGATGGTGGATGGAAGGGTAGGAGGATGAATGGATGGATGGTTGAATGGGTGAGTGATGGAGGGAGGGAGGGAGGGAGGGAGGGAGGGAGGGAGGGAGGGAGGGAAGGAGGGAAGGAAGGAAGGAAGGAAGGAAGGAAGGAAGGAAGGAAGGAAGGAAGGAAGGAAGGAAGGAATATTTTCCAAAAGTCATATGGATAGTTGTTGATAGACATGGCTCTAGATCCCAGTCTTCCCATTGTGAAACAAGTTATTTCCGATGAATCCTTTGTGATGCTACCTTTGCTTATTTTCACTGATCCCGTGCTTCGCTGGACCCGTACCTCCTAGGGCAACTTCATCAGTTCAACCACTCAGCCAGCATGCTCTGTGCCAAGCATTGTGCTGAAAGTAGGCAGCCCAGTAGCCAAGCTCTGTACAAGCACCTGAACAGCTTCTGTTTACTGGCCATCAGAGGACACAGCCACCCTCTGAGAGGGAAGGAGAGCGAAGACAGTGGAGAGAGTTTGGAAGAGCTTTTGTGGGAAATGGGAGAGGGTACTAGCCAGGAAACATGGAGGGTTCCTGAGCAGCATGGTGGACCCATGAATCTGTAAGCCTGCAGTGAAGAGGGAAGAGTAGTTTCCTGAAAAGATCAACCCAGAGTGGAAGCCACCAAATACAACCACGGTTTTGTGGATGACACGAACTGCAGAGACATCCAACAGAGATATGCTGATCATCCCAGGCCTTCTGGTTTTAAGCGGGTAACAACCCCAAGCTTCACACGTTGTCATACAATCAGCAGTAGCCATCAGGGACTTAACTTCCAAAACAATTTTTATGTAGCAGAGAGGGTTTGAAGCAGGGAGGAAATATCCCATAAATGCCCCACCATTTCACTGAAGAGAGATCTGTTTGTTATAACTTGTTCTTGGAGCAGAGCTGGGATGGGGCAGGGAGGAGGGGGTCTTGGATATATTCAATGATAAATTTGTCTCTGTCAAGATAGATACAAATATGTCCATATGTTTATTTGTCTGTATTTTCACCTGTGTTTTATAAGATCAGGAGGTGAGGACTCTTATCTTTCTAACTTTAAGCAAATATGTAAAAACCTATAGAGGTAAAGACTTATATGACTCATTTTATGTCTTTATCACATTCTTTACATTTTTAAGACAATGGAATCTCTTCTGGGTGAATTGTGGCTCTGCCACCACCCATATAATTTCCCCAGACCTCAGTTTCCATTTCTGTAATACAAGAGGCTCAAAGTTAACATCCGAGTGCCCCTGAACCCTAACGTACCACCAGGTCTTCAGCACCAATGGGAAAGACAAGTCCTCCCAGGGGCATGATGTCCATAAATCAAATCAAAATATAAATCATCCCACCCTGTTATGGGTCTCATAGACAGTTTCTTTTAATAAAATATGCAAATATTTTGCAGTAAATTGATTTCCCAGTTTCATTCTCTTATCTCCATATTTATTATTCATGATTCTTCCATTCTTTACTTGAAACATAAAGGGGGGATAAGCTAGAATGTTGTGTTCACTTGTTTTCTTATGGTTATTATTAGCACAATGTTATATTCCCAGGAATGAAAGATGCATGTTAATATTAGTTCCAGTCTCAACTTCTAGTTATACTAGAAGTATAACTTTGTTGAGGAAACAGGATGGTTTCCATGATGGATATTGTTTCACTGTAAACAGTGAAAACACTGTATCTCAGTCAAGAATTTGGTGAAAGAGAAGAATCTAGGACACTTTATTTCTTGACCAGAAGGCTTAAAAAAAAAAAAAGATATTCATTGTGTTTCAGGTACAAACCTGAACCAAAAAGTCTGGTCCCGAAACAATGTCCCACTGAAAGCCATTAAGTCTAAGCAAGAAGTCAACTGTTAGTCATGTCTCTTGAAGAACATGGCCTTTAGCAACTCTTTTGCTAATTACCTGTCCTCCCCTTGCTTCTGATGTTCTTGGAGGGCTTCCCTCTCCTACCCCAGCAGACTTTTCTCTCTCCCATGCGCTTCTACCTCGGCTGTCTTGCTATGGGTCACTACTGCTCTACCATGCCCTGCCTTCCCAGGCTCTCAGCCCCCACAACTTCCAGGGTGGACCCATCACTGCTCTTATCAAAGGCGTCAGCCCTGGTGGGTTCAGTCTGTTCTGACACCCCCCACGGTAGTGAGTGTGAGGGATTTGAGGGATGATCAGGAGAAAGATACGACCGCGAGGTGGCGGTAGCCTGGAAAGATCTGTATTTGGTGCATCTTTGACAAGTTTGCATGTAAGAGACAGCCCTCAACCCATGGCCCTGTCCAGAGGCAATGGCAGAAGGAAGAGAGCCACCAACTAGAAGGGGGGGGAGGCAAAGGAACTCCTGAGGGAGAGAGGGATCGGAGAGGGGTCTTACACGCCTAGTGATGTTGCTCCCAGAGAGAAGTTGCTAGGTTGGAGGACATCAAAGGGCAGCATTGGCTTGGGGTCTTTCTTGATGGCCGCAGCGTTTGTCTTACCTATGGCTAGGAGATGCTGGGCACAGTTTCCCAGGGTATACAAAGCAAGCAGCGTCTACTTGGCTAGAAATCTGGTTTGGGCTATGTTTAAAACAATTCAAAGTGTAAACATTTGAGTTTGGGGAAGGTGGGCTCTTGTGCTAACAGATCCTGGCCTATGGCCCCACTCACGTCTTGCAGTTGGTGCTGGCTGTTGGCTGGGGTGTCTCAGTTCTGCTCAATCCTCCAGGAGGCTGGACTGGACTTCTTTGTATGTTAACAGACTGTTCTGAAATGCGTGAGTGCTTATTGCCCCTATTTACATCATATTTCTTTCTGTCTCACTGGCCAAAGCAGGTCACACAGCTAGGCCAGCTTCCATGTGGAAGGGGACTGCAGAAAAGCAGGGACCCCTGGAGGGACAGCTCATCTGGGACCGCTACCGTAACAATCTGTCACATCACCTAAGCCACAAGGAAGGTTTCTTCTATGGTGTCCTCTTTTCTGTATATTGAAAATATATATATATGTTCAGGCTGGACCGCAATGAGGAAGTTACTCTTTCTGATAAACAGAGTTCCCCCCACAGCAGATCCTGACCAAAGGACTTGCATACGGGTGGTCCACTTGGAAAAAAACTCAGGGAAGCACAAGTGAGGGTGTAGGGAAAAGGAGACGCAACCCAATAAAGTCCTAGAGGGTCCCTCATAGCACGACTCCATCCAGAGGCAATGGCAGGATTGCCACTGTGGGAAACCGGGGCTTAATCCTGCTGATGTCCCTCTGAAAAGCCACGTGAGTGGGCCTCAACTTACCATCAGCAGATGGGGAAGCCGGAGCAGTTACCCACCTCGGGCTGAGCAGCTATAGTAACTTCTAAGATGATAGGGGAAACCAGAGGTGGAGAAAAAAAGACTCAGGTGCATGGGCTGGGAAGCTGTCCACTCCAGCCACAACTGTGCCCATGGGCTGACGCCACATGGGTCAGAGCATCAGTGCCATCTGATACGGAGAGACAGAGGAATCCCTCCCATCAGAAAAGAACCTAGAGCCCAAGAGCAGGGGGAAAGAGGACCAAGCACCAGGAAATCCACATCACGACCATCACCGGGGATTCTTTCAGGCAGAGTGGAGAGAACGAACCACCCCCAGAATCACCAGCAAGAGCGATTAGTACTGCAAGTAAACTTGGTGTAGCTGCATATGTGGACACACAGATCGATTCTGCAAACCAAAATAAGGGTCTAACTCCAGGCGTGGTCTCCTTCCTGCTAGCCTCCTTGTGGAACAAGACAGATTGAGATCCAGAAAGGTCTCACCTCTTTCTTGGCAAGAACGGAAGTGGAAGTTCATAGAGTTCCACGTAGTAGCTGTGATTGCCATGAATCATTACGCTAGAGGTCAGGGTGTAGTTTACTATCTGTACCCTAGTTCACTGCTTCTAAAAAGCACCTTTTTTTCACATTTAATGTTTCCAAAATCAGGATGCGTTTTACAATAACTGGCGGCATTTGTTTCTTCCTTGGCGAGACACAAAATAACGGTGCGCCCTGTGTTTGATCGCGCCCCGGATGTGATGAACTGTGCAAGTTCTCATTTCAGACCGTGAGTTCAACCAGGTTGGAATAATCCTTTCGTTGACTAACGTCCCAAATTAAATAACTCCTTTAAGAGATGCCTAAACTTCCTGCCTTTTCCGGGCAAGATTCTGAGGCCCCAGGGAGACGCAAAGTCAAGTCTGCAGCCCTCCTTAACAGAACATTGCTTTTAAAGCATCTGTTTCTGCCTGGGGTACACACACTCTATTTTACTCTTCGAGACTTCAGCTTTTAAAGAACTTCCACATCTACCAGAAAGAACAAAGGCAGGAACAACGACAGAACTCTGAGCAAGGCATCTAGAGGAAGATTTGGCTCAGCAGAACGCAGCCAAAGGCCTAGAATCATCCAGATTAAACAACAAGAGGTTCATTTCTCATGTGGAAGAAGACTGGAGGGAGGCCATTCTCGACTGGCCCATGGTCCCATGGTGCCCAGGGAGACAGGCTCTTTTCGTTTTTCTCACCCAACCTCCAAGCACCTCGTTCTCATCCTCAGAGCTACTCATGGGCCAAGATGCTGGCTGGAGCTTCCTCCGTCTCATCTACCATGCAGGCTGGGGGAGAGAAGCAAGGAGGAGGGGAAACAGGACTCCCTCTCCACCTCCTTTCCAGAACACTCCACGGAAGTCCTGGCCAGCCCCTTCTGCGTGCATCGTTGCATGGGCCAAAACTTAGGCATCTAACTGCCTTTAGCTGCAAGGGAGGCAGGGAAGCGTCATCCTCGGGCACCATGTTGCCTCCAGGAGGTAGGGGTGGTGTTAGTGAGGAAGAAGAGGGGAGCGGGTGTGGGGTAGGCAGCTAACTATTCCCACCACAGGGAGATTCCCACAGGCTAACTGGAGATGTGGGGTAAGGAGTTACAGCCCCATGGGGGTTGCAGAAAATTGCAGAAGGAAACACTACAGGCCATCGTCGGGAGGCTCGGCATAGCTGAGGACTGCAGGACGAGGCCCGGAGGCCAGGCTTCAAGTCCTGACACAGGCTGGCTGCTGCTATTGCCGCTGGTGCCTATTACAGACCAGATCAGTCCATCCTCTAAGCTGCAGAGGGAGAGACCATCATCCCCATCCCCATGAAAGGAGAAGGTCCAAGTGGGAAAGTGCAAAGCTGTCAAACACGCCCTCTGCTTTCGTTTCCAGAAGTGAGCACGGGCTCCCACCTCTGCCACCAGGCCTCTCACTCCCAGGAGCGCACTCCGGGCCACGGGGGATGAGCGGGCCTGGTTATCAATGTACTTTCCAGGCAGGAGGGCCAGAGTGGGCCTTTCTCATGGTCACTGGTGGTCTCTGCGTCCCACCAGCTCAGCAGGAACAGAGAAATGTTCTTAAAAGAGGAAAATAACCCAGAAAGCGCCTCCCAAAGAAAAGTCCGCTCTAAAAAAGTTTGTGCGTGTTGCAAAGCATTATCTTGAAGTCCTCCAGCTAGGCTAAAAGCCTATCCCGTTCCTCCCTGGGATTTCTAGTGAATTAATAATGCCACTGATGAATATTCAAAAGTAGGCAACTATTGTGCCTCCAAGCACATAATTAATTATTCATTACACATTTTTATTCACTGAATTAAAAAACACAGGGTGCTCTGGGAAATGAAGTGCACTTCACTGCAGGGGCATGAAATTCCACACTGCCCCTTTAAGGACTATTATTCTCTGTTTGTGGTTACCAAGCAACATAAATGCTGGGCAATTAGATCATGGGTTGTCCCTGAAGACTGATGGGATAATAAGCAGTAGTTAAGTATTAAGTTGACCCAGTGAAGGTCCCATATGAATAAACCTGGGTAGGACCACAGCTGGTGTCTTTTAAATGAAACTTTTACATTAATACCGTGCAAAAGGTTATTCTGTTCCAGGAGCGCGCGTCGGCAAAACTTGCTCATCTGCAAACCCTGCACAGGTCCCTGTGTCATCTTCCTGACACCGCTGCACTCGCGAAGTTGTCCAGGGAGCGTGCTGTCCACTCCCACACCGCGGTGGCTCACCTCCAGGGGGCAGCTGGGCTGAGATACCAGGATTCAGCCTCAGCCTCCCAAAGAAAAAAATGCGAGGACTCAGGGACTTCGAAGCAGGCTGCAGGTGGAAGTAAGGAACGCAGAGTTTCCCCAGCAGAGGAGCTAAAGGCGGGGCACAGGCCAGCCTTGGCAGAAAGGCCCGGCAGAGGAGAACACAGCCGCTCCCTTGCTCCACAACCCTCACCCTTTCCTGGATTCCAGCCCCAGATGGGTCTTCCTGCCTTGATCCCGGTGCTGACTCCTGACTAGTCCAGGGCTGGAGGTGCGGGTCTGTGTGGCTCCATCTCTCCTACGTGCCATGTCCCTCAGGGATCAAATTCAGATCCTGGTCATGTCTGTCTCTTCAGAGTCTGGCACATAGTAGGCTCAACAAATGATTATAGCATAAATATTGGGAGTCTGGGACACTTAATGAATCATGCTGTTTGATTGTAAAGCAGAGCGTGGATTAATGACTGTAGTTAGTTGTTAGCTTGCAAATCTATTGGCTCTCTTCCTAAATGCCCCCTGAGAGCTGCCAGTAGGGATGCCATGTATAGTTGTATGGGATGTACACTGCACAAAGGGTACATGGCCAAAGGGGTGAGTAGAACCTAAAATCTAGGCTGTGGTCCAATTGCCAAGTCATATGCTTGTTCAGAGGGACTGCCTTTTCCAATTCTCACAAAGGTACCAACTGGGCTGACAGCAGCCTTGGCTGTAGTTAGAACATGGGTGGCAGGAGAGGACAGCTCGTTCTAAGGAAGTAGACCCAGTTGTCCTGACAAGAAAGAAACAATAATCAGTACACGCAGGCAAAGGCCAGGGCCCAGAAGGTCACAGGCATCACCAGCATGATTCAAGGGATAAAACCCCTGCTTTCTGCCCTGCATGGTCCTCAGGCTATAAGACAGAGGCCCTCAGCTTAGCTTCACTGTTGATTTAGAGACATGGAGAGCAAGTACGGGGTGAAAGCAGTGAGAAAGGTAGAAACCAGGACACTTTTATTATTTTATTTTATTATTTTTTTATTTTATTATTTTTATTAGGGTAAATCTCAAAGCAGCCCTGTGGGGTGTATATCCCTGTCTGCAGATGGGAAGACTGAGGCTTAGAGAATGTAAACCACTTGCCCTTTGTCCCAGAGCCAAAGAGGAACCAGGGTTTCAATCCAGACGGGCTGGCTCTGGACCCCATGCTCTTACCCAGAGCTAAAAGGGCTAACCTGGGAGCCTCTGATGGCCAGAATTAACCTCTCAGCTGCGGGATTCCTGGGTGGTAGAGGAGGGGGGCCCATGAGGGGTCAGGGAGCAGCTGTTTACCACTGGAACACAAACGCTTCAGCGCTCTGATGACTGGTGCAGTCTTACAAGTGCCCACCCGCCAAACGTCAGCCTGCCCTGAACTATCACTTTTCACTGCCTCGGAGGGTCCCCTGAGTCTGCAGGGAGGCAGAAGGGAGTTAGCCTGAAGCAGAGTCATGGGCAGCAATCCGAATCCACACTCACCCAGTGCAGGAACCCCTAGGCACCAGGGAATGACAGGGCTGGGGACTTCCAGCAGCCAGCTTTTCAAGAACTGGGCTGGGGCCTTCTTGCTCAGGCAGAGAACTTAAACTCAGGGCTGGGCAGTTGAAGGAAAGAAAACAAGGCTGACGATGAAGATTTCAGGTCCTGACCGTGGCAGATGCACTGACAACACCCTTGGACACATCTCCCATCTCCCCTCTGGTAAAATACAAGCTTTGGGTTGGAAAATCTCTTCGGAGCATTTCAACAATAGCATTTTACGATTCCGTATTTCTAACAAATGCAAACACTATGGAAGCAAAAAGAAAAATAAAAACATCTGCACTTTTTGCCACTGAGGTTTTGTGTGGGTGAGTATGTGTGTGTTTTTAAGCTCAAAATGTCCTGTGATCCCCACTGGTGACAGGAGATGCTGGTTTTATTGTAGTTGTAGATCATTAATTTCGTAGACAAAAATGGGAAAACGCAGCTTATCTCTGTCTGCAGACACTTTGCTATGCCAGAGCATGAAACAGTTCTCAGTTCAAGATAAAGAACTGCTGCCTAGAGTTTTGTGATATGAAGCAGAGAAGACAATTCCCCCCAAAGCTAAGTGGGCTCCATGCTAGACATAAGAGATATGGCTGTAGCAGTCTCTAGGTAAGGACCAAAGTTTGTCAGGCAGGAACAGAGAGTGGAGGCTGGAGAAGCTGTGGGAAGAGCAGAGGAACACCCCAGTCTTCTATGCTTTCACCCCAACCTGCCCCTTCTATCTGGCCCTGTGCAGACATTCCCTGAGGTATACTCTTGGGGCACTAACTATCACGACTTTCTTCCCTTCTATGTGCTTTTCTTGAGAACAAAGACTTTATCTGACTTGTGTTCATTCTCTGGGTTAATAACACAGTGCCTGAGATGGAATGGACACTTGACAAAGGTTTGATAAATGAAAGATGGATGGACGGATGGAAGGAAGGAAGGAAGGAAGGAAGGAAGAAAGGATAATCCAGGGATTCTCAGGGGCTCCTCTCTATAATCTTAAGGGGGCACAATTTGCAAATTAAGTAACTTACTGAAGATGTGTTCTTGCAATTGTCCTCCAGGTGTTCCCATGACTACAACTTTAATTCTGAACCCTTAAAAGTCCCTGCTAGCAGGACATCCTGGTATAGCAGGGCAAAGAGCAATGATAACACTGGACAAAATTGTCAAAACCCACCATTTCAGAGATCTATAAATCAACCAACACTATACACCAAACTGAGAAGTGGTTATTCATGAAAAACTATTGCACTTCAAGTAAGAACAGTGAAGGTATACAGCATTCTTGCCGGAGCCGCTCCTATCCCTCACCCCAAATTCTTCTCACAAGGTGGGACAAGCTATGAAAGCTAGTAGCTTTGATGACAGAGAAGGATGAGCTGATTTGGAGTGGAGCACCGAGTAACCCTCAACCCACAGCAGTGGTAGCAATTTCAGTGGCGAGTGAACAGGGGAGACCAGCTATTCAGCTATAGCCTGAGGATGCAGGATACAGGGCAAGTACAGACTAGCAGACTAGCCAGAAATTCAACAGGGACATGTGGGAAATGAGACAACAATAGTCAGCTTTGATAAGCTCTTGACCCGTCCTTGTAGGAGAGACAGAAGAGGGCCCTATCTGTACAGATGTCCTAGGCTGACTGTGAGCCTGCATATACGTGCTGAGAAGATATGAATAAAAAAGTGGGACAGACTTACAAACTGCTTGAACTTTGAATGCATCTCTTTACCTATACACACTGACCCATCAGCAGAAGGTTGAAGCCTTACCTAGTCAAAGTATTTGAGCATAGTTCTGACCAATCACTGGTTAACCAGTAGACTCTACAGATACAAGGTAAGTTCTAGGTCTTCAGGCTTTAAGAAAAGAGAGAGAGAATTTAAAAAAATAAAACAGAGACATCTGCAGCTACACTCTGAGAAGAAAATAGATTTCACAGGCTTAGTTCAGGCAAGTTATTAAACATCAATCAAACAGCTACAACCACCACCCTTGGGAATCCAAATCCAGAGTTGCCATAATATATAATCTTAAAATATTCAGTTTTCAACAAGAAATTATGAGATCTGAAAGAAACTGGAAAGTGTGAGCCATGCTAAAGGAAAAAAAAAAGCAATCAGTAGAAACCTTGTCTAAGGGGGCCCAGATGTTGGAATTAGCAGACAAAAACATCCAAGCAGCTATTATAGATATGTTCAGAAAACCATCTTTTAAAAAACTAAAAGGAAGCATGATGGCAACGACTCAACAAAGAGAGAATATCAACAAAAATAGACATTATTTTTTTTAAAAGAACAAAGTGGTAACTCTGGAGTTGAAATAACTAAATGGAGTTCAATAACTAAAATGAAAAATTCATAGGAGGAGCTCAACACTAGATCTGAGTAGGTATAAGAAAGAATCAACAAATTTGAAGATAGGTCTGTAGAATATATCTAATATGAAAAAAAGAGAGGAGGGAAAGGATGAATAATACTGAGTAGTGCCTTGGAGACATGTGGGATTATCAATATATGTGTCATAGGAATCCCAGAAAAAGAGGACTGAGAGAGAAAGAGGCAGAAAAGGACAAGAGAATTAAGAAGTAATGGCCCAAAGTCCCCAAATTTGATGAAAAACATGACTTATTCTAGAAGCTTAGTGACCCTCAAGTAGAATAAACCCAAAGAAATCCAGTCTAGATGCATCTATTGTTGAAACTGTTGAAAGACAAAGAGAAAATACTGAAAGCAGCAAGAGAAAAATGACTGATCGCATACACGGGAACAACCTCTAACTAACGGCGGGCTTCTCATCAGAAACCATGGGAGCCAGAAAGCAGTGAAACAACATATTCAAATGCTGAAGGAAAAAACGTCAACTAAGAATTCTATATCCCCTAAATCCATTCTTCAAAGAGTAAGAGCAAAATGGAGGTGTTTTCAAACAAACAATGGCTGACATGATTTGTTGTTGGCAGACCTGCCTTATAAGAAACAAGAAGGCTGGAAGAAGGAACATCAGACCATAACCTGAATCAATACAAGGAAATGAAGAGTACCAGAAAAGGTAAATACATGCATAACACAAAAGACTGTATTTTTTTCTTACCTTTTCCTAACTTCTCCAAAAGACATAAAATTGTGGAAAAGAGTAATCATAACATTATATCGTTGGGCTTACAACACACACACCCATGTGCATATACATATGTAACATACACGACCGTAACATCGCAAAGGAGCAGGGAAGAAATAGAGCTACATTCGAACAAAGATTCTGTATTTTACATGAATTTAGTTTGTATTAACCTGAAGTAGATTGTGATATGTTAAGAAGCACACTGCAATCCCCGGAGCAACCACTAAAAAGTAAGTAAACAAATAATAAATAAATAAATTCAAAAATAGTTTTTAAAGCCAATGGAAGAAATAGTATGCTAAAATTCTATTTAACACAAAAAGAAAGTGGAAAGGAAAGAACAAAAGAAAAGACATGGGATATATAGAATAGAACTGGCAAAATGAAGACATAAACCCAATCACATCAATAATTACATTTAATAAATAATAATAATAATAATTACATTAAATGCAAACAGACAAAACACTCCAATGAAAAAGGCAGAGGTTGTCAGACGGGATTGAATTTAAAAAACAAGATCCAACAATATGCTGTATACAAGAGATATATTTTAGATTCAAAGACACAAATAGGTTCAAAGTCAAAGGATAAAAAAAGATCTACCATGCGAGCAGTAAGCATAATAGAGCTGGAGTAGCTATATTAATACTAGATAAGAGGCACTTTAAGGCAAGAAATATAACTAGAGACAAAGAGGGACATTTCAGAATGATTAAAATGATCGACCTATTAGTAGAATATAATAGCTAAAAGTATATACACATCTAAAAACAGAGTCTTAAATGTATGAAATAATTATTAACAAAATTGAAAGGACATGTTCTTCACAATAGCCAAGAAGTAGAAGCAACCCAATGTCTATCAACAAACGACTACATAAGCAAAACATGGTATAAACATACAATGGAATGGTATTCAGACTTAGAGGAGACTGCCACATGCTACAACACGAATGAACCTAGAGAACATTATGTGAAATAAGCCAGTCACGAAGAGACACATCCTGTAGGATTCCACGTGTATGAGTTATCTAAAGTAGTCAAATTCACAGAAATGGAAAGTAGGGGTGCCTCGGTGGCTCAGTCAGTTAAGCGTCTGCCTTCAGCTCTGATCATGATCTCAGGGTCCTAGGATTGAGTCCCACGTTGGGCTTCTTGCTCAGCAGGGAGTCTGCCTCCCCCTCTGCCCCCCACCCCCACTCGTGCTCACCCTCTCTCTCTCTCACAAAAATAAATCAATAAAATCTAAACAAATATTAGCGCACTAAATCCAATGATAAGTAAAAAGGATTATTTGCCATGACCAATTAGGATTTGTCCCAGACACACAAGTGGTTTAACATCTGAAAATCAATTACTGTGATACATTATATTAATAAAATAAAGGACAAAACTACATGAACATCTGAAGATGACAAAAAAAATTTTTTGACAAAATCTAACATGTATGACAAAAACTCTCAACAAGTAGGAATAAAAGGGAAATTCCTCAGAAACCTGATAAAGAGCATCTACAAGAAACCTATTGCTAATATCCTACTTAATGGAGATAGAGTGTACACTTTACCCCTAAAATCAGAAACAGGACAAGATGGCTATTTTCACTACTTCTCTTCAACACCGTACTGGCAGTTCTAGCCAATGTGGTCAGGCAAGGAAGATAAATAAAAGCCATCCATATTGGAAGAGAAATAAAGCTGTTTTTATCATGAATGACATGATTTCATACATAGAAAAGCCTAAGAATACACCTGCCAGAACTTATAAATGAGTTCAGCAAAGTCACAAGAAATAATATTAATACACAAAAACTAATTGTACTTCTATATTCTAACAACATACAATCTGAAAATAGAATTCAGAAAAAATCACTTTCACAATAAAAGAATAAAATATTTAGAACTAAAGTTAACAAAAAAAATGTGAGGTTTTTATACTGAAACAACAAAACATTGCGGGGAAGATTTAAATAAATGGAGAGATGGTCTGTGCATATGGACTCAAGACTCAATGCTGTTAAGATGACAGTTCTGCCCAACTTGATCTATACATTCAACAGCATCTCTATCGAAATCGCAGTAGGCTTTTTTTTTTTTTGGTAGAAATTTATTAGCTGATCCTAAAATTCATGGGGGAAGCAAAGGACCCAGAAGAACCAAAAAATTTACCCTACCCAACTTTAAAACTTACTATAAAGCTACTTGAATCAAGGTAACATGGTGCTGGCATAAGAAAGAATAGGATCAACAGAACAGACCTGAAAGTCCCGATTATTACATTATATTTATGATCAATTGATTCTGACAAAGGTGCCGAAGCAATTCAATAAGGAAACAATAGTCTTTTCAACAAATGGATATCCATATACAAAAGAATGAATTTAGACCCTTACCTCACTCCATATATAAAAGTAATTCAAAATGGATCATAAACTTAAATATACGAATGAAAACTGTATACTTTCTACAAGAAAATTTAGCAATAACAACTTCGAACCTTGGCTTAGACAAAGATGTCTTAGATACAACACCAAAAGCATAATCCATACAAGAAAAGAAGTCATAAACTGAGCTTCCTCAAAATTAAGAACATTTGCTCTTCAAAAGACACCAGTAAGAAAATGAAAAGAGGGGACACATACTGGGAGGAAATACTTACAAATCATATATCTGATAAAGGATTTGTATCCCGATTACATAAAGAACTCTTAGAAGTCAATAATCAGAAGACAAAAAACCCAGTTGAAAAACAGACTACACTGAATAGACATCACCAAAGAAGATAGACAAATGGCTAATAAGCACATGAAAACTATCAACATATCAGTCAGTAGAGAAATGCAAATCAAAACCACCATGGGATACCATTATACACCCACTGGCTATCATCAAAAGGACAATAAAAAGTTTGGCGGGGCTGTGGGAGAACTTGACCCTCATGCACTGTTGTTGGGGTTGAAAGATGGCGCCGCCATTTTGGAAAACAGCACGGCAGTTTCTTCAAAAACTAAACATAAGCGTATCATTCCAGGGTGTCTATTCAACAGAAATGAAAACATCCGTCCGCACAAAGACTTATACATGAATGCTCATAGCAGCATTGTCCATGGTGGCCAAAAAACTCAAAACAATCCGAATGTTCAATTGGTGAATGGATGAACACAATGTGGTATATCGTTAGAATGGGATTTTATTTGACAATGAAAAGGGACAAAACGCTCA
Source organism: Ursus americanus (assembly GCF_024610735.1). Lineage (NCBI taxonomy): Eukaryota > Metazoa > Chordata > Mammalia > Carnivora > Ursidae > Ursus > Ursus americanus. Next base: position 37,925,024 of record NC_142152.1, on the reverse strand, counting down.
AACACACTACAGCTTGGATGCACCTCAAAGACACCATGCAAAGTGAAAGAGGCCAGACGTAAAAGACATAGCGTATGATTTCACTGACACAAAATGTCCCGAAAAGGCAAATTTATGGAAACAGACAGCGAACCAGTGGTTGTCATCAACTGGGCACAGGGGAACTGCCAGGGGGGTGGAAAGTCTCTAAAACGAGTATGGTCATGATCACACAACCCCATAAGTTTAATAAACATCATCGAATTGTAGACTTGAACGAGTTTCATGGTAAAGTACACTTCACTAAAGCTATTTTAAAACACACACACACAACAGCAGACAAGGTAGTGCTCCCGGAGGGTGTTGGATCAAACAGGGACCACCTGTGCCTCATCCCCTTGTCAACCTGATCCTCCAGCTTCCATAGGACCAACTTGCTGGACCGCGCAGGCAAATGCACAATTTCTTTACTGAAAGTTTATGGTCAGGACAATTTCAGAAGGGGAATTACAAGGCTGGAGGGCACAGGATGAAGGATTTGGGAGCGTCCTTGAATCTCACAAGGGATCACACCCATCGTTCTCCGAGCACACCCGGCTCCCAAGAGCTGTTCATCCCTGAGCCCTCACCGCATCCTAAAGCCACTGCCAGGCCTCATCCCCAGGGGCTTACTTCAGCTCTGGGGTGGGACCAAGACTCCGGGCCCGTCGGCGAGGCTCACGTACCTTCCAACTTAATCCCCCCTAAGAGCTAGAGCTTGCAACTTCCCTCACCAGTTGACCATTTCAGTGAGCAAACGGAGAAACACCAGCAGGAGACCCATCTAGCGGAATCGGCTTTCCCAGGGAGCCATGAGCACCCCATCCCCGGGGAGGCCCAGGCTTCAACCGGACTGACAGCAACGTTATCTGGGCGGCCACCGAGACCCCCGCCGACTCTCTGAAGAAAGGCTCCTCTGACTCCACACCTGACATTCAAACACCCCCCTGAGCGGACTCCACGCCCCCAGCTGACAGTGATTTGAGGACGGGCAGCGTTCCAACTAGCCCAGAAGCCCTTACGCTGGAGCGAGGCCTGACCTGGCTTCTGGAACGCTGCCAGCTGCTGGTGGCGACTCTGCCCACCTTGAAGGGGGAGGTCAGCCCACACGACCACTGGAGGGGCCTCCTAATCTCAGTGCCCTTGACCGCGTCCCACCAGGCGCTTCGCGGAAGCTCCAGGTGTGCGTGGTAATGAACGCCGGTCAGGCCCAGAGGGCAAGGCCCGTGGAGATCCGGACAGAGGTGCTCCAGCTCCAGCCCCTACCCTCGCGGGCTTTCTTCCCGTACCTGAACGGTGTGCTGGTCCCCACCTTGTGGCCGTGTGTGTTTGTGTGTGTGTGTCCTACACACCAGCGCCAGGCTCTGAGCGAGACCCTCCGATCCCACTTCCTCCTCGGCACACACACCCCAGAGGGGAAGGCAGCACCCTCTCCCCGAAGCAGTGAACCGTCTCTCATCCCCGATCCCAGCCAGCAAGCTGGACTTCGGAGCGATCCAGAGGAGCCCCTCGTCGAGGAAAGTGCCAGACCGCACTCAACTCACCTCGCCTTCAGTCCCGCTTCAGATCAAGGTGAACTTGAGAGACCATCGGCCATCAACACAACCAGCTGGGCCCTTCGGGGTTTCATAATCTCCCCTGGAAGTCCCTCAACCCTTTATCAGGCTTGTCTTACAAAAGGCCTTAGTCCGCTCAGGCTGTAACAAAACACCGCAGACTGTGAGGTCTACAAACAGCTGGTACTTATGTCTTGTGGTTCCGGAGGCTGGGAGTCCACGATCACGGTGCCCGCGAGCTCACGTGTGGTGAGAGCCCGCCTCCTGGTTCCCAGCTGGGGCCTCCTTTCCCTGTCCTCACATGGTGGAAGAAGAGACCAAGGATCTTTCCGGAGCCTCTTTCATAAAGCACTAATCCTCTCATGGGGCTCCGCCCTCCTAGGCATGTCCCAAAGCCCCCACTTCCTAATATCCTCCCACTGAGCTTAGAATTTCCACATGTGAATTGGGGGGGTGGGGGCTCACACTCAGATCATAGCAAGTGTCTAAGACAGGGTTGGCCAATGTTTTCTGAAAAAGGCCGAAGAGTAAGTATTTCAGGCGTCTGTGGGCCAGCCCGGCTCTGTCAGCACCACGTGACTCGAGTTGTGTGCAAAAGCAGCCCCAGGCAATGTGTAAACAAACGGGCCTGGCTCTGTTCCAATAAAACTTTATTTACAAAAACATGCCACAGACCAGATTGGCCCACAGGCTCTCGTTTGCCAACCCCTGCTCTGAAAACACAAAGAAGAATAGATACATCGTGTGTGTGTGTGTGTGTGTGTGTGTGTGTGTGTATGTGTGTGTGTGTGTTGGGAGAGGGGGCAGGGTCTCCTCGTGTCTTCTGAGATTGTGTGAAGCCAGACAAACGAGCCTTGATCAGAGCTGCATCATGCCACAGCAAAACCAAGGCCAGTGAGTGACTTCTAACCCCACGCTCCCGACAGCACCGGCAGCCCTGGGCCACGAGA